>NC_060210.1:4399500-5085500 GCF_021130785.1 Homalodisca vitripennis
AGTATACCGGGATATAAAGTGTTTCATTATTGTAATGAAACTTACAGAGCAGGCGGGTGTAATGTGTTATGTTGCAGAAGAGATAAACACAGTTCAATTAAAATTAGAATTCCAAACAGCAGATTCATTATTAATTAAACTGATTTTTCAAAATTCGTTTTTTAACCTCCTCTGTTTATATAGATTACAAAGTTTTCAGGAACATGACTTTATTAACGAGCTTTCTGTGAAATTACCTCAATTATACCACAATACAGTCATCATAGGTGACTTAAATATTAACATACTCTCTGATAAACAAAACCCACAAAATTATTTAACTCTTTTGCACAGCTATGGTTTTTACTCAGTTTGTATATAAGCCAACGCGTATTACAGAAGACTCGCGAACGTGCATAGACCATATCTTTATCAGACACAAATTCGTAAACCAATTTAAGAGCGAGGTTTTTGATATTAACCTCACAGATCACTGCGTTTTAGGTTTAAGAATAGAATTTTTAACTAATCGAGAAATAAACCAATTAAATAGTAGTATTCAGGAACCACATTTTTCAAAAATTAATTATGTTTTACTAAAAAACTAAGTTACAAGCTCTTGATTGGAGCAGTTGTATTGAATCGAGCGATGTTAACATCTGTTTTGATAGATTTCACGAACTGTTATCTGATATTTTTGATAGTTGTAAGTTTAATGTAAGTACAAAAAATAGGTTAAGTAAATCGATTTCTCGTAATCCTTGGATTACTGCAAAACTGTTAAACAAATTTAAAAGGAGAAAAAAGCTTTATACAATTTCCAAACAGAGACCTTATGACAACAAGTACTTAGACTACTATAAAAAATACTCGGAAAATGTATCAAATGAAATTGACTCAGCAAAAAATCAATATTTTTTCTAAATTAATTGAAAATTGTCAAGGAGATATTTCTCTTCAATGGAGAGTAATAAATAGGATAAGTGGTGGAGAAGTGAAGAGCTGTTTTGATAAGCTGGAATTAGATAATGGGGAAATTATAACGGAACCATTAAGTGTAGCAGAAACAATAAACAATTACCTAATCGCGGCACAATCGGGTTCTTGCGATAAAGGCCCGGTCTCTACCGTATCATTACCGCAAAGGCCAGTTTCGTTTTTCATTCATCCAACAACTGAAGATGAAGTTATTTCCATTATTAATGGTTTGAAAAATAAAAAATCTTCTGGTTTTGATGGCTTCAATGTTGTTTTAATAAAAACTATAGCAAATGAAATTTCTTCCGTTTTGACTTACATAATTAATTTAAGTTTTACAAACGGAATTTTTCCTGAAAAATTGAAGTCAAATATAATCGTGCCAATTTTTAAAAAAGGGTTATCAGTTAAATTTGATAATCTAAGACCAATAAGCCTTCTATCAATATTCTCAAAAATTATTGAAAAACTCATGAAATTACGCATAATACAGTTTTTAGATAGATTGAATTTTTTTAGTGATAACCAATATGGATTTAGGAAAGGAAGATCTACCGAAGACGCTTTGTTAAATAGCTCAAATCTGATTTATAAAAGTTTCAACAGTAAAAATAAAACATCTGGTCTTTTTATTGATTTTAAAAGGGCATTTGACCTAGTCAATCATGAAATACTTTTAGATAAATTACATGCAGTTGGTATAAGAGGAGTAGCACAAGACTGGTTTCGAAGTTTTCTCACAAATCGTAAGCAAAGAGTAAAAGTATGTGGTGCTCTGAGTTTTCCCCTGACTGTCTCAGCAGGGGTCCCCCAGGGTTCCGTTTTGTCTGCTACCCTTTTCATAATTTTTATTAACGATTTGTTAGAGGAGGAGTTTCACGGAAAGCCAAGCGTTTTTGCTGACGATTTTGCCATGTTTTATTCTGAAAAGAACCCTCAACAAATTTGGAACAACATGATGGACGATATACGAGTTTTGAGAAAGTGGTGTGATGAAAACAAAATGGAAATTAATGTAAATAAAAACAAAATTTATGAATTTTGATTTTGTTGGTTTTAGTTTTAACGAATTGGTAAAATATCACGAGCAAAACTGTACTGGAAATTTTTGTAATTGTTTGACTATTGGAAAGGTGGATCAATTTAAGTATCTGGGTGTTTTTTTCGATGAAAAGTTATCTTGGGATAAGCATATATTGTTTTTACAAAATAAATTAAAATCTTGTATCAGAAAATTTTATTTTTTAAAAAACTGTTGTGACGAAAAGTTATTAAGAATCTTATATTACGCCTTAATACAATCCAGGTTGCAATACGCAATTCAATGTTGGGGCGGGACTTTTAAATACCACGTAGAAAAATTGCGAGTTGTACAAAATCATTTTATTCGAATCATATTAGGAAAATCTATTAGAGAAAGTTCCTATCCTCTTTATTGTCATTTGAAAATTCTCCCTATACAGCACCTTTTTGTATATAAGGTACTAAGAGTATTTTATATCAGAAGTGGTAATACTGGAACTTTTGAATTAGTTTATAGTGCTAGACGTAATTTTCAGAACATCTTTCGAGTACCTAAAGTCAACAGATCTTCATTTAGGCAATCCTTTAATTATCTTGGTCCAAAGTACTTTAACAAATTACCGCTTGAAATAAAATTATGTAACTCATTTAATAGTTTTGATAAATCTGTTTAAATGGTGGTTGTTCTCGTTGGAGGATACTAATTTCTTAAACAGTATATTAATTTAGTATCTTTTTGTTTGTAATTTTTCTTTTGTATATAGCCTAAACCTATAATAATGTAAAACACCATTAATAAAAAAAAAACAAATTATTTTTGGTTTGTAAATAGCAAAATTATTACGTTTTTATTTATAGATTTGTATATATTTATGTACAGGGATATGTTTATGTATGTATGTAGAAAAATTTTCCAATATTTAAAAGGAAACTTTTTTGTTCTTTGTTTTGGTGACTTATATCTTTAAAGGTGTATTTTATTTAGTTAAAGCTACACAGAAGATGGCAGTTTAAAGTGATGGACTGGACTCTGTTTGTTTATTTATATATTATATTTTTAGTTGCGCTGCCACATAACTGGAAATCGTGGCAGTGTAATTCCGAGGTTTTGTAATGTTATTTAATTGTTTAGTTATTATGGAATAAATCATTATTCTCATTATTCTCATTATTCTCAATTAAAGTTGAACAGCGCTGTAAATGTAATCGTTTTTGACATTAACATATGCATTCATGTTATTATTAAAATCAAATAATATGGTATAACAGCTAAAATGTATAAAAATTTAGAATTACGCATGAAGAATAAAACTCAAGACTGGAAAAGTAAAGAGAGGATTTACACACAATGGGAGGGCAGTTTACTGTTTCACAGTCAGGAATTCATTCATTTAATGTAAAACTGTCAATCGCTGTGCACTCGTAATTGAACTAAGGTCCGCTCTAGAGGGTCATGGTACACTTACTGTGAGACTGAGACATATTAGAAGTTCTTAAAAAAAAAAAAAAAAAAAAAAAAAAAAAAAAAAAAAAAAAAAAAAAAAAAAAAAAAAAAAAAAAACACATCAAATGCAGTCCAGTATTAATTCATGATGATGTCACAATACTAAAATAATTAATTGCGTGCTTGAGTGTATAATGTGGACACTCAAGCACAAGTTTCGGATATGTTTAATAAAGAAAAACCAGTGCCAAAACTGATCAAAGGCAGTAGTAATGCGGCTTGCGTCGTGTGCATCATTGATGATCAAGATTCTCGATTGCGACAATGATTTGATTCCTTATCCACGAGGAGCCAGCGTATCCTACTTAACGAAACCTACGACCTCAAAAGGATTAGCTTAGTCCTTCCCCATTGATTTATGTGGACGCTCATTGCCTGTTCCACTTTGATCTATAGTAAAAATTCAATGTTTTACAACTAACTCTACAACATTTGCATCAAGTTCAAGGTATTATAATATTTTTTTAGTTCTTTAGCAAACGTGGTCTTAGTCATAGAAGATAAAAATACTAAAAGTTAGAAAAACCTCTAACTATTAGTTTTTACAAAAAATATATAACAATAAATAAAAGAAACCCGATTTTTTTTTGCCGTTAAGTGAAAATCTAGAATTCCTCGGGAATTGATGGCCACCCTGATACTATTTAAACGTAGTTATTGGAAAATAGTGAATATATTTATCACTTCACTATACATAATTCAATACAAACTAAAAATTAAATTAAATTTTAGTGATTATTTGAATATGGTATGACGAAAAAGACTGCTAAAACAATTGCTGACAAGTAAACCTATTTATACACCTAGCTGACTTTAGGAGTTCGCAAAATTATTCACACAAATATACTATAAGGTCATGTATACGTAATTTCACATGAAATATAGCTCTCAAGTGACGTAAAACTATATTAAAGCGATTACACAACAATACAATACTTCATACGACGTAACAACAACCACGCATTAACTAACAGTCAATAACTATGCAGCAGAGAGCGGGAATTAAGTGCCGGGTCTATTAACTACCAATACTAGCTGTTGTCAATGACATGCTCTGTTCAGTATATTGTTTCTACTCCTATATTGTCGACAACCGAATACAACACCGATAGAGCGCGGAAATCGACTTATCGCAATTACTCCAATACGGTTTAAAAGGCAGTACAGTTTAGTCGAAAAACGTATTTTAACGTTTGTTTATACAATATACGATGTTTCTTTGTAATCAATATTTACGATATTTTGAAAGAAGTGAACATCTGAAGTAACAGCGCTGGGAAAATCCAATTTCTTGGTATCGAAGATAAGTCATTTGTTAAGTTAAGAATACGGTAAGCTTTATTCTAGTAAGGCTTAGAATCGGTTTAATTAGTAAAACTTGTATTAGTAACAAGGTAAGTACATCACGCCACGTGTCGCGTAACATGCTTCGTTAAGGTTGCATGTTAAATCTGGATTTTATTCTCGATATATCTCACTCTATCAGCTCCTCAAGTCTCTGATCACGTGATTAAACTACCATACATTTAACCCTCCCATGGACTCCTATAACTTAAACCCCTAAAACACCTATAATTCAAGGATCGTGGTCTTTAACAGGACTTTATACCCTATTTAATACTTAGGCTAAACTGTTATCTAATTTATTTCAAGACTAATTTACCTCTGTATATACAGTACATTATATAAGTTTGGTGAGCCTTTACTTTCATTGATATATTAGATATTGTCTTACTAGTCATTAAAACCCTTAGTGTTTGGCAAACTGTAGTAGAACACCCTACGTTAACTTATAACATAGTATTTCTTCGTAACTAAGTATTATCACTCACGTTAGATTAGGTATACTTGAACACATGCTATTCAAGGCTGCTTGACTTAATAATTCTTGTTGAAGCACATCACTACCTATCATGTCAGGGAGTAGAGGCGTATCAGAACTGGCGCCACGGTGTGGTAAACAATGGACGAGAATTGTTTGCTCTTCATATTGCTTGCTGTATGTGTAGTAGGCCTAATATAAACACTCTTTATCTTGGAGTAAAATGCAAGATATTAATAACAATAAAACCTAATCTCAAAACTCAATGCAACCTATTACTTTATTAAAAATATATGGCGTAGAATTGAAACTATTTCCTAAAATTTTTCATTTATCACTCCACTCTTACCAGTAAGTTCGATCTCATATTGTGGTGACTTTAACAATGCGCGGTATATTTCATTACACACTAAAGGGCACGATGCTACTACATATCTAAATGCCATTTTCTCGTTGTGTAGGTATTCTTGTTGGAGGGGTAGATTGTTACAATAGTAGTAGCGAACGTACTCTCTACCTTTTATTCCAAAAAAAGAAAAACCCACAAAATATTTGATAAACTCTACGGCGGTTATCACTAAATAACCAAATCGAGCAACGTCGAGCGTGGCTGCTTCTATTGGAGACGGCCTTTAAGCGATACTGTCCTTGCAAGCAGCCCGCCTGCCCGGTCATTGGTAGTGGTAGTTAGGAAGTCACTTCAAAGCCGTTGGTCTGGAGGGAAAGTGTTAGAAAGGGTTTCTTAGTAGTAACTTTGCCTTCTAAAATAAGATATTGTTTTTACTTTTTCTACTTTGATTCTCTTTAATACTTAAATTATTCGACGAATTTTGAAGCGCTCTGGCTCACTACTCTTCTCTTAGGCATTTCATGAATGTTTGTGCACGTACACGATTAGTGGCATTGCATTCTAAGGTTAATTCATTTTCAACCCATTTATTCTAAAATACATTTGGGGGAACCACATTCAGACATAGGTAAAAATTAGAATACCGACATTGCATTCCTTCTCCATCTTTTACTTTCATATAAATTGTTTGAGAAGTAACCACATATATTTCTGAAATATACTGTTGTTTGATATTTTCAAATAACTTTAACAGTCTTTTTTAATTAATGGTTATAATATAACTACAACTTACGATTAAGTTACATAAAGGCAGGAGGCAGACTAATACTCAAATACACTAGAGTTCCTGGAACTAATTATCAAGACTGGATGTACCCTAAGTCTGCAGTGGACCGGATCATCACAGACATGATTGGCCAGCCAGTCGTGAGGTTTAACGGTAGCGGTTGATTGCATTTGTCAGACAAGTAATCGCTTTACCTGAATCCCATTCACACGAACTCTGCACCCCGGCTATCTGGGATCATCAGCATTTAGATTACAACTGGAGATATCTATTGAAGTTGGGAACGACCTTTACATTGTAGCTTTTTTATATCGAAAATGGAATATTAATCTTCAGGTTTTTTTTTACTGAAAAGCTTAAAGTTTGGTAAAATTATATTTGTTTGTTTTCTTGAAATATTGATATGTAAAAGGAACAACATAGACCTTTGAAAATGACATTTACCCATCCACATGAACACACAAAATGAAATTATACAAAAGATAAATCCAACTGTTCTTTACATATTTTCTTACTTAATTCTAAAAAGAAGAACAGTTTCCGCAGTTGATATATTTTGCAAGTAAAATTATACATATATTCATGTAAAACTATTTATAGTTTTTTTAACATTTTTATAATAAAGTTGAAATTTGTTTTATATTGATGTAAAAATGTAACATACATAATAATGTAATCGTAAAAAGTAAGGGCTCTGTGGTTTACACGATCGCTCAGAAAGTGAGATATTATCCGATTTGAATCCCGTTGGAGAAAGTATTTTTTGTGTTTAAATCTTTATTAGAAATTAAACTACGTTATATTATTTATAAAAAAGAGTCCGATCTCGAACAGACTTTAACATTAAGCTATTTCGGCCTTAATATTCAGGCTCAAATTAAAAACTGCTGAAAATTGTAGATAATCTTGGGAGGAAGCAATAATAATTTTGATATGTTCATAAAACTCAGGAATTTTCTGATTGCACTGAAAAGAAACTTTAATCTGCACAGTCAAGAAGTGGGATAGATTGAACCCAACCGATATGAACCTTACTTTTCTCCGATAGCTTGGCCAGCTCTATATCGAGTTTGTAGATAAAGACTACCTTTGTCCCCGCTCTCTTTGTAACTGGACAATGTTCTCTGTAATTGTGCTTCTACTTGCTTTATTGCTGAGGCTCTCATACTCACTTATATCAACTATATTCAAAGCACCATTTTTTGAACCTTGTGTGTTTTAAAACTCAAAAGTAAAACAGCCTATCTAAAAATACCTTATATCTAAAATTAGCCATATTATTACAATTTTACTATTTTCAGTTTATTCTCTAAAATTAATACAAACTGTGTTCCAAATTTGTAGGACGCACTGAATGGATCCTACAAACTATATACATATGCAACAAATTAATCTGGTCAAGTTGATTGTTAGTTGCGTTGTCCACTAGCTGCGCTCAAAATACTGTTTTTGTTCAAACTTATCAAACTGTCACAGCACTCTTATTGGTACCTAAAACTGAAATTTTTTTATATGAACTCTTTACGAAATTCTTTTTTAGTTTTTAGATAGGTATTGTAATGAAAAAGTCTTCAAGACCGGGAATTATGAGGTGTGCGGATGTTTAATTTTTAAAAAGGGACGTTGTATTACAAAAATTTGGCTCGAGCCCTTTCTGAACCTGTTCCAATATAATTTCTCTCCAACATATATATTTTCCTATTTTTTACATTTTACGCAAATTTTGAAGCTAAAAACAACTAACGTGTTTAGAATATTACTGTACGAATAATGTGATACAACGTATTACAACAACAATCCGGGTTAAGTATAATAGCCAAAATACCTCTTATTGTAAATGGGAACAGCATAAATATTGTGGAATCGTTATAGCTCAAAAGTGACGGTATATTTTAATATTCTTATTTTGTAAGTACAACAACTAATTAATATACTATAAATACTTTATTATCAGTGCTACTAACTTTCTCAAATGTGTGTGTGTGTATATATATATATATATATATATATATATAAAGTGACATGTGTGAATAAAGAATTTTTTTATTTCTCCAAATTAATTTTTGTTGCTATATCTACAATAAAAAAACTACAAAAATGTTTTAAAGTCAAACAAAACTACGTTATTCAGTTGATGTAGCTACCAATTGGTATGACTTAAAGTAAAAGCTCTATCACTATTGTATTGTAGAACTTAAAAAATGTATTGTATTATATTATATTGTACAGCGATGGGGAGAGAATGATCACGTATTATACACGGAGACAATAAGGGAGTAATGGCCGTCACAGTACAATATAGTAAACTTTCTGCTCACGTCTGAAATGTCTATCACAGGAGCAGCTCTATGTCAACACTGCAAAACAACGTGAAGTAAACCAATCTTTGTGTCTGTTTTTATACATTATGAAGTTTAAAGACGCATACAATATGTAGAATTGACGATTCGGAGGTCTCCTTTAGGTTTACATATTACCCTCCCATCATGTTGCTCACTTATTGCTTCCATCTTAGTAAAAAAGTCTAAAGATAACGAATATCTTATTTTACTAGGTTAAGATAATGTTAAGTAGCCCTGTCTAATACTAATCCTGAGGACCAACAGCTTAAATGTGACTTAAGAACCACCGCATTTGGTCGGGCAAGCGGACTGCTTGCAAGGACAGGATCGCTGAGCGGTCACCCATCCAAGCAGCAGCCACGCTCAACGTAGCTTGATTCAGTTATATTGCGATTACCGCCGTATATAACTAAAGCAGCCAATTTACCTGGCCATTTGTTGTGGTTCGAAATTTATCTCTTAGGGTTCAGGTTTAGTGTTAGGGCTTATAACCCTAACTTCGCCCGGTAAAATAAGACATTCTTTGACGATTTTATTTATCGAAATATGTTCTTCTTTTCAATTTTTTGGGGGTGTGAACATTGGGAGAGGCATTAGTGGGTGAAAATCATTCATGACAGTAGTTATTCTCATTGTCAGCCATTAAAATATTGGGAGAGAAGTTAAGTATAAATTGGATGGTTTGCATCAACTAATGTGTTTTCCTTTGTAAGATTAGCAGTAATTTTACAATATTCTTTATATGAGAGGAACCTAGTATAATTTATACGTATATAAAAAGCTGCTTGTTATGTTACAAATTTTAATTACGCAAAAACATGAAATTAAACGATTTTAAGTAGCTGTAAGTCTTGGACTGTTACATCGAACATTGTTGTACCCAATACAGAATTGTAACATAAATTGTAACTCATTAAATGGAAGTAAGTGTATTCTTAATAGGTTAGGTCAAACTGTCAAAAAAAATACAATGAGCTATCGCTAAAATATTGTATAAAGTGATGATACAATACTTCTGATTAATGAATATATGCAATTACACGAGAAAATAAGATAGTCCAAGCAGCTTGCACAAACAGACAATTCAATAAAACGATATGATGTCAAATACAATAAAGAACGGTTGAGTTATGACCATTGCCAGCTGATGTAAACCCCAGATCTCGTGTTAACACAAGAGTGGAACTAACCCAGTCCTGGCAGGGCTCCAGTTTCTTGTAAGCCAAATGTCATCATAACGATGTTATTACATTGTGGATATCGATATGGCTTTAATGGCGATACTTAGTTTTCTTATTAGACTATTTGATGAACATTGTAACTAATTTTAATTCTGTTGTTCCAGATTTATAGGCTAGGGTTTTTTTGTTATAATGGTAATATCAAAAATATATCCCAAAAACATGTTTTCCGTATGCCTTTATAGATTTACAAGTACAACTGTTAGATTTCATAACTGAAACAAAATACGATCACTTAACTGTTAACTTCAGTGCAAGTGGTACATGCTGATAAATGATCTCCTTAATACAGGTAACTATGCTTACCAAATTTCTCACTGCCATACATCACAGTGCATTTACATACTTGATTGGATAACCGATTTGAGAATCTTAAGTTTAATGTCATAATAATGCGATCTTTACTGGTTTGACCTTATTTTCAGCTGGTGAGTTTTTATATAAGTCCTATTTGAAATCTATGCCCTATGCAATTAAAAATATTTGTTTCTATAAATTACAATATAAATTACATAACATGTCTAATTTTAAAAGTGTTATAATATGTGTCAAATGAAATTACCGTACAAAAACTGTCTAAGCCTGACACAGTATGACGTTTGCAACCGTCGAAAGATTAATCCACCAGGTCAATCGTCAGTGTAAAGGAGCTATGAGAGCCATATCAATAAATAAATATGAATTCAAATAAGAACATTTTTATAAGCATATTGTATGGGAAATAATAAATAACAAATATATTATGGTGGCTGCTCTACGCTGCGGGTAGGTGAGTTTATGCGGCTGAAGAGAACACTCTAATAGTACTAATGATTCAGTTATATCTACTGCTCCCCTGTTAGTCTTTCGCAGAAGCCACTAGATCTAATAATGATTTATTATCTATTTTTAAACCATATCAACACATAAATATATAATTTTAATCGGCTTAGCGTTAGCGAAGCTTATTACTCGAAGCACTAAAACTTTGTTTTTGTCCATCTGTCCACACTATATCTCGAGAAATGTCTGACCTACAGAGTTAGAATTTTGCATGAAGATATTTTTCTACGATGAGGTTCATGATAGTGAACGGTACCCCATGGGATTTGCCTGAGAGTTAGCGAATATTTTTACTTTGGACCTTATA
This sequence comes from Homalodisca vitripennis, assembly GCF_021130785.1. Classification (NCBI taxonomy): domain Eukaryota; kingdom Metazoa; phylum Arthropoda; class Insecta; order Hemiptera; family Cicadellidae; genus Homalodisca; species Homalodisca vitripennis. The sequence continues at coordinate 4,410,655 of NC_060210.1, forward strand.
CATACCTAATATATTATCCATAAATATAGCAGAATAAATACACCTTTAAGTAAATGAGCACAATAATATAAAATGTTGACATACCTCAAAACATACATCATATTTTGGTAACTTAATAGTAGCATTTAATTATGTAAACACTGCTATGAAACACAACTTGTTAGTGTATCAAGTAGTAAGATTTCATCTCTACGTATTAAATTTTGCGAGTTCTATGACCGTGTGTGTCCAATGATGGATTTTTGCTGAGCACTGAAGCCTACTCAGTAGGGCACGTTCTCTTTGCGAGTTCTATGATCGTGTGTGTCCAATGATGGATTTTAGCTGAGCACTGAAGCCTACTTAGTAGGGCACGTTCTCTTTGCCAGTTCTATGATCGTGTATGTCCAATGATGGATTTTAGCTGAGCACTGAAGCCTACTTAGTAGGGCACGTTCTCTTTGCGAGCGAGTTCTATGATCGTGTGTGTCCAATGATGGATTTTAGCTGAGCACTGAAGCCTACTTAGTAGGGCACGTTCTCTTTGCCAGTTCTATGATCGTGTGTGTCCAATGATGGATTTTAGCTGAGCACTGAAGCCTACTTAGTAGGGCACTTTCTCTTTGCCAGTTCTATGATCGTGTGTGTCCAATGATGGATTTTAGCTGAGCACTGAAGCCTACTCAGTAGGGCACGTTCTCTTTGCGAGTTCTATGATCGTGTGTGTCCAATGATGGATTTTAGCTGAGCACTGAAGCCTACTTAGTAGGGCACGTTCTCTTTGCCAGTTCTATGATCGTGTGTGTCCAATGATGGATTTTAGCTGAGCACTGAAGCCTACTCAGTAGGGCACGTTCTCTTTGCGAGTTCTATGATCGTGTGTGTCCAATGATGGATTTTAGCTGAGCACTGAAGCCTACTTAGTAGGGCACGTTCTCTTTGCCAGTTCTATGATCGTGTGTGTCCAATGATGGATTTTAGCTGAGCACTGAAGCCTACTCAGTAGGGCACGTTCTCTTTGCCAGTTCTATGATCGTGTGTGTCCAATGATGGATTTTAGCTGAGCACTGAAGCCTACTCAGTAGGGCACGTTCTCTTTGCGAGTTCTATGATCGTGTGTGTCCAATGATGGATTTTAGCTGAGCACTGAAGCCTACTCAGTAGGGCACGTTCTCTTTGCCAGTTCTATGATCGTGTGTGTCCAATGATGGATTTTAGCTGAGCACTGAAGCCTACTTAGTAGGGCACGTTCTCTTTGCCAGTTCTATGATCGTGTGTGTCCAATGATGGATTTTAGCTGAGCACTGAAGCCTACTCAGTAGGGCACGTTCTCTTTGCCAGTTCTATGATCGTGTGTGTCCAATGATGGATTTTAGCTGAGCACTGAAGCCTACTCAGTAGGGCACGTTCTCTTTGCCAGTTCTATGATCGTGTGTGTCCAATGATGGATTTTAGCTGAGCACTGAAGCCTACTCAGTAGGGCACGTTCTCTTTGCCAGTTCTATGATCGTGTGTGTCCAATGATGGATTTTAGCTGAGCACTGAAGCCTACTCAGTAGGGCACGTTCTCTTTGCCAGTTCTATGATCGTGTGTGTCCAATGATGGATTTTAGCTGAGCACTGAAGCCTACTCAGTAGGGCACGTTCTCTTTGCCAGTTCTATGATCGTGTGTGTCCAATGATGGATTTTAGCTGAGCACTGAAGCCTACTCAGTAGGGCACGTTCTCTTTGCCAGTTCTATGATCGTGTGTGTCCAATGATGGATTTTAGCTGAGCACTGAAGCCTACTCAGTAGGGCACTAGTTCTATGAGTTGAGCACTTTTAGGGTTCTGATCGTGTGTGTCCAATGATGGAACCAAGCTTTCAGTAGTAGCACGTTCTCTTTGCCAGTTCTATGATCGTGTGTGTCCAATGATGGATTTTAGCTGAGCACTGAAGCCTACTCAGTAGGGCACGTTCTCTTTGCCAGTTCTATGATCGTGTGTGTCCAATGATGGATTTTAGCTGAGCACTGAAGCCTACTCAGTAGGGCACGTTCTCTTTGCTAGTTCTATGATCGTGTGTGTCCAATGATGGATTTTAGCTGAGCACTGAAGCCTACTCAGTAGGGCACGTTCTCTTTGCGAGTTCTATGATCGTGTGTGTCCAATGATGGATTTTAGCTGAGCACTGAAGCCTACTCAGTAGGGCACGTTCTCTTTGCCAGTTCTATGATCGTGTGTGTCCAATGATGGATTTTTGCTGAGCACTGAAGCGTACTCAAGTGGCACGTTCTCTTTGGGGGAATATGAAATTTTATTGTTATTAATCTTACATTTCTCACTTATATGTTTGTTTATATGCTTACTACTTGAATATTCAGTGTTTTTAAATTAGGCATAAATGTTGCCTCACTTAATAAACATATTAGGAATAAAAGGTCACTTGGAATTTTTACGCTATTTATTTCTGATATACATGGGCTGATAATCTTATTAAATCATTGTTGCAAGGAGCAAAGTTAAAGTAATTCCAAATCATTTTGAGTTTTAAAAATGTTGTGTTATCTTTAGTGAATATATTTTTTGTTATAACATGAAACAGTTAATGAAAATTATAAAAATATATAAGTATATTTGCCACAGAAAATATCGATATAGATGTCCTACGTGTCAAAAGAAGTTTTTAATAATACGAAATTAGAAACGTAACATTAAAATATGTTCCTTTCTTGAAATAAAACAAAAATTTAAGGATAATATAGTATTGGATATTTTCAATCTTTATATCTTACAAAATGTACACTACTATGAATTTTGTAAAATATAACGATAGCAAATATCCGAACTCCTATTAACCTTTCAAACCTTCCATCTCCGTTAACAAACTTTAAACAAAAGAAGATGGAAATGTAAACGCACTCTGTTCTTAAAAGGTATTCTTGAGGTTGAAATGCGAGCTTGGATTAATCAAGGTCTGTAATAGCCTCTCTGCTACCATTCAGTGACTTTTCATATTGCTACAGTGAGGCTATTTTTGTGTTACCAGACTTATTTTCTTGCAAAGAGGTTGATTAAATTTCAAGTAATCTTTTTGTGTACAATATTTTTACTATATGCAGTAAAAGCAATTTTGAGATTAAAAGTAATACATTTCTAATGAATAAGTGATTAAGTAGGATATAATCAGTTTAGGGTACTAATCATTTGCATATTTTTAAATATTTATACAAAATCTATGTACGTTTTCAAATGTTCGATATTAAAAAAAGCTATTAAATAACATGTTTCTCTAATAATTTGACAAGTACAAAAGTAAAAATTACATATAAATTATGTAAAACTAACGGAATATTTAAAACCAATCAGTTTAACACAAATGCATCTTAAGATTTTTTATATTAGGTTCTCTATTAACCGGGCTCGACTCAACCAACCATCAGATTAACCGAACTTTCCAGGAAGTCGTGATAACACTTGACTTTTGTCTTGGCAATGGCGGACCATGGAAAAAACAGGCAAGTCTGCAGTGAATGACATCTACTGTAGGTGCGTAAACAACCCTTTTAATGCTAAATCTGGTAAAAAAAAGAAAGGTATAATAACGCATGTTAGTTTCTATGTTTCAAGTTTTTTAATAGGGATGGAAAGTTTGAAATAATAACATGATGCTGGGTTTCGAATATTTTTCAGGTTTGAGATCTATCCCCTGTGTGATGATAATATAACTTATTTTTATTTTGCTTTTTCATTCATTTTTTTCATAATTATTTTAAGTAATTAAATTATCGCGTGAAGAAGAGGGTAGATTTCAATCCTAGAAAAGTTATGTACTATAAATTTTGTAACATGTATCAACATATAAGTTAGTTTTACAATTAATTATTGCTATATATTTTATGATTTCAAGGTTAAAATTTTGTAAATTTCACTGTAAATGACGTCTAGGTTATCGGCCTCTACTAGGTCCCATCATAGTCGGATGAGAGAGGGTTAATGTATTAACTCTATATTATTAATAGACGTTTATTTAAAATGTCCATGTGCTAAATTAAAATATAACATAATATATTAAAATTATACTTTAGCAACTCTCGCATCGCTCTCCATAAATTAGGTTTAGTCTAGACGTACACGATAATTACATTATTCTAATGAACCTCCTATTTACTGATTATCCTCATCAAAGACACTTCAAACAGTACTTTTTGAGCAATACAGTAAACTGAATAGCAGCTAACACTTTAATGGAGTTAGTTTGTATAAGAAATAAAAAATAATCATTGTTTTTAATTTTGGTTTTGAGATCGTTTAGTTATGAGCGCAGTCCTACAGTCGTGATCGATAGCACTGTAATCGATGAATTAAGCATTCATCTCTTTGAGAAAGAAGTCCTTATAACTATAGATTAACTCTGTCTTGAGAATCGTCTGTATACCTTTCTCTCATGAAAAGAACAGATTTAAAGTTAGTTGTGAGCACATGTAAATTTGTTCAAGTTGGTACATATTATCAGTCTTAATTAAATTAACACGGTTTTAGAAAATTCATTTTACTAAAAAGGGTAAAATCACCCTCCATTTGTAGCATCAGTATATAGCCCTTATTAAAAGACCTTTTTCTCTTCGAGTGTGGTCAGCAGCAGTGTATTGAGTTAACGCTCGGAGGTAACGAGCGCCTTTGTCGCTGTTCCCCTTTGTGGCCAGACACTGTTATCTGTCACGTCCCATCTATGTCTCGTCTACCCCCTTCTCCCTCTTTATCTACTATCCCCGTCAATGTTCGTCACGTCTGTCTCCTATTATCATCCCACATTCTTTTCACAACTTCTCCATTTTTCTCCATAAAACCCTAGAAATATCGTATAGATATTAATTTACCAAAAGTTGCTTTATTGATTTAGTATCATTAAGGCCATTACTGATGGCAAGAATATTAGTCTACATGGTAAGTTGTTTGACTGATATTAAAAATAATATTCTCATTTATAGCTTGGTGTTAAAAAATACCGAGTTGGATTTAACTCAACAAAATAAACATAACCTACAGCACACATGTATTTTAAAACGTATGATTATTAAATTTATGTGTATAATTTGGTGTATAAACAAATAAATGGCAAGAATTTTGGTGTGTTCACGTAAAGAGTGACATGTAACAAGAACGTTACCGCTCCATAATGTCGTTGTTATTTCATTATCAGTTACAGTGTATGCTGTTCGTTACACCTTGTAGGAACATAACAGTTGTACTGCATTCGTTGTTATGAATAAAACTATACATAATTATACGTTACATGTTTACAGCAACAATACGAATTCTATATATTGTTTCTATGTGTGATTGTTAAAGAAAACTGTGTTCTTTAACTTGCTTGTATTGTTTTCCAAAAGTTGTAGCTAATTAGCTGAGCGTCACTCGACGATAAGGACAATATTTTCCGTTTTTCTGTTTAAAAACTATCTTTTTCTTCGCACAATATCTCAAGAATAAAAAAATAACCTAGAGATTTGAAATTTTGTATGAAGTTTTATTTCCATATAGACAGTCTCTAGAACAATGATGGGACATGCCATTCTATGTAATTTGGGGAATGAACGTCAGTGAAAATGTTTACCTAGATATTACCTAGGAGTCACCATGATGCAACGAGGAAATCAAATAATAATTAAAATTTTAAACAAACTGAGTATAATTATATGACATTTTAACATGCGAAATAGTAAGATATGTAGCTATGCTGTAGCAACCTCAGTGTAGCCTGTTATGCAATACGTTGTGTGGCGTACTCCCACACTGTTTAATATCATAATCAGATCTCACAAAACGTACTTACTCCACCGGGATTCGAACCTGATCTCTTATTTGCTAGCAAGCTACCACTACACCGCAGAGGCCTCACTAATTATGATTACATTACATTTATCTGCACTTTCACTATCATGACAAGCAGTTGCTCCAAAGTTTATTATGAAATAATGATTAATTTGGCTACCATTGGTAAAACTCAAAAACGACCAAAATATTTCATATTTGTATATCTAGAACATTGATCTAAAAAGTCATATTATCCAATAAGCAGGGTATGGTAATTATTCTCTATAATTTTAAGAGAGAGTTTAAGTTCTTCCTGTGTGAAGTATTGCTCCCACACTTCAATATAGCAGAGAAGCAAACAGCGCAGTGCGGAGATGTGGAGCAGCACAAATATTTGTGGCGTCTGTCAAAAGGGTTTTAATATCGCCCGTTTCGCTGCAAGTGACAGTATATAGACTTGTGCATGTATAGTACATTCCAGAAAATAATCATATTTTTATTTGCAAATCTTAACATTCAATGGATAAACGTATTATTTCTATACATGTACAAAAACAGCATTTAAATACAGCATTTAATAATGCTTCTCTACTAGAAAAATACTTTATTGAAGCTGTAATGTTCGTATTCATTTTTTATTTAATTATGTATATGAAGTGCAAAACAACTTGTCAAAATAAGGCGTTTCAAAAACTATCCTTAATCTGATGTTAAATAATAACGTGGAGAGTACGAAACTAAAAAAATGGTCATGTCACAATTACTAATATTTAAATGAGGCAAAGACAGATTTAGTGAACGTAGTTATTACTATAGCTATAGTACGTTTATGTACTAACATATATATAATTACTATAATAACGTGAAAGGTCGTACTTAAATCAAATTGGGATGGATAAAATGTTCCCGATCCACACCATTATTGCTTGTAGATAACAGATTGGTTACGTCACGTCACAGTGCTTTCAGCAGCCAGTTTTTATGTGAAGTTTGGAAGTCCTCGAGGTAACGTTACGTTACAAAACTTCGGATTAATAATGTTGCGCTTCTAAAACCCTGAAGTTTTGTCAAATATCATACAGTAATTGTCTAAAATGGCCATGAGCCTTTTTACAAGGTTTGAAATGATATATATATTTAACGTAAATGTTTAAGCCCGAATTCCTGTTCCAGTTTATATTTATTTTAATTAACACAAAAGATGTAGACTAATGTTATCATACAAAATTTTTGGAAGGCATTTAAGGTTACACGGGATACAGCTGAGAGAGAATTGAGTTTTACAAAAAAGTTTCAATGTGACAGTTTATCGTGTGATGTTCCGCTTCTTGAAATAATTTTGTGTAGATTTCAGTGAGATAATGGAAGGTATAAACTATCCATAAGTATAGCCTCCTGCGGATTACAATTATGAATATTATACATTTTATTAAACTACTCTATCTAGAACTGTGTAAATTAATACAGTGAATGGCAAAACTTTAATATTCAATAATAAAGTTTTCATAAGAAGCGTAAGTGGTCTATTGCTATTTTTAAAGTATAATTGGAACCGAGAAAAGGTAAACTCTATGGCAACTGCCATAGATCAGTGTCACAGCGGGAATAATACAGTGAAGCGCGCAATGTAAGAGGATCACATTTAGGCTCCATCACAGCAGTTTATGCATCTTACAGTGGTACCAACTTGTCTGTCTGCAAGTCTTCATCTTGTACATTTCATTTCTTACTGGTTAAAGTTGATTAGCGGGTCTTTAAGTTTCAGTTTCTCGAGTCATACTCAACATATGATATCAGTGTTTATATCCATTTACTTTTCGACATATACAAAAAAAAAATAGATTTTGTATTCGACTACGTAGTATATTGGAATATTTCTTGTAAACGTTAAATTAATATACAAAAACACAACTAATACTGTAACATGAAAATTGGCTTTAGACAATAAACACCAATTTTTGTTATATCCATCAAGTATTGTATGTATAATCTTACTCATACATAGATATTATGTTTGTATTACTGTATCTATAGACAGTTCACTTACCTAATTAGTTATACAAGAAACGATCTACAGACTCAAATATCGATGTTTAGCATGTTCTATGACAATTAACTAATACACCTTACTGTTCTGGAAAACTGACATATTTGTAATGGAGGCGTAAGCGTTACAAACATGTATGAGCAAACCATTCCCTTGTATGTTTTTTAGCTTCTGAAAAAAGTGAAATAGTAGCTTTTTGGTATTACAGTCTCTCATAAGTCTGTATAAATATACTTTCTTACCTTCATTAGTGGTTTTGCCCAAAAATACCTACTTTTAAACGTGTTACTACCAGAAACAATTATGGCTTAGATTTTGATTTGTAAGTAATCCAATGCGTTTTCAACATAATAATAAATCTTTTAATCTTGAGTATATGTTTTTGTTGGCACAAAAAAATAAAAGCAAACAAGAACGTATATAATAAGGAACAAAAACGTATGAAAGGAATGAAGTAGATGAAAAATAATTACTATCATTATATTATACTGTACATTATACATTATACTGTATATTATACTATACATTATATTATTATAATATACTGAATGTACGACATTCTTCAAGTTAGTACATTAATAAGTAATAAATTTGTATTAATATAGTAAAGGTGACTCTCATTTATTTATATTAGGGACAAAGCATTTAGCCTATAAGGTTGCAAACCTTTTACTTAAGTTAGAGTAAGCAAACGTCCACGTTTAAAGGGTTTTAATTGTTCTTGACTTAGTTCATTGAATATAGCTTTTCGTAACAAACCATAGAGCCATATAGTTCAAAACTTGATGACAGCCATATCTCAGTCAAACTATAATTGAGCCAGAGTGTCTGTGTAGTGTGACGCCCGTACCACAACGACAACACGGAACTTGATAATGTAGGTCATACTTGGGTGATGATAGAAGTGTGAGCATGCTGTAAATGACTCCGTGGTTCAAACTCAACTACAGCTGCTGAGATACGATCTATCCTGGACAATAATAAAGCAAACTAAGTCAACCACTGGCCTCGTATTTCCTTCAATTTCTCTCTTGTCTCCATATTTATATGCAAACTTCTGCATTGTATTTCTTACACAGGATATAATCAATCATAAGAACTGGTGTGATGAGGTCCATAGGATTAATTCAGTTAGTTCTGAGGTCCAACCCTAGGACTGCGCCACTACCTCCGGATGCCCCATCTTTGGTCTGCTCCCATGATATTTACAATTATCCAAGATAAACAACCACCCTCTCCTTTAATAGTTAATGAAGTTTCATGCCGAGTGACAGCGCTAGCGTCGTGATCGCCCCTTCTACCGTCAGCAGCGCTACTCTTGGACAGCGGACTATAGTCGCGACTGTAGAGGTATCAACTCATCACTTACTACCATCTAATCAACGGAGCGAGTGAGAGAGACGATAAGTTCACTACACTGCAGCCAGGGCGCGCCTCGAAAAGCGTCATAAAACTTACTTTTACCGTTACTCATTCATAGCAATAGACGGATTTTTCCTTATATAACTAGTACAATCAAAGGCAAAATCAAAAAGAATATGAAGTAATATGTCAATTATATTGTAAAATACGAATTATTGATTGACTATTTTTCAGTATGGATATTGGAACGATATACTACAAGTATAAATCAAGCTCACGGCAGAAATAATGCAGCTAAGCGCTTTATCAGCGAAATATAAGGGAATTGTATTCAGCTCCTTCACAGCAACTCACGCGTTTTACACCAGGTACCACGACGAGGTACCAACCCCTCCACGATCTTGTAATTTAAATGTACACTTCTTGCAAGGTTGTTTATGCATAATTTACAATAGTATGATCATAACAAATATATATATATATATATATATATATATATATATATATATATATATATATATATATATGTAGTCATATATTGTAAATGTATGTCAAACAAATAATTTTTTTTTGCAGCTCAGTAAATTCAACTCTTGAATAAATTTAATCAATAGGAAACATAACTTTCCACGTCCGTAATTGATTAAGTATACTATTTACTTATAAGTAATTAGAAATGGATTCTACTTTTATTTTTATTCAAAAACATATTGAACCAAGCATAACGAAACTTAAGTTCGTCTATGCACTATTACATGTTGAACTTTTGACACAAAGTTTCTTATATTGTAAAATTATAAAAATTATATTTATTTACTGTAGAAAACAAAATAAAAATAATACCTGACCATGTTCGTAATAGTTTTATAACAATACAGTCAAATACTAGTAACACAGTAGCTCCGGAAGTCTCAGCTCAGATGTCACCTCCTGTGTGACTTGTCTCATTTCCGGCCGGAAACTCCCTTAATCAGGAGACTAAAAGCGAAACTCATGGTACTAAAAAAATACAGGAACTTTTTACTATAAGTTATCATAGAAATATGTTTTCAAAACAGAGCAAGAGTTCATAAATTTATTTTACTGTATAACATTGAAAAATTCAGTTTTCATCAACTGATGAAATTCATTGCCATTCAAATTAAAATGGTAATGTGGAACAACTACTCCATTATATATTTTCTTTTTCGCTTTTTTCTTTAATTTGTATATATATCTGGATAACTCACATGTTTATTAACATAAAAAAGGCTCCCAATACAAGTATCGAATAACTCTGTTTTGTCCGTGAATCGCTTCGCAAACTCTCGGTTAAAGTATTTAAGAATATCGACATGTAGGATCTTCACTGCTTTATAACAACTTTACAATTAACATTTACTTACTCATCTATTCTTTTCACCTTACCGATTACACATGTTACAAAATAAACCAGAAAATAAACAATAATTTTGCATGAATAAACTTGATCTTTGAAGAAAATTTATATATGTATGATACTAAAAATAGTTGGTAAAACTTTACAATAGGTAGGAAACCAAGAATTAGGAGCAAGAAAGTCAAAATTAAAAACGCGGAGAATATTTCTCAAGTGTAAATTAAAAACACTTTTGTACTTGCCTAATATGTTAAAATTAGGTTCTCTAAACGGTACTGTTCACTTAAATCAATGTACTATTAAGCTTAAATAGTAGCATAAGAACAAGGTAAACATAGCAATAAATGTTTAACTTAAGGTAACCACCAAAAGTTTTAAAATTCTTCTAAAGAACGTTAAATATTTTATTTAATAATTATTAATAATGCTTAGCCTATAATATAGTACTATCATATTTATTCTCTACACAAAATGTATTAATATATTACTTAGAGTATTAAACAAGATACTAAAATAAATTTCCATATTTTACATAAAATACAGAGACCAAGTTATTTCTGCTTTAGAATGCATGAGGTGCTGTAATGGAACCCAAATGTGATCCGCCTGCATTAGGCCTTTATAAAAGGGTCAGATTTACATAACACCGATTTTTCCTTTAACTTTATATCCTATAAGGCAACCTGTTTAGTTTCACTTCAATTATTCCATGACGTTCTTGAACTTTAGTACTAGTTTGTCGTTATGTTAAGTTTTAATGAGTCTTATTAAAAATCGCAATATTTATGACCTAGTATTTACATTACCTAGTACTCTGTAATATTGTATTGTACTTTGTACTTAGGTGATTTTACCTCGGATTGTAGTAACCTCCTCAAATAAGTGTACGTATTGGAACCTTATCTGTTACAATTTGGTGCAATCAACTTTGGAGTTGGAAAATATAAATATATTTTTTTAATTAATAACCCTTTTTATGTCATTTATAATAACTCTACATGGAATTACGGGGATGAAAAGATGGCACTAATTTCATTTTGTTATAAGGTTGAAATAATGACTGCTGAATATTTTTACATTATTTACAGGATTGATAATATCCGGGATTGATGTAAGTTTTATATAAAAATAATTTTGATTTAGTGAAAAAATATTTTTAAAGAATGTCATTAAACTTAAGAAACATAATTTCCTTAAGGCACACAAAATGTTATTATACCTTTTCTAATACACTACTAAATAATATAAATAATTATAATAAATAATATATTTCTAAACGAATTAATAAAAATTCTTACAATCCTTCAGCTACTACCAGTTTAATACATTATCGATGTTTTTTTTGGATGTTAGAATGTAAGACGAGAGACAGCAACTTTGTTACAAGATATTGATGGAACCAATTAAGCAACTTCGACCAGATTCCAACAAGACGTTCACTTAAGTTGTTTGGCTTCCTGATAACCTAAAAAAGATATTGTCACTATTATATTTTGTTAAGAGTGAATCTTTACTTAAATTATTAAAGCAATGGATAAATTAAAGTCAGAAATGCACTTTCAATGCAGCATTGTCACTTATACGGTATACCTTTTCTGCATTTAATTATATAAACAGATGATGTTAACCAAATAATTTACAATTTAATGGAGTTCACCTACAATGTTCTCTTTAGTTTGGAATGATAATAGCTAATATAACCAACGACTCATTCCCCTAATTTGTAAACTTAAATAAGCCATAATTGCGTTATATATTATGGTACTGATTTATGACGTAATAACATTGCACTTGTTAAATGAAATGCAATTCAAGAAAATCTAATTTTTAAATTTAATTTAATTTGTAACCTAAATGTGATGGGACTTCATCTTAATACATTTTTCCTGTAGGCCTGGCTACGAAATATCCATTAATATTTTTAAAATATCTAAATCTTTTATCAAACTGTCATAAATTTCTTAGTTTAAAGTTTCTTATTGACGATGAAGGTGTAGAAGAATAATAGGATATGGGATATTTCCCATTGGTATATGCTACAAAATGTATAACTCAACTTTTCAAGCATATAAATATATATTTTTATTTAGGCGTGGAAACAATTATTACATAAAAAGTTATTTGTCAATTAAAATTACAGCCATTAAAATTAACAAGTTTCACAAAATCTTCTTTACACGCATAGTTATGGATCGCGAGAGAAACTCATGTATCGCCTCCATGTATATAAGCTCTAAAACATAAACGTACTGGATTTAGGACTAAGTATTATAATTATAACAAAATGGCACATGCCGTAATATATATTAATGCAATAACCAACTACTGGAAAGTAATAAGAGGACAATAGAAAATTGCTGCAGTAATGTAGAAAACATTATGGGACCAATCCCTTAAATTAATTTTCTGCTATCATATTTACATGTTGGAAGCAACACATTACTTCACAAAATGTTATGTACACATTACAAAAAGACAAATGACATTAGGCTTGTTTTTTTCTTCATTCACTCTGCTAGTTCACGCGAATGTGTAGACAGGTTCCACAAGTGAAAATACTAATTAGAATTCCATGAGAAAAATTCATTTACACGAATTATTAATAATTATAACCGGACTGAAACATTGACGTCTTCTATAGTTTGATCAGATTTTATTATACAGACAGACAGGATGATGAAGCTACGATATTTACTAGTGACTTCACTCAGATTTTTTATACTTATGCACAAACAAAACTTGGGTGCAATAAACAAGCTATACGTAGAGTAAAGCAGGAAGTTATTGGTTTCTGAATACAGGTTGTAAAATGCAATCAATTTCTCATCAAACTTCGAGTACTGAAAGATGACTCTCGTATTTGGGTCAACTGTTCTAACTCTATAGTTGTTCTGGGTCCTTATATTGATTATTATCTTACATTAGTTTATATTATTTTAAATTAAGAAAAATAGGATGTTAGGTTTCATATTTTAAATCTAAAACATTGATTATTATTGGCTGAGAGTTAGTAAAGCCTATGATTCCATCGATTAGAAAGTTCCATTTCTGGCTGTACCATCCGCTCGATATCTAAACACCTATTGACGTTTTGTATAAGACTTATTTCTATGTAAGATACATTGGGTTCGATCATGATACATGTCACTTCATTGTATTTTGTACTGGATCAATCTTTTGAGTGCGGTTTGCGGCATTAAACTCTGCTAGATAAGCCCTTTAAAATTATGTGCATATTGACCTATGCTCCTATTTAAGATTTCCTTGTGACTCCTTGCGGGACGTCCCCATGATATTACAGAAAACTGATAGATCCTTCAAAAAGTAGATTTTTAGGTGTAGTGTTGATGTACCAAATCTTGTTGATTTATCTGTTATCGTTCAGAAAATATTATACCTGTGCAGGACTTTAAGTACACCCTGTATAATTCTTAATCTTAAATTGATCTCTCAGTCACCTAAATAATTTCATTACAACGTGATTTAATTAACTATTACTATGTCACTTTCGATCAGCTTATAAAAGGCAGTACAAGAATCAACCAACATATATTATAACCTGACATTTGGGCAAGGTTCATTTTTTCAGATTAGCTAAATATTTAACATCTCATTGGATTGTCGAAAACCACTGCACAGTATAAGAATGATTACTGTAACTTAGTATTACCTCGTTCCGTATGTTTATTCTCCATAGTGTGATATATACCATTACACAACTTGTTAGGTTAATATGTAACATCATGTATAACCGTTATACGATACACGCTGCAACTTGATTGTATAGTTTTCCTCTTTGTGATGTAATCTACACAATGTAACACCATATCACCTGCCCGAAACATGCTTCGCTGAAGTTGTATGCGAAATTCAATTATTTCCTCATTTAATTTGAGTACACGTGTTCCAATTTCACATGGTAAAATGTCATATGGTTGCACTCAGTTTGTTTAACAATTGATTTCTCTTGCGATTTTCCCATTGCCATCATTGTTATCTGTAAGAGAAGTTTGTAATTTTTTCCAAAGTGTAGATAAATAGATGGACACACACACGTACATGGATTCGTTCTATTCTCTCGAGTGACAAAACATTTAATTGAGACAAAAGTCAAGAATACAAACATGAACAAAGTGGGATAGTGGAAATAAATATTCGCTTCAGAGACTCCTAACAGTGCATTCAAACAGTCTTGTGAAAGCTGATTAATGCCAAGTAGTTGTCCAGGGTTTTTAATTCCTTGTCACGCAAAAATGAGTAACAACTACTCCTAAATTAGCAAATAACCTAGTTCGATAATATTATTTACACTTTTTATTAACTTTATTTTGAATCATTATTAATTCAACAGAATTTATTTTTAACATAATGTTAAAAATATTTAAATATAGGGCACTACATATGTGTGTATTAGAAAATGGGTATACGAATATTATTTTGTTTTAGTTGCGTAAGAACTCAATTATTACTGTTCATAAAATACAATTTTTATGTTATTTACTACATACTATGTAATCTTAATAGAATACATTATCTTTAATTTCACCTTAATAGTAGCATAGGCCACTGTATTGAAAACCGACTACATCTTTTTTATCTTAGTCACGATATTCCCAAAAAACCGTAATTGGCATATATTACGTAACATTTAAAGTGTAATATGTGTACAAAATCGTGTTACTAACCTAATATTACGCATTGTTATATTGTTCTTGTTTTATTCAGTTGTCTTAATATTGCACAAGAAGCATTTCTATAACAGCAAGTCGTGCAATTAATTCTGGTGTTTTCTCCCTACATGTGAGCACTTACTTAGGCCTCATCTATAAGTGTGCAAACAAAACCTTGGTGATTTTGCTGTAGTCTCACAGTGCAGACAGCTAGTGTTTTTTTTTTTAATGTCACCCAACCTTGAGGATCTTATAAATGTATTTAAAGTATCTATTGTACCATGGAAATATCTGTCACAAATAATAGACTATTTACTTCGTTTACATGATAATGACACAGGCGCAGATAGTTAAAGTGACAGCGGATAATATTCAAATACAAAACAATTTGAAAAAAGTAAAAACAAGTCTTTTGTATAAATAGGTACGTACCTAAACTCAAAAAGCCTGTCTCCAACTTGTAACAAACAGAAAAAGAAAAATCAGCATAGAAATATAATTGAAGGGTTGTAAAACAAATAAAAAAGACTGAAAATTATTTTACACTACAACACTTTTCAATTTAAAGTAGTCCTAACTTCCTTTGATAACACATTAATCGCAGAGCTGCTCTAAAAACAACAGTAAAGAGAGTAATCGACGCTTGTGAGTTTGGCACACCTGTGGCACGGCTGCTTGTATCGGAAATAAAAACTGAAGAAGGTCTTGGGATTTAATTTCAACTAAAAGTAATATATAAGTACGGATTTATTGTTTCTTGAATAACTTTCATGTGACGTTAGTTTTGATAAAGCTCAGTATTACATTTAGTTCACAGAAAATACCCAAATAAACTTTTGTAATTATTAATTTTACATTAATAATCTATTTATTATTAATACTTAGCAGATATTGGAAATTACTGTTGAATTCAGATATTAAGATTATTAAGATACTGAGATACTGAGAAAAAACTGAGATATTAAGATATTCAGACATTATTATGACTGTTACAAACAATGAAAATTGTCTAGAAAGCATTGAAATCAAATCTTTTTGTGTTGTGATTTTTAAGGAAATTAATTCACAAATGGTGAAGTTTCAAAAAGATAAGAACCATAACATATTTATAGTTATGAGGACCGTTATATAATTATATGCTACAATAAATAATAAACGTTTCAGTCTTATTTGGACAATCTATAGAGGCAAACATTTTAAATTATGAATTATAAATTAAATACATCAACTGGTATGATTTATCAAGATATATTACACTTTCTTAAAGACTGTCAAGGATATTTAGTATCACTTTTAAATGTTCACTTTGTCTACTTTGAAGACACAACTATAAGGGATAATTGTTTTACATTTTATCTTGATTAATATATAACAATGTTCTGTCCCACTAGTTTATTGTTTCCAAAGAATGTGTAAAACATTAAGAAAGTAAAATTGCTATGAAATTTGTTAATATGTTATTCAAATCCATTTATATGTCGATATTTCCAGACTATGTCTAGTACTGGTGAACCTACTTTACTCTGTAACTATCATTTTTATTGGCTGAAAAGCTGATAATATATATATAAAGAAAATATGTTTATAACAATGTAGTCCAGAGTTTAAAATACCGTGATTTTAAAACTTAAACTCTGTTTATATAACACCAGTTTTAACTCGGAATTTGCAAGTCTTGGCATTGGCATAGTTACCACTGGCTACATACAAGAGTTACCCGAAATATTAATCCAATCCTAATAATATATTGTTAATGCCTCTTGGTTATACGTTAAAAGACTTAATCCTGTCCTGTATTATAGTAAATGATGCAGTCTAAATTATACTGTTAGTGGCACAGATATCAGCTGTTGTTATTCTAAAACAATATGTCACATGTATCGGTGAGATTATTGAAGTGGCCAGACGAGAACTACTGATGGCGAGAGAAAAGAAGAGACCTGGCCCGTGCCGGCGCACAGCTGTGTACTAGTGTGTTGCCGCGCGGTAATTTCAGGCGCTTCGCCCCACAGCCAACCCTGCGAATTGATTATCATAGCAATGGAACAGTGAAACAATAATGGAATTACGAAACAAGGCGCGGCAACATACTAGTAGTAGCGCCTGCAAATTTCAGATAGGCCAGAATCCAGGTCTCTTCTTTTCTCTCGCGATCAGTAAATTGCTACAAAAGCACTATAAAGAGCACTAAATTTAAAATTTTTGTTTGTATTGCACATAGTATTAATTTATCGAACAATATATTACTTTAGTCCTTGAAACCCAAAACTGCATACTTACATTCGTAAAGGTTTAGGTAGTTGCACTACTAGTTAACTGTCCATTTCAATAAGAGGTGCGTCAACATTCAATGTGATATGATTCATGCTATTATGATTGGATTTATAATACATTTATATTACAGTATAAAGTTAAAGTTAAAGGATATCTTATTTTATCACCCAAACATAAGGCTAAAAAGCCCTCTCTAACGATTAACCTAAGTGCAACGGTTTGAAGATGATTTCCGAACGACCATCAATCGTACAAAACATATATTTCTTGTAAATGAAAGAACTAGAATTTTACCAATTTTATTGTCTTATTCTTACACTGAATTATTTACATTTCGATATATAAAAAATATATTGCTAGTTACGAATACAGGCATAATGTAAAAACTTAATATGCATATTAAATTAATTTATTAAATCTTAATTAGAAAAAGACTTCCGAAATAAATATTTATGAAAACATTTTACTGTATTTTACTTCCGGTATGAAGATTTATAACGTAATATCACTTAGAATTTATGTGAAAATAAATATATTCACAATAGAGATATATTCTCAATTCATTAAATAAGTAATATAAGAGTGTCTTGATGTAGGTGAAATATATTCGTGCAACTTTATAAGATAAATTTAATGTCACATGTTCTGTAAGGGATCGACCTCATTAACAAGTCCGCCTGGGAGTAAACCGGACGTAATCTGCCCAGAAGGTAAGGATTATTTGCATTATAAATATAGAGCTTTATGCTAGGCTCCATAGAGCAGTTCAGTTATCAAAGCAAAAGCAATCTTTTATAGGATCATATTTCATAATTCATGTGGAAGACTTTTACCACGCTTAAGTAAATCCACCTTAAAAGAAACTTATTATATTACTTCAGTATGTATAAAATAGTATGAATAAAAAAACTTAAAACAAATTACCTACTTATCATGGTTATACGTCATAAAGATATATCTAAAAACGTTAAGGTAAAGTGTTAATTTTATTTACAAGTTATAAATAATGGGTATACAAAAATAAATGTCCATATATTGTATTAATTCATCATATTATAAATAAAAAGGAGTTAAAATTATATTATGACAATTCATTAATGAAATTTTCTATACTTTGTATAATAACCTCTATTAAATGCGTTATAAATATTTACTTTCAACCCACTAAATTTGAAATCTATCTATTAGGCTACAATCACGAGTAATGAAATCTAATTCCTGTATACATATGGTTATTTAAATTTACTAGAGTGTGGTCTATTACCATAAAATTTCAAATAATTATACAATGCAATACATAAACATGTGATAATTTAGCTAGATATATTATTCCCCTCCTGAGATATGATTTAGGGTACGCCACTGGGTTCATTATATCCTTAACAAATTTGATGTTCCAGAAGACTTAAAAAACCACCTAAAGTACAATAATGTCCAACAAATATCCATATCACATTTAAACATTATACTGGATAAGACATTGAATTAACTTTTCACACTAAAGTAAACACTGTGAGGGCAATGAAAATATCAAATAAAGTAGCTTGAATGGAACACTCGGCTAATATTCGATCCACTTTATTAAGTTAATTTAGGTTTTTAGTTAGTTAAAGATAGTTTTAGTGTTTTTAGTAATTTTAAACCAGCCTAATTAACTAGTTGTTAAAAAATCACTAACTATCACTAATTTATTTTGCGACATCCACTATTGCCTAAATTGACTATCTAATTACACATGAGTGTATTTTTAACTATCTAATTTTAACACTGACAACAGTCGATAGTTATAAACACAAATCCATCTGTCACGATCACAAGTATTACCACTAATTCTGTCACTTCACAAGTTTACTTCTGGAGCTCAACTAAACTCGCTGCGTCGCGACAACCACTAATAAGGTTACTATTTATAATAAATTCATGCCATTACAATATCTTTAACATGTTCTTATGAAATTTAATAAATAAAAATAGGCAAACCGTTGATACGTACAGAGGATGGTCAATCAATAGATAGACCAACAACAATCAATAGATAGTGTAATAGCGCTAGTCATTCAAGTACCTAGTCATTGAAGTTGTCCTTTATGTTTTCTAGAAAATATTGTTTGCTATATTACAATTATTTTATCACTGGACATAATTACAATCATTGCCTTGTATTAGAGATGTATTTCCTTTCTGATATTTTACTTAAGGCATAGCCTGCAAATACCAGTTGCAGTTAAACTACTGCAATTTGAGTCCGTGTATTTGAGAGATCAGAGTCGACGATTATTGGTGACCTGCAAAGTCCACACAAATACGCAACAGTGATGTTGAGTTGCCTGACATTTGGACCGATCGATGTATTTATTGTCCCGGATTTATGTGACTTAGTCTGCGATACTACGGGCTTTGATGGGAGCCGATTGTGTTTACGTCCAATACAGAGAGTGGGGTCGACCATTCCTCTATGTTTTATCTGACGAGGGGCACTTTAAAACTCTTTTATAGTAAGATGTTAGTAAATAAAAAGGAAAGAAAGAAAGTCAGATGATTTTCTCTCTCCCTATGAAAACAATTCTTTCCTTGTGCAAACGTTTCTTTTCCTGTATAAACAAGTGGATTTTGTTTTGTCACTCGTAAACAACTGATTTTAACACCAAAATTAAATACAGAATAGTGTTACATGTACTTATCTAAGAAATATTATTAGACTATGAAATATCAGATAATATTTTACAAAATTTCGGGTGAATTTTTGCATTGTGATAAAAAGTCATTTTCAATACTCAGAAGTCTCAAAGCTCTATTGCTAAGGTAGATAGCATTTTTAGAAAACTGTCCGTGGACTGTGCATCCATGTGCAGTTCTGAGTCAGAAAATATTAAAATAATAGTTGAAAAATGGAAAGGCAATCACAGGACTGACCGATAGAAGTGACTGCTTGTTATAAAAGGTCACATATATCTGTGAACATATATATTGAAAAATTACGTTTGCTAATAATTAGTGAATTGTTAATTTTTATATCGAAAAATAATATGAGGTACCTATTTCATTAACATAAAAATTATTATATTTTCTATTACCTTTATAAAACTTTGTTTATTCTTTACATTTCGTATATTATAATGATAAATTGTAAATATTACAGTAATAAATATTTATTAAACTTTCGTTTATATTAGTTTCTACAATATGGTTAGTATTATTTTCAATACAATCTTGTATTTTCGAAATAATTACTTTATTGTTTTTCTCATTATATTCCAAAATTTAAATAAAGGGTTTATAATATCATTTTTTGGTTAACATCCTTATGTAAACAGCTTTCAATTTGTAAAATATTAATACAACTCTAAATAATAGTTTGTTAAATTAAATTTCTGTACGCGTGAAGTAATAAAGCATTACAAAGTATAGTAGTATTAGTGAAATACATTTCAGTCGGCTCTTTTTTGTGCAGTGATCTTCAGAAGTTGCCAGAAAGTAATAAAGCCTGGAAGATATAAAATCATCGAATATCGACTGCAGATAACAGTTGTACTGTGTGACGGGTCTCAACAGCTAAGTTGAGCATCAGTTTACTGTATATTTTATAATTTATACTGTTGTTTTATTGATAACGAGATTCATATTCGTCTTCCTGATAATTTTCAAAATACGGATACTGTTTAGTGTGGTCTTCATATCTGCCAATTGTTATTATTTACCATAAAAGCAATCATTTTATCCAAGTCTTTGCATTTTTTATTATTGATTGTTATTTTGTTGCGTAAAGTTATATAGCTCGCTTTTTATGTGCCTGTGCCTGTAAGCAACTGCAAGTTACATAAAACCAATTAATATATTTTATCCTCATCATCATTTACCCTCATTCATACTTTACCCTCTGGATCAACAAGAATTGATTTCTTGATATTCGTAATATAATATTCATGTATTCCTAATAAATTCATTAATATTCTCACCTCTGGCAGCATCTAACAACTGTTTTATGGTGTATAGACAAATTTATCATTGTCTATTGTAGGGAATATTGAGCAATGTGGAAAACCTATTGCACTCTAAAGAAATACAGATAAGATAACTTTATACATTATTAGGTTGTACTTTTTAAATAATAGAACAATTGAAAGTGGTTCTATAGTAAAATTGATGTTTTTTTTCAATTAATGGCATACACATTTGTTTTGTTATAGCAGCATAAAGTTCTTTTACAGACCGCTGTTGCCCTCACCCCGGCCAACTATCCCCTGCCGTATAAAATAGTCCTTAGTGGGATTTCCTTTCCAAATAGCATACTAATCACTCTTCAGGTAGGTGATGGTTTTTAAATGCTTCCCAATTTGTAGTTTCGCTTAGAATAATTGGAAATTAAGAAAAGTACCAAACTATTAAGATACTTGAATCTCCTTTGCAGAATTCTATGGAGTTTCCTGTATATGTATAGCTGCTTATTTGTAATATCTCCTATGGAATTATTTTACAAATATGGTGTAAACGGAAAGCAGTTAAAACTCCATAATTTTAGTGATGTCCCATGCCAAATGTAAAGAAACCCAGTTTTAATGTATTAACATTCATATATTGTTTTACTTAATTTCATATCAATGTTTCAAAAGTAGATTCAGTTCATTTCAACGCCATCTGCATTGAAAGTTAGATAATATTTTGAAATTTTAAATTTCTGTACGCGTGGAGTAATAAATCATTACAAAGTATAGTAGTATTAGTGAAATACATTTTTTTTGTCATTGTATACATTGTTTTATCGAGTTACTTCTACGGAATACTAGACTAAAACTTATAAATACAAATTATAAGTCACATTTCGATAATTAATGGCTTACTGTAGCATACTTGTAATACTAAATAAAATATATTGCTGTTATGTTAGGAACAATTACCGGAGCAAATGTCAATGTGTACACCAACAAGGTGACCGTAGCTCCCCTTTATACTACAGCACCGACATCAATAACTCAATACATTACTCCACACATTGTACTCAAGTTGTTATATTAGGAACAAGTACCAGAGAAAAGGTCAATGTGTACACCAACAAGGTGACCGTAGCTCCCCTTTATACTACAGCACCGACATCAATAACTCAATACATTACTCCACACATTGTACTCAAGTTGTTATATTAGGAACAAGTACCAGAGAAAAGGTCAATGTGTACACCAACAAGGTGACCGTAGCTCCCCTTTATACTACAGCACCGACATCAATAACTCAATACATTACTCCACACATTGTACTCAAGTTGTTATATTAGGAACAAGTACCAGAGAAAAGGTCAATGTGTACACCAACAAGGTGACCGTAGCTCCCCTTTATACTACAGCACCGACATCAATAACTCAATACATTACTCCACACATTGTACTCAAGTTGTTATATTAGGAACAAGTACCAGAGAAAAGGTCAATGTGTACGCTAACAAGTTGACCGTAGCTCCCCTTTATACTGCAGCACCGACATCAATAACTCAATACATTACTCCACACATTGTACTCAAGTTGTTATATTAGGAACAAGTACCAGAGAAAAGGTCAATGTGTACGCTAACAAGGTGACCGTAGCTCCCCTTTATACTACAGCACCGACATCAATAACTCAATACATTACTCCACACATTGTACTCAAGTTGTTATATTAGGAACAAGTACCAGAGAAAAGGTCAATGTGTACGCTAACAAGGTGACCGTAGCTCCCCTTTATACTACAGCACCGACATCAATAACTCAATACATTACTCCACACATTGTACTCAAGTTGTTATATTAGGAACAAGTACCAGAGAAAAGGTCAATGTGTACGCTAACAAGTTGACCGTAGCTCCCCTTTATACTGCAGCACCGACATAAATAACTCAATACATTACTCCACACATTGTACTGAAGTTGTTATATTAGGAACAAGTACCAGAGAAAAGGTCAATGTGTACGCTAACAAGTTGACCGTAGCTCCCCTTTATACTGCAGCACCGACATCAATAACTCAATACATTACTCCACACATTGTACTCAAGTTGTTATATTAGGAACAAGTACCAGAGAAAAGGTCAATGTGTACGCTAACAAGTTGACCGTAGCTCCCCTTTATACTGCAGCACCGACATAAATAACTCAATACATTACTCCACACATTGTACTCAAGTTGTTATATTAGGAACAAGTACCATAGCAAAGGTCAATGTGTACGCTAACAAGGTGACCGTAGCTCCCCTTTATACTGCAGCACCGACATCAATAACTCAATACATTACTCCACACATTGTACTCAAGTTGTTATATTAGGAACAAGTACCAGAGAAAAGGTCAATGTGTACGCTAACAAGGTGACCGTAGCTCCCCTTTATACTGCAGCACCGACATCAATAACTCAATACATTACTCCACACATTGTACTCAAGTTGTTATATTAGGAACAAGTACCAGAGAAAAGGTCAATGTGTACGCTAACAAGTTGACCGTAGCTCCCCTTTATACTGCAGCACCGACATAAATAACTCAATACATTACTCCACACATTGTACTCAAGTTGTTATATTAGGAACAAGTACCATAGAAAAGGTCAATGTGTACGCTAACAAGTTGACCGTAGCTCCCCTTTATACTGCAGCACCGACATCAATAACTCAATACATTACTCCACACATTGTACTCAAGTTGTTATATTAGGAACAAGTACCATAGCAAAGGTCAATGTGTACGCCAATAAAGTGACCGTAGCTCCCCTTTATACTGCAGCACCGACATCAATAACTCAATACATTACTCCACACATTGTACTCAAGTTGTTATATTAGGAACAAGTACCAGAGAAAAGGTCAATGTGTACGCCAACAAGGTGACCGTAGCTCCCCTTTATACTGCAGCACCGACATCAATAACTCAATACATTACTCCACACATTGTACTCAAGTTGTTATATTAGGAACAAGTACCAGAGAAAAGGTCAATGTGTACGCTAACAAGTTGACCGTAGCTCCCCTTTATACTGCAGCACCGACATCAATAACTCAATACATTACTCCACACATTGTACTCAAGTTGTTATATTAGGAACAAGTACCAGAGAAAAGGTCAATGTGTACGCTAACAAGTTGACCGTAGCTCCCCTTTATACTGCAGCACCGACATCAATAACTCAATACATTACTCCACACATTGTACTCAAGTTGTTATATTAGGAACAAGTACCAGAGAAAAGGTCAATGTGTACGCTAACAAGTTGACCGTAGCTCCCCTTTATACTGCAGCACCGACATCAATAACTCAATACATTACTCCACACATTGTACTCAAGTTGTTATATTAGGAACAAGTACCATAGCAAAGGTCAATGTGTACGCTAACAAGTTGACCGTAGCTCCCCTTTATACTGCAGCACCGACATCAATAACTCAATACATTACTCCACACATTGTACTCAAGTTGTTATATTAGGAACAAGTACCAGAGAAAAGGTCAATGTGTACGCTAACAAGTTGACCGTAGCTCCCCTTTATACTGCAGCACCGACATCAATAACTCAATACATTACTCCACACATTGTACTCAAGTTGTTATATTAGGAACAAGTACCAGAGAAAAGGTCAATGTGTACGCTAACAAGTTGACCGTAGCTCCCCTTTATACTGCAGCACCGACATCAATAACTCAATACATTACTCCACACATTGTACTCAAGTTGTTATATTAGGAACAAGTACCAGAGAAAAGGTCAATGTGTACGCTAACAAGTTGACCGTAGCTCCCCTTTATACTGCAGCACCGACATAAATAACTCAATACATTACTCCACACATTGTACTCAAGTTGTTATATTAGGAACAAGTACCAGAGAAAAGGTCAATGTGTACGCTAACAAGTTGACCGTAGCTCCCCTTTATACTGCAGCACCGACATCAATAACTCAATACATTACTCCACACATTGTACTCAAGTTGTTATATTAGGAACAAGTACCATAGCAAAGGTCAATGTGTACGCTAACAAGTTGACCGTAGCTCCCCTTTATACTGCAGCACCGACATCAATAACTCAATACATTACTCCACACATTGTACTCAAGTTGTTATATTAGGAACAAGTACCAGAGAAAAGGTCAATGTGTACGCTAACAAGTTGACCGTAGCTCCCCTTTATACTGCAGCACCGACATCAATAACTCAATACATTACTCCACACATTGTACTCAAGTTGTTATATTAGGAACAAGTACCAGAGAAAAGGTCAATGTGTACGCTAACAAGTTGACCGTAGCTCCCCTTTATACTGCAGCACCGACATAAATAACTCAATACATTACACCACACATTGTACTGAAGTTGTTTTATTAGGAACAAGTACCAGAGGAAAGGTCAATGTGTACGCTAACAAGTTGACCGTAGCTCCCCTTTATACTGCAGCACCGACATAAATAACTCAATACATTACTCCACACATTGCACTCAAGTTGTTATATTAGGAACAAGTACCAGAGGGAAGGTCAATGTGTACGCTAACTAGATGGCCGTAGCTCCCCTTTATACTGCAGCACCGACATCAATAACTCAATACATTACTCCACACATTGTACTCCAGTTGCCGTCCATCTATACTGTACAATATTATGGGGTACTAGTTTAATTTAAAAATTGGGAACCTTTGGAACGGGATTTAATGTTACAACTATAAACATACGTAAAGTAATGAATAGCTATTTTGATTTCATACTAACTTTCTTTTATATTATCAAAGAATAGTAAAACTGATAAAATATTCCGAACAATAAAAATAAAAAAGTATGGAAATAGACAATAAAAAGAGAAAACTGATATATTAATGTAGAAAGAGCATAATCCCGGTAATGGAGATCCCCTCCCACTAAAGACACTTTATTATACCTTTATTTAAAAACGATGTTTCTCGATTTCAGGGGTTTCGTGGTTCTCGAAGATAAATATAATAGATTGAATGTTAGAATTTCAGGGTTATTGTTGGAGAATATAATACTTTGAGCCACACAAGACTATTCTAGACAAGATTGATTAGAGTCATATGTAATATAAGTGTGGTTTAAAAGAGGATTAATTTATTTTAGCATGTAATAAAAATGGGTCTTTTAAGCCGAAGAAATGACAGGATCCACTCAGCAATAATACTTGATTGAATAGTTTTTGATTTTTCTGTTCAGAATAATCCTGCTTAAGAACAAAGATACTACAAATAAATTGACTATACTTAGCTGTAAAAGATGAATAATGCCATCTAGGTGAAGGAGCAATGAAATTTATGAGTTTTGATTTATTCTTATTAACGCTGCAATTTTATATGAAAGAGATTGTAATATTCTAGCACGTATGATGTTTTTAATTAGAGATTTGTAAGTTAATTCAAGTCATGTAGTAAACTAGAACTATCCTGGATTATTTAGTAACTGTCCAGAGGGGAATAAACAAATAAACTTCATGGTCAAAACTGTATAATTATTTTCAAAATCCTAACAGACAAGTATAATTATTATATCGACAACATTATAATAGTTTTGGGAGCGATAAAATAGATATGTTGCTGTTTTTTTTTTCAGTAAACAGTTAATATAATATATAACGAAACTTGTATCTGTGTTTATGCTTACTTACAAGATTCATATACAAATTGTGACGGAGTTTATGTATACATAAAAACATTTTTGAAATACTAACATATATCTGAGGTAGCTCGCAGTTCACGTTGACGACGTACCGTAAAGAGAGCTGCAGCTCCATACCACAGGTGTGCGCTGCTCTTACACGTGAATCACCCTTTTACTGCTGTTTTACTGGAACTACTCCGGTAGGATATTTCCATGTAGTTTAGTTATTCTATGTATTTCATTTCATTACGCACCGAAGTATCAATGAAAGACCGAAGGTGTTTGCTGAATTCAATCTGTGTTTAATAAATTTGGAATCAGGTTTAGACGTAACATAAAACCTGTATGTGGAAAGAAAGATTCTGAACCACTCAATCACTACATTTTATAGTAGCAAATATTAATCCCTATTTACGTATTAGGTACAATATTTGTAAAAATGTATGGAGGCCTCTGATGTTTAACAACACAACTAATCTATTTAACTGAATTTCCTTGGATTTTAAATAATTGCTTAAATCCTCATTAAACCTAAGAATTGTGTCGCCTGTATGCTGCACATTCATTAAGGATGCGACAGTTGAAATCGTTTCATTGTAATTCCGTCTGTGGGACAACTTGTGATAGAAATGTCCTGGAGACTTGAAACTTAATAAGTATGTTTTAAGGGACATCTGTATAGAGATGAGGTAGAAAGCTCAAATTTCATGAGAAGTCCGTCCATCTGTATGTATGTTTGTCTGTCTGCACGTTTGCATGACAACTCTTGATAGAAAGGTGTTAACTTGTTAAATAGGTTTCTTCTGGTCCACGCTCTACTCATTAGGGATAAACAAGTACATGGAAAAACTTACAGGGCAAACATTGAGTAGGCTACAGTATGCTTTTTACCACGGGATTATTACTTTGTCCACGCAGTAAGATGATTTTGAAGGTGCAAAAATACACATTATACATTTGTGAACAAAGAAAATAACTGCTAAGTATATAGTTTTATATACGTGATTTAGTAAAGAAATTCCAATACTTCGTTCAATATTGGAAGGACTGAGATGATGTGGTTTTTTACTTTTCGCAAATCGTCACTTTTAAATTTAACTTGGGCTTGAAAGTTGCTTAAAGTTTTTCAGACAGTGGCATTATAGTTCTATTAAACATAAAAATAATTACTCTCATATGACACAGGATAATAGGAGGAGTATTTTCAAGGCATATTCAATTTAACCTCACTCGGGATAAATTTATAATAATTACTATGAAAAGATAATTTCGAACAATCAAGTAGTTTAGCGGTATTCAGAACATGGTACTTTGTAAAACATGTTGTATGTTCAGGGAATATTTTCAATACATCATCTAACAATTGCCAATATTTTAAGCCTGAATCGATCTTAGAATAAAACATAAAACGGTGCGTATTACCACAAGTACACAGAACTTTACAGCAACGTTCAGTTACAAGGCGAGTTAATGTCCGCTTCAACCCTTCGTAACATTGACCACTGCGGTTTGAGACTGTGCAGTGTAATGGAACCACAGTTACAACACTTGCTTGGGTTTCACAGACTTGTGGGAAACTCTAGATCTGTACTTGGAGGGGAAATTCTCACACTTTGTGAGTTTCTGTGGCTATATCTACACCGAAACAAGCTGAGATGTTAATTAAGTTTTATTGCAAATGAAATTTTCTTAATATTATGACATTTTGTACTATAAAACATATTTTACAAAACCATAATAGTACATATGCTATATATTTTGGCAATTAGTTTTCTTTGGGATACCAGTAAATTCCATCTTAAAGAATCTTACATAAAAGATTAGTAGTAGTAGTTGAATAAGCTGATGATACTTAACTATTGATCAGTAAGTACAGACCAACTAGTAGACTTTTACATAATTTCATTGGCTTAGTGAGTAGAACGGGCGCCACTTTAGCGCTAACATGGGCTCTTATGGAGTTATTCTGGACCAATGAGAAAGCAGCAATGGCGGCTAGGCCACGCCCCCTACCCCCCTCCTCCCCTCCCCCCTCCCACACCGCCCCCCCGCCCCCTCCTAGACCCCCTGCGACGACGACCCCCCAGCCAATGGGAGAGCAGCAAGCCCCCCACCTTACGAGAGCGATGGCGGACGAGCGATGGCGGACGGTGTCATGGCGGATGAACAAAAAATTTGTGTCTCCGGCGGCCGGTATCCGAACCCGGGCCCCTACGAATGCGAGACTGTCGCGCTGACCACTGGACCACGGAGACGAGTTGTGCGTGGCGGCGCGATATGGCTGTACGTGCGGCGCGGGGCGCCCGGCGATCAACGGGTTTTTTCCATATCAGCTGTAGTTTTCTTAGCTTTGCGACTGCGGTGCTGCTATCTGGTAGAGACGGCTTACAACATGCTGGTAGCGGCAAGTGAGGACGCAAAAAGTATGCCTACTGTAACACTATTTTTCTTAGCGTACGTGTGCGACTGCGGTGCTGCTATCTGGT
Source organism: Homalodisca vitripennis (assembly GCF_021130785.1). Lineage (NCBI taxonomy): Eukaryota > Metazoa > Arthropoda > Insecta > Hemiptera > Cicadellidae > Homalodisca > Homalodisca vitripennis. Next base: position 4,440,266 of record NC_060210.1, read on the forward strand.
AGAGACGGCTTACAACATTCTGGTAGCGACAAGTGAGGACGCAAAAAGTATACCAAGCCGCCCAGGATTTGAAACCCTGGTCCCGCGGAACGTAAGACGAGCGCTTAGACCACTCGGTTGGCATACCTTTAAGAGCGATGACTGCTCTCTCTCGTGTAGGCGAGCATAATCTCATTACAGCACATGGTGACAGAGCGGATACAGCTGTGCATTCCAATGACTACAACTGCACATGTGTGTACCAGGCCATCTGTACGCCTTACTCTGTCAATTACTGACCCAAAACGCAAGCGTGAAGGTGAATATGGTACTTTACCGTACGGTTATTGTAAAAAAAAAAATCTAAAACCAGCTAGAGTCGGAATCTTCAGCTATTGGTATTTGGTGAACTAGAGACGGAAACATTATCACGGTGAAATGTAGTGATCTGTTAATGATAACCGGAGACAACAATAAAAATAACTCACCTTTTTTTTTTGGAAGTCTAGTAGCCTAGTACTCTCTCCAGCCGTTCCAGCCACCACCACGCAAATCGTCTTCTTCTTCTTCTTCTTGTGTTGAATATCCACTCTCGGATTCTGATTCTGAGTCCCAAAAAAACTCCCAACCGCTACTAACACTACCCCAGGAGACTGTTGAAGAGGTGAATGAGGAAGATCTCGAAAGGGGACACGGTGGTGGTGATGGAGTCGACAACAGGTCAATAACACGTAAATACAAAGAATAAGCAGCAATAATTACTGATATCATCTTAACCGAGTCGGCGCGAACACAGTACTGAGTGAGAAGACCCACAATTATGAACACCAGCAACTGCATGTGGTCACCACATGTGACGGTACATCTCCTGCATAGATGCACTATCTAAAAAATAGCAGGGAGGCGGGGGCGTTTGCAGAAATAACACACGTGTTGACGACCGTACTACATTTATTAAAAGCGTTCTGATTACATACATTTCCAAATCTTAACATCTACCAAAAGTCCGTTAACACCCGTACATCTAACTTTATACCTTTTAGACGACGTCATTTCTTGTAGATCACTGTCATCTAAAGTCTTTTCAAATCTCACCGGTAGAAATGTGACGGCTGTTTTGGTGCTGTCCACTTCTACGAGTAACATCACTGCCTTCCGGTCAAATTTAGTGTCCACCTTCTTTGCCTCCAGGATCCTGTAGCCAGCTTTTCCGTGTCAACTCTTTTATCGCCATCTTTGGTGTGGGCCTCACCATGCTTCTCCAGGGACGAAAGCTTTGTAGAAAGTTCCATTTTTCAATCTGTAAAGGAAAACCGACAATCTGTATAGCGAATAATCTTAACAACGAGTTCATTGTAAATCTATTAACTTGGTTAGCGGATTGAGAATAACTATGCGTGAGCAACACACCGCAAATAGAGAGCGCAGTCGAATATCTTAAAGAAAACGGTTAAATGTGTAGTGTGTAACGAGAGCGTTGACACGTAGACGAAGAGTGACTGTGCCGATCAGCTTGCCACAGGTAGTATATATACCTTGGAGGTAGTCGCAGCTGTGGTCGTGGCAAACTGCCAAGCTGAATATAGACAGGAATGCAGCGTAGTTGACCCACGTTTCCATCACCACGGTAGGCTTTGAGCCAGGCCGTAGGGGTCTCGGCGCGTTTTTTATTATAGTGAGTTTCCCCAGGAGGCCTAATCTCACTTAACAAAGAACACTGAACACGTTCAAGTTCTCAACTCAATGCCGAACCTCTCCGTGTCACCTCTCTTTGCGAGTGGGCCCCAACCATCGCCCACTCTGTCGTGATGGCCACTCCATAACAAATTTGCCACCTCCGAAAAAATAAACTTTTTTTTTTGGTGTCCTTGCGAGACCGTTTAGCGAGTCCGTTAAAGTTCTCAACTAAATGCCGAACCTTTCCGTCTCACTGTCAAGTACTCGCAAAAACTTTTATATTTTGCAAGTGTTTTTTTCTGCCCCACGTGAGCTTTGAAGTTTTCAACTTAATGCCAAACTCCTTAGCTCTCGCAAAGACATTTTTTCCAGGAGTAGTTCTCAACTCAATGCCGAACTCCTCCTCCTCCTTCCGAGAAGGACATTTTTGTACTAATCTACATTATACTACTAGGCGGACGCGACAAGTCACTTTACTTGGTGAAGCCTTTCAATATGACTTGCCTCATCCAGGTGAAGCTGAAGCATCTCTCAGTCGGTTTCATACAAGCCACTTTACTTGGAGAAGCCTTTCAATGTGACTCGTTGTAACTTACAGAGGATGAGCGAGATCCGATTCTCAGCAAGATTCCTACAAGTCACTTTACTCAGAGAGGCCTTTCAATGTGACTCGTGAAACACAAGCAGAGAATCGGTTGTTGACCACTTTACTCGGTGAAGCCTTTCAATGTGGTCTATCGTAAAACTGGAGTTTTTCTACGGGACACATTACGCTTCATCACTATAATAATTACAATGGTCCTGAAGAAACTTTCCACTAAGGTTTTGGTACAATAGTATGTAATCCCAGTCCAGCTGTTCAGCAAAATCGTGTATAAACTGCTCCGATAGAACCTGGTGACGACTTATTACTATCCAACAGTAAGTGTCAAAGTTCGGCATCATTTCACGTAAAATGAATTCAGGAAGGCGAGAATTTTCCAAAATCGTGGTCCAAATTACTTTATGCTGAAATATTCTCAACATGTCAAACGAAAAAAGTATAATTTGCCGATAAAAGCTTCCAATTCAGAAAGCGACTAAATTTCAAAATGAACGCATCAGTGAGCACACCGACAGGCACTTTGGGCTCTCGAGAAATGAGGTCCCATACAGCAGCGGTTAGCAGCAGCAGCTGTACTCGCCATGCTGACACGATGTAATCTCAACAGTGACCGTGAACAGAATGACTACTAAGCGGACTGGTGAGAGTCTGTTTATTCAGGATTTCAAAACGACATCTAGCAGCGTGCATTGCACACCGTACATCTTCATCACGGCCGCTGTGTTGCGGTAGGGAGCAGGAAAACCGATGCGTTCCTTTACAACTGCATAATGTACTACTGTCATAACATGCCAGGTTGTCCAGCTCACAAACGTTAGAGTGAAAACCGTCTTAAAAAATTCGCTTTCTCATGACCACGTGTATAAATTATGGTAAACGGCTTGCACAGGTTGCGAATGACACTTCCACTGTAAGGGAAATCGCCTTCTTCCCACAAGATCTTGTGATAGTTCTTCTCTAACCACAGAGCTGTTGTACGCATTTTCTTGTTTAATCTCTCCCTAGGAAACGGAGGTTTGAAAACAATTTGACATTGAAATGAATTAGCCACAATGGCAAACTCTTTGATTATAAACGGTTTTTTGTTACCTTGAAAAGCTTGAAATTCAACTACTGCCACATTCATCGCCGCTGGAATGTGGCCAACGTTTGTAGCACTGGACGTCATCAAAAAGTCTGTCGCAAAGGTGACGTGGTAAAGCCTCAGGCGGATCAACGTAACCCTCGTCCGGACTTCCGTTGTTAGGCAATGCTAACACATCACCGACGTAAGATCTCAATAGATCCTCCGTTAAAAACAAACTCGTTGATTTGACGTGTTACGCAGGGCAGACAGTTGGTGAACTGAGTCCACTCGTCTACGGACAGAGTTAATGTATTCTTTCCGTCGTACAGTACAACGTACTGCTGACCAAATACTCTACGTACCACCATATTCTCTCCACTTTCGCTTTTAGAACTACTGAATCTATGCACGCCTGTCGATTCCAAGAGTCCGGTGATTTGGTTCGCGCACCCTAATAGAATGTTGAACATTTCAGGTTTCCAAAACGCAAACGTTTCCCCTTTTACCTTTCATCAAGATACCGACACCGTTGTCGTGATCAACAAACAATCCTACAATCAAGTATTTGGAACAATCAGGATTCAAAAAGTAAAGAGACTTTAGAAACACACCGGTAACTAGATTCGGGAGATTTCGTTTTTGAGCTTTTACGGACTGATTTAACCTTGTCTATTTCCATTGGTTGACTCACCAGCTGGTCCTCCTCCTCCTCCTCCTTGAACACAGCATCAGCGACAGTAGCCAGTATGTCTTCACTCTTTCGCTCCATGATCACGAATGACTCTGTACACCTTGAGCAAACCATTAAGTACCTGACGTATTAGTCACTGGCTTATACAATTACATACCTCCTCCTCCTCCTCCTCCTCCCCTTCTTCCATAGAGGATATCGTATAGTCACTATCATCTTCTATGACATCGTCGTCGTCGTTTTGCACAGTGTTATCGTAAATTTCATTTAACAGTCTGAATATTTCATCTTTCCGCCTGTCAATCATTACACATACACAAGTGTCTGGTACATCTTGACAATCCGGTGCGGTATACGCACATTCGCAATAATGCATGTAGCCATCACTCGTCCGTTTCATTGTTGTTAACTGGTGATTGCGGATTAGTCTACGGATTTCACCGACCAAATCAAGGACAATATTTATCTTCCGTGAACCTTCCATCGTGGCGTCCAATTTGAAACTGAAAGATTCTGTCATTTGCATCGTGTTTTATTCACGTTACATCATCTTCTTTACCGTGCCCTTGAGCATTGAGTCATGAAGCAGTAGACAGTAGGCTGTGGTGTTGGCCTTGAACGCTTCCGTAGCCTCAAATTCTAGCCGTACATCGACAGGTCCAGACTTGACCGAATCATTTTGGCGTGAACAATCAATCACATACAGAGGTGTTTTATTTTCAAACGTGTCCAGACTGACGTCAGGCCACCGACGACCACCTAAATCGCCATAATAGGAGTTTTGAAATCTTACAAACATTTCGTAGAATATAGCGGTGTCTCCGTGAATGTTGTCATAAGGGAAATATTGTGTATTTAAATACAGGCGGATGTTCGATAACTTACAACTGTCAAAACATGACATGTCTTTCTTTAAGTTGTTTTTCCTTTCTGTCTGGAAAGCTACAATCACGTATCGTGGTTTCTCCAATTGAGAAGAAGTTTTTATAGTCCATGATTGACGTTCAGTTTGCGGCAGTACAGGGTATTCGTGCAACTCCCACGATCTAAACGGTATATGTATTGGAGTATCTTTTTCAACTAGACGTAGGATTTTAGCACGAAACAAGTCGGATACAGAGATGTGAGGCACCCGCCAGTACAGATTGGTGATCTTCAACGTGTGGGTCGCTGCGTCATCGCTAATAATAGCGTTGGCATCTGTCGCCGACCGCAGCAGTATCAACTCTTGTTTTACATTCACAATTATTCTCTTGTAATCCTCTGCGAATCCCAACAACAACCTTAAAGGCACAGAAAATGAGAATTTGTTCATTTCTTTCTTTTCTACCGGGGCCGAACCAGCATGCATTTTCCAGATTATTTTCGTCTTCCGCACGAGCTGATAATATATTTTTTAACGAACTGGCTATACCTACATTCTTTGTGCGATCAATTTCCACACCGCCAATCTCGTATCGGATATCATCAAAGAGAAAAGCGATCGCGTTGTTAACCAGAGACACTTTAGCATCTGTTGTACCGTCAGCTTTCTTACCGCTTACTGTACCCACAACGTGTAGTGTGCTTTCAAAAGGAGCTGTTATTAAATCCTGATAACTGATTGGTATCCTTATTTCATCGTTATTATTAAACGTGGTTGAAGCATACGGATTATGTGTGTGATATTCCAGTCCGGTAAATGATTTCATTGTACTCAGCGGGACTCTCTATATCGAGCATTTTCACGAATTGCGCCGGTGTTAACTTTAAAGCCAAGAGAGCGCAAGAAATTTGCGTTAGCAGAAGTTACCACTATCAGGCGCGACGGTCTAATGACCTGAATTATGTTCACACCCTCCTTAAATACTAGACCCATGAGCACCCACTTTCTTTATATGCAACCTCAAAGATAACGTTTCACCTCTGAGATTCACAGGATTGTTGTCTTGATCTTTAAGCTCGACAGTTATGGTGTGCACCTTCTGAACGTTGAGCGGTAAATAAATCACTGTACCAGGTGTCTCGACTATTTTATACCCCGGCTCTACTTGTGGAAAGAACTCGTGAATAACGTGACTCTCTACACCGTTATCAAACGAGCCGCGAACAACGTTGCACTCAACTCTTATGCTGTTCACCTTGAGAATATTCACAGGCAGGTCTGAAGTGTGTACTTTATTAGCTTGCAGCACCTTTTTGCTGAAGCCCAATATCGATGCAATTGTGCCTTTCTTGCTGAAATCAATCTGCACGTTGCTTTTAATCTCGGTCTTAAGAGTATTGTTATTTGCATTCAAGCGGACTGTGATCCCCTCCGGTAGTCTCCCCTGTATATAATTCGCAATATCTTCTACTTCGTAAGAACCTTCCTCAAACGTTATCACTTCATCATGGTTTCCGTAATAAAATTTATCGTTTACATTCTTTTCAATATTGGGAATAGAATTGAACGTGCTCAGATCTATCAATCCAATTACGTAATCGCCATCACTGGTGTCGTATGGAGGAAATACGTCACAAGTTATTCTTGAACCTTTCCCGCTCAGGCAAAACATTCTTTCCGCTGAGAAACTCTAAGCACAGATGTCCACATACAACTGAATCAAACCCCTGACGACTTTGATAATTATACTGTATGTCAGCGGTGGGTCCGAAATAGTATATGAGTTCCCAAGGAGGGCGAAGATTTCCGAAACTGTCAAAATAGCTTACATTATGCCGGCGTTTTCTGTAGCAAACCCAATGAGTACCGTCACCGTAACTTGAGTCCAGATTAACTATAGCTGACTCGTATTTTCTGGGCCCTGTTTGAGGTAACGTGTCACGCATAAAACACCCCTCTAAAATTGGGAATGCTTAGTTGTTTAGCGTAGTGGATCAACTCGAAATTTGTCAACGGTCTTATCGGGATCGAGATTTTTTTTTACAACAACTCCTCTTCTTCTTTCTAACACCAGCAGCTCCCCTCTCTTTGGATAAGGTTTTAGGTAAAGGCCCCTACCTTTCGTCTTTCCGCTCTTCTTCTTAACAACTTTCCTTCGTCTCTTCCCACCACCACCACCACCGAAAGCCGTTTTTAGCTTTCATCGCACCAGTTACCGCTAAAGCAGCTGCTCTTTCACCTAAAGTCGCGTCTGACGCTTTTACTCTATCCCAAGCCCGCTTTGCCAACTCTTTGTCTGCTTGATTGCGATGCTCCGAGTCACTGTATTTATCGTAAGCTATATCGTGAATACGGCAGGCTTCATCCAATAAATTACCCCCTTCTCACCCCTAGCGATTCTTTTTTTCAAAAATGTGCCAGGTCCGCAGAAAGAATAGCCGGGGATGTGTGCTTCAAAAGGTAGAAAGGTCAATCGCCTTGTTAATAACACTAGAGATAATACCTCCTGCTCCTCCGATGGTTCGCTTTCGTCTGACGGACGACCCTTTGCGCTTTGCCATTTTATCCGCGCCGTGGCCAAAACCAGACTGCAGTGTATGGCTTGCAATCACAGTTTATATAATTTAGTCTTCCGATCTCATTATTTTCGTTTTGGCGTTTAAGAAGAAAACGGATCAACAACGTTTGAACGAATCCACTGGTCCTTTAGCGACCGATCTAACACTATCACCAGGAGGAGCGAGACGTATATAGAAACTGTAAAACACTTCACTTAAGACACGAACGAGATAGTTCATTGTCACAGCATCCTGCATTTCGGTAGGGTCTGCAACTAACCCTAACTTTTTGTTTGCAAACTCCCAACCGTCTTGCTTCTTTGTAACTGTGTTTGCGTTGTTGAAATAGTTGAGCGTCACAGCGTCACGAAGCTCGACAGGATCGGCCACTAGCTTTAACCTTTTGTTTCCAAGCTCCCAACCATCCTGCCTTTTTTTGATAGTGTTATTTTTGAAGTAACCGAGTGTTAACGCGTCATCGTTTTGTTTAGGCTCCCCAATTTGATGTAATCTAAAGCGCTGGAACTTGTAAGATTTATCCTTTAAATCTTTTGACGGTATGTGTTCGGCCAGTTGAGCGAGTGGTAGAGCATCGTATGGTCTTGTAGCTTTACTTATATTGCTCAATCTCTGTTTCCGACAGTCAATTCCATCTTTCCCGATTATCACCGATTTACTGGTCAGCGTTTGTAGATTTACGGCGTCGAGATCATCTTCTGGACTTTTTACATGTCTTAGACGCTTCCCGTTAATGTCGTAGTCACCTTCGGCCGTCAGCTTGAATCCATCTCCTTTCGGTCCCCTTAACCCGCCTTTTCCAAACTGCCTGGATCGCCGTCCAAACTTGTCAACACTCATTGTGCAAGTGATGGCGAGTCACGAACTTTACTCTTTATAAATATCTTATCCCAGTCGATATATGTATGTGCATCAACGTTAAAGTGTGGCTTGAAACCTACCAACAGCTACGGTACTGTGTACTCTATTGATCCAATGGAACAATTGAACCGCTAAAAGCTTCATAGAATTTTCTTGTGAATCTTTCAAGCTGTTTAACTTGTCGGTTAAAGTAATCATTTCGGTCTGCAGATCTCCTAACTTACTGATCAACGTCTGTAGATTAACAGCGTCTAGTTCATCTTCAGGGTTCCCTAAGATTTCTCAGACGTTTTCTCTGCACGTCATAGTCACCTTCGGCAGTCACATTGAATCCCTCGCCTTTCGGACCTTGTTTATAGCCCTTTGTACGCTTTGAAGCGTCGTCCAAACTTGTCCACACTCATTTTACAAGTGATGAAGACTCCTCCTGTACATTGCTCTTTATAAATATCTTATCCCAGTCAATATATGAGTTTTTCATCAGCATCTAAGGACGGCGTGGAAGCGAGCTGGAGGTACGGTAGTGTGTATCTTGTTTGATCCAGTGAAATAGTTGAACTGCTAGACGTCTTATAGCTTCTTCATTTGTATTTTGTAAGCTGTTTATTTGATCCTCATGCTGAAATAAGCGCTTGATTCTGAAGGATTGCAATTTGAGAGTACAATCTTCTTACATCTTTCTTTAGCTTTTTGTTTACAGTATTCATAACTCTCTGGATGTCTTGCTTCTTCAGAGATTGTGGCCTCTGACCAAAACTTATTGACGGTCATCTCATCAATGATCTGAATCTCGCGTTACCATCACCTGATATAGTCTTTGATTCTTTCAATTCTTCAATGATATTTTATAATCTCGTTCTTGTGGTTCGTGTTTTCCAGCTTCAGCGGATGCCACCAACAGCCTAAGACGGTCGCACAACTCATTTGGATCGTTCCAGTAAACCGTATCGGGATCTGATAGTGATTTAGTCACACTATGAGCTTTCCTGTCAGCTCCAGAACCCTTAACTACTTTTGGAAATAAGTCTGAAATTACATACTTATACTTGAGCGACGTGTTGCGATTGATAACTCCATTTGGGTTATTATAGTTTTCTTTTAATGAGCGCTAGTTTTCTTCAGTATATCTTTGTAAGCGATTTTTGTCTTCGTCATTGTAGATTTCATCATCCGGGTATTCGCTTGAAAATCAACTCGTACAGACCCCTCTTGTGGCTTATACGCCACATCATCTATTCGAATACTACCGTCCTCATCAAACTGCAATTCCTTATTGCCAACCATTAAAGTATTTTTTTCGTAACGAGGACCGTAAAGATGGTCAATTTTAGATGAACGCCCACCCCAAATCCTTCATAAGCTCTTGCATGTACTTTCTGGTCAACGGATGAGCAAAGCCTGTCGGCGATATATTGGGACGCCGTCTGTAGACCCGTAGGTGTTGAGAGCATTTTTGTAATTTCGCTGTTTCCACCATCACCTTGGTCGTCTGTCCTCAAACACTTCTTCTGCTCCAGAAATCAAGTCTAGTGGAGACCGATGGTTTTAAATGGGGAAGATTCGGCGAAGAAAATACATTTGGTAGAAACTCTGAGTTTTCATCATCGTCATCATCTGCATCATCTTCCTCTTTCTTGATTTCCCTTCTTGACATCGGGTGTGTAAAGTGCGGGTCTCCTTGGTGTCACGCAATTCCTTGATCAACGGCTGGCTGGTATTGCTTTTCAAACATCTCCTCGGACTCCAATTCACCCCGCTTAAACCGATTATACTTTTGTTTTATAGCTTTCTTTAATTTTGATATCTCCGTCATAAGCTGCTTCTTGTTTCGCGCCATGATTGACACTGAACCCACAGCCTGCTATCTGTTTATTTTATATAGGATTTCCTCATCTGTTCGGAAAAATGATGAAGTATCGAATAATCTGCACTCGTCATACGCGGAACTAGCCTTACCTCCACTCTATCGTCAAACCTTACCCTCTTCATGGTAGTTCTACTTGTCTAAAAAAACAATGCCCCCCGCTTGGTGTTTTTCTAATGTAACGAATCACTTCTTTAAGTGAAACACCAGAGGTCAATGGTAGGCCGTAGTAATATCTGTCTGTCTCAGGATTGAATCTGGGTATGCGTTCTCGTAGCGTCATATCTCTAAAAATAAATGTTCTTTTAATACCGTGCCGCCACTGAGGGATCTCAGCGACCGTATACTGATCGTTTGACACTGTTTCTGTCCATATATTCCTTCAAACGTTGAATAGGTCCGATCAACGTTAGTGTTGTGCAACAGATATGAGTTTAGAAGAAGAAAACTCATCATCCGAGTTTGCGCCGGTAAATTCATGCCAGCTTCTAAACAGGTTTGGTTGCGTTATTTTTTATACTCACCGGTTTTCGTTACCAAAGAGATGCCGAATTTTTCGCACTGCAGTGGTACTGTGGGTAATGCAATTTTCAAGAAATCTGCTGTGTACAGTTCCTTGACATATGTTGTTCACTGCAGCAAACGGTTTACCCCGCCTTCCCATTACACTACTAGGCATTGGGCCGTTAACTTACATTGTAACTTATGTTTAAGTAACACCGCGACGACCGCAGTGCACGTCTATAGAGTGTAACGGGGGATCTAACTGGTATACTGCGCTCAGTTCAACACTATACCACTTAGTGGCATAAGGTATATCACAAGCATACTTCAACATCCTTAAGTATATCTGAGTAAAGTTCAAAACTACCGTGACTGTTACTGAGTTTCAATATCGGCTTGCCAAAGAGGTCGGGGAACGGTCTAAACCGAGACAGTAGGTTCATGGGTTCACGCACCGTACCGTTTTAGCATGTCCTCATGGTAAATTACCAATTCAATAGGTACATTCTTCTCTCCTGACACTCGGCTATAAACGCTATCCACCTATCTCTGTTGTATATTACGCTGGCTAGATGAAATCATCAACAGCACTATTGGCGGTAAAGCTCCTGCTGTAGCAACCTGGTCTTCTATGACGCCAACAAAGTCTATTATACGCATGACCGTGTGCACCACGTCTACTGCAATAGTTACCGCAAAAACCTTTTCTTATCTGCGTAATACCACGTGCAAAGATTAGAGCTTACCTTTGTAAGTCTCTTGATACCACCGCAACCGGCAATCTGCATACCTTTCTAACGTCGTTGTAGTAATAGATCCGCGTACTCATAGTGACTCAAGGAAAGTGTCAACCCCAACGCGGTATCTGCCCTTTATAAAAGGTCGCGATCCTTGTCTATGACAAGAAATCCATGCTTGTCATTCCACGCTAGAGTGCATAGTTTTTTTCAAAGAGTCATACGGCATGTCCTGTATTGATGTGATCAGCGTACACGTGTTTAAGATTCATGTCATCCTGTTTAAAGAGTATTAAAAAATTTGCATTGTCTCGTATCAGTTGTTTGGGGGATCCTGCTGTACGTTTGGCCAAGAGATAGAAAACATCGATATTGTTGTGACGGCCCATAGTGAAATAAGCGCGGATGTTGTCATGCTTTTCACACGCTATGTCGTCGAAAACCATAATGGAATGCGGTTTGGCTTCGCTAGGACTTATAACGGTGTTATTGTCATCTGAAGGAAAGTAACCAATCTCTTTAGGCAATACCTTTGCAAGAAATTTGGTATTTGGGTTTGATAAAGTGATTTAGAAAAAACGTACAACGTTCTCGTAAACAAGGCCGTTTGGATCAAACAAGAGGTTGTTGAACAGCACGTTGGTTTTACCGCAATTAGAAGGCCCTGCAATAATACAGCGTATAGAGTTTGGTAGGAGAAGACCGTGCTTGCTTTTTTCCAAATCTCCCCCTCCACCCACATACCGGTCAAAATTAGACACGGGTAGCTCCAGAGACTGCTTCACGACACGCATTCCAGCTGTTACTGACTGCGCATCGTAAATATATCTATGTTTTAAATATAGCTTGCACCAGCAGTCGCTCTCTCTCTCTCTCTCTCTCTTGGACGGAACATTAAGTCCTCAGATAATATGCTTCTTGTCTATCCACGTATCACTTGTTTTATCGAAACCTGTCCATCTAACAAGTACTTTATCTTTTTTTTCTTTTTAATACTTTTTCAATTAGATAAACGTCACCAGTTTTTGCTTTGGCTAAGTTCCTCTTTGTAAAAACCACCTTTTTAACACAGTCCCGCTAGAGTCCCATCAGAATGTATGTCTTTGGGATTGCTCGGTTTCACGGCGAACACTGTGAATATTTCATTCGTCCAAGTTCGGCATGTAACCTTTTTTTAAAAAACACGCTTGTACTTGCTAATTCTTACTTTATCGTTCACGTTGTGAACTTTGACTCGATCTGTTTTTTTTCCCTTTATTTCTTCTCGATTTTTCGATACGCCGTCAGAATAAGCTTTTACGTGTTTTTCCCCTCACATCCTTCGGTTTCATACCGATGCTCCTGTGAACGGACGCGTTGTACTCCTTAACTATTCTCGGTAACATGGAGAGCCACTCGTAATTACCTCTAGCAGTAAACAGTTTCCACATTTTTTCTTTTAGCGTCCGATTGAGCCGTTCTACTTATACTTGCTTTAAGCTCTGAGTAAGTGTTATAGTGATTTATTTCGTACGCCGTCATCAGTTTGTTAACATGAATGTTGAACCATTCTTTACCCTGATCGGTCTGAAAGTTCTTCATCTCTTATGCTTCTTCAAAATTGGTTCTAACGCTCTCGCTACCTCTAATCCCGGTTTTACTCTTTAGCGGTACAGCAAAAGCAAACTTTGTTAAGCAATTTTTTATCATCGTAAGTATGTATTTCATACCTTTGTTTTCACCAGCGTACGGTAGCATCTCTACAAGATCCGCTTGGTACAAATCGTCTTTACCTTTTAAGGTGACGCCACGCCTCTTGAAATTGCGACGAGCCGGTCTGTGTAGCTCGTTTAGCTATTGCTTGACGCTTGTCCATTACGCAAATGATGAATATCTAAGTAATCTTTTATATTTAACCCCCTAAAATTCTACAGCCCCTCCACCGCTGTAGACCGTGGCATGCTCCCAAAAGACGCTAGTTCATGGCCTCCGTTTATCCCCTGGCATTACCGATGGTTGTCAACACTCTGATCGACTGTCAACAGCCCGACCGGGAATACCCATACAGCCCCAACCAACGCTGTATGCTGTGATGGGACAACGAGTTCCCACCTCCCTTCCTTGTCCGTTGAACAAGGGTATTCTCTCGAGCAGCGATAAAGACCGAGAGTATGATACTATATTCCCTTTAGTAGTGGTAGGTAGGATTGTGGAAAGAGTTTATATAATCTAGAGTCTGCAGAGGCATAAATCGGATTAGTGGCTGAAATTAGCCTTATTGCATACTTCATATCATTATACACCTGCTGACGTAAACACGGGTTTCCGAGCGCTTTAACAGGGTGGTGGACGCTAGAGGTGCCCGTCCAGTGAAGGTTTCACCCATCTACATGCGTGAGTCCTCGCACCTTACATGGTCACAACCTCGTAACGACCGAAGGAAAAGTTTGTTTCTACGGTGTTTAGAACTAACCTCCTCGTCACCCCGGCTCTGGAACCCGCGAATACAACAGCGCAGGAAGTGCGTCACAACATGTGTTGACCACATGTGCTAGTAGAGGCGCCGTTCTGCCACGTATCCCGCTCTCAGTACTGAGTTCGGCTCCGTGCAGAGTGCTACCAATTATTCTTGGTGCGTATCACCTATACTCGTTTCTCGTTGATACGTTTTCAATAATACCACTATCACGATCATCCTCTGCGTCATCCGTGGTCTCCAGTGCTAGTGATTAGTAGTTTTTTGCGGAATTCGCAATCAGGATATTCGGGTGAGGAAGATGAAGAACCAGAATATTTCCGGTGTCGTGGTGATGGTGGATGGAGTACGACTAAAGGGAATACAGTACAGAGGTAAAATTTATTCATTATTTTCTCATTTTCGCTCCAAACTCAATTTCGACTGTGACAATAGACTCATTACTTGTTAACATAATTCTGTATTGTCAGCATAAGGTACCATCTAACTGGTTTTTGACATTTTACAATAACCATAAGGCAGGGTTCCATACTCACCTTCGCGTCTGCGTTTTGGACCTGTAATTTTGAAAACCTTTGTCTCTTTGACAGTAACTATTTGCCTGGACTTTGTTATTCTCCTAATTCTGTTTTCTTCAATATCGAGTGTTACCCAGGTTTCACTAAGAACCATTTCTTTAAGTTTTTCAAAATTTAGATTTTTTGAAGTTTTTAGGTTAAGAGTGAGACCCTTGATTTTGCAGACAGATACAAAATCGTTTTTGTTTTGTGGAAAAAAACGCGACGATAAAGCATACGTCTTTGGACCACCGGAAACAAATTCTACAATATGAGATCCGGGACCGTAGTCTTTAGCCAGCTCGTCTGTCATCTGCCCTAGGTAGTCGCCGGTATTTACTCTGTACAAGCCATTTTTGTATACGTACACAACACTGTCTGTATCGTAGTACAATACTTGTTTACCCAGTGCCTCCAGATGATCATAAAGCTTTAAACGGGCTTGACTTGTAGTGTAGGCAGCTAGGACAACGTTTTACAGTGGCTAATGACTCGCCCACTTCCTCTAAAAATGTTGCCAGCTTACCAGGACAACGTCATCGTTGATTTCCTGTATTCTGTTTACGGCAACGCTAGAATCCATACACAGCTTAAACAGTTTCCTCAGGGTCTCTGGTGATGAGCGTTTTTGTCTGGTTTTCTCTCTGCCCAAACTTACCCCAGAAACGAGTTAAGCATTAACTTTGCTAGAGAGCGGGAGGCCTTCGTTTTTCTCTATCTTTGACGGATCGAGCTTTACTCCCTCGTGGTCGTAATAATCCCTGCACATATTTTTTCCTTTTCCTCGTCTGACCGACACCATGATGGATAGCCGGACGCCTCTTGTTTTATCTTTAGAAATTTGTCGATAAAGTCTGTAAACAATCCGCCCGTTTCGAAAGTGGCTACGTTTGTACTCCCACAGCTCGTACATTTCAACAACTCTATAGCCTTTTTTAACTGCCTTCCGTACTTCATCCATCGTCCATGTGCCAATCAACGCCCTTTCCTCGTCACTGTGTTGACAGTCATCGTTGTTGAGCTCTTCGCCACAGACATTGCACAGTACAAACATTAATTTGTCATTCATTCTAGCTGGAAGCACTGGATGATAAAGATCTTTTGGAGGTAGCATTTTGCACTTTAGCAAAGCCCTCAACCTGCATTCCCCTCTCTCTGCACTCTTTGTCACCAATGTAGATGGTAGGATGGGATATCGGATATTTACCATGTTTACAAACGTAGGGATATAGGGAGCATACGTCCACATACTGTATTGTCTCATCTTCCGTACACTTGTAATACGTCATGGCATTTCCGGTTCTTCCTCCGAAAAATGCGTCTCGTGGATTGAGCGGTAAGGTGTTCAACACGGGATGGTTTTCCAAATATGTTAGCTCCTTTTCTGATTTTAGTTTATTAAAGTCACACTGCCACATCTCTAACCACCTCATAAGGTGTACGTGACAGCTTCTCGATTTTTGGCTCTTGTCCTCTCGTATTCTGAGTTCGAGGGTGTCAGAAAGGATCTTCTTTCAACGGTTCACCTCTTTTGTACGGGAAAACACTTTGGACATCCGTGATAGTAACAACCTTGAAATTCATATATTCTGTCTCCATCAAATCCATCCACCTTCATTCCCTCAATGTTGACCTCTCGCTCTCTTCCCTGCGTGCTGTATTCTAACACCTCGCCGCTCTTCTTCCCACGTCAACCATTGTAAAGAAATGCCAGAATGATTGTCCACTAATCTGTATCCTTTCTTTGGCAATATTCCGATTGTTTCAGGCTTTAAGAAATTACGTCTAAACGCTAGGTTACATGCGCTAGCTATGGTGACAGCTTCCAGAAACGGGTCGACATTGCATTCGGCTAAAAATAGGGATCTAAATTTAATACACGCCTTTGCCAGTATTGTCAACGTCAGAGATGCAATATTCTATCAATTCCTTCTGAAAGTCAAACACATAGTTATTGCATACCTGTTCATTGTGCCATTTCTCGAAAGTCTTTGTAGTTCTTTTCAAACATTGACTCTGGGCAATAGAATACTTTTGCTGGTATCGGTCCCACGTAGTTTTGGTTTGCGATCGTGTTGAACAGATGAGGGAAGTAGCCTTTCTTCATTTCGGGACCAAGATCAAAGGCTTTAGGAAGAGGCGGACAGTGACATGGGGAAAGTAGTTGAGAGAGTCAATGAAACGTACGTTGTCAAACTCCAGCAAAATTACTTTTGTCCCACGAGTAATGACTTCCGGTGTGTGAATTTGGTCTCTTCCAGAATATATCTCAAGATGAAATTGGAAGTCGAATCCTTGTCCGTTATGAGCTATGACGCACACGCTCTTTGTATGGTTTGCGAATTTCCATTACATAGTTCATAAAACTGGATATTGGGTCTTCCTGAAAGATTTTTCTGCGTTGGAGGCAGTTTTTCACAAAACTCGTTTATATTTATACATTGGCTACAGAACTGTTCTGAGACGCACAAGTTAGCTTGTGAACCTTGACGTCAGGCTCGTTCTCTAAACATTCGTCCTGACGAGTCTCCAGGTCAAAGAATATGTACAGAAAGTTATCATTCTTAGTGGGTACTTTGTTTTGGCGCATGTAACATTGATGATTAGCGGGTTTAAAATTCTGGCGCAAAGTGCTACAATATACTTTCACCGCATTCATGTTGTGTTTTTTCTATGTTTCTTGTATATGTTTTTCTCACAGTCGAGACACTTCTGTACGTTTTTGCAGAGATCACCTTGGTGGGCAGCAAAGCAGCGCTGGTTTTTAAAGTGAACGATTACACTCAGGGCAAGTTATTCCTGAATGCTCGAGCTTGCAGGGAGGTGAGATTGTGCTACAAGCAGAGCAGACATTAGAACATCGGTGATCACCTCTGTGGTCATACGGCACATGACAAGCTTCACAATAGAAAATGGCAAGCGAAAGCTGCTGTCAAATTAGTTATCACGTTGAAGTGACCTTTGTGAAACAACAAGTTTTATTTTATATAAGAGGCTTCCGTATTGTTACCACTGAAGTATACGTCCCGCCCTTTTGCATTATAGCTGAATACTGTTATGTTATATTTTCTTCAAGTGGTCTTGAAACTTTTCAAGTTCAGCTATATACCAGCCCCCTCTTCTGAAATATTAACTCTTGCCTTTGCCATTAGTTTCTGTGCTCTAAATGTTTGTCTCTTAGCCTTGTCTTCTCGTATAGCTTTAAGTTGAGGATCTTTTTTGGCATAGCTTTTGCTACCACTATAGCTCGGGGCAGACACAGATTATCGCTATTCTTAATGACTACGATACCTTTTCGTCCTTTGCACTCTTCGCTGAAGCTATTGTATTTACCGGGCCTATTTCTACCTCTACCTACGGGCAGATTGACAACCGTACAAGACACTTGAAACGTATCACTAGAAGTGACAGATTCAGCGTTACTCTGTACAATACCTCCAAATATTTTCCATAACACGTCAAGGTTAACTTCATCAGCTGGTCTAAAGGCTACGTATCCCGGATCTTTATTCTTGAAATTTAAACTGTTCAAAGTGAAACCTAGGTAATCTGTATCTGAAGCTTTAGCTTTCATTTGCTCTACAACTTCTCCGAACCCCCGCTTAATCCAATCCAGTTCAGATATTCCTTCAGGAGGACTGTTGAATTTAAACGTTGTTCTCATACCGTAAAGTCTAAACTTTTTTGATATACGTTTCACTGGTGTTTACTAAATATACAGGCTCTAGCATATTTACCGACATGATATATGGCTTATTGAGAAATGTAGTTGAGGTTTATGTTAAACAAATATGACAATGTTATTTTAAATTTGTTTTAAATGAACGGCTATCGTTGAGATGGTACAATGTAGCTATACACAATGACAATGACAGAATAGTGTTAAGTGAACAAGTAAGAAGCAGGCTTACCACAGTGAACAGCAGCACGGTTAATGACTGGCCATCGGTCGGCCGCTCTATTTATATAGCGCTCCGGTAATGTTCGGTAACCTGAGCACCTATAAATAGCTGACTCACCGGTATGGACTGAAGACTAATGATCTGCACTTGGCTCACGTAGCTCCCAGGCTGACGCAATATGATTTAATGTTTCATGTTGGTTACTGTGGAATGCACATCTGTGTAGTTTATTACTGGAGTCGTTGGAATGTGCACCTGCATCCGTCACCGAGAGAGGGAGAAGAGCCGTTGGAATGCACATCTGTGTAGTTATTATTGGAGTCGTTTAACGCCGGGCGCCCCGCGCCGCACGTACAGCCATATCGCGCCGCCACGCACAAACTCGTCTCCGTGGTCCAGTGGTCCAGCGCGACAGTCTCGCATTCGTAGGGGCCCGGGTTCGGATACCGGCCGCCGGAGACACAAAATTTTTGTTCATCCGCCATGACACCGTCCGCCATCGCTCGTCCGCCATCGCTCTCTCGTAAGGTGGGGGGCTTGCTGCTCTCCCATTGGCTGGGGGGTCGTCGCAGGGGGTCTAGGAGGGGGCGGGGGGTGTGGGAGGGGGGGAGGGGGAGGGGGGTAGGGGGCGTGGCCTAGCCGCCATTGCTGCTTTCTCATTGGTCCAGAATAACTCCATAAGAGCCCATGTTAGCGCTAAAGTGGCGCCCGTTCTACTTTAGTGTTCCAAATCTATGATTCGAGGAGCTAAAATATACTTATTTCTGTCCATCCCTTCGCACGATATCTCCATGGCTAAAATTACCTATAGACAATTTTTTTATATGCATTTTTATAATATTAACTTTATTTTAATAGTTTAATACACTCCTTTAATATTAATGCCGTATATATTAGGTTATGAAATAACACTGGCCAGGTAAAGACAGCTGATCCCAAAAATCATACTTTTAAACACCAGAATACCCCTATTTTATTAATGTGTTTAACTTAAAAAGTAAATTGAAAATATCATAGAGTTGGGTGTAAGTGAAAGAAGGTACGACAACTTTGTTACATGTTGTTGATAGGAGGAATTACATGACTTTTTCCGAGATTTCCACGAAATATGCACTTATGATTGTTTGTCCTTCATCATATTCAAGTTACTGCTGATGATCAAGGGACGGGTACTAATTATACACCGCAGTGACATTAATTCACAGTTATCATTACTTTCAGTTCCAAATTAAATTATGTGTCATCATTTAAATATACTGTTAGGGTTATCTGATCCATACATGGAAACATTAGATCACCACAACCCCGAATAGTTAGTAGTTAGATTTATGGTTGTTTCTACCAACAGATCTAACCATAAATCGGTCGGTGTGATTCTTGCTATCTACGCATACGATTATATAAATCCAAAATTTTGAAGCTGGGGTGGTACATCGTTTGAAACATTATTACTATTGAGGTATCTCAGTAAATAAAGCCAAACCATTTCGTATGCGACTGTCTACCGTTAAACTATAATCTACAGGCATGAAATATAGGCTAAGAGGTTTACTGTTAGCACACCTATAATACTGGGTTTATTTTTACTCGTAACTTGATGTGTAAAGTATTTTTGAGACAAAACCAACAGCTCCTGAGATCCTCTTCTTGTATGCCATCGATGAAAATATTTAAATCTAGACTAATTATTCTCTTTATAGCCAACAAAGAATTGAATACGAATAGCAATATGACCGCCTTTTTAGCAGGACGGTCACGCCTGTTTCCTTTCTATCCAATGTATTTCTATACTCCTACTTGTAATCCTACGTGATAATTCTTAACTATTTACAAATATGGGAATCTTTCCTACTTTAGTAATATAAGATACATGGTAGGTATGAGTATTATGTGATAGAAAGAAAGAGAATATGTAGAAAGAGGAAAACATGAAGGAAGACTTAGTTTGAAAAAACTGGAACGGAAAGGTAGATAGAGAGCAGAACTCGATATTGACCGTATCAGGATCAAAGGAGTAGCTCTTTGGGGTCGTTGCCAAAGGAAGCGATTGAGCGGCAGTTAATTCACGAGTATCGGTCTAATTATTTTCCGGTAGTGAAAGAACTGCCTGGAACACAAAAAAAACCAAAATATTCGGTTTGGAATTGAGTAAATGAAATGAAATTACAATATCTCATGCATTGCTAATGCACGTATTTATATGCAAATGCGTTCCACATTATCGGAGATTTACTTGAAACAGCATGTTGATATACGTATGTTATATGCAATTACTCTCAGTTTTTGGTTATGTGTGGCTACTTGATTGCAAAACATTAGTGGATTTGGATTGAACATTACACACTGCCTATTACAGGTTAGCGAGTGTTTTTCCCACCATAATGTTAGTGACCAGTACATTTGTAATAAAATAGCTATTCACTGCTATTGCCAATGATTAGAATAATATATTCGTCAAATAATGTTTACTGCATCATTTGTGAAATAATATTGATGTTATATGTATATCTCCGACTGGATTCTTAATGTTAAAATATATTTTCAAAAGAAATATGTTTTAACCTGAATACGGAATATCTAGGGATCATCTAGGATTCTGATTTTAATCATGAAATGTATCGTTAGTTGATCAAGTAATAACATAAGAGTGTCTTTTTGAAGAATGTGGAACATTTCCTACACAGTTTTTTACCAACACTGATTGCAAAGTTGAAAATTTATATTATAAGTATTGGTACTTGGCAATTATAAGTATCTCCTTGTTTTTAATTGCTGGATATAATAGAAAATAAAATAGGCCATATAAAATATTCATATATAATGAACTATCATATATATGTAATGAATTCATAGTTCACTGGAATAATCTACAATTGAAAAAATTGTGTTAGACTATTTATTGGCTTTAAGATATTATATTCAATGTAGTATATTGATCACTATTTAGCGTACAAGAGGCAAAGTTGAGTTTTTATCAGCAATAATTGCTTCTGCGGATTAATATTAAGGGATTATTGGTATTATGTAAATCTAGGGTTCAGTGCCAGTCGGTTCAAATTCAGGCTCCATCACTCAGCAGCTCATGCATTTTACAGTAGTGCCAACTTGGCTGTCTGTATAAATTCCAGTTTTATTTGTTTATAAATTTTAGCTTAAAGCATTATTTGGCACTGAAATCGTTTAATATATAATATAATTATACCTTTTTAAAAATATACAGATTTCAATTTGATTATATTGTTATCTGATATGTGATGAGATAATTATTGAATTAAAATTTATTGTTGTTGTTGTTTTGGACAGATTTAAATTTGACTTGAACGAAATATGATTTTGTTAGCCTATTAAATTAAGATTCGTTTAGTTATCCGATAGTGGTGCGATCATAGCCGAAATGCAAATTAATTATATGTTTTATTGTTTAAGCAATTGAGGATACCAACACCCATAGTTTTGAATATAAAGATATATTTTTGTGAAGTTTTATATTTATTCGTTTTTAATATACGATAGTAAATAAATTACATCACACAAAATGTGTATTTAAAGTTGAAAAGGTCTACTTCAACCACCAGAGTTTGCAACAATCTACAAAACAGCTGTTTGTAAGCAGAGTTGAAGTAAAGCACATATTCTCATCACCATCAAGGCTAGGCCTTTTAGAGTTACGTTTACTCATAAAATAAAAAACAATATGCATTTCTTGTGAGAGTAAGATCTTTAAGATCAAGGCAATGTACATGTATAGGATCTCATTGCTAACATATATCCCAAGCCGGTTTCTACGCACACAAGAGCAGTGCTAATAAGTGATCTAATAGGTCCTATTATATGGTTTACACGATTTTATAACGATGAAAATTATTAATCGGTATTATATATATATATATATATATATATATATATATATATATATATATATATATATATATATATACCGTATATATATATATATATATATCATTATTACAAAATGATTTCAACTGAAAACTGAAGTTTCTCTCACCACTGCTATTCCCAAACAAAATTACCTTTAATAATAACATTTAATCATGTCCCTTGTAACATAAATGTATCTATGAATCGCCAGAGTATGCACAATTAATATTGATTGGCGATGATTTAATATTGATAAAGGAATTCATGACCACCACGTTTATAATACTCTGAAAGTCACGTTTTAGGGCAAAATAAGAGTCGATTGCTGTTTAGGAAGATGTTCTCTAATACTAAGCTCAACTGACTGAATGCATTATGGTTTCATTAAAATATCAGCTCGTGATTTTATCAACATTTACATCCGGAAAGGCTGGATCCTTCCAAGAAGATTTATGGATACTCTAATTATTTACAAACCCTCATTCCAGAATGTTGTGAAGAGATTAAGGTTATTACATACGATTTGTAAATTTGTTATGTGTATTGAAAAATAGTGACGGGAAACATACTTCTTAATTTCATATCACTTTCCTTACTACTTATTTATTACATTATTATATCTACTTTCCAGCAACCAAATCGGTTCCCTACAATAAAACATAATTAAAATACCTAGAACAAATCCTTTTTCATAATAGTACAGTTTAGGTTTCTTGAAAAAAGTTTTAAAAGTTTCTATACTTCTACGATCCCTAGAATGTTTAACCGAATGCCCGATGATATCGAGAAATCCCACAATTAATATTGTAAAAGCGAGTCAGAATCGTCATCTGATCGGGAAGGCTTAATACAGTCTTAAAGAGGCTTCCCTCATCGTTTTTTAAATGATTATGAACTATTTAGGCTGTACTAATAACCAGTTTCGTTACGATAATTAATTAGATTGTGGCGTGCACACAACACTGCAATTATTATAATTGTGGCAATAAATGATTTGTTTGATTGGGAGGTGGTAGATCAATTAGCATCCTATAATTTATGTCTTTATTTTGCTCATGCGTTTTGTGGTACAATACAGCTCCACCTTAAAAAACAAAAACAGCCAAAAAACACAATAATTATTATATAACAGCACAAACACACAAACAGGCTAAAACGAAATCAATGTCAACATAACCTACAAATTCTGTGTTTGTCGGCCAGCTGCCGGACCCATATTGGATGCAAACTCCGATAAACGTATCAAAATTGACATATGACTATTTATCCTTGAACAATATCCTTTATCCCTCGAAGGACAACTTAAAATCATGTCCGATGTTGACTTAGTTTTATCTTATCCTTCTAATTAGCGCATTATCGCTACTATGTTCGGGATTATTATAAAATTATACGCTATATTATCTGAAACGTGCACGATAGAATCAGTGACAAAAGCAGTAATGCAGTCAAGAGCTCAGCGTCCAGCCCGATCACATTCAGGCTCCATCACAGCAGCTCATGCATTTTACAGTGGTGCCAACTTGGCGTTTCATAGGCCGTATTAAATATACATCTCTGGATATTTCTAGCGAAAGTGCGTACAAAACTTCATATAAATACGAGAAATACGTTACATCGGAGTGGTTTCAATGTGCAACGCCTCTATTCCAATCCTAAATCAAAATGTTAAATCATTCTGATTATTTCTTCCCTAGTTTGCGGATCGATTCGCATATTTGGCTATTTTCTTAATTATTAATACTACAACTAATGCTCGTTTGAAACTCACGTAGTATAGTTTTTTTAATAAATGATTAGGAGCTTATAATTACGTTATAATTTAATTTATATATTTCATGCGAAACATTTACCTTGCTAGAGGTTTATTTCAGTTTACTTAAAATTAAAAAACTAAAACTAATAGAAATACCTTGTATGACTTAAAGACTTAAAACAAGGTCTAAATCCCCACCCCCCCCCCCCCCCACCCCCCCCCCCCCCCACCCCCCCCCCCCCCCACCCCCCCCCCCCCCCACCCCCCCCCCCCCCCACCCCCCCCCCCCCCAATAATTTTCAGTCTTTTGTTGTTTGTTTTTACAACCTTTCAATTTATTTTTCTGTGATGTATTCTTTTCGTTTTTCTGTTCTGTAACAGGTTGGAGGACAGGCTTTTTGAGTTTAGGTTACGTACTCTATTTATAAAAAAGACATGTTTTTACTTTTTCCAAATTGTTTTTGTATTTGAAATATCATCCGCTGTCACTTTAACTAATCTGCGCCTGGTGTGTCATTATTCGTCTTGTAAACGAATCTTAAATTAGTTCTATTTGTGTGTCAGATATTTCACATGGTACAATAGATACTTGAAATACATCTATAAGATCCTGCAGGTTGGGTGACATTAAAAAAAAAACACTAGCTGTCCGCACTGTGAGACTACAGCAAAATTCACCAAGGTATTGTTATGCTACACTTTACTAGATGAGGCCTATAGTAAGTGCTTACAATTATAGGGAGGGAAAACACCAGAAATTAATTGCAACGCACTTGCATGTTTATAGGAAATGCTTCTTGTGGCAAATATTAATAAGACAACCTGAATAAACAAGGAAACAATATAACAAATGCAGTAATATTAGGTTTAGTAACACGATTTTGTACCACATATTACACTTTAAATGTTTACGTAACATATGCCAATTACGTTTTTTTTGGGAAAAATCGTGTCTAATATTTAAAAAAGATGTAGTCGGTTTTTCAAGACAGTGCCTCGATGCTACTACTAACGTGAAATTAAAGATTATGTTATTCTAATTAAGATTACATTAGTATGTAGTAAATAACATAAAAGATTTTATGTTTATGAACAGTAATACATTGAGTTTCTTACTCAATCTAAAATCAAAATTAATATTCGATATACCCATTTTTATACCAATTTTCTAATACACACATATGTAATGCTGAATTTTCTATATTTAAATATGTTTGAAATCATGTTAAAAAATATTTTTAAAAAAATCTGTTGAATTAATAATGATTCAAAATAACAGTTTAATAAAAAAGTGTAAATAATATTATCGAACTTAGGATTATTTTGCTAATTTAGGAGTAGTTGTTACTCATGTTTTGCCGTGACAAGGAAATTAAAAACCCTGAGACAAACTACTTGGCATTAATCAGCTTTTCACAAACACATGTTTGAATGCGACTGGCTAGGAGTCTCCTGAAGCGAATAATTTATTCTCCACTACCCCCACTTTGTCCATTTTTGTATACTTGACTTTTGTCTCAATTAAAATGTTTTATCACTCGAGAGAATAGCACAAATCCATGTACGTGTGCGTTTTTGTCGCCATATCTCTATTTATTCTATACTTTGGAATAAAATTAACAAATTTCTCTTACAGATACACAATAATGGCAATGGGAAAATCGCAAGAGAAGAAATCAATTGTTTTAAAACAAACTGAGTGCCAACCATATGGACATTTTACCATGTGAAATTGGAACACGTGTACTCAAAATTACATGAGGAAACGAATTGAAATATTTCGCAGTACATAGCTTCAGCGAAAGCATGTTCTCGAGGCAGGTGATTATGGTGTTACATTGTGTTGATTAACATCATACAAAGAGGCAAAACATATACAATCTAGATGCAGCGTGTATCCGTTTAATAACGGTTATACATGATGTTACAGTATATTAACCTAACAATACGTTGTGTAATGGTATATATCCACTCTATGGAGAATAAACATTACGGAACGAGGTTAATACCTAAGTTACAGTAATCATTCTTATACGGTGCTGTGGGTTTTCGGACAATCCAATGAGGATGTTATAATATTTAGCTAATCTGAAAAAATGAAACCTTGGCCCAAATGTCTAGGTTTATAATATATGTTGGTTGATTCTTGTACTGCCTTTTATAAGCTGATCGAATAGGTTGACATAGTAAATAGTTAATTAAATCACGGTTTGTAATGAAAATTATTTAGGTGATCTGGAGAGATCATATTTAAGGATTAAAGAATTATACCAGGGATGTACATCAAAAGTCGCTGCACAGGTATAATATTTTTCCTGGAACGTAACAGATATAAATCAACAAGATTTGGTTACATCCACACTACACCTAAAAATCTATCTTTTTGATAGGATCTATCAGTTTTTCTTTTAATATCATGGTGGACGTTCCGCAAGGAATGTCACAAGGAAAATCTGAAACTAGGAGCATAGGTCAATATGCACATACATTTTAAAGTGGCTTATCAAGCAAAGAGTTTAATGCCGCAAACCGCACTCAACAAAAGCATGATTCCAGTACATAAAATTACAACTGAAGTCGACATGTATCATTGATCGAACCCAATGTAATCTTAACCATAGAAATAAGTCTTTATACAAAATCGTTCATATAGGTGTTTAGATATCGAAGCGGATGGTACAAGCCAAGAAATGGAACATTTCTAATCGATGGAATCATAGGCTTTACTAACTCTCAGCCAATAATAATCCAAATGTTTTTAGATTTAAAAAACTGATAAACCTAACATCCTATTTTTCTTCAAGTTTAAAATAATATAAACTTAATGTTACAGATAATAATCAATATAAGGACCCAGAACAACTATAGAGTCTAGAACAGTTGACCCTAAGATACGAAGAGTCATCTTTTCAGTACTCGAAGTTTTTGGATGAGAAATATTGATTGCATTTTACAACCTATATTTCAGAAACCAATTTTTTTAACTTCTCCCTCTCGGCCCTTCCAGCACCCAACTGGCTCGGGTGTTCTGCTTTACTCTACGTATAGCTTGTTTATTGGCACACCCAAGTTGTTGTTTTGGTGCATAAGTATAAAAAATTGCTGAGTGAAGTCACTAGTAAAATATCGTAGCTTCATCTATCCTGTCTGGTCTGATAGTAATAAAAATGCTGATCAAACTATAGAAGACGTCAATGTTTACAGTCCGGTCACATCTATAAATTATTAATTAATTCGGCTGTGTAAATGGGAATTTTTTCTTATGGAATTTCTAATTAGTATTTCCACTTTGGGGAACCTGCTCGTACACTTTTCGCGTGAACTAGCAGAAGTGAATGAAGAAAAAAACAAGCCTAAACTAAAAGTGGGATTGTGGGGGGATGGTTGGGAATGGATGGAAAATGTCATTTGTCCTTTTCTGTAATGTGTACTATAACATCTTTGTGAAGTAATGTGGTGTTGGATGCTCTCCAACATGTGAAATATGAATAGCAGAAAATTAATTTAAGGGAATTGGTCTTCCATAACCTATGTTTTCTACATTACTGCAGCAATTTTCTATTGTCCTCTTAATTACTTTCCAGTAGTTGGTTCATTGCAATTTAATATATATATTACGGGCACGTGTGCATTTTTGTTATATGTTGATAATTACTTAGTCCTAAATCCAGTTACGTTTATGTTCTTAGAGCTTATATACATGGCGGCGATACATGAGTTTTCTTCTCGCGATCCATAAACTATGCGTGTAAAGAAAGATATTTGTGGAAACTTGTTAAATTTTAGATGGCTGTAATATTTAATTGACAAATAACTTTTTATGTAATAATTGTTTTTCCCCAAAGCCTAAATTAAACAATATTATATTTTATATGCTTGAAAAGTTCGATGTTATACATTTTCGTAGCATTGATACCAATGGTGGAAATATCGCCATATCCTATTATTCTTCTACCAACTTACCATCGTCAATAAGAAACTTTCAGAACTAAAGAAATTTATGCACAGTTGTGATTAACAAGATTTAGATATTTTTAAAATATTAATGGATATTTCGTAGCCCAAGGCCTACAGGAATGTACAGGAATTAAATGGTATTAAGATGAATCAGAATCCCATTTACATTTAGGTTACAATTAAATTAAATTTAAAAATTGTTTTTTCTTGAATTGCATTTGCATTTAACAAGTGCAGCAATGTCATGTACGTCATTAAATCAGTACCCTAAGATATAATACGCAATTATGGGCTTATTTAAAGCTTTACAAAATTAGGGGGATGATGAGTACGTTGGTTATATTAGCTATTATCATTCCAAAAACATAAAGAGAATCATTGGCAGGTGAAACTCCATTAAAAATCTTGTAAATGATATTGGTTAAACATTCAATCTGTTTCTTAATATATTAAAATTGCAGAAAAGGTTATACCGTATAAGTGGGACCAATTCTGCTGGCATGTGAAAGTCGCGTTTCCTGACTTTAATTTATCCATTGCTTTAATAATTTTATGTAAAGATTCACTCTTAACAAAATATAATAGTAGACAATATCTTTTTTTAGGTTATTAAGAAGCCATAACTAACTTAAGTGATACGTACTCTGTTGGAATCTGGTCGACAGTTGCTTAATTTGGTTCCATCAATATCTTGTAAACAAAGTTGCTGTCTCTACGTTCTTACCTTTCGTAACATAGAAAAACAAAAAACATCGATAAATGTATTTAAACTGGTAGTAGCTGCAAGGATTGTAAGAATTTTTTATTAATTTTATTTAGAAATATATTATTTATTATAATTTATTTTATATTATTTTAGTAGTGGTTATTAGAAAGGGTTATATAATAAAATTTTGTGTGCCTATAAGGACAATTAATGTTTCTTAAGTTTAATGACATTCTTTAAAAATAATTTTTTCACAAAATCAAATTAATTATTTTATATAATAACTTACATTCAATCCCGGATAGTATCAATCTGATAAATAATGTAAAAATATTCAGGCATAGTCATTTATTTCGATCCTTAAATAACAAAATGAAATTATAGTGCCATCTTTTCTATCCCCGTAATGTCACATGTAGAGTTATGTATAAATGACCTTAAAAAAGGGTTATTAAAATAAAAATATAATTTTTATATTTCCAACTCGACAAATTCGGATTTGCACCAAATTGTAACATATAAGGTTCCGATACGTACACTTATTTGAGGAGCGGTTGACTACAATCCGAGGGTTAAAATCAAACCTAGAAGTAACAAAGTACAATACAATATTACAGTCGTAGTCCTCGGTCAATGTAAGTACTAGGTTCATCAATATATTGCGTATTTTTAATTAAGATCGCATTAAACCTTAACATAACGACAAACTAGAGTACTAAAGTTCAAGGAACGTCATGGAAATAATTGAAGTGAATCTAAACTAAACAGTGTTGCCTTATAGGATATTTTAAAAGTTAAAGGAATAAACGGCTTGTTATGTTAAATCTGACCCCTTTTATAAATGGCCTAATTGCAGGGCGGATCACATTTTGGGTTCCATTACAGCACCTCATGCATTCCTAATAGCAGAAAATAAACTTGGTCTCTCTTAGTATTTTATGTGAATATATGGAAATTTTATTTTAGCATCTTGTTTTTAATATACCTCTAAGTAATACCAATTAATTACATTTTGTGGTAGAGGAATAAAATATGATGAGTACTATATATATAGGCTACCCTAAGCATTAATTAATAATTACTAAAATAAAATATTTAACGTTTCTTTAGAAGAATTTTAAAACTTTTTGGTGGTTACCTTAAGTTTAAACCATTTATTGCTAATGTTTACCCTTGTTCTTATGCTACTTTTTAAGCTTAATAGTACATTGATTTAAGTGAATCAGTAAAACCGTTTAGAGAAGACCTAATTTTAACATATTAGGCAGTACAAAAGTGATTTTTAATTATTTACACTTGAGAAAGAATTCTCTCGCGTTTTTTAATTTTTGACTTGCTCCTAATTCTTGGGTTTCCATACCTAATTTGTAAAGTTTTACCAACTGATTTAATTATCAGACATAACCTATATAAATTTTCTTCAAAGATCAAGATTTATTCATGCACAATTATTGTTTTATTTTCTGGTTTAATTTTGTAATCATGTGTAATCGGTTAAGGTGAAATAAAATAGATGGCGGTAAATAAATGTTAATTGTAAAGTTGTTATAAAAGCAGTGAAGATCCTCGTGGTTGATATTCTTTAAATACTTTAACCGAGAGTTTGCGAAGCGATTCACGGACAAAACAGAGTTATTCGATACTTGTTTGGGAGCAATTTTTTATTGTTAATAAACATTGTGAGTTATCCAGGTATATATACAAAATTTAAGAAAAATCGAAAAAGAAAATATAGTAATGGAGTAGTTGTTTCGCACATTACCATTTTAATTTGAATGGCAATGAATTTCATAGGTTGATGAAAAACTGAATTTTTTTTTAAATGTTATAACAGTAAAATAAATTTATGAAGACTCTTGCTCTGTTTTGAAAACATGATTTCTATGATAACTTATAGTACAAAGTTCCTGTATTTTTTAGTACCATGAGTTTCGCTTTTAGTCTCCAGATTAAGGGAGTTTCCGGACGAAAGAGACAAAGCTCACACAGGAGGGTGACATCTGAGCTGAGACTCCTCCGGAGCTACTGTTGTTTACTACTATTTTGACTGTATTGTTATAAAACTATTACGAACATGGTCGGGTATTATTTTGATTTTGATTCTACAGTAAAATAAATATAAAGTTCTTATAATTTTACAATATAAAGAAACTTTGTTGTCAAAAGTTCAACCTGTGTAATAGAGCATAGACGAACTTAAGTTTTCCGTTATGCTTGTTCAATATGTTTTTGAATAATAAATAAAAAGTAGAATCCATTTCTAATTACTTATAAGTAAATAGTATACTTTTATTAAATTTCAATTTAATTCAAGAGTTTGAATTTAACTGACTGCAAAAAAATTTATTTGTTGTGCTTACATTTACAATTAAATATGACTAGCATAGATATATTAATATACTATAATAATATATATAATATATATATATATATATATTGTTATGATTCATACTATTGTAAATTATGCATAAACAACCTTGCAAGAAGTGTACATTTAAATTACAAGATCGTGGAGGTTGGTACCTCGTGGTACACTGGTGTAAAACGCGTGAGTTGCATGTGAATTAGCTGAATACAATTCCCTTAAAAGTTCGCTGATAAAGCGCTTAGCTGCATTATTTCTGCCCTGAGCTTGATTTATACTCTTGCTAGTATATATCGTTCCAATATCGTACTGAAAAAATAGTCAATCAATAATTCGTATTTTACAATATAATTGACATATTACTATCATATTCTTTTTGATTTTGCCTTTTTGGATTAGTACTAGTTATATAAAGGGAAAAATCTCGTCTATTGCTATGGAATGAGTAACGGTATAAAAGTAAGTTTTATGACGCTTTTCGAGGCGGCGCCTGGCTGCATTGAAGTGAACTTATAGCGTCTCTCTCACTTGCTCCGTTGATGAGATGGTAAGCTTGGATGAGTTGATACCTCTACAGAGTCGCGACTATAAGATCACGCTGTCCAAGAGGTAGCGCTGCTGACGGGTGGAAGGGGCGATCACGACGCTAGCGCTGTCACTCGGCATGAAAACTTCATTAACTATTAAAGGACGAGCGTGTTGGTGTTTATCTTGGATAATTGTAAATATCATGGGAGCAGACAAAGATGGGCATCCGGATTGGTTAGTGGCGCAGTCCTAGGGTTTGGACCTACAGAACTAACTGAATTAATCCTATGGACCTCATAAACAACAACCAGTTCTTATGATTCGATTATATCCTGTGTGTAAGAAATACAATGCAAAAAGATTTGCATATAAATATGGAGACAAGAGGAAAAAATTGAAGGAAATACGAGACCAGTGGTTGATCTTAGTTTGCTTTATTATTGTCCAGGATAGATCTCAGCAGCTGTAATGAGTTTGAACCACGGAGTCATTTACAGCATGCTCACACTTCTCTATCATCACCCAAGTATGACGCCTACATTATCAAGTTCCGTGTTGTCGTTGTGGGTACGGGCGTCACACTACACAGACTCTGCTTTAATTATTGTTTGACTGAGCTTATGGCTGTCATCAAGTTTTGAACTATATGGCTCTATGGTTTGTTACGAAAAGCTATATTCAATGAACTAAGTCAAGAACAATTAAAACCCTTTAAACGTGGACGTTTGCTTACTCTAACTTAAGTAAAAGTAGTAAAAGACACTTATAGGCTAAATGATGCTTTGTCACTAAATAAATAAATGTGAGTCACCCTTTACTATATTAATACAAATTTATTACTTATTAATGTACTAACTTGAAGAATGTCGTACATTCAGTATATTAGAATAATATAATGTATAGTATAATATACCAGGTATAATGTATAATGTACAGTATTAATTATAATGATGATAGTAATTATTTTTTCATCTACTTCATTCCCTTTCATACGTTTTTGTTCCTTATTATACTACGTTCTTGTTTGCTTTTTTTTTTTTGTGCCAACAAAAACATATACTCAAGATTAAAAGATTTATTATTATGTTAAAAAAAACGCATATGGATTACTTACAAATCAAAATCTAAGCCATAATTGTTTCTTTAGTAGTAACACGTTTAAAAGTAGGTATTTTTTTGGGCAAAACCACTAATGAAGGTAAGAAAGTATATTTATAACAGACTTATGAGAGACTGTAATACCAAAAAGCTACTAATTTCACTTTTTCAGAAGCTAAAAAACATACAAGGAATGGTTTGCTCATACATGTTTGTAACGCTTACGCCTCCATTACAAATATGTCAGTTTTCCAGAACAGTAAGGTTGTATTAGTTAAACTGTCATAGAACATGCTAAACATCGATATTTGAGTGGTTCTGTAGATCGTTTCTTGTATAACTAATTAGGTAAGTGAACTGTCTATAGATACAGTAATACAAACATAATATCTATGTATGAGTAAGATTATACATACAATACTTGATGGATATAACAAAAATTGGTGTTTATTGTCTAAAGCCAATTTTCATGTTACAGTATTAGTTGTGTTTTTTGTATATTAATTTAACGTTTACAAGAAATATTGCAATATACTACGTAGTCGAATACAAAATCTATTTTTTTTTGTATATGTCGAAAAGTAAATGGATATAACACTGGATATCATATGTTGAAGTATGACTCCGAGAAACTGAAACTTAAAGACCCGCTAATCAACTTTAACCAGTAAGAAATGAAATGTACAAGATGAAGACTTGCAGGACAGACAAGTGGTACCACTGTAAGATGCATAAAACTGCTGTGATGGAGCCTAAATGTGATCCTCTTACATTGCGCGCTTCACTGTATTATTTCCCGCTGTGACACTGATCTATGGCAGTTGCCATAGAGTTTACCTTTTCTCGGTTCCAATTATACTTTAAAAAATAGCAATAGACCACTTACGCTTCTTATGAAAACTTTATTATTGAATATTAAAAGTTTTGGCCATTCACTGTATTAATTTACACAGTTCTAGATAGAGTAGTTTAATAAAATGTATAATATTCATAATTGTAATCCGCAGGAGGCTTATACTTATGGATAGTTTATACCTTCCATTATCTCACTGAAATCTACACAAAATTATTTTCAAGAAGCGGAACATCACACCGATAAACTGTCACATTGAAACTTTTTTGTAAAACTCAATTCTCTCTCAGCTGTATCCCGTGTAACCTTAAATGCCTTCCAAAAATTTTGTATGATAACAATTAGTCTACATCTTTTGTGTTAATTAAAATAAATATAAACTGGAACAGGAATTCGGGCTTAAAACATTTACGTTAAATATATATATCATTTCAAACCTTGTAAAAAGGCTCATGGCCATTTTAGACAATTACTGTATGATATTTGACAAAACTTCAGGTTTTAGAAGCGCAACATTATTAATCCGAAAGTTTTGTAACGTAACGTTTACCTCGAGGACCTTCCAAACTTCACATAAAACTGGCTGCTGAAAGCACTGTGACGTGACGTAACCAATCTGTTATCTACAAGCAATAATGGTGTGGATCGGGAACATTTTATCCATCCCCAATTTGATTTAAGTACGACCTTTCACGTTATTATAGTAATTATATATATGTTAGAACATAAACGTACTATAGCTATAGTAATAACTACGTTCACTAAATCTGTCTTTGCCTCATTTAAATATATTAGTAATTGTGACATGACCATTTTTTTAGTTTCGTACTCTCCACGTTATTATTTAACATCAGATTAAGGATAGTTTTTTTGAAACGCCTTATTTTGACAAGTTGTTTTGCACTTCATATACATAATTAAATAAAAATGAATACGAACATTACAGCTTCAATAAAGTATTTTTCTAGTAGAGAAGCATTATTAAATGCTGTATTAAATGCTGTTTTTTGTACATGTATAGAAATAATACGTTATCCAATTGAATGTTAAGAATTTGCAAATAAAAATATGATTTAATTTCTGGAATGTACTATACATGCACAAGTCTATATACTGTCACTTGCAGCGAAACGGGCGATATTAAAACCCTTTTGACAGACGCCACAAATATTTGTGCTGCTCCACATCTCCGCACTGCGCTGTTTGCTTCTCTGCTATATTGAAGTGTGGGAGCAATACTTCACAACAGGAAGAACTTAAACTCTCTCTTAAAATTATAGAGAATAATTACCATACCCTGCTTATTGGATAATATGACTTTTAGATCAATGTCTAGATATACAAATATGAAATATTTGGGGTCGTTTTTGAGTTTTACCAATGGTAGCCAAATTAATCATTATTTCATAATAAACTTTGGAGCAACTGCTTGTCATGATAGTGAAAGTGCAGATAAAATGTAATGTAATCATAATTAGTGAGGCCTCTGCGGTGTAGTGCTAGCAAATAAGAGATCAGGTTCGAATCCCGTGGAGTAAGTACGTTTTGTGAGATCTGATTATGATATTAAACAGTGTGGGAGTACGCCACACAACGTATTGCATAACAGGCTACACTGAGGTTGCTACAGCATAGCTACATATCTTACTATTTCGCATGTTAAAAATGTCATATAATTATACTCAGTTTGTTTAAAATTTTAATTATTATTTGATTTCCTCGTTGCATCATGGTGACTCCTAGGTAATATCTAGGTAAACATTTTCACTGACGTTCTCCAAATTACATAGAATGGCATGTCCCATCATTGTTCTAGAGACTGTCTATATGGAAATAAAACTTCATACAAAATTTCAAATCTCTAGGTTATTTTTTTTCTTCTTGAGATATTGTGCGAAGAAAAAGATAGTTAGTTTAACAGAAAAACGGAAAATATTGTCCTTATCGTCGAGTGACGCTCAGCTAATTATTAGCTACAACTTTTGGAAAACAATACAAGCAAGTTAAAGAACACAGTTTTCTTTAACAATCACACATAGAAACAATATATAGAATTCGTATTGTTGCTGTAAACATGTAACGTATAATTATGTATAGTTTTTATTCATAACAACGAATGCAGTACAACTGTTATGTTCCTACAAGGTGTAACGAACAGCATACACTGTAACTGATAATGAAATAACAACGACATTATGGAGCGGTAACGTTCTTGTTACATGTCACTCTTTACGTGAACACACCAAAATTCTTGCCATTTATTTGTTTATACACCAAATTATACACATCAATAATCATACGTTTTAAATACATGTGTGCTGTAGGTTATGTTTATTTTGTTGAGTTAAATCCAACTCGGTATTTTTAACACCAAGCTATAAATGAGAATATTATTTTTAATATCAGTCAAACAACTTACCATGTAGACTAATATTCTTGCCATCAGTAATGGCCTTAATGATATCAATAAAGCAACTTTTGGTAAATTAATATCTATACGATATTTCTAGGGTTTTATGGAGAAAAATGGAGAAGTTGTGAAAAGAATGTGGGATGATAATAGGAGACAGACGTGACGAACATTGACGGGGATAGTAGATAAAGAGGGGAGAAGGGGGTAGACGAGACATAGATGGGATGTGACAGATAACACAGTGTCTGGCCACAAAGGGGAACAGCGACAAAGGCGCTCGTTAACCTCCGAGCGTAAACTCAATACACTGCTGCTGACCACACTCGAAGAGAAAAGGTCTTTTAATAAGGGCGATATACTGATGCTACAAATGGAGGGTGATTTTACCCTTTTTTAAGTAAAATGAATTTTCTAAAACCGTGTTAATTTAATTAAGACTGATAATATGTACCAACTTGAAACAAATTTACATGTGCTCACAACTAACTTTAATCTGTTCTTTTCATGAGAGAAAGGTATTCAGACGATTCTCAAGACAGAGTTAATCTATAGTTATAAGGACTTCTTTCTCAAAGAGATGAATGCTTAATTCATCGATTACAGTGCTATCGATCACGACTGTAGGACTGCGCTCATAACTAAACGATCTCAAAACCAAAATTAAAAACAATGATTATTTTTTATTCTTATACAAACTAACTCCATTAAAGTGTTAGCTGCTATTCAGTTTTACTGTATTGCTCAAAAAGTACTGTTGAAGTGTCTTTGATGAGGATAATCAGTAAATAGGAGGTTCATTAGAATAATGTAATTATCGTGTACGTCTAGACTATAAGTGTCGCTAAAGTATAAATTTTAATATATTATGTTATATTTTAATTTAGCACATGGACATTTTAAATAAACGTCTATTAATAATATAGAGTTAATACATTAACCCTCTCTCATCCGACTATGATGGGACCTAGTAGAGGCCGATAACCTAGACGTCATTTACAGTGAAATTTTACAAAATTTTAACCTTGAAATCATAAAATGTATAGCAATAATTAATTGTAAAACTAACTTATATGTTGATACATGTTACAAAATGTATAGTACATAACGTTTCTAGGATTGAAATCTACCCTCTTCTTCACGCGATAATTTAATTAGTTAAAATAATTATGAAAAAATATGAATGAAAAAGCAAAATAAAAATAAGTTTTTGTATCATCACACAGGGGATAGATCTCAAACCTGAAAAAATGTTCGAAACCCTGCATCATGTTATTATTTCAATCCTTTCCATCCCTATTAAAAAACTTGAAACATAGAAAACTAACATGCGTTATTATACCTTTCTTTTTTATTACCAGATTTAGCATTAAAAGGGTTGTTTACGCACCTACAGTAGATGTCATTCACTGCAGACTTGCCTGTTTTTCCATGGTCCGCCATTGCCAAGACAAAAGTCAAGTGTTATCACGACTTTCCTGGAAAGTTCGGTTAATCTGATGGTTGGTTGAGTCGAGCCCGGTTAATAGAGAACCTAATATAAAAAATCTTAAGATGCATTTGTGTTAAACTGATTGGTTTTAAATATTCCGTTAGTTTTACATAATTTATATGTAATTTTTACTTTTGTACTTGTCAAATTATTAGAGAAACTTGTTATTTAATAGCTTTTTTTAATATCGAAACATTGAAAAACGTACATAGATTTTGTATAAATATTTAAAAATATGCAAATGATTAGTACCCTAAACTTGATTATATCATACTTAATCACTTATTCATTAGAAATGTATTACTTTTTAATCTCAAAATTGCTTTTACTGCATATAGTAAAAAATATTGTACACAAAAGATTACTTGAAATTTAATCAACCTCTTTGCAAGAAAATAAGTCTGGTAACACAAAAATAGCCTCACTGTAGCAATATGAAAAGTCACTGAATGGTAGCAGAGAGGCTATTACAGACCTTGATTAATCCAAGCTCGCATTTCAACCTCAAGAATACCTTTTAAGAACAGAGTGCGTTTACATTTCCATCTTCTTTTGTTTAAAGTTTGTTAACGGAGATGGAAGGTTTGAAAGGTTAATAGGAGTTCGGACATTTGCTATCGTTTTTGTTTTATTTCAAGAAAGGAACATATTTTAATGTTACGTTTCTAATTTCGTATTATTAAAAACTTCTTTTGACACGTAGGACATCTATATCGATATTTTCTGTGGCAAATATACTTATATATTTTTATAATTTTCATTAACTGTTTCATGTTATTAACAAAAATATATTCACTAAAGATAACACAACATTTTTAAAAACTCAAAATGATTTGGAATTACTTTAACTTTGCTCCTTGCTACAATGATTTAATAAGATTATCAGCCCATGTATATCAGAAATAAATAGCGTAAAAAATTCCAAGTGACCTTTTATTCCTAATATGTTTATTAAGTGAGGCAACATTTATGCCTTATTTAAAAACACTGAATATTCAAGTAGTAAGCATATATAAACAAACATATAAGTGAGAAATGTAAGATTAATAACAATAAAATTTCATATTCCCCCAAAGAGAACGTGCCACTTGAGTACGCTTCAGTGCTCAGCAAAAATCCATCATTGGACACACACGATCATAGAACTGGCAAAGAGAACGTGCCCTACTGAGTAGGCTTCAGTGCTCAGCTAAAATCCATCATTGGACACACACGATCATTAGAACTGGCAAAGAGAACGTGCCCTACTGAGTAGGCTTCAGTGCTCAGCTAAAATCCATCATTGGACACACACGATCATAGAACTCGCAAAGAGAAACGTGCCCTACTGAGTAGGCTTCAGTGCTCAGCAAAAATCCATCATTGGACACACACGATCATAGAACTGGCAAAGAGAAACGTGCCCTACTGAGTAGGCTTCAGTGCTCAGCTAAAATCCATCATTGGACACACACACGATCATAGAACTCGCAAAGAGAACGTGCCCTACTGAGTAGGCTTCAGTGCTCAGCTAAAATCCATCATTGGACACACACGATCATAGAACTGGCAAAGAGAACGTGCCCTACTGAGTAGGCTTCAGTGCTCAGCTTTAAAAATCCATCATTGGACACACACGATCATAGAACTGGCAAAGAGAACGTGCCCTACTGAGTAGGCTTCAGTGCTCAGCTAAAATCCATCATTGGACACACACGATCATAGAACTGGCAAAGAGAACGTGCCCTACTAAGTAGGCTTCAGTGCTCAGCTAAAAATCCATCATTGGACACACACGATCATAGAACTGGCAAAGAGAACGTGCCCCTAAGTAGGCTTCAGTGCTCAGCTAAAATCCATCATTGGACACACACGATCATAGAACTGGCAAAGAGAACGTGCCCTACTGAGTAGGCTTCAGTGCTCAGCTAAAATCCATCATTGGACACACACGATCATAGAACTCGCAAAGAGAACGTGCCCTACTGAGTAGGCTTCAGTGCTCAGCAAAAATCCATCATTGGACACACACGATCATAGAACTCGCAAAATTTAATACGTAGAGATGAAATCTTACTACTTGATACACTAACAAGTTGTGTTTCATAGCAGTGTTTACATAATTAAATGCTACTATTAAGTTACCAAAATATGATGTATGTTTTGAGGTATGTCAACATTTTATATTATTGTGCTCATTTACTTAAAGGTGTATTTATTCTGCTATATTTATGGATAATATATTAGTTATGTATAAGGTCCAAAGTAAAAAATATTCGCTAACTCTCAGGCAAATCCCATGGGGTACCGTTCACTATCATGAACCTCATCGTAGAAAAATATCTTCATGCAAAATTCTAACTCTGTAGGTCAGACATTTCTCGAGATATAGTGTGGACAGATGGACAAAAACAAAGTTTTAGTGCTTCGAGTAATAAGCTTCGCTAACGCTAAGCCGATTAAAAATATATATTTATGTGTTGATATGGTTTAAAAATAGATAATAAATCATTATTAGATCTAGTGGCTTCTGCGAAAGACTAACAGGGGAGCAGTAGATATAACTGAATCATTAGTACTATTAGAGTGTTCTCTTCAGCCGCATAAACTCACCTACCCGCAGCGTAGAGCAGCCACCATAATATATTTGTTATTTATTATTTCCCATACAATATGCTTATAAAAATGTTCTTATTTGAATTCATATTTATTTATTGATATGGCTCTCATAGCTCCTTTACACTGACGATTGACCCTGGTGGATTAATCTTTCGACGGTTGCAAACGTCATACTGTGTCAGGCTTAGACAGTTTTTGTACGGTAATTTCATTTGACACATATTATAACACTTTTAAAATTAGACATGTTATGTAATTTATATTGTAATTTATAGAAACAAACATTTTTCATTGCATAGGGCATAGATTTCAAATAGGACTTATATAAAAAACTCACCAGCTGAAAATAAGGTCAAACCAGTAAAGAACGCATTATTATGACATTAAACTTAAGATTCTCAAATCGGTTATCCAATCAAGTATGTAAATTCACTGTGATGTATGGCAGTGAGAAATTTGGTAAGCATAGTTACCTGTATTAAGGGAGATCATTTATCAGCATGTACCACTTGCACTGAAGTTAACAGTTAAGTGATCGTATTTTGTTTCAGTTATGAAATCTAACAGTTGTACTTGTAAATCTATAAAGGCATACGGAAAACATGTTTTTGGGATATATTTTTGATATTACCATTATAAACAAAAAAACCCTAGCCTATAAATCTGGAACAACAGAATTAAAATTAGTTACAATGTTCATCAAATAGTCTAATAAGAAAAACTAAGTATCGCCATTAAAGCCATATCGATATCCACAATGTAATAACATCGTTATGATGACATTTGGCTTACAAGAAACTGGAGCCCTGCCAGGACTGGGTTAGTTCCACTCTTGTGTTAACACGAGATCTGGGGTTTACATCAGCTGGCAATGGTCATAACTCAACCGTTCTTTATTGTATTTGACATCATATCGTTTTATTGAATTGTCTGTTTGTGCAAGCTGCTTGGACTATCTTATTTTCTCGTGTAATTGCATATATTCATTAATCAGAAGTATTGTATCATCACTTTATACAATATTTTAGCGATAGCTCATTGTATTTTTTTTGACAGTTTGACCCTAACCTATTAAGAATACACTTACTTCCATTTAATGAGTTACAATTTATGTTACAATTCTGTATTGGGTACAACAATGTTCGATGTAACAGTCCAAGACTTACAGCTACTTAAAATCGTTTAATTTCATGTTTTTGCATAATTAAAATTTGTAACATAACAAGCAGCTTTTTATATACGTATACAAATTATACTAGGTTCCTCTCATATAAAGAATATTGTAAAATTACTGCTAATCTTACAAAGGAAAACACATTAGTTGATGCAAACCATCCAAATTTATACTTAACTTCTCTCCCAATATTTTAATGGCTGACAATGAGAATAACTACTGTCATGAATGATTTTTCACCCACTAATGCCCTCTCCCAATGTTCACCCCAAAAAATTGAAAAGAAGAACATATTTCGATAAATAAAATCGTCAAAGAATGTCTTATTTTACCGGGCGAAGTTAGGGTTATAAGCCCTAACACTAAACCTGAACCCTAAGAGATAAATTTCGAACCACAACAAATGGCCAGGTAAATTGGCTGCTTTAGTTATATACGGCGGTAATCGCAAGATAACTGAATCAAGCTACGTTGAGCGTGGCTGCTGCTTGGATGGGTGACCGCTCAGCGATCCTGTCCTTGCAAGCAGCCCGCTTGACCGACCAAATGCGGTGGTTCTGAAGTCACATTTAAGCTGTTGGTCCTCAGGATTAGTATTAGACAGGGCTACTTAACCTTATCTTAACCTAGTAAAATAAGATATTCGTTATCTTTAGACTTTTTTACTAAGATGGAAGCAATAAGTGAGCAACATGATGGGAGGGTAATATGTAAACCTAAAGGAGACCTCCGAATCGTCAATTCTACATATTGTATGCGTCTTTAAACTTCATAATGTATAAAAAACAGACACAAAGATTGGTTTACTTCACGTTGTTTTGCAGTGGTTGACATAGAGCTGCTCCTGTGTGATAGACATTTCAGACGTGAGCAGAAAGTTTACTATATTGTACTGTGACGGCCATTACTGCCTTTTGTCTCCGTGTATAATACGTGATCATTTTTCCCCCATCGCTGTACGATATAATATAATACAATACATTTTTTAAGTTCTACAATACAATAGTGATAGAGCTTTTACTTTAAGTCATACCAATTGGTAGCTACTTCAACTGAATAACGTAGTTTTGTTTGACTTTAAAACATTTTTGTAGTTTTTTTATTGTAGATATAGCAACAAAAATTAATTTGGAGAAATAAAAAAATTCTTTATTCACACATGTCACTTTATATATATATATATATATACGAGGGTCGTCCACAAAGTAACCTCCGTTTTGAAATAAAAAAATAAACCAGTTGAGATACAAAAAGTTTATTTTATAAATTTAATGTTAAAACTACAGCTTTTCTCTACTTTTCTACATATTCACCATACAAATTCAAGCACTTATCATATCTTTTAACAGTTTTTTAAATTCCGTCTTTAAAAAAATCTGCCGCCTGAGAAACGTAGCCAACCTGTCACAGCGTTTTGAAGCTCTTCATCACTCGGAAACCTCTGAGATGCAAGCCACCGCTTCATGTACGGGAAAAGATAGAAATCACTGGGATCCAGGTCCGGGCTGTAGGGGGGGGGGGGGGTCAAAAACGTCCCATTTGAACTTTTCCAAAAGTTCTGTTGTTCTTTGAGCTGTATGAAGACAGGGGGCATGGACAAACACAACACCAGAATGTCAGAAGACCATGACGCTTGTTTTGAATCGCTCGTCGTAGCCATTTTAAGGTTTCACAGTAAAAGGTTTCAGGAAAATGATCCGAAAGTTCCGAGATTGTAAAGCGACGGTTCTTGCGAATTTTCTCATCCACTTTGTTCACCAAGTCATCACTGACGAGAGATAGCCTACCACTCCGGTCTTCATTGTGAACGTTCGTTTTTCCATTTAAAAAAAAAATGAACCCATTGACGGACTCATAGTGTTTGGGCCATACACCGCACTCAATTCACGATGAATTTTAGCTGCTGTGTAACTTTTCGATAACAGAAATCTTATTACACCACGAAATTCACACTTGGCGGGATTTTCTATCACGGCGCTCATGTTTTTTGCGTTGTAACAAAAGAACGCGCGATCGCACGATGCTCTCTCCCTTGCACAGCTAGAAAGCGTACTGAACGCTGCGCACAGCACACCGATGTGAGAATGGCGGCGCTACCCCCACTACTTATCGCGCCACGCCCAAACGGCGGTTACTTTATGGACGACCCTCGTATATATATATATATATATATATATATATATATATATATATATATATATATACACACACACACACACACACACACATTTGAGAAAGTTAGTAGCACTGATAATAAAGTATTTATAGTATATTAA
The DNA here is from genome assembly GCF_021130785.1 of Homalodisca vitripennis. NCBI lineage: Eukaryota > Metazoa > Arthropoda > Insecta > Hemiptera > Cicadellidae > Homalodisca > Homalodisca vitripennis. The sequence goes on from NC_060210.1 coordinate 4,483,696, forward strand.
TTAGTTGTTGTACTTAAAAATAAGAATATTAAAATATACCGTCACTTTTGAGCTATAACGATTCCACAATATTTATGCTGTTCCCATTTACAATAAGAGGTATTTTGGCTATTATACTTTAACCCGGATTGTTGTTGTAATACGTTGTATCACATTATTCGTACAGTAATATTCTAAACACGTTAGTTGATTTTAGCTTCAAAATTTGCGTAAAATGTAAAAAATAGGAAAATATATATGTTGGAGAGAAATTATATTGGAACAGGTTCAGAAAGGGCTCGAGCCAAATTTTTGTAATACAACGACCCTTTTTTAAAATTAAACATCCGCACACCTCATAATTCCCGGTCTTGAAGACTTTTTCATTACAATATCTAAAAAACTAAAAAAGAATTTCGTAAAGAGTCCTTATAAAAAAATTTCATTTTAGGTACCAATAAGAGTGCTGTGACAGTTTGATAAGTTTTGAACAAAAACAGTATTTTGAGCGCATCTAGTGGACAACGCAACTAACAATCAACTTGACCACATTAATTTGTTGCATATGTATATAGTTTGTAGGATCCATTCAGTGCGTAAACAAATTTGGAACACAGTTTGTATTAATTTTAGAGAATAAACTGAAAATAGTAAAATTGTAATAATATGGCTAATTTTAGATATAAGGTATTTTTAGGTAGGCTGTTTTACTTTTGAGTTTTAAAACACACAAGGTTCAAAAAATGGTGCTTTGAATATAGTTGATATAAGTGAGTATGAGAGCCTCAGCAATAAAGCAAGTAGAAGCATAATTACAGAGAACATTGTCCAGTTACAAAGAGAGCGGGGACAAAGGTAGTCGTTATCTACAAACTCGATGTAGAGCTGACCAAGCTATCGGAGAAAAGTAAGGTTCATATCGGTTGGGTTCAATCTATCCCACTTCTTGACTGTGCAGATTAAAGTTTCTTTTCAGTGCAATCAGAAAATTCCTGAATTTTATGAACATATCAAAATTATTATTGCTTCCTCCCAAGATTATCTACAATTTTCAGCAGTTTTAATTTGAGCCTGAATATTAAGGCCGAAATAGCTTAATCTGAAAGTCTGTTCGAGATCGGACTCTTTTTTATAAATAATATAACATAATTTAATTTCTAATAAAGATTCAAACACAGCAAATACATTCTCCACCGGGATTCAAACCGGATATCTCACCTGCTGAGCGATCGCATACTCCACAGAGCCCTTACTTTTTACGATTACATTATTATGTATGTTACATTTTTACATCAATATAAAACTAATTTCAACTTTATTATAACAATATTAAAAAAAAAACTATACATAGTTTTACAAGAATATATGTATAATTTTACTTGCAAAATATATCAACTGCGAAAACTGTTCTTCTTTTTAGAATTAAGTAAGAAAATATGTAAAGAACAGTTGGATTTATCTTTTGTATAATTTCATTTTGTGTGTTCATGTGGATGGGTAAATGTCATTTCAAAGGTCTATGTTGTTCCTTGTACTTATCAATATTTCAAGAAAACAAACAAATATAATTTTACAAAACTTTAATCTTTTCAGTAAAAAAACCTGAAGATTAATATTCCATTTTTCCGATATAAAAAAGCTACAATGTGAAGGTCGTTCTCAACTTCAATAGATATCTCCAGTTGTAATCTAAATGCTGATGATCCCAGATAGCCGGGGTGCAGAGTTCGTGTGAATGGGATTCAGGTAAAGCGATTATTGTCTGACAAATGCAATCAACAGTGACCGTTAAACCTCATGACTGGCCGGCCAATCATGTCTGTGATGATCCGGTCTACTGCAGACTTAGGGTACATCCAGTCTTGATAATTAGTTCCAGGAACTCGAGTGTATTTGAGTATTAGTCTGCCTCCTGCCTTTATGTAACTTAATCATAAGATGTAGTTATATTATAACCATTAATTGAAAAAGACTGTTAAAGTTATTTGAAAATATCAACAACAGTATATTTTAGAAATATATGTGGTTACTTCTCAAACAATTTATATGAAAGTAAAAGATGGAGAAGGAATGCAATGTCGGTATTCTAATTTTTACCTATGTCTGAATGTGGTTCCCCCAAATGTATTTTAGAATAAATGGGTTGAAAATGAATTAACCTTAGAATGCAATGCCACTAATCGTGTACGTGCACAAACATTCATGAAATGCCTAAGAGAAGAGTAGTGAGCCAGAGCGCTTCACAATTCGTCGAATAATTTAAGTATTAAAGAGAATCAAAGTAGAAAAAGTAAAAACAATATCTTATTTTAGAAGGCAAAGTTACTACTAAGAAACCCTTTCTAACACTTTACCTCCAGACCAACGGCTTTGAAGTGACTTCCTAACTACCACTACCAACGACCGGGCAGGCGGGCTGCTTGCAAGGACAGTATCGCTTAAAGGCCGTCTCCAATAGAAGCAGCCACGCTCGACGTTGCTCGATTTGGTTATTTAGTGATAACCGCCGTAGGGTTTATCAAATATTTTGTGGGTTTTTCTATTTTTGGAATAAAAGGTAGAGAGTACGTTCGCTACTACTATTGTAACAATCTACCCCTCCAACAAGAATACCTACACAACGAGAAAATGGCATTTAGATACGTAGCATCGTGCCCTTTAGTGTGTAATGAAATATACCGCGCATTGTTAAAGTCACCACAATATGAGATCGAACTTACTGGTAAGAGTGGAGTGATAAATGAAAAATTTTAGGCAATAGTTTCAATTCTACGCCATATATTTTTAATAAAGTAATAGGTTGCATTGAGTTTTGAGATTAGGTTTTATTGTTATTAATATCTTGCATTTTACTCCAAGATAAAGAGTGTTATATTACTACACATACAGCAAGCAATATGAAGAGCAAACAATTCTCGTCCATTGTTTACCACACCGTGGCGCCAGTTCTGTTACGCCTCTACTCCCTGACATGATAGGTAGTGATGTGCTTCAACAAGAAATATTAAGTCAAGCAGCCTTGAAGAGCATGTGTTCAAGTATACCTAATCTAACGTGAGTGGTAATACTTAGTTACGAAGAAATATTATGTTATAAGTTAACGTAGGGTGTTCTACAGTTTGCCAAACACTAAGGGTTTTAATGACTAGTAAGACAATATCTAATATATCAATGAAAGTAAAGGCTCACCAAACTTATATAATGTACTGTATATACAGAGGTAAATTAGTGTTGAAATAAATTAGATAACAATTTAGCCTAAGTATTAAATAGGGTATAAAGTCTGTTAAAGACCACGATCCTTGAATTATAGTTGTTTAGAGGTTTAAGTTATATGAGTCCACGGGAGGGGTAAATGTACGGTAGTTTTTAATCACGTGATCAGAGGAGCTGATAGAGTGAGATATCTCGAGAATTAAATCCAGATTTAACTAACAACCTTAACCGTGCCTGTTGCGCGACACGTGGCGTGATGTACTTACCTTGTTACTAATACAAGTTTTACTAATTAAACCGATTCTAAGCCTTACTAGAATAAAGCTTACCATATTCTTAACTTAACAAATGGCTTATCTTCGATACCAAGAAATTGGATTTTCCCAGCGCTGTTACTTCAGATGTTCACTTCTTTCAAAATATCGTAAATATTTATTACAAAGAAACATCGTATATTGTATAAACAAACGTTAAAATACGTTTTTTCGACTAAACTGTAACTGCCTTTCAAACCGTATTGGAGTAATTGCGATAAGTCGATTTCCGCGCTCTATCGGTGTTGTATTCGGTTGTCGACAATATAGGAGTAGAACAATATACTGAACAGAGCATGTCATTGACAACAGCTAGTATTAGTAGTTAATAGACCCGGCACTTAAACTCCCGCTCTGTGCTGCATAGTTATTGACTGTTAGTTAATGCGTGGTTATTGTTTACGTCGTATGAAGTATTGTATTGTTGTGTAATCGCTTTATTATAGTTTTACGTCACTTGAGAGCTATATTTCATGTGAAATTAAGTATACATGACCTTATATTTGTGTGAATAATTTTGCGAACTCTCAAAAGTCAGCTAGGTGTATAAATAGGTTTACTTGTCAGCAATTGTTTTAGCAGTCTTTTTCGTCATACCATATTCAAATAATTACTAAAATTTAATTTAATTTTTAGTTTGTATTGAATTATGTATAGTGAAGTGATAAATATATTCACTATTTTCCAATAACTACGTTTAAATAGTATCAGGGTGGCCATCAATTCCCGAGGAATTCTAGATTTTCACTTAACGGCAAAAAATCGGTTTTCTTTTATTAATTGTTATATATTTTTTGTAAAAACTAATGGTTTTAGTGGTTTTTCTAACTTTTAGTATTTTTATCCTACTATGACTAAGACCACGTTTGCTAAAGAACTAAAAAAATATTATAATACCTTGAACTTGATGCAAATGTTGTAGAGTTAGTTGTAAAACATTGAATTTTTACTATAGATCAAAGTGGAACAGGCAATGAGCGTCCACATAAATCAATGGGGAAGAACTAAGCTAATCCTTTTGAGGTCGTAGGTTTCGTTAAGTAGGATACGCTGGCTCCTCGTGGATAAGGAATCAAATCATTGTCGCAATCGAGAATCTTGATCATCAATGATGCACACGACGCAAGCCGCATTACTACTGCCTTTGATCAGTTTTGGCACTGGTTTTTCTTTATTAAACATATCCGAAAATTGTGCTTGAGTGTCCACATTATACACTCAAGCACGCAATTAATTATTTTAGTATTGTGACATCATCATGAATACTGGAATTCATTTGATGTTTTTGTTTTTTTTGTTTTTTTTTTTTTTAAGAACTTCTAATATCTCTCAGTCTCACAGTAAGTGTACCATGACCCTCTAGAGCGGACTTTAGTTCAATTACGAGTGCACAGCGATTGACAGTTTTACATTAAATGAATGAATTCCTGACTGTGAAACAGTAAACTGCCCTCCCATTGTGTGTAAATCCTCTCTTTACTTTTCCAGTCTTGAGTTTTATTCTTCATGCGTAATTCTAAAATTTTTATACATTTTAGCTGTTATACCATATTATTTGATTTTAATAATAACATGAATGCATATGTTAATGTCAAAAACGATTACATTTACAGCGCTTTTCAACTTTAATTGAAATGCCACTTACAAGCTTTGACAGATTAATCATTTAAAACAAGTCATGTATTCAATCGGCGATATTCTTCTTCTATTCACTAAGTTTACAAATGGTCGCCTTAGTCTGTCATAAATCAATAATAGGTTATGTTCTGAGTTATAAAAAGGAGAAATAGATGTTATCAGTAACGTAATAGGCTGTAAATACAATATTAGAATCCACAACTCTGTTTGGCAAAATCTCATAAAAACAAAACCAAAAAATGCCTCGCAATATTTAAACCCGTTTACTGTATAAACTGTTCTTTTGATTAAAATATATTTGTGAGAACAAATACGAAAGTTAGAAGAAAGAGCTAGAGAAAAACTCAAAAATTGTTCAACATTTCTAGTCTAAAAATCATCGTATGAAGTGGACATAATACACTTTCAAGATAATTGTTTAAATATAAGCTGATTGAGGCTACATACACAAAATTAGCATATAATCTCTAATATAATATTCTGTCGATGTTAGGCTTCGCTGGATACTGTTATTAAATATATAACTACGAAAGGATAGTTTTTGTCTTGTTTGTACCTCCAGTTAAACCAACACTGGGTACAGCAAAAACTGATACGCCACTTAATCTAGGTCACTCTATGGTTGTCCAGGAACGCACATCACTAACCGCAAATGTCGAGACTGAGGTGCAGGCGTAGATCGATAGGTCTAGTCTACTGCTAGGATGACTGTTGGTCGTGGTGGGGGTGAAGGGCTTCCTAAGTATTAAGAGCTGTTGCTAGCTTAGACATAAAATCATGTCGCCCTATGGCTGAACTTCTTCCAAAGATATATCACTAAGAATAATGCCTAAAATCCTTCCTCGTGTATCTTGATAAAAGCCTACCTCTACCACAAACCTTACACATCTAGAACACCCTGTCACGCCAAAAGGAGCGCTAAAGTCCTTTTAGGAGTATCTAACCTTCTTGTCCTATGAGAACAAAAAACTAGGAAACTTAACTTAACAATATCAAATAACCCCAGCTAAAATATTTCGAACACACACTATACAATTGAGATGAAGTACAAAAACATAGTCAAATGCATTTGTCCTTTACCCTACCCTCATCAATCCCTGTTGTTTTTTGTTTCATACGACAGGCCGTATTGGTATGAGTCCATATTGATTTTCCCTCGGTCTCTACCGATCCTCAGTGTACAGTATGTGTTATTTACTGTACGTGTTTTACAGTGACATGCTTGGTGTTTATTCTAACAAGTTATTTTGACGTACAACTTAATATGTTGTCAACTTTGACCTTGGAAAGTTTTCGGGCTTGTTACACCTTAAGAAGAGATTATTCCTTGAAATGTAGTGTTCTATTTTTATTACGTGCAATTTTATAAATTGTCTTTAAATCTGTTATTCAAAAAATCAGCATTTCATGTTAATTTTTCGTATGGTTCCTACCGCCCTGTAAAAAACAATTATAAATTATTTGTCTAAGACGCATTAAATTTTCTTCAATGTTCTATTTAAGACATTGCTATTAAAAACAAACACGTAAAAATACATTATTAACTCCAAGATCTACGGTTATCTTTGTAAATAATATAAAAAATAAATTAAAACCCCTATCAAACATGTATAATATTGTATACAGTGTTTTACCACTAAGCCATCTACAGTGTTAATAACCTTAAAAAAGTTAATTACACCCAAGCAAACATCCTTTTTTATTTATAATATTAGTTTAATCATTTTAATCCTAATATTCGTTCAAATTTGTAGGTAGGAGTTTTACATCAGATGAAGAACATTACTAAAGATTGTAATTTTTAATGTATTTGATCAATTAAAGAATTTATTTCATTACAATATCCAAAAGTTATTTAATTTACAATATATAATTAATGTACTAAAATATAAAAAAAGAGAATACTTTAAAAGAAATATTTTTACGTTAGAATATCAGTAAGGGAAGAATATCAGTAAGTAAGGAGGAATCCCTTTTATATATTTCTCTTGACAAAAAGATTCAATTTAAAATTTCATTGCTAAAAGACTTAATGTCACCAGTAAATAGATAAATATATAAATATTGAGATGTATTGGCTAATGGTATATTTTTTAAGAATAAGACGTAAAAAGTGGTCTGGCTTTAAACGGAAATGAACGAAAGTATTGAAATGAATGAAGTTTAATTAAATGGATACCTTTGTTTGGTATTGATCTAAATGTGTTAGTATAAAACCTCATTGAGCTACTTTTTGACTCTAAATTTAATTTAAATGTAAACAATAATCTTTTCATGAAAACGCTAAACGACCTACGCGAAAAACCTATCTCAAAAGAAAAATACTTCGCAATTACCTTGAGAGCAAGAGACGAATGTATGAGAATAAATCCCTTGTAATTACTTTTCAACAAAAGTCTGCATATATAAGGTTTCATCACTAAGCACTTCTGTTTAATCTCAAGGCATTATATTTCCTACAATCTCTGGTTAACCGACATCAAACAGACAACATAAGCGCCTTGGCTTCCATCCGATTATGATGAGCAGAACAGAACTAAGAACATTGATATGTGAAGAGAAATCATTTCCTTATTAATATACAGTATATGATCGGCAAAACTGTTTATCAAGATATAAATCAGTTAAAATTTAAAAACTGTTTTTTGTCATGGTGTAAAAAAGCTAAAATGCCAAATTAAAAAAAAACATTATTTCAAGTACTGTTTTCCGGGGATATGCATTCCTTCCCTTTATGATAACGCTAGTTTTTTGTAAAATCGTCAGAACAACTATTTATTAAAAACGGTGCACTTCAATCATTAAACTAATAATCACACAATTATATCCCTAAGCTTTTAAAACACCAGCAACTCAAATAGGGAGAAGATTAGTAAGCCTATGAGAAAGTGAGGGAGCTGAGAGAGGGGTCAAAAATAATCAAATTGCAAAAAATATAAACATTTTTTGGCACATATAAGTAGAGGCATGATTGCTAACTACATTTGACTCACCACACACATTTGGTGACAGTGGTCACAGTGTTAAAACTATTACATCTTATATTGCACCCTTGAAAATAAACCATTCAAGTCATATTCTATCATATATAATTACGCCGTATCACTTAAGGAGGCCTTCCTCTCTATACAAAGTTAGTAGTATTGTTACTCAGAATACGAAGAAAAGAATCTTAGTATTCTAAAGATTTATCTTATTTTTATCATATAAGTTATTGGTTTTTCAACTAAAATGTCATACATCGTACGGTAACCGCCGTATCACTTAATGAGGCCTTCCTCTCGGTGCAAAGTTAGTAGTATTGTTACTTAGAATACGAAGAAAAGAATCTTAGTATTCTAAAGATTTATCTTATTTTTATCATATAAGTTATTGGTTTTTCAACTAAAATGTCATACATCGTACGGTACCGCCGTATCACTTAATGAGGCCTTCCTCTCGGTGCAAAGTTAGTAGTATTGTTACTCAGAATACGAAGAAAAGAATCTTAGTATTCTAAAGATTTATCTTATTTTTTATCATATAAGTTATTGGTTTTTCAACTAAAATGTCATACATCGTACGGTACCGCCGTATCACTTAATGAGGCCTTCCTCTCGGTGCAAAGTTAGTAGTATTGTTACTTAGAATACGAAGAAAAGAATCTTAGTATTCTAAAGATTTATCTTATTTTTATCATATAAGTTATTGGTTTTTCAACTAAAATGTCATACATCGTACGGTACCGCCGTATCACTTAATGAGGCCTTCCTCTCGGTGCAAAGTTAGGAGTATTGTTACTTAGAATACGAAGAAAAGAATCTTAGTATTCTAAAGATTTATCTTATTTTTATCATATAAGTTATTGGTTTTTTCAACTAAAATGTCATACATCGTACGGTACCGCCGTATCACTTAATGAGGCCTTCCTCTCGGTGCAAAGTTAGTAGTATTGTTACTTAGAATACGAAGAAAAGAATCTTAGTATTCTAAAGATTTATCTTATTTTTATCATATAAGTTATTGGTTTTCAACTAAAATGTCATACATCGTACGGTACCGCCGTATCACTTAATGAGGCCTTCCTCTCGGTGCAAAGTTAGGAGTATTGTTACTCAGAATACGAAGAAAAGAATCTTAGTATTCTAAAGATTTATCTTATTTTTATCATATAAGTTATTGGTTTTTCAACTAAAATGTCATACATTGTACGGTATTAAACTTAGAATACCGTGAAAATAATGGATATTGTTGATTCGGGCATAAAGTTTTACATTGTGTAAAAATAGTTTTTACCATAAAATTGAAAATATATATTTCCTCTTACCTTTCAAATATTTGTTCTAAAATCAAAGTCTATGCTATACTAGTTCTCTTTTTTCTATATTAATACACAATGCAACCAAACTAGACTCACAGCGCGGGTCGCGTAACAGGTTTCGATAAGTTACATGCAACATTTTAAATCTCATTTAAAAATGTAAAAAATCATTTTAAAAGGTCACATGCAAAATGCAGCTCATTTTATTAGCGTACATGTGTTATTATGACATATATTAAAATTTCATATAATTTCATTCAGTTTGCTGAAAATGTATTTATTCTGCGTTTAGTTCACTTCATAATTATCCATAAAACAATGTGAACATTTTTGCTAACGATCAGCTACATCTCATGGCGTGTCATACACTACGATCGAACTCGATGTTGCTTAGATTATAAATGCTTCGTCATTCAAAAGTCTTTACTTCAGTTCTCTCTAGATATCGTGTGGACAGACTGACCGAAATGAAATCTTCCGGCTCTTCCCGCTTTGCTAAAGCTCATCCAGTGAAATTTTACAATGGCATATGTTTTATTCTTGCTATGAACCCAAAAATAAAAAAATTACCATTGATAGACATTTTTCGACTTTGTTTTATTTAATTATGTACAGTACACAATTTATGTGAGATATATTAAGGATTCCTTTCAAGAATGCTGATTAAAAATTAAATTTTGATTTATAATATTAACAATTTGTGACATAATACTTAGGGTAATTATAAAAGTAACATAATAATTAATCAATCAATTACTTAGCATGCTAGTTAGTAAGCCGTAAACGAAGTGCTGTTTGGGTAATGTATTGGTTATTAAGAATAAAACATGTGACAGGTCAACAACGTATAAAGTATTAAAATGAATTAATAAAATAAAATACAATAGGAGAGTATAAAAGTAACGAAAACAAAACGTTCAACAACTTCACAACACTACTTAATGGTTTACATTGCACGTAGCACACAATAATTTAGTGTTTAACTCTTGTGTACCGTTCAAGTGCAAGTGTAAACAGCAATTTATTTATTTATTTTATTCACCAACGGCATACACCATTTTACACTATTACAAGAAAAATAATAAAGATGGCCAACAAGTGTGACAAGATTAGTATTAATAATTAAATTATGAATAAATTATGTGAGATAACTATTATATAATAATGGAGTTCATGCAAAAAAAACAAGCAACAACTACTATACTATGCAAGCGAAAACAAGAGTTTAAATGTACAATCATTAGAAACATAACTTTAAAAAAAAATAACAATAAGTTAACAGTATAAAAATAAGCAGAGATAACAAGCAAATAACTATAATAAAATATGTAAATATTAACAGAAAAAAAAATATATATATATATATATATATATATATAAAAAAATAACAATGTAACGATATAACAATAGACAAAGATAACAAGGAATAAATATGTATGACAATAACAACGTAAACTAAATGACAAGCTAACAACAAACTAAATTATAAACGTAGCACATTGGAGGATGAGGCAACACCGATCAGGCTTTCATCAGCATCAGCACGCCGAACCGCACCCAGGGCTGCAACAAAGAGGTCGACTGATGAGCCAATGTCGTTCCCGAAACGCATGAGTCTAGGTATGGGACTAAATCGAAGATAGTTAGTTGGTCCTAGCATGGTCAGGCTCGAAGAGGCGCTGATGTCTGGTGGATCTGGCAGGAACGCGGAAGTTGATTGACTCCAGTAAGAATTAGTATTCCTGTCGAGTTACATAACTGTTCAAACTTCCATTGCCGACTCTTTATCTAACTACAAGTGTCTCATACAATTTTGCGCTAACGCTCCACCAATAAGACTTCAGTTGTATTTATGGCTAATGTTACCTATTGTAACAGTACTAGGATGTCGGTTACTCTAATCAGCCTACAGTGTTTATTGAAGGCGTATTGGTTCATATCACATATGATTGGCCGTTAACATAATACATCTTCTCTTTCTTTCATATTAGTATTGTATCAATAGTACAGATTTAATCCTAGGTACTTAAACAGTACACTCCTACACATACCGTAGCTATGGTAGGAAGGGTCGATTCAATTTAAGTTTGAGTTTAGCTCTAGTTCAACTTCCTTTTATTGCAGCGTCTGGTATCTGACGCTTTCTCAGACTTTACTCCTGGAATCTGGTGTCATGTTTGTCTGAAGAGATCTATTTACATCGTTTCGAAATCTGAGACACCTATAAATAGGTGGTCGTTTCATTGACTCATCAGACTACCAGAGAAAATGACAACTTTTTTGGTCTTAATGTCTCTGGCATGATGACAATGAGACATTGTCTCATCTCTAGTACTCTGATGAGACAATGAGACTACCACTTTACCTATATGTAGGTGTCTCTGATGTCGAAATGATGTAAATTTTCGTTTTGACCTTCATCATCTTCGACTCTCTTTGGATCTGTACATGGAAAATCATGCACATAAAAATATGACACTAAAATAAATGGTTCAAATAAATCGATTACTGTCTGAAAAATGTAATCAACCGCCACCGTTAAACCTTACGGCTGGCTGGCCAATCATAACTGTTGTGATCCGGTTTAATGGAGTCTTAGTATGAATCGAGTTTAACCAATTAGCTTTCGGAATTCAGACCGGCATTACAATTATTCCTTCCCTATTTGCAATAATCTTGAGCGTGAAATTTTACTTTATAGCAGCAATTAATTTGAAAACACTGTTAAGGCTATTGGCTGCGCCTTAGTGAAGCGTATCACTCAAGGGGTGGAAAAAGTTTTTATTTCTGTCTGTCCGTCCGCACGATATCTAAAAAATTAATTGAACTATAGGCTTCAAGCTTTGTATGAAGCTTCATTTCTATATAGGCAACACTGTGTTCGATTATGTACTGATGGCGAGAGAAAAGAAGAGACCTTGAATCTGGCCTATCAGATAATTGCAGGCGCTACTACTAGTATGTTGACGCGCCTTGTTTCGTAATTCCATTATTGTTTCACTGTTTTGATTGATTTGCGGCCTAATTGTTATGTTTTATAAGATAATTTAAATGACGGTACTGTTTTAATCAATTAAAATTGAGCAAAATGTATGTTTGTACTAAATTTTAATAATTAGGCTCTACAGTGGTTGTAAACTAACAATAATTAAAGGAATGAATTGCTGAAATTGAAGATTTTTGTATTGTTAAGATAACAATTACTAATTTTCATATATGTATAATGTAAATGTAGTGCTTTTATGTATATAAAATTTAACATTGATACCTTACTGACTAACACAATATACAGTAAACAAAAAACCTCTTACGCAAAAAAATATTAACATTTGTAATTAGATAAAAAGAATTTGCTTCAACAGCTTTACAAATACCACGTCAAAAGAAAATAATGTCTAAGATGAGTCACACTCTGCAGGAATGCCACATTACTGAAAACAAATAACTCCATTGCTAGGATAAACAAATCGCAGGGTTGGCTGTGGGGCGAGCGCCTGAAATTACCGCGCGGCAACACAATAGTACACAGCTGTGCGCCGGCACGGGCCAGGTCTCTTCTTTTCTCTCGCCACCAGTAGTCACCCTGAGGGACTTGGCTGAGCATTGGCGATTTTTTGTACATTGGTCTTATGGGTAACCACGATGAGAACAAGAAAATAGAATAAATAAAATTGTAAACAAACTGGGTACAACCATAAGGTATTTTAACATTTAAAAGTTTGTCTTTGCAGTAAATATAACAAGTAATGAGTGGGAGGTCGATTTTAAAAGTCGGTGACTAGATTTGATTTCAGCGGACTCTTGCGTTTTCGTACCCTCCCTTTTATTACTTGAAAACTGCTAAAAACGTAATGGACGAAATGTGAATGTATCATGTGGTATCATATCTTGAGAGAGATTTAATCTGGATGTAAATTCATATTTATAAATAAACAAATATTGTTCTTTGATTGTCGAAACACGGAATTTGACTATGCGTCTATGACGCCTACCACTTAGTAGTTTGACGCAATTTATCTTTTGTATGGAGGTGGAACTAGAAAATTTTTTCTCCATGATATTAATCTATCATCCGCAGGACATTTTGAGAATGAAATGAGGTATTGATCCAAAACTTTGCAAGCCACCCCAGTGAAGCCTTTGGACACATCGAATGGAGTCTTTTTACCTTATTTTATGTTAACAGTGGCAGTAGTTCTATCTAGTAGAAACATATATTGGCACTTTACAAAAATTTCAGAAGGAAAAAGACGATGCATTTTTTAACCTTATATTCCAAATGGGTTAAGTAACAGATCACGTAGTCTCGAATGCCTCAATCCGTAAGGACACCAGGAGTGATTACCATCCAACTTTATAGGTTCACATCTCGTGAAAACAATATAAACTCATCTATGTTCTTGAAGTAATCAAACATTACTGTGAGGAATTGATAAAGAAGGGCTCTTGATCTCTATTTTGTAATATTAGTGATCTTATAGCTCCAACTCCTTTAACTCAATTGTAAAGCAGGTATTTTTATTGACAGTTTCGTTTAGAAATCTGTTGAATGGATATGACTTTTCACAGTGAGGCCAAAATATTCTTAGAATGAGGCCAAAGAATTTAATTATGTTAATGATGTTTCGGCACGGTGTAAACAGGAAAGCTTATATTTTAGTCATGACACCGACTTAGTAAAAATATTAATTAAGATTACTCACGAAGTTCCTAACGGTGAAATGGTGGCCAAACACTTTACACTTCAACGGGTGGTATAAAATTTAGGAAGAGCCAGAATAACATCGCCTCAGAAGCCTGTATCTACTAAGCTTTTCTTTCATTTTCACTACAGTACTTCCACTAAGACTGCTGTGGCATAAGTTATTTATTTAATATTTAAATAAAAGTCTGTATACTACCAATGCAATGAATTTCTTTACACTCAACTTTTGAATTACCAGTTTTATTTAAAAAAAATACGAGTATCGATCAACTACTTTATCAAAAAGTTCCATAAGTTATTTTACCACGGATAATAACTCTTTTTGAATTCATATTTTAGATAGATGTACATTGAAGTCTCTATTAGAACTGACCGAAATACTGAAACGGTGTAAGAGGTTTTACTAAGTCTCTGCATTAAATTGTTTTTAAGAAATAACAAATAGTTAAATAACTAATAAATAATAAATATTTTATAACTGTACTGGTGTTTTGTTATTTCACTTTAAAAATTTCAATCGACACCATTTTGTTAATATTAGAAAAATAATTATAATAAAAAAGAATGTTTTCATTTCCATTTTTTTAATTCAAACCTATTTAACAAATTTTGCTTCTTTAGTTTTAATAGTGTCAGATAAAATAGTTTTTTTATTCAAAATAGTGATTAGCAATTAAACGAGACATTTTTTTCTAGTTAATCTTTTGTTTGAAATGATGAATACTATCACCCAAAGAAGTTTGTGATACCCTTTTGTGAACACCCGTATAAAAGAATAAAATAAAAAATGACTACGTCAAATTAAAAAATAAATTAATACAAGCAGCTGGAATCTCAAATTTAAATATCTGTTCTATTACGGCCGAAATAAAAAAAATAATAATAAAATTCTCTAAATTTTCTTTATATTTAAATTCAATTTATATTTTAGAAATTAGAACATAATTTTTCTATATTCTTGAGTTAAATACGCATATATTAAAAAATGTTTATATATGCTTGTTGCACCAATTCACTAATTTAGGTAGACCGAGGTTGTATGTAATTGGTTAAAACACGTGTGAATAACAGGATCAAATGAAAGAGCTTTTGTCGATAATTCTGTCACAATTAAACGAGAAATCCCAATATTATCGTATTGAATTGCAGATTTAACTAAATGAGAATATGTAATCAGTAATCATACATCTCCCAACCTTTCATTGAAACACGCTTACGATTTTGTTCCATGGCAGTATGATATCAATTATGAATACATTTGTGTTTTATAATTGACGTGCACTACATTCCATGCAAATAAATGTTACAAAGGATCAATTTAAAAAATAGTATTCTATGAACCTATACTGCGGTATTCATTAATAGTTATTGGACTAATATGCGCTTTGTATTCTACCACGTTGTTGTACAAAACTGATATTCTGTATCATTTTTCCATTTTTATAATTAATACAAAAAGAAGGATTATTTTTGTTCTAAATAAATTAAAATATTTTAACAGTATGCAAATCATTAACTATAATTAATTTAAATTTATAACGGTCAAGACTAATGTTATACATAAATTCATACAAATAAATCCGATAAATGTATAAAATGTTCCTACGTAACGTAGTGTGTAGTCCATTTAGCTACAGAGAAGTTTGATAACACAATTTTAAGGTACAGTTAAATGTATAAGAATACTTATCTAAGGGTATTAATGAACGATGGGCAATACCTTAGGAAATGAACAAAATCTTAGGAGCTAAACTGATTCTCACCCTACTTATTACAACATGAATAACCCTTCCGGCTTAGTCGGAGGAAGTGTGTTTTGACATAGCTAAAATATGAATAACTTATTTCTCATGAGATGTACATTTTATTATTTTTTATAGTTTCATAAATAACGGAGTTGTGGTTTTTTTATGTAAACGGCCACCATAATAGAAAATAAATGACGTACCAAGCTGGTGAACGAAATTAGTCGAAGTATTTAAGAGAGATATTTTTGTACAAAGTTTGAACTTATTTTAGCATTCCTTTCAAAAAATTCTTATATCATTTACATGTGAGCGATATCTCTAAAACCGATTCGGGGTGGGGGGGGGAGCTTTATGTTTGGTGACGTTACGCAGAAAAGTATAATATTAAGAGCTACCATGAGGACAACGCTATATAAAATGCTAACTGTCCATATAGTAAGTTAAGATATATATATATATATATATATATATATATATATATATATATATATATATATATATAGCTTAATGAACGCACTTTCTGAAATAAATTCTTTCTTTATGAATCCCCATGCCACAACCAGAAACCGTTCAGTCTTCTTGACTGTCTGCCATTTTAGAATTTGATCTGTGTAAGTTAGCCAATACATCAAAACTAGTTGTAATAAAGCACTCAAGAGTGTTCAATTCAGGTTGATGTATATCTTCCAGTATACACAGTGTACTGGTAACAATAAAAATTAATGGTACCTACATTAAGAAAAGCCAATTTATGTCCAGAACTGCAGCCTTACTTACTAGAAATATTAAAACATTTTTGTAAAGGGATGACTAAATCAATAAATATAGTTAACTGCGGGGATGATTGTTAGCAAGGGATATCCTCGGTGTGATCAATCTTTGTATACACCGGTTGCATACAGCACAAGATCACAAGACCTGTTTGGACGCCTACATCATGCCACTAATAAAAAGGTGAACTCCACGATCAACCGAATGCAGAGACTTAGGAAACTTCTTGCAGTGTTTGTTGACTTCTTCCATGATGGCATCGCTAGCTTTAAAAGATCTACATTGGCCATATTTCAACAGCTTTGTCATACGTAATAACTTTTACAATTACAGATTTATTACAATTCTTGCATGTTCCATCATTATTGATTAATTGTTAATTACAATCCAGTTAATTTAGCAACATAGCATGTTGTTCTCAACATCAATTATTATTATTGTGTTATTGATATTACAAGTTGTATCATCTCTTATAAGTTAATTGTTGCTATTATAAATTTCATATTGTCAAATCAAATCAAATCAAATCAAATCACTTTATTCCACTTACTTTAGAATATACAAGAAAAACAAAGCTTATTATTACTATGGAAATTCCCAGCAAGACTACAGGTCAGAGTGCTGGAGAAGAGTTCTTTCTTATATTTACATAATCGTTACATAAAAGCTATATTAATGACAGAATAAAAATAAAGTGTCTTTAAAAGTATAACCTAAAATACTAACAACTTTGAAAAGAAAGGATTACAACTAATACAAATAACTTGTCTAACAAACAAAAGCAGGTCCACGTATGAAGATTAATTACTACATTAATGACATTGAAATTGACAGGTGCCAAGTTTTATGCAAAGATTAAATTAATAAACAAATGGTCATACAACAATTAATTAACAGAGCTTTGGTCCGGTAATTTAGGTATAAGGTGACAACAACAGCGCCTCTGCAGCCCGCCATCCAACACGGAGCAACCATTGCTGTCACCTTCCGTTTATATACAATAACGCTGTCACTCTCTGCTTCCCTAAATTTCGTTAGTAAATTTCGATACAGTATTTGGGCCAGATAAAATGAATTACTAATTTCAGAACTATGAATTAATCTAGGAAAGGAATAAACCGTAATTATCTTTAACCTTGTTGCATAACGATGATGAGTTTTCAGTAAAAATCGTTTCTTTATTACTTCTTATGAATAATAACAATGTTTTGATAAAAAGCTGTCTTATATTAAGCACAGGAAAATTCCGCAAAAAGTAATAAAGTAGGAAATCTATAGCTCTTTTTTAAAATAGTTTTTTACTATTGCTCTCTGTGTGATCGCCAGTGGTTGCAAGACAGCAGCGGAAGCACCACCCCATACCAGTATACCGTATTGTAACACCGACTGCACGTAGGCAAAGTACACAGTCCTGCACTGATCCACCGTCAAAACATGACCAAGCTGTGAAAATGCGTATATAAGTTTCCTTAAGGCTTTATTCAAATACTGTGCGTGTGGGCCCCAGGAGAGTTATATAATCAATGATAACACCCAAATATTTGTACTGGTCCACACGCGCAATTGCTTCACACCCACACACATTCGACAGCGGATCACCGCAGGAATGCATCCTCAAAATCCGAAGGTCAGGATCGGCTTGATTTCTAAGTAACGATGGGCAAATATTTAGTTTTACTAACATTAAACTGTAAGAGAGTTATGGTCAAACCACATTTTTAATTTTTGATAAATCCTCCGAAGCCTGTTTCAAAACTTCGTCCCACGTGCAGCCAGCAGAGACAACAGCCGTGTCATCAGCAAACAAAAATAATTTTCCTTTGAAATTTAATTTAGAGGCATTATTGATATAAATTAAGAAAAGTAGAGGCCCCAAGTGCTTCCTTGGACAACTCCAAAATCAACACCAGCATTGTCACACTCTTGATTCCATTTATAGAAACTACCTGAAGCCGATTCTGGAAGTAACTCCTGAACCACTCTAATTCTTTACTCCTTACACCAACTGCATCTAACTTTGCAATAAGCTTTGTCCTGTCAACAGAATCAAAGGCCTTTGCCAAATCTAAAAATGAAATCAGCACCCGCTTTTTCAACGCAATCTGACTTGAAATAAACTTTGTAATGTCAAACAGAGCATGTGATGTATTTATGTTATCTCTAAATCCATACTGAACATCAGCAATTATATTATGTTGTGAGAGATAATTTGACAGTTGCTGTTTAACACTTTTCTCTATAAGCTTGGAGAGGGTCGAAAGTAATGAGATGGGCCTGTAATTAGAAAAGTAGGCTTTTTAAACCAGACTTATATAAGGGAACAACTTTGGCAATTTTAAGTGCGTTCGGAAACTGTCCAGTACGAATACTAAGATTAATAATATGTAAGAGAGGAGGCGATAAGGAGTTAATATTGTCTTTAATTATTTTTGAAGGAATTGCGTCAAAACCAGGCGCCGATCCTCCCCTAATACCTTGAACTAAGTTACAAAGTTCTTCCTGAGTGACTGACTGCATTTGAAAAACTGACTCCACTCTATAGTCAGCATCATTCACCTCCGCCTGTCCCCAAGGATGTATAGCATTTGTTAACTGTAACCCCACAGAGGCAAAATATTTGTTAAATGAATTGCCGATTTCTTTTATTTTAGCAGGAGTAACCAGCGTCACTGGAGTCAATGAACGCTTCTACCGGGAAAGGCTGCCCACATACCGGCTTGCAGGCTACCTCATTGACAAACGACCAAAATTGTCTAGCGTTACTAGCTTTAGATAATTTATTTTGATAATAACTGAATTTTGCTCGTTTGATTGTAGAACGAAGTATGTTCCTGTAGCACAGAAACTCGTCTCGCAGATTTACATTGATGGTTGTTTTTTTAGTTTTCTGTACAATTTATCGCGATAACCGAATTGATTTAATAAGACCCGCGGAGATCCATGGTTTAAGTTTCGTATTTTTTGCGGAGAGTTTAATTTTTTTTGAATTTGTATTAACAATGTCTTGTTTAAAAGAGCAAATGAACCTGTCTGTTGATAGGTCCACGTCGTTACAATTAATAACCATAGACCAATCTTGAGATTTAACTGAGTCGTTGACTTCAACCCAATCGGTTTTAACAAAGAAATTTTGGGTTCAATTGTTTTATTTTTACTACAAGATGATTCTATATTTAGAAAATTGCACTGTGATCCGTTATAGCTGCATCATACACCGCGGCAGAAACATTAAGTGTTTTGGTAGTTTAATAAAATAATGGTCTAAGCAGGTGTTACTCTCCAGATCTTGTTACCTTGTCGATACAAGATACAAAAACCAGCCTCACTCAAAACTTCTAAGTAACGTTGCTCTACAGAATTTAAAGCCACGTCTAGGATGTCGCAATTAATATCCCCTGCCACAATACGTAACCCATTACCGCTCATGACTCGTTGCAGAACACGTTCATTGGCGTCAATAAATATTGGCAAATTAGAACTGGGGCTACGATAAACAGCGAGTAAATGACAATCAAAACCGGCCCAGTTAAAAGTCAATGACAAAGCATTGGCCACACCGCCCAACAACAGCTGACTACAGGACACTGATAAGGAGCTATCGATGTAGACGACCAGGCCATCGCACTGATTAAGACTATTGTACGATCGAAACAAGTTATAGCCCTCAATATGCATGAGATCGCAATCATTTGTTAGCCAAGCCTCAGTTAAAAATAATACAATTAAACTTAAACTGGAAAATTGTCTAAAAACTACTAAAAGTTCATCAAATTTTTATTATAACTTCGAATGTTTTGATGAACTATGTGAAATTTTATTATTCTTGTTTGTCAGACAACTATTTACACCAAAAAAAATACCATACTCATTGTCATTATTGCAATTAAAACATGAAATAATGGGAGTATCTAAAAACTCAATCTCATCCCTTTCAAACATTAACAAAGTAATAACTTAATAGCTAGCCGCCTGGCTTATACAATGAGCTAAAATAAAAAACAAATGTTGCAAATTTTTACTTTACTTAAGTTGATTTATTACCATGAAAAAAGACTCATTAATGGGTTAGTGAGATTTTAATATATATGTATACATTTAGGTACGTAGGTTACATAGACTTAAGGACCAACAGCAAATGTAATTTTACAATTTATAAGCTCGATTGAAAGCCTACACACAAATAAATTTCATATACATAAAGAGACTAAATTAGCTTAAAAATAATTGCGAATTTAAATTTAAATTTAGAATAACCTATTTATCATAAATTATAGGCTTTATTACAATACTCCATACTCGAATAAACTGCTAACAATAACTGTTTACAAACAACGCTAACATTACTGGGTTGTAATCTGTACTAGCTATTATGTAGCTTGAGCATCATCTGCACAGTAAACTGCTAACAATAACTATGTTTACAAACAACGCCTAACATTACTGGGTTGTAATCTGTACTAGCTATTATGTAGCTTGAGCATCATTCTGCACAGTAAACTGCTAACAATAACTATGTTTACAAACAACGCCTAACATTACTGGGTTGTAATCTGTACTAGCTATTATGTAGCTTGAGCATCATTCTGCACAGTAAACTGCTAACAATAACTATGTTTACAAACAACGCCTAACATTACTGGGTTGTAATCTGTACTAGCTATTATGTAGCTTGAACATTATTCTGCACAGTAAACAAGATATCATTTAATGAAAAAAAACACATGTTAATATTCATTTTATATAAACCGATTAACTACCCTTTAAAATAATATCTAAATCTAAAAATTTAATGACGACAAATTTTAATTAAAAGCTGACATTAGAGCCATTTATACATCCTATAAAAATAGTCATAATAGAATATTTATTTAGAATATCTTACGTTAAAACAAGCTATAATTTTTAATTCCAAAGTTATGCCTTAATGTAAGTAAACATTTTAGCTTGTTTTTCATAATATCCAGTCTATTGCTGGTCAAATTTTTAACTTATGACATAATTAAAACAACCTACTATGTAATGTTGTAACTATGTAAGTAGTACTATGTACCTACATTTTCAAGTACATAATTAAAATTCCAAACCACGAAATTTTTAGTGTTGGATCTTTTAAACGCGCACTCATACTTATGTAGATTTAAATAACGGTGTAGTTTAATACGGGTTTCTTTTTTTAAACACTTAGTGGTTATTTACAATATTAACAAATTCAAAGCTTATATACAATTCCTAGCATATTGTTTATGCAACTGTATATAATATATATAACAGATTATATTATAATCATTAATTTTCCTACAGTAACTAACCATATTAACTAAAAAAAAAACTGTCTAACACAGACCTAAATAACCAAAATACATACAAAATACTTTTTAATGGTTTGTACAATAATATGAAGAAAAGAAGAATAACTATAAAAATTTAACTATTTACCGCATCAAGTCCATGAAGAAGATCTAGGCAGGAGGCTGTGTCACAGTGGTAGCGGAGGTGGTGAGACATTCGGTACTAGATGTTGGGCTGCCGATGACTGTTCTAGCTGGGCGACATGCTGGAGGTCCCTGACACGGAAGGGGCGATGATCAGGTGTCAGCTTTGCCATCACCTTGCTGTCGGAAGCCCAGACAGTAGACAGTTTCCCTTGCTTGACGAGAGCTCTGGCTCCATTGAAGATGGCTCTTGACTGAGGCGTCAGATGTTCATTGAGGTAGATTGGGGTGTTGGGGAAGGAACTTACTAGCTCTTGTGCCCTCATAGAACCCTTCTTCCTCCTCGCCGATAGCCAGGACGTTTTCACATCTCGTGAGATAAAGCACACTACAATGGACGGTGGTCCTCGGTCCCCTTTCCTGCCCTGGAGTCGATGTGCAGTGGAGATGTCCACGTCCCTGCAGCTCACATTAAGTAGTTTGAGCGATACTACCTAGAATGTCGTACAAGTTTTCCCTAGGTGTCACTGGCACACCGGAGATCAAAAGATTATTCTTCCTAGTATGCTGCTCTAAGTCAAGCACATGTTGCTTCACGGTAGCGAGCTCTTCAGTCAGTTTCTTGTTCTCACTTCTTAGAGTGTCAATATTTTCACCAGCTTCCCTACACTGAGCCTTGACTTCTAAAAATTCAGCTTGTAAAGAGCTAATGTCTGATTTAACACTTTTAACCTCTGCTTGCACTTCGTCTAACTTAATATTGTTACTGTCCCACCTGTCGTTATTTTCCTTCCCTGAAAGCCGCTATAGCGTCCAGTATAGTTGAACTGGCAGTCCCGGACTCGCTTGTCTTGCTGCTGTTAGATGCACACTCAACCGCACAACTTTCACACTTCCATATTCTTGTTGCGCGTCACAACTCCTACACACTTGAGATGACATACAGTAGTAACAGTCTGAACACTTTATACCATCCTTAGCAGTTGCGCCGATATCCTCACAACACTTTACTGCACCTTTCAACCATGTTCTCGTCGAAATAAGTTAGCAGGAGTAACACAGTTATAAACCTACTGACGAATAAAATAAGTGAAATATTTTTGTACACAGCTATAACTGATTTCAATCAGCACAACAACTCAACAGAGTAACTCGCAAACAGGTAAGGACAGCCAGGCGGCAGGCTAAAACAAACTACTTAGCCTTAGACGAGAGAGCTGATAAGCGATGTGAACGCATCGGCTGACTGATAAGAACTGAATAATTGTTATGTTATTATTATTAAAACTATTTCTTATTACTGTTTCCAAATGTTGTTATTATTAAATTTTGTACGCTATTATCATTGCTTAGTAACTATATTGTTTAATTTATATATCGTTATTGTTTATTGATTTTAACTTTAATTTAATATTCAAATATATATTCAGCGGAACAATTATATTTTAAAATTTATGTATGTTATGGATTTGCTGAGAATACGAGTACATACATTTTTTGTGGTAACAGTTTTTGCAAGTGTAATGATAAGGGAGGGTTTTCCTCTGCCCTTTTTGATTGGTAGTCTGAAATAGAGAAAGCCGTCCTTTTTCCAAGTGAACGTGAAGTGGTTGTTCAATATCTCTTCTCCGCTTATAAAAATATAATGTAAGAAAAAAGTTTCGTTTCTTATTGTAACCTTTAGATATCCTTCTATTTTGACCTCAAAAAACCTAGCGTGGGAGGCAATCGATTTCTTACTTAAAGAAAATGTTTCAAGCGATTTCGAGAAAAAACAGCTTGTTTGTTAATACAATGGAAATCTAGACTCATGTGATACATTGATGATTATTTAGAGTGCATAATCTAAATGTGATCAAATCTTCGTAATTTTTAATAGCATCATCATTAAATACACAGTCCTGGTGTCTTAAGCACCCTCAATTAACTTTCTTTCGAAAAGAGATGGATTGATTTACTTTAGAGAATTGTGATATAAACAGCTGATGATTCTTTGATGTATGATTATTTTGATCCCCCTCCCCCTAAATGGGGTATTTTTGGGGTCAAGTAAATATTTTTAAATATTAAGCCCTTACATATGACCCTTAATTTTAAATGAATTAGAAGAAGATACAAAGAATAAGATTGGCACAAACTAGAAGTCTCTAAATTTAATATAACAAATTTTGTGGCCAATTAAAATTTGAATGGTTTTATAAAACCCCCACTATTTAAGTTTTGATTAGAGTTATTGTAATGCAGATACAACACTCATTGACTAGTTATTTGAGAACTTACGACACCAAATCATAAAGCAAGTCATTACAAGAATCAACAAATATTAACAACCATGAATAAGACAGAATTTATTAGATTTTGTTTTGTCAGACTGAAGCCCATAGGAAGTTCTGGGTTAAGAGTCAGTATGTGAGACCCATTGAGTCCAGTTACTAAATCCAGGAGACTTAACCCTTTAAAATGAAATGCCACTTGCTAGGGGATTCCTATTTTTAAAAATCTGGAAACCCCAAAAATACCCCATTTTTGGGAGGGTAAAAAGTTTTTTGTACATCCAAGCTCCGGTGATACTGTCAACATTCCACAAATTAAATAACTCCATCTTAATTCATAAAGGGGCAGAGAGGGAATTTTAAGGCACGTGGTATAAGAAGATAATGCAAGCTATGAAGTGGAAGCAAACTACTAGTCGTACACTTAATTTTTGTTTTTCCGACAAATACAAGTGGTCCGAGTTTAGCACTAAATCTGCCAGTGAAAACAAATTGCGTGGTATGGTGTAGATGATGTGGGAGACTAATATGTCTGCGTTGTTCTGTTATGGACACTATACATTATGGACATATGCTGTCTTCTGCGATTATAGCATAATGGTACTGGTATTCAGTATTATACTATATGGTATACTTACCATTTAGCTCAAACTTGCTGGGCTGATGTGAAAAATGTTAATTGAATTTATCCGATTTTTAATGCTTGGCTGAGTTAATGTGAGGCTCAATGTACACTTTATATGGCGTTTAATCGTGGAGGTCATCATAAATATTCTATATTTATTTATTATATTGGTGTTCACTTATCATACTACATATTTGGCCGAATTGTGAGAAATAATGATAAATGTGTCTCACAGTGCATTATGTCACGTTTCAGTGGGAACCATTTCCATCATCACTGTACAGGAGATTGGCAGATTTATATTACTAACTCTCCAACTGTGAGACTATAAGCTCTTCCATTTCATGCAATTTTCCCCTTAATACTCTTGTTTTGATTTATATTCCCCATTTTATATTTTTAAATATATACATATATTTAACAATTTTGGTGGTTTATTGTGCAAAATAATAGACATTTCAAATGATAAATTCAATTCAAAGAGCAGTAATACATTAACAGTTAGCTAGTTTTTATCGTCTATTTGACATTGTGCACCAGTATAATTTTTCCTTATTATAGTTGTTTCTTACTTCAAACTCCTGTTTACTTAAGCCAAATATTGTTATTACATTAATTAGGATTTAAGTTTCAGGTTTCCTGAAGTCTACCTTCATGTTAATGTTTTGCTCATTTGTCTAGTATTGTATTTAAATCTGTGTGGCATTTGTTTATGTAAAATACCGATTAATTTTTTAGATCTATTATATAACACACAAAATAAACGATCCTAATTTTCTTCTGAAATCCATAATTTCAGGTTACTGCAATGCTATACCATAAAGGTACTAATTCTCTCTTCGTTGACAAAGATGTTCTATTCATATTTATATTTATTATTTCACAAATAACGTTTTTATTCATATTATCAAAATATGGTTATACTAAAAATACTAATTAAAATGATCTAGTTCCTTAACAATATAAAACTGAAAACATCTCCAAATTGTGCATGTTGTCTTTTTTTAAGTTCAGTCCAAAAAATACAATATGAATTAATTTCAATAAAATATTAAATATTCTTAATTTCCTTTTAAAAATTTATTTAAGCGTCAATATCTACAAATTTAAGTTCTGTATTAAATAATTTCATTGCCAAATATCAAAGAACGAATGGAAAAATTGCTAATGTTTTAATTTTTAAATAATTATTTTAGTTTAAAACCTGAAGAGTTATTTTCTTTTTGTTAATTGGAAATTAGTATATATAAAGCGAACAACATGTACGTAAACTAAAACGTTATAGTCCATTTCAAAAGGTAAACGAGATACTGCTACAATTATGGCAAGTGAATAATCAATGAAGCGAAATCCTTTGTAATTATCCCTGCCAACAAAATAAACACTCGTATATAGCTTATACCACTAAGCACCTCTGTTTTGTTAAATCTCAAACACTGAAATTTGCTACATTCTCTAATTAACTGGCGCAAAAGCTTATACTGGTGACTCTGAGTTTATTTGCTTTGACAATCGTAGTTTTTTAGATGGCGATAAATTCGTTCTTTGGTAACACTAAAGAGTTATATTTACAAATGTCTGTCTGTACGTCTCTCTGAAGATTTATCTCTCTGTTGATCCGCTGTATTTCGAAAACGAAATGGCCTATAGAGTTTGCATGAAGCTCCATTTAAATATGAGGAACACTATGTTAGATTATGATGCATTTCGTTCCATACGTTTTGGCTGAGCGTTAGTAAACATGTTTATACTGGTATTATGTGTAACTATGATCACCACGAGAAACTACAAATAAATATATGTAAACGAACTGTAAAATCATATGAAATTCTCTTAACATGTTTCATTTTTATTCCGAGTAAAAGAAATAAATGAGTGGAAAGTTAATATTAAAATTCGGTGTAATATTTGATTTCAGCGCTCTCTTGCGTTGTAGTACACTCCCCAGCTCACCGGAACTTTTATTATTTGAAAATTGAAACGAAACATAACTCAATGAACAAAAATGCGAATTTGATTATAAGATTTAATATCATTGTACTCTTTAATATAGTGCCTTTCCTAGTTCAAACAATCAATTTTTTTTATTACTGATATGAAACCTAACTTGATGGGCATAAAAGAGAATTTATCGTGTAGCTAGATGTATCGATAAATACTATCTGCGATATTTAAATCTTGCATGAAACTTTATGTTTACAAATACAGGAATAGGTTCAATGACGGTGCATGGAAACAAGGTCGGACCATGGAATTTGACTAAGGACTTCATTGTCTATCACTGGAAACAACACTTGAAAGTTTAGGAGTCATGAAGTTGTGGAACTATGAAAGCTGTGAAGTTTCGGATCTATGAAGTGGTGGAATTTTGAAGTGTTGGATATATGTAGTGATTGAAGTGTGATGTGGTAAAACAATGAAGTGGTGAGATCTATGACGTGGTGATCAAGAAGTAGTTGGATTTTTAAAGTGGTAGAACCATAAAGTGGTGGGTCATGACGTGTTGGACCTTCAAAGTGATGGAGCTATGGAATGTTGGATCTATAAAATGGTGGGACCTATGAAGTGGAGAATAATGTAGAAGTTCGACCTATGAAGTGGTGGATCTATGAACGGGTGGAATTGTGAAGTGTTGGATGTTTGAAGTGGTGGAATTGTGAAATAATGGACTTATACAGTGGTGGTACTATGAAGTGGTCTGATCCACTACTTCTCATTCAGATAAAACTAGTAAATAGTAGTAAACAATTGCTACGATTTGCAATAGGAATTGCGATGTAATGTAGTAAAATCAATCTGACAGACTATATTGCCTTTATTTTGTTACCCAGGTGATTAAATGGCTTTAACATGGTGTAAATTACTTTTGTTCCTAATTTTTGTTATTTTTGGATATTTTATTATTAAAACATGAATAAAAATGGTTTTAGGTTTCACAAAATTTAAATACTTTTTATTTTTCTTATATATTTTATCCTTACTGAATAAATTGTCATAAATTTCAAAACAGGAAGGATTTTTCTCAATAATTAAACATTACAGAGCAAACATTTTTCATTAAATGCTTTTCACATACTTAAATCACTTGCAAGTTTGTTGATTACCATCCGAGTAGTGCTAACTTATGCTACTTGAGAATGCTGTACTTAATATACCAAATTCGATATACATCTTGAAATAATTAAAACTTTCAGTATGGCATCGCTCATAACTGTGCAAATGTTTTCTTTTGTTTGTTTAAAAAAATAAAAGTTAATTTCCGTTTGTATTCTTGTATTTCCATGTATACAACCTTCCCTTCCCGTTTTTACCCTGACCAACAACTCAAAAATGTAAGATTCCTTAAACCAAATATATATAAAAAAATTGGAAAATACCTTAGATTTTATAATTATCAAAATATCTTGTAACATTTTATCAGCATTAAGGGGTTTTTATTACACTAAATCTTTATAACTCAACATTCGTAACTCTTCATGAATATTCAATATGAAATATTAAGATGAGAGCAGAATATAAAACCCTTTTTTCCATATTTTCTGAAAGGGATGTTTTAATTTGCATTGGATCCAGCCTTGAATTAAACACACGACGTAAAATACACAGTCACTTGTGAATACCTAATGACCAGAATAATACTTTTATCAAAAGTGATTTTTGTAGAGATTAGTTCTATTCTTATATCCCACCAATATATATATATATATATTTATATATATATTATATTTTTTTATGTATACGTTTTTGATGTTTCAAAAACATCAGCGTTGTATTCGCCTTTATTTGAGACAAAACGCTCGATTAATTGGATATCAAAGTAAAAATAATAATAATAAACTTTATTCATCTCATAAACAGGATTTACATACAATGTGTGACACATATTACATCTAACAAAGAATATGAATAATTTATGGTTAACAGAACACTATTTTATATAAACCGAGAAAAACAAAGTACGATTCCTCCAAGGCGAGCCTGTTCCGAGGATTCTCACATCAAAATATAAGTCATGTTAAGCAGCAAAATTAAATTAAGTTAAAAGCACATGCCAATTTTAGTATAAAGCATAAACTTGAAAAATAAAAATTTGTAATAGTTTGATCAAGCTCTATCAGATGAATAACTTATGGTATTGATAACATAATCGACTTACAACAAAAACAAAAGAAACAAGCGTGGTTCTGAGAGTAATACAATAAAATCAAGAGTGTAAGAAATCCAATAAAATATTTTCTAATAAGAGTACAAACATACAGTAACTAACTAAATACAGTAATTACCAATAATTACACAGAACGCTAACATAATGTAAATATGTTAAAAAAAGTAAGAACATATTATAATATAACAGGACATAAATGATTACAGTGAACAATTTTGAAACCTGAAAAGTAAACAATAAATTTTCAATATCATTGACTGTAAACTTCCATCATTGTAAAGCTTTACCAAGTGAATGAATTTCTTTGTAATTAGCTTTTAAATAAGTGGAATACGATTAAGCATTTGTGTACTAGAAAAGTTATTGTTTTTCAGGTTACGGAACAAAAAAATCACAATAGTTTCTCAGTTTGTATTTGCAAGTGGTATCTGCAACGTATGAATTACTAAGTTTTAAGAATTTTGTATACATACACATACATTAGATATATCTTAGAGGTTAAACACCGAGTAAGACAAAAATTGGATAAGAAGGTTCGTGTTATTTTTCCGTGCGATAACTCGAATAAAATGCTTTTGACATATGATTACAGGATTTGTTAAGATTAATCTTATGATTAAGATTTTTGTATACATGTCTCACCCTAAAAAAAATTCCATAGTCAAGTCTGTTGTGCACTAATGATATATAGAGCATCCGCATTAATTTAGTGGTACACATTTTCCTTAAAAAATAACAAAACCTAATATTGCCAAACATTTTTACTTTTAGTTCAGATACATGCATTTTACAGGTTAGACCATTATCAATCATTATACCTAAATACTTTATAGAATCTACAGTTTAAATTCCATGGCATTTCTCGATACATTTATAAGTCATTACAGTTTTTAAACTTAATTTGCCCATAAGGTTGAAATTTATAAATTTTGTTTTGCTTGAGCTAAATTAAAAAATCATTAAAAAAACACACAATTTGAACATCCCAAAATCAGAATTGACCTGCAATGCTATGTCATCTACTTCCTTACCAATATAGCAAAACGCCGTATCATCAGAAAAACTAGTTACAGAAATAATTCTAAGGTTTAAGCTTGCAAAACATCATAGATAATACGACCGGCATTCATGGTCTAATGTATCTTTCGTGTTTCGTATAATATTGCCTAAGCATTTATGAAAACGTTTAACTTATTAAAATATATAAGACGGGATTACTCCTAATTAAGAGACCGTATACAGCCCTATAGGAACCAAGAACGAAACTTAAAAAGGTATATCGCGAAGCTCCTCGACCTCTTACGGTTATTGACATATATGGGCAATTGCGGTTGTAGATGGCCATGGCTGATCTGCAAAGGTTGAAAACAACCAGTTCTGATCAGATATTTTTAAAATTGAACTGAATAAACTCGTAATATGCAACAGCAGAAGCAAAACTTGCAGCAATAAACACGCAAGCAACAAGGGCTACGCTTTTTTAAGAAAAATATGCAGTTATAGTGTGCTTATTTAAGATTATCGAGACATCGAAAATAGCTTCATACGATACTGAAAATCATTTACACAAAAGAAAGCGAATTTTGAAGTTCCTCATCTTTTAAACATAGAACGCTAGTAAATTGTTAAATTACATATAATATGCTATTTTTCGTCAATTCCACAGGCTGGGCCCAAATTCTCCCAGTAGAGTTTCCCCAGAGAGGTTTAACTTCTGGCTGGTTTTACCTGCCTGTTGAACTTAGACTGAGTGCAAATACCGATTTGTCACTTAAATCTCGGCAACCTTATGGGTGTCCAGGAGCAGCACATCACTGACTGCAAATGTAAATATTCTAAGGTTCAAGGGTAAATCGATAGGTCCAGTTTACTGCGGGAAATTACTGTTCAAGTTGGTGGGGCTCTTAAGTGTGAAAGGTTCTTCCTAGCCTAGAAATACAAATGTACCACCCTCTGCCTGCTTTGAATGGAGAGGCTGGTTCAGAGCTAGCTTCCCCTTCTTCCAAGGAGACATTACTGAGATTCATACCGTAAGTTCTTACTCATTGATGTAAGAACTTGATGTAAGGTGGCCCCTACTTCTTACCTTACCCATCCACAACATTCTGTCACTCCAGGAACAGCACAAAGGTACTTTTATTTTTAGGACTATTTATAATGTATTAGTTTCTTTTCCTAAGAGAACAAAAAGATTCCTAAAGAGTGGTCAGCACCACATTGGAAACACCTTACGTCTGGCCTATTATTGACATTTGAAGTGTGTCCCTTACCTAATATTAGTGTCAAACAGATAATAAATTTCTCATAAGTATCTAGTTCGGTCATTATAGGACATCTTGCAGAGTATTTAAAATTCAGTATGTTAATTTGTATTATGAGAATTTTCTACAATCTCACAAATAATTAAAACTTCCAAATCGAATAAAAAATTAATGGTAATTTTTTAAGAAGTCAATCAATTTCCACATTATAAATTTGACCTATTACTTCGTAGAGGAGTAATCAAAAGGCAATATTACAAGATAATATTAGAGCTTTAACATTTATAACTATGAATGTATTAGCTGAAGTATGTAGTATACGTATCTACTCGTATGTAGAAACTACTAGACAGTAGAGTCTTACTAACTTACTACCACAATACGAAGCATGTTTGCGAGGACCGTACCTAGATTGCAAAATGTCTGTATGAAGTTAGATTCACCACTAACTTCTTATTACACCCACAAACCTGCAAAAGACTAGTCATGTACCAGTGTCCACATGAATTGAAGATTCAGGGTACCTATAGAACTAATAGAAGCATAATGCTCACGCGAAAATGTTCATTGATAAATTTTTATTGAATGAAATATTTCCAATATTTAGGAAGCAATAAATTCACCCGGGGTAACCTAATTTGTCTAAAACAGACATTTTGTTGTTTATCTAATAAATAACTCAGATAAGCGGTTGTGAGTGTTATTTTCATGATATACTATATAGTTCAACGCTAAATCGAGAGGGAGGACCAATGTTATTTCTATTGCCCGTCTAAACGATATCTAAAAAATGAACTAACCTGCAGACATGGAATGTTGCTTGAAGCTTCATTTTTATATAGGAAAACACTGATTGATGCTGTATGGGATTTAGCTCAGCACCAGTAAACATATTTACTTTAATCTTATATTTAAATATTATAGCAAAGTGAAAAACACAGAACGACAATCATATGACATTTTTGCATGCGGTTTGCATTTTTGAAAACTATCAAACAGATATCTCAAGAAGTATTTCATTTTTTGAGTTGAATTTGACATTTTCTGAATAGACAATAATGTGTTTTATGACTGAGCGTATTCATCCATGGAATTTGGCTGAAAGTAATTTAAGCCTATAATTGAGTAGGATTTTAAATTTCTCTTTTTTCTGTCGGGTGATGTAAAAACTAATTTTATACGTGATTGCCTGTCTATCTGTTTGATTGCAGGATAAATTATAAATGTTAAATACAATATCAGCGAAGCCTTGTCACATGACACATGGTATGACGTATTCGTACCTTGTCTAATCACAAGGGTGTAATCCACACGGATAATTTTATTTATTATCTGTTACTTGTAGTTTCAGAATGTATTAGATAGCAATCTGTAGTATAACAACTTAAAGTAAGTCAAATCTTACCTTTGTGTTCATATGTAAAATGTTTGTCCTGTCAAGAACACAAAATTATTAATGGTTTTAAATCCAGAACTATGCCAGTTTACTACATTTACTTCATCCGTACTGACCATTAAATTAATTGTTTATTATATTATTTATTTGCTTATTTATGTATTAACGGTTCAATCATTTTGCAACAAAAATCAAGTCAAAATAGAAGATAAGCCTTCATTCACGTTAAAAACTGGAGAACCCTCCTCATAAAAATTAGTTCCTTATTTTATGGAAAGTTCATTGCCCAAGGAGAAACTTTTATTGCTTTTTAAAGCAGCAATTATAAAGCTATGATACTTTTTTATTAAAAAATCCCTTCTCACAGTGTCCCTTTAAACTAAATATCAAAATTTAACCGCCTTGCACTCGCGTTGAATAGTCTGGATAACACCCCATATCCGACATCAACACAATAGCACCAATGCATATCAGTCAGTTACAATGATTCTATCAAATTTAATTTCTGTGTTGACTTTAATCTACAAAACGTTTCGATGAAAATGATAAATTAAATATACAAAGCCTATGTGAGCAAGTAATTTCAAAATGTTTAGTAATCGTATCGATTAGTAAATTTCTATTGTTGATAGTTTTAGACTAACGTTGATGTTTCATAAATAATATGTCTTCCGGTTCACATGGCGTCGAAAGATTCCTTATATATTTAACTTCTTTAAATATTTTACCCTCGTTATAGAGAGCCATTTACGGTCTACAAATTGGCTGAAGGTGGCTGTCAACAAAGAGCCCGGATTGTTTCAAGAAGTTAATTATTGTGTAAGCAATGTTTCAACCCTTTGTGAACTGGAAGATTTTGATGTTAGTTATGTAGCTAATTATACTTATAATATTTAACCAACATGAACTTTAAAATCATAATTAATTAATTCTGTTATTGACTCCTAATAACTTATAGTTTTACATTGTATTTTAAAGTCATGACCAATAAAACACAAGTTATTTTGAACCTATAATCTCCTATAAAGGGAGTCCCCTATAAATCCTCAAAGCCGAGAAGGGGAATAAACCCCTGGAGGTGGTACTCTATGAAGTAGCTAAGCCTGGCATTAGTTTAATAAAGTATTTACAAATCATAATAGCAAAATTTGTGTTTCTTTCATGAGTTTGACATAATATACTAAAACTCTAGACCATATGCGTAAAGATGATGGAAATAGGGCACGCCTGTGCTAACCGTATGGAATATTTCACATACGTAATCTTTGCCAGCGATAACGTACACTAGGCCTGAAACTATCTTTCTCAATAAAAGGCTTCATATTACTCAACATCAAACCGTTCGTTTTGATCTCAAAGCCTTACATTTCCTTCACTCTCGGGTTTTCTGAGATCAAAGAGGCTAATATTGGAGTTTGGACGTCCATCTGCTTTTGACAGTCAGGAAATTGTGCTTTTATGAAAAATGAATTCTTTATCTTGAATGCAGTATTGCATGAATATTTTATTTCTTTTCTCATAGAATAGAATTCAGGAGAAAACACAGTAATATCAATGCCATATGCCGTGCAAGAAAATCTTAAATATATAATTGTTTATCCCTTATTACATATTAAGTATTTTACGTATATTATATAATATTATCTCTTTAGTTTTCTGAAATATTTTAAATTATTTTATACTCAAATCTCTAAAAGGCGTTTCAAATTAGTTGTTTTAGACATTGGATGTTGCGGTGTTCTTTACCCAATTGGAGAGCTTGTTCATGAAGTGAACAGATGCCTGTGAGGTTTGTAGTTCTGTGTTTATCAGTTCGGTAGTTTCCTCTGCCTCTGGCCTCATACGAATGAATGTTTTGGCCAGTTTTCATGACACATTTTGGTCATGTTATGATAGTAAATGTCTGAAATGCTGAAATTCTCCTTATCATAATCCATTATTTTGTTGTTAGATAATATATAACAAATCCTTAGGTAGATTTTTAAGACGATTAAAGTTCGTAAAAACTTATCATCATAATCAAGGAATCCATCCCTACAACCCAAGAAATCAATTAAAATGCATTAGGAGGTAGCTTATTATTAGAAAATTATTAGGTAATTATTAGAAACAACTGTATCAATAGACATTTATCATGTGAAATTTATTTATATAAAAGACATTAGATTTAGATAAAAAGAGTTCTGGTGAAGAAAATGGTAGAGGAAATGAACTAACAAATAAAGCATCTTATTTAAGCTCTAATTGGATAGAGCCATCTGATACACTACAAAGGGTAATCTAATCCGTAAAGTGTTGCAGACAGAGTGAATAGCTTACTTTCCTTCTTAATTTAGTTAACTTTGATATTCATGCGCTCTCTCAAACAGGACTAGAACTTAAAAAATATATTCACTCACTTTGACGCCCCAACTAAATAAATACTTGTTTCAAATGCGATGAAAATAATTTTAAAAATAACATCTTCTGGTTTGAATGTAACTATGAGTATGGATACTACCAGCTCTCCTCAAAAAATGTTTGCCTAAGTGCTAAAACAAAACACTGTGGTTCAAATAAAAGTATTCACTCAATCTTTTATGAAATAATTACAACATTTTTATAGGCATAAACGTGGTGACATTTTTCAAAAAAAGCGTCGTTTTCAGATAAACGGTTTCGTTATTAAAAAGAAAAAACGCACAAAAGAATAATTTTACAAGTTTAACGTATATAGGTTGAAATAATACACTCAATGCTACAAGCATGTTATTGAGTTTGTTATTGCACTTAATGTAGTAAATTGTCGAATCTTGTTAACACAAAATTTTAGATAACTGAGATAAAATGGATGACGCTTCCCCAGTTCTCCAATTTCCTGTCCACCAATCTTTGCCTTTCCAGTTCTCTAAAGTCGCGGATTACTTCCGCGCCTTTGTATGTTACAGTCGGTGTTCCGCCAGTTTCTGTCACTATTTCTCTTTTATTCTGAATTGTATAGAGAAACATTTATTCCAATTATTCAAGGTATATATACTACGTTTAAAACTAAAAATGCAACATGTTTGTTGTTGTATATTCAGGGTGTCCCATAAATAACTGGACAAAGGTATATAACATTATTGGTCAGATCAAGACAAAGAAATTTCACCACATTATCATGGGTCTCCGATGCTTAATATCCATTTGTTTGTCTGTATGTCTTTTTGTTAAAAAAATTAATATGTTAAAAAATAATAGATTAAATTCTACCAAATATGGGTAAAATGTGTATGCTAACAAGACCAGTTACTACAAAAAATATTATTATATTATATTTAATAATTTCAAAATAGTAGCCGTAACAAAATTCCAACTTTTAATATATTAAAACTAGCAAATGCACTAAATAATTACAAGAATAACATTTTTATTGGATTTCAATAGAACTCTGTTTGAATAAAATAATTAATAACTGAATTAGGGAAAATTTACTGTGACAAGACACGGTCTGCATTGTGATTCTTAGTGAATATCCAACAATACAAAAATTAATTAAACGGCAGCTCCATGATCGTATGTCTATTTTTTATTCTTGTTATTCTTTAGTGTACTGTTTGTTTAGAGATATAAAAAGTTACTACATTTAAATAGCCGCCATTTTGAAAATATAAAAGATAATACCACAATATTGTTTGTACTATCTGGCTTTGTTACCATACATATTTGGCCGAAATTTGGTAGGATGTAATTTATTAATTTTTAACAAATTAATTTTTTATAAAAAGTCGTCGATACAGATACACAGGCGGGAAACTAAGCACCGGAGACTTGAGATCATACGTGAAATATCTTTGTCTTGATCTGACCTTATTGGTGTGATACCTATTTTTCAGAGAGTTGCAGAACATCCTGTATATAGCTCCTCTTACTAATACTTTCCCCCCTAAAGGGAGAACATTCTTCTTGGATAGGTTGGTAAGTCTTCAGGTAGGATCGGCTCTCAAATAGAGCTTGTAGCTCTTGAGTAGGGTGTTTGATCCTCGCGTAGGGCGGTATATCCTCAAAGTTAAACACAAAGAATGACTTATTTTACCAGAAGAAGTTAGGACCAAAAGTCCTCTATAACACAACCTGAGGACCAACGGCTGAGGTGACTTCCGCACCACCAGCAATGGCCGAGCAGGCTGGCCGCTTGCAAGAACAGGATCGCTGAACAGTCCAAGTAGCAGCCACGGTCGACGTAGCTTGACCTGATTATCTTGCGATAACCACCATATCCGCTGCACTGCGGCCATTGGATCCTCGGGTAGGGTGGCAGGCTTTTGGGTAGGATGACCCTCGGGTAGAGCGTTTAACTCTCGGGTAGGGTGTTTGTTCCTCGAATGGGGAGACAGTCAGCTAGTTAGGTTATGTATGGTTTTGTTAGCTTGATAAAGAAAGTAACCTTACTTATTTTCTGTTATTCTAATATTTTTTTTTTTTTTTTCAAAAATTACTATGTTATTTCTAAAGTGTCTCAGGAATTTACTACCTCATGCAGTAATTTTGCTCATTGGGTCTTTTCTCACATTTATCTCTAATGTTAGTTTTACGGAAGAATGTTTCACTAAATAATCCGTAATTAATGTGAAGAGGTAATTGTAAACATTTCCCACTATTTATTTAGTGTGAATTATTTGTTTTGCTAAACAAATAATCAATTTCTCCATTTCACTAACAACAAAAACCATTCTAAATTAGCTTGTTGGTGCTAAATCTTTCAAAGCGTTTCCAGTAATACTTTTAAGACAAGCTGAACAGTACTCCACAACAGATTAAGTCCGTTTGATCACAAAAGTTCTGTCTGTTAACCCATCCCTTAATATTCCTAAATTAAAACTAACTCATTTATCTTTCATGATAACGGTTAATTTACTAAGGGTATTAAACGAGAAATTAAAACAGCAGGATTCCCATAATCCTCAGCGTGGCGTTTATTAATTACTACCTTGTTATTTTGCCTTCCGCTGAGTTCATTACATCGCCGCATATCGCACTTAAATTTTTGATGAGTTTTACCACACTTCGAGAATAACAAGGAACAGGTGTCTATTTATAAAAAACTTTAATGAAAGTAAAATGTAATTGTAATATTTTGCTAATGTAATTTCTAAATTTAATTTACGCCCTTTAATTAATCTTTACTTTTTACTTTTAAAAAGTCCATTACAATAATAATGCATTATACAAACATACGCTTCACATAAATATAGGTGGATCGTCAAAACATTTTTTTTATATATAGTGTCATGAAAATCTTATACATATTTTCTTGAATTATTAAAGCTATAAATGGAAACTACAGTAACTATACTTTTATGGATCTAAAATCACTTTTTATTCAAAAATAGATTTAAAAAAGGGCTGTACTGAAGTTTTTCATGACTTCTAATCAATTCCTGCTGTACTGCATTCAATAAAACGTAAATAATGCACATAGAAAAGAGGTTGTGCCTCATATCGGCACATCTGCCAACTTCTGTCGTGTGTAATATGGATCAGCGCGGATTTCAGAATCTAATTTAATTAATTAAACTAATGGTTTATATATACACCTATTTTTATTTAAAAGTGTTTGACCATTTTCTACAGTTATTAAGGTAATATAGGATTTACAAAAACAATAATTTTTTTAACACATATTCCTAAAGGATCTCTTAATTGGCATTAAAACGTTATCAAACTGCTCCTAGATAATCTAGTGTTGTCTTTCATTTAAAGATACGTTATTGTAGATAACCTGATGTGTAGCTAAACTTTTCATACAATATGTATTGACTCTATATATTTTGCTTACACATGCTTCTATGCATAATGATTGTTGGACAATTATTACAACGGATTAACTACGCTAAATCGCTAATACCGGTTTAGTGTATTGTTACGAGGATCATCGCAGCTTCTCTTCTTCCTTGGAATTTTTCAATAAACGAGAAAATGAACATTAAACAAATACATGCCTCATATAAAATAAAAATCCAAACCCCTGGTTCTTATTTATAAATATTTTTAATAATACTGAGTTTTTATATTACTTTAACGTAACATTCCAGATATAGATTTCATAAGTGTTATTGGTCATAAAGCTACAATACAAAGGTTTATGTCTTTTTCCATGTATTGTTTCATTACGGTGGAATGTTGTAGGTTGTTAAATAAGATTCAAAGTTAATATTTTATCAGAAATACAGCATGGCTATACAACAAGGCACAGGACTAACTACGGATACATTACCCCTAAATTAAATCATGGTTCAGAACTTATTAACTCTTTTTATCTTGCTCAAATCATCTTTAGAAACTTGCCAGAGGAATTAAAAATGGAGAGTGAAAGTGTGGCTGTCTACAAACAGAGTGTGAGTCGATGGTTGTACCGCATTGGCTGGGAGGCTGCTGAGAGGCTGTTGCGTTCTCCTTATTTTTAACATAATTTTATTTTATTTTAGTATAATTACTAGTAACATGTCAGCATCGCATATTCTGATGGATACTCCAAACTTGATAATCTAAATATTTTAAATAGTACAAAGTTATTATATACTTTAGAATATATTTATATTAGTTAACATTTTTTTAAAATTATAAACTTTCAATGTATATTTAATTAAGTACCATGTGTAAGAAGTTTTTTTATTTTGTATTTTTATATTAATGTGTGCAACTGTTCCGTTGAACTCTCCCCGCTCACAGACCTACAGTCTTTGCGGTGATTATTCCTGTATTTTAATTTGTATTTCTAAAGTGTGCATTTGTTTAAGGAATAAATGTTGATTTGATTTCATTTGATTTGAAAGGTTTATGTCTTTTGTCATGTATTGTTTCATTACGGTTGAATGTTGTAGGTTGTTAAATAAGATTCAAAGTTATTAAAAGTTTTGAAAACTTTCATTAGAAATCAAATTTTTTTGTGATTAAGCTAAAATACAAAAGTGAACTTTTAATAACATAACAAAATTGTGGTCTCACGCATATTTTACCTGTTTGAAAGTTTTAATTACCTTTATGATCAAACTTCTGTTTTCAATACTTAAAGTCTACTAGATTGAAGTGATTATTTCTGGTCAGTGAGGTAGAGAAAGGAAGGTTTATGGAGTTTATAACATCCACTACACTATGTCTCTTACGGGACTGTCAAACAGAAAACAGTTTTGGAGATAACATTCTATCATCAAACTAGAACATAAAATAGAGTACAACGAATGGCTTTACTTTGGCTGTTAGAATTGCGTAACACAGCACATGTAAAACAACAAACACATTTACCAAATTCACAAAATCGCATTGAAACTTTGTAGGCTAAGTTTACACAACACAACACCAAACCGCTACATGAATAATTAGAGGACAAGTTACGGCATTACCAACCCTGTTCTGTACTCGGCGTTATCGGTAGTAACAGCAAGAACAGCTGACTCAGGTTCAGCTTAAAAAATATTCCATGAACCTAAACTCAACTTTATTACAAAATAATTATCACTAGGGGAGTAAATAGTGGTACTACGTGTGTTCCAGGAAGGCAATCGCATAACAATCGGCTTTATACATGCTGAAGTGTACTCAGCAAATTCCAGCTAAACACTACTACAAACAATACCCGTTAATATTCTGATCGTTACCATTGTGTTAACCTCCTTTGTAACGATGCTTCAGAATCTAAACAATGCCTTTTTCTTTGCCGATTAAACTATTAATGAGAATATTTTAATATCGTGATGACTCGATTGTCGATCATATATGGAAGTAAATCAAAACGTATATAGGTCAGTACGTTCTCAAAATATTGTGCGAACAGATACAGATATAGAATGTAAACGTCGCTGGAATGATAGGCCTTAACAAAACTCAGCCAATATTAACCAATGCTTTCATATTTACAATATGGTACCTAATTTCCTATTTTTCTCATTTTAAAATAATATCATAAGCTAATGTAAGTCAGTGATCAATATAAGGAGCCAGCTCGGCGATAGAGTTAGAACAGTTGACCTAAATCTTTCAATACTCGGAGTTTGATGGGAAATTGATTGAATTTTACAACGTGTATTCTGAAACCAATAACTTCCTGCTTTGCTCTAAGTAGACCTTGTTTATTGCACCCAATCTGAGGTTTTTATAAGTATAACAATTGTGAGTGTGGCGCTAGTAAATATCGTAGCTTTTTCATCCTCTCTGTCTGTATAATAGAATCTACTCAAACTATAGAAGGTGTGTACATTTCAATTCGATTATAATCTTTCATTTGTGTAAATGAAACTTCTCATAGAGTCTCAAATATCATTTCCACTTGTGAAACATATCTATACACTCGCGTGAACAAGCAGGGCGAATGAATAAAACCAAAACTAGACTAATCACTTTATTTTTTGTTTATATGACAATATTTAGTTGAATAAGATATTGCATCCAAGATTTAAAGTTCTGTCAGGGCAAGATCAGGATACGGCATTGGTCACATATTGTTTCATAAGATATTGTTGAAATTTTACTATTGGCCACTTATTAGTTGTCAGTAGTTGGTTATTGCGTGAAGAATATTATAGCCTATTTTATTTAGTGTAGATTATAAAAATTAAAAATCTATCTAGGTGCATGTTTTAGTGTTAGTAAACAAGGAAGTGACACATGAATTACTCATAATCCATGACTTGTTCACTTTAACATAGACTTTAGTTATGTGTGCTACATTTACTTTAGTTATCCACCTGAGGAATACATCGTATTGCAGATTTATAAAAGTGATACTATTTTGTGTGGCACTGAATAAAAGTTTATGTCCGGCAAATCTTGTAATAATTGTACTATCAATAGATCATTAAAAAAACACGATTAAGTGTATTTCCGTCGTTACAAGCACAAAACAATATATAGAGGTGAACTCGTTTAAGTAGCAAATTAACAACAGAATAAATTTTACGAAACAATAAGTATATACCTCAGCTTCACATAACGCAGGGAGAAGAGGCATAAATTTTAACAGTACACAACACAGGCACACTATAAAAAATATGTACGCACTACGTATGGTTAGAGGCTGTGTAAAAATATTGGCTCATACTAAAACAATTGAAACTATAGTCCAGATGAGGATAGTGGAAAATAAAATGGACAATCGACTGATTAATTTAAACCATTTGTTAAGTTACGTATTAAGCTGTAGGCCTATACACCTGAAAAATAGATATTCAAGTCATCGGAACAAAATCAAAATATTTTGAATATTAACAATAACAAAAATAAAAATCGTTTCAAAATAAATTCTGTTCCATCGTTCACCTTCATTTACAGAATTGTGAAAATATTTAGCTCAAAAAACTATTATAAAATATAATCTAAAAACGAGTAGTATAAATATCTAGAAGGACTGATGTAAACAGTGAAGATTTAATTATTAATGTAGTAAATAAAGCAGATTGTATCTAGTTGTCGTCAAATATGCAGTCTTGTCAATTTTGTTTACAGTTCCGCTCAGTCTGTTCCTCCTTTATGAAGTATTGATGAGTTACTACATCAGATCGTATCTAGTCAACGTCCCATATAAAGTCGTGTTTACAGTTCCGCTCAGTCTGTTCCTCCTTTATGAAGTATTGATGAGTTACTACATCAGATCGTATCTAGTCAACGTCCCATATAAAGTCGTGTTTACAGTTTCCGCTCAGTCTGTTCCTCCTTTATGAAGTATTGATGAGTTACTACATCAGATCGTATCTAGTCAACGTCCCATATAAAGTCGTGTTTACAGTTCCGCTCAGTCTGTTCCTCCTTTATGAAGTATTGATGAGTTACTACATCAGATCGCATCTAGTCAACGTCCCATATAAATTCGTGTTTACAGTTCAGCTAAGTCTGTTCCTTCTTTATGAAGTATTGATGAGTTGCTATGTCAGATCGTATCTAGTCAACGTCCCATATACAGTCTTGTCAGTTTTGTTTTCAGTTCCGCTCAGTCTGTTCCTCCTTTATGAAGTATTGACGAGTTACTACATCAGATCGTATCTAGTCAACGTCCCATATCTTATGTAATCATCACGTCTTATGTAATCATCCTCTAATATGTAGTCTTGTCAGTTTTGTTTACAGTTTCGCTCAGGCTGTCCCTTCTCCATTACGTATTGATGGATTAACTACAGCAAAGTGTATCTCAACGTCCAATATGCAGTATTGTTAGTTTTTTTTTACTGTTCTACTCTTTCTGTTTCTCCTCCATAAAGTATTGATGGAGTTTTTTCTCAATGTACTAAGAAAGGAAAGAATAAAAAAGTAAAAGGGGTTTCATATCCTTTTTTTCTTTTATTTATACTAATTATTTTCCCGCCTGAAAAAAAGAATAGTTTTCTACCTTTGAAACGTTTTGTAAAAATATATTGTAACTTATAACAATGGGAGATGACTGATATACTGTTATCCTTCCAAATTTAGTGGTAATAAGAAAATTTAAACAAAGACGCTTATGGTAATTTTACAAAAAGTTATACTTAGTAATATTAATGAATATTGTGCAATCACGTCTAAAGAAAATATCTAAAAACGAGGTTATGAAACTTTTACAGCAGAAATGACATTTAATTTAAAGGTTAGAGTTTCTTAAATTGCCTTTTGTTTGCAAGTATAATAATATTATTACTTCATAAATTATTACAATCATTTTCGGAATGTATAACGCACATTCTTAAAGTTATTATAGGTTTATTAAAGTTTGTAATTTAGTCGAACAACTAGTTAGGCAACTTAAATTTAGGTTTATATTAGAAATTATAATTCCTAGCTAAAGAGAACATTGCAGATCATCTCTATTTCACAGTATTTCAAACTATTTAGTTAAAATCACTACACGGAAATGCAGTAAAAGGAGTACCATATTATTCACAATATCGTATTAAAAAAATGTGTATATGACATTAACTTATCCATTGCTCTAATTATTTATGAAAAGATCCCCTGATGATAAAAATGAACAGTGACAATCTCTTATTAGTTCAGCAGGAAGCCAAACAACAAAAGTGCACGTTTTGTTGGAATCTGGGTGAAGTTGCTTAATTGCTTCCATCAACATCTTGTAACAAAGTTGCTGTCACTAGTCTTGCTTCTGACCTTCCAAGACATTAATAATGTGTTAAAGTGGAAGAATCTAAAAATATTTGTGTTAATTCGTTTATAAATATATTAATATTATATTAAAGTAGTGTTATATTAACAGTGGCTACGATATAATTTTGTGTTTATTAACTATCCATTATTCAAAAATAATCAATAGTTTGCTTTCAAGTTATGGCTATAATACAACGAACTTCAGAACTAATGTGTGTTATAAATGTGGTATTCAAACCAACAGAACATGGTGATAATTAAAGCTTGAATCTGTCAGAGACATAGTGATGATGTATGTTTATGATTAATACGGTTGCCGAGACACACATAACAATAACTTTCATATATTTTAAATGCAGTAAAACCGAATATATTATTGTAAATGTTAGGATGGTGCCATCTACTTTTTGGAAAATATTTGTCTAGCAATGCCGATTTAACATAACTTTCGTGGAAGCAGTCAATTTAAAAGAGTTATTTATCACTTCCCGTGAAATTA
Source organism: Homalodisca vitripennis (assembly GCF_021130785.1). Taxonomy (NCBI): domain Eukaryota; kingdom Metazoa; phylum Arthropoda; class Insecta; order Hemiptera; family Cicadellidae; genus Homalodisca; species Homalodisca vitripennis. The sequence goes on from NC_060210.1 coordinate 4,528,103, forward strand.
AAGCTATTTAAAGAATCTAATTTAGGCAATTATGTAATCAGGTCCAAATATAAACTGCTGAAGATGTTTAATTTTTGATAATTTTATTTAAAATTTTCAGTAATTTGAAGAAGGCGGTATAGTTCAATTTGTTATAAAGCCAATATACGAGTAAAGATGACTGCTGAAGATGAAAAGTTTTTCAGTATTAAAATGAATTTTAGCTTCAGAGATACACACATTTTTATTCATTTATATATTTAGAAAGTTATGCTGTTAATAAAATATAATTTTTCATGGCATTTTTTTAAACATTTTTCACGAAGTCTACATATTTTATGAGTAAAAGCGCCCGTCAATCCCGAAAACTATAACTCATGTAAATAAAGTAAAAGATTGGAGTTTTAACCTCCAGAAGTATTTAATTGCCCTTATAACAAAATGAACTAACTGACCTCATTAAATACTTGTAATTTTACATATACTTATTTAAAATTATCTTAAAGAGTGAAAAAAAAAACATAAATAACATAAAATCACAAAAAAATATATAAATATAAATTGAACAACAATATTTTCCAAACGCGGAGTTGATTGCACCACCTTAAAAAAGCTTCCGAGACATTTATTTACTTGAGAAGACTACAATGATGCGACGTAAAATCATTGAAATACAACACAGTAATACTAAGTATTAAGTACTGTAAGTACTATTTCGTAAATATCTTGACTAAAAAAAAACTAATATTGAAATTAAAAAAGTCTTAGACAAACTGAAGTGAAACTAAACAGATTATCTTACGAGATTTAAAGTCGAAGCAAAATCGGTGTTATGTAAATCTGGCACTTTCATAGAGGCCTAATGCAGGCGGATCACATTTGGGTTCCATTACAGCACCTCATGCATTGTAAAGCAGAAATAACTTGGTCTCTGTATTGTATGTGAAATATTGAAATTCATTTAACTTATGCATTTTTGTTTAATATTTTTAAATAATAAATTTGTTAACCTTCTGTACAGAATAAATATAATTATAGAATTTAATAGTTGACCTTCTTTAGAATAATGTTTACAACTTTGCTGAGTAGCTTGATTTACACATTTTACTGTTGTGTATAACTTATTTTTACGCTACAATTTAAAGTAAAAGTAGGTTTCTTGAAGTGGATAGTATACAAACGTTTAGCTAATGCCGCTGCCAATGGCGCTGTGTAGCGGGTACAATGGTTATCGCAAGATAATTGGATCAAGCAACGTCGAGCGTGGCTGCTGTTTGGATGGGTGACTGCTGAGAGATCCAGTCCTTGCAAGCAGCCCGCCTGCCCGACCATTGGTGGTGGTTCGGAAGTCACCTTTAAGCCGTTGGTCCCCAGGTAAGTGTTAGAGAGGGCTTCTTAGCCCTAACTTCGCCTGGTAGAATAAGACATCTTTACTCTACTTTTTACTTTACTTTTAGTTTAGAGTACCTAATTTGCACATCACATGAGAACAAAAGTGTATTTTATTTACACTTGCAAAACCCTCTCTGCGTTTCTCTTATCCACTTTTCTTGTTATTCCTTACCAACATTTATTCATGCCCATTTGTTGTTTATTTTTAGGTTTATTGTTAACATGTGTAATAGGTCTGGATGACAAAGCGGGCTCGGTACGTAAATGTTGAGTGTAACGTTGTTATAAAACAGTGAAGAACCTCATTGATATAAGTGGTAAATATCAAATTCTTTAGCCGAGAGTGCACGAGGCGATTAACGGACAACACAGAGTCATTTGCTACTTGTGTTTGGAGCCTTTCTCCATTAACACGGTAATACACATGTGTGAGTTATTGCAAGAATATGAACAAATTAAAAAAGTAAACCTAAAATAAAACATATGATGGAGCAATTAAGCCACATTATCATTTTAATTTGAATGACAGTGTATTACATTACTTGTAGATGAATCGTTCATGGAAAATGAGATGTTATGTTCTACACGAAAATCTAATTTATGAACTCTTGCTCTGTTTTAAATAGAAATTTTTATAATTACTTATAGTACAGATTTTTTGCATTTATTTAGTAACACAGGTTTTCTTTTAGACTCTAGATTAGGGTAAAGAGTTTCCGGTCGGAAATGAGAGACGTCACACATGCAGGTAAGATGACCGGAGCTAAGCTGAGACCGAGCTGCTGCTGTTACTACTATTTTACTGTATTTTATAAAACATTACGAACATGATCAAGTATTATTTTTATTACACTTTTCATTTTTACTGAAAATAAATATAATTTTTTTTACTCTTTATTATAAAAATCTCGCAGGTAGTGACACTATTTCTATCGTGACATTGTAATACTTGTAATATATCGTTGCAATTTCCACACTTTAAAAGACACAATTACTAATTCGTATTATTATAATATCATTGACATATTTTTTCATATTCTTGTTGATTTTGCCTTTTATTGTACTAGTTATACCAGGAAAAACCCGTCTAGTGCTATGAATCAGTAGCGGTAAAAGTGAGTTCTATGACGCTGTTTGAGGCGCGCCCTAGCTGCAGTTTAGTGAACTTATCGTTTCTCTCACTCGCTCAGTCGATTAGGTAGCAAGTGATTAGTTGATGCCTCTACAGTCGCGACTATAGTCCGCTGTCCAAGAGTAGCGCTGCTGACGGTGGAAGGGGCGATCACGACGCTAGCGCTGTCACGCAGTATGACACTTCATTAACTATTAATGGAGAGAGTGGTTGTTTTTCTTGGAAGCTTGCGAATATCATGGAAATGGAATATCAGACCAAAAATGCGCAAACGGAGGTAGTGGCGCAGCCCTAAGACTGAGACTCGAACTAATTGAATGAAGAATATTACATGAAAATATCGATTGTTGTTCTAACCACAGAATATATTATAACCATAGCATTAAGACCACATGAACCAATTTTGTATTACACAACAGAGAAATAGAAAGAAGGATAAGGATAATAATGGTTGACTTAGTTTGTGTTATTATTGTCCAGGATAGATCGTATCTCAGCAGCTGTAATTGAGTTTAAATCACGTCATAGCCACTTATAACATGATGACACTTCCATCACCAACCAAGTATGACCTACATTATCAGGTTCCGTGTTATGATTGGGGTAAGTACGGTTGTCACATTACACAGAAACTCCGGTTCAATTACAGTTTGACTGAGGTATGGCTGCCGTTAAGTTCTAAGCTATGATATGGCTCTAAGGTTTTTTTTTTTACGAAAAGCTTTAATCAATGAACTATAGTCAAGAAAAATTAAATGCCATAAACGTGGACGTTTTGCTTACTCTAGCTTAAATAAAATAATTGCAACGTTATAGCTGTATGTTTTATCACTAAAATAAATAAATGTAAGTCACCTTTGTTATATCAATACAATCTTATTCCTTATTAATGTACTAACTTGAAGAATTTCGTACAGTCAGTACCTTTTGATACTGTGATAGTCATTATTTTTCATCAACTTCATTACTTTCATACATTTTGTAACTTTTTATATCCGCTCTTTATTTGTTTTTGTTTTTTTTTGCGTCGAAAACATATACTAATGGGTAAAAGGATTTTAATTATGTTAAAAACGAATTCGGATTTCTTATAAATTAAAATATAAGCCATACATGTTTCTGGTAGTAACAGGTTTAAAAATAGGTACTTTTGGCAAAACCAGTATTAATGAAGGTAAGAACGTATACTACTACAGACTTATGAGAGACTGTAATACCAGAGAGCTACTATTTTACTTTTTTAAGATGCTAAAAAACATAAAAGGGAATGGTTTGCTCATACATGTTTGTTACGTGTACGCCTCCATTAGAATTTTGTCAGTTTTCAGGAACAGTAAGGAGTATTATTTAATTGTCATAAAACATGCTGAACATCGTAATCTGCGTCTGTAGATCGTTTTCTTGTAAAACTAATTATGTAAGTGAATGCCCATTTCAGTAAATAAAACATAATATATACATATATAATATATATGTATTAGTAAGCTTATACCCACAAGTCTTGTTGGATTATAACAAAAAGTTGTGTTTATTTTCTAGAGCCAATTTTCATGTGTTACAGTATAAATTGCATTTTCATATATTCATGTAACGTTCTCAACAAATATTGCAATATACGTAGTCGAATACAGATTTTGAACTTACAAAATTTATAAGAGACTAAGTAAAATTATCTTCAGGTAATAAAACTGACTTAAGCTGTTTTGTAAGAATCCATTGCTACACACTAAATTTTTCATATTATTTTAAACACTGCTGTAGTTAAAATCTAACTTTTTTATATGTCGAAAAGTAAGTGGATATAACACTGATATCATATCTTTGTTCAATATGACTCCAGGAACTGGAACTTAAAGACCCGCACAACAACTTTAACCAGTAAGAAATGAAATATGCAAGATGAAGACTTGCAGACAGCCAAGTTGACACCACTGTAAGATGCATGAGCTGAGGAACTGGAACTTAAAGACCCGCACAACAACTTTAACCAGTAAGAAATGAAATATACAAGATGAAGACTTGCAGACAGCCAAGTTGACACCACTGTAAGATGCATGAGCTGAGGAACTGGAAATTAAAGACCCGCACAACAACTTTAACCAGTAAGAAATGAAATATACAAGATGAAGACTTGCAGACAGCCAAGTTGACACCACTGTAAGATGCATGAGCTGAGGAACTGAAAATTAAAGACCCGCACAACAACTTTAACCAGTAAGAAATGAAATATACAAGATGAAGACTTTGCAGACAGCCAAGTTGACACCACTGTAAGATGCATGAGCTGCTTGTGATGGAGCCTGAATGTGATCCTCTTACATTGGGCGCTTCACTGTATTATTCCCGCTGTGACACTGATCTATGACAGCTGCCATGTAGTTTAACTTTTCGCGGTTCCAGTTATTCTTTAAAAAGTAGCAATAGACCAATCACAGTAATCCGCAGGACGTAAGTAAACACTTATGGGTAGTTCATACCTTCCATTATGTCATTAAAATCTAGGCAACATTATGGATGTCGAGAAGTGGCATATCACACAATAAATCGCCACACTAAACCCTTGTTTATACAATACGATTCTCTTTCAGCTGTATACTGTGTATCCTTAAAACACCGTCCAATAATGTTGTATGCTAGCACTAGTCTATATCTTTTGTGTTGTTTTAAATAAATATAAACTGAAACTGGAATTGGCTTCTTCTGAAGCAACATTTACGTTGATTATGTGTATATTTTGAAAACGGCTCATATACAATGAGTGTATATTATTTGACAAAACAAGGGTTTTAGAAGCGTAACAGCAGTAAACGTAAGTTTAGTAACTTAACGTTCCCTAACTTACGTCAAATCTAGGACTTTCAAACTCCACATACAACTGCAGGCTCTGCAGTAAATGTTCTAAGAAGGTGCCGTGAGTCACTTGCCTATTAATAAGTTACATTTCTTAAAAACAGGTAAATATTAAGACTATATTGGACACGCTTATGTGTTCATTGAAATTAATGTAAAGTTCCTGAGGTAAATAAATATATGCCTGGTGGCGCCTAAAACTGTAATAATTAGTTACAATCTGGAAAAGTTTAGGAGGAGTGGATTGTGTTGTGTTGGCTCATTGACAAGATGCCACTGAATATTTACGTTCTTTTAAAACACCGTGACCTTGATATAACCGGAGTGAACAAAACACAAACAACACTAAATACGTTCAGTTTTTTATCTGCTAGCAATAACGATGTCTGGAACAACATTTGATCTATTCCAAAATGAGTTACTCATTAATATAGTAATGTTATATACGTTAGTACATATATTAAACATTAGGACTTATTTATGGCGATAGGAATACAAAGCATTTCAATGTACCCTAAAACTGTGTTAGCCTCATTTAAACAGTAGTAATTTTGAGATGACAATTTTATGTTCATACTCTTCACGTTTTAATTTTGACATTATACAAAGAAAGATTTTCAAAAACCATATTTTTATTGACGTTCTAGTAGTTTAATCACAAAAAACGGCAATTTTCTGTGCTAATATTACTTATATTATACAAAAATCATCAATACGAACTTGAACAGTTTTTATACACAGACTTTTTCTGCTCGTAGAGTATTATCGTAGAGCCACAAATACCCAAACAACTGTTTTACAGGTCTTATAGATATAATAAGCTTGTGGTAAGACACAATTACATTTCTATATTGAATGATAAGATATGCAAATAAAAATATGACAGATTTTTGGAATGTACTCTATATACGCAAGTACTCGTAGTGTCATTTTCAGACGAAATGGACGATACCCCCCCCCCCCCCCACCCCCCCCCCCCCCCACCCCCCCCCCCCCCCACCCCCCCCCCCCCCCACCCCCCCCCCCCCCCACCCCCCCCCCCCCCCACCCATATAGAAACAAACGCTTAAATAGTCAATAAATAGCTTTAATAGTACCAATGCACCTTCTAATTGCGTATTATTAGCCAAATATAGAATATATTTATTTTATGAGTATATCCAATAGGATAATCGAAATAAAAATTGAAAAAGTTTAGATTGTCTGCCAAATTAAATATTATTTTTTGAGAATTGCTATATGCATATTGAAACCATTTGTAAGTATTATACAATCTATAAGGTCGAGTAGAATAAGCTGAAAAAGATCAACCTCTCCTTAAAAATCTATGCACAACATAGTTTGAATCAGTTTGAAGCACTTTTTAATTTTGTTCCTAAATTCCTTAGATCCGAAAACTATCACGCCTTTTCATTGAATAGCCACTGTCTTAAAATCTTTCCCGATACTGAAAAAAAAAGTGAGAAAAATTTATTTTAATATCCTGAGAAATTAGAAGTATAATATTTCTTTACGTTGAAAATTGTTTATTTTTATGAACAGCTATTAATTTTTTTTATTCAAATATTTGACGCACACAGATTATACTAAGAGATTGGTTGCAATATACATATCTCTGATAAATGCACCTGAAACCTATAAGAGAAGTGTCCGTTTATTATTTAAATTATTTAACCGTAGCTTTTGGGGAAAAACTGAATATTATTATCATTTTCAAAAAATATTTCAATACAAACTAAAAAGTAAATTAAATTTAAATAATTATTTGAATATGGTGTGGATCAAAAGGCTTTCAAACCAATTGCTGAGAACTAAACCTATTTATACACCTAGCTTACTTTGAGAGTTCGCAAAATTACTCACACAAATATACTATTCGATCATGTATACGTCGTTTAACATGAAATGTAGCTTTCAAGTGACGTAAAACTATAATAAAGCTACTGCATAACAATACTTCAGACGATCTACCAATAACCACGCAGCAGAGAGCGAGAGTTAAGTGCCGGGTCTATTAACTAACAATACTAGCTGTTTTGAATGACATGCTGTCTTCAGTATATTGTTTTACGCCTATATTGTCGACCACCGAATACAACACCAATAGAGCGCGAAAATCGATTTATCTCAGTTACTCCAACACGGTTCAAAAGGCAGCATCGTTTCGTAGATAAACGTATTTTGACGTTTTTTGTAACAATATACGACGTTTCTTTGTTATAAATGTCTCAAATTTTTGAAAGGAGCCATTTAGTTATTTTAAGAATATGGTCCTCTAGTATGCCTTAGTAAAATTTGTATTAGTAACCAAAGTAAGGTTACATCACTGTAACCTAACAGGCTTCGTTAAGGTTTCGTCTACAATCTGGATTTAATTTTCGAGAGATCTCACGGTCAAATTGAGAAACAGGTTGTAGGTTCTATAAGCTCCTGATCTCACGCAAAACTGCCGTAAATTTACCTCTCCCATGCACTCCTATAACTTAAATCTCTAAAAACACCCATAATGTGAGTGTCCGTGGTCTTTAACACGCGTTATACCTTCTTTAAACCTTAGACTAAATTCTTACGAAATTTAGTTAAAAACTAATTTATCTCTGTGTGTACATTTCATAAGTTTACAGAGCCTTTATTTTCATTGATTGATATATTTGAAATTTCCTTACTAGTCATTGAGTCCCTTAGAGTCTGGAAAACTTTAAAACACCGTAACTAAATAAATATTAATACATAAATAAATTAAATATAATTTTCTTTTATATAAAAAATTATGGTAGATTTGCTACAGGCTACTGGAACACATACTCTTCAAGGCTGCTTGACTTAATAATTCTTGTTGAAGCACATCAATACTTAGGGCCATGTCATGGAGTAGGGGCGTAACGAAACTGGAGCCACAGTGTAGTAAACCAACGTAAGTGAATTGATTGCTCTTTATATTGCTTGCTATCTGTATAGTAATACATTACATTTTAGTTTTTAATTCCTTGGAGGAAAATATAAGGTAAAAATTACTAACGGTATAAAATTGAGATGATTCCCTGCAATAGTTTCAGGGATAATAACTACTTCTAGGGATTATGTAATTGCAAATATATTACTTTTGACTTCTTAGGCATTTGTAAAAAATACGTTACCTCATAGTGCAAGACATCGCGTTCTGCGCCTTAATTAAGGTAGGATATATGAGTCCAATTCGTTAAGATTTAAAGTTCAGCTATTTAATCAGCGATCATATAATTTGGATGTTTTAACAATGTGCGGCTTTCTTCATTACACACCCGACGGCACAACGCTAGATATCATAAATGAATTTTTACGATGGTGGTAGTGAACTAAATCTCTACCTTTTATTCCAAAAGAAGAAGAACCCTTACAAATATTTGATAAGTCCTACGGCGGCTATCACTAAATAACCAAATCAGCAATATCGAGTGTGGCTGCTGCTTGGAATGGAGACGACCGCTGAGCGATCCTGTCCTTGCGAGCAGCCTGCCTGCCCGGACATTGTTGGTGGTGAGGAAATCACCTCTAAGCCGTTGGTTTCCAAGTAAGGTGTTAGAGAGGACTTCTTAGTCCTAAATTTGCTTTACACTTCTCTTAGGTGTATCGTAAATGTACATAATCACACAATCGCACATACACAATTAGTGCCATTGAATCCCAAGGCAATTCCCTTCTCAACCGATTCATTGTAAAATAAATTTGGGTGCACCACTTCCAGACATAGGTAAAGATAAGAATACCAACATTTCATTCCTTCCCCACATTTTACTTTCATATAAATTGTTTGGGAAGTATTCATACGATATATTTCTGAAATATACTGTTTGTACCTATTTTAAAATAACTTTAACAGTATTTTTTAATTGATGGTTATAATAAAAACAAATAAAGAATTGAGTTACTTCTTTACTCCAGTTAACCCTAAGTCTTGCTCTAGTTCCTAAGAGATTTTAAACAGAAGAAATAATCTCCCCCGTAGAAACTGAGTGATACCTGTGGAAGCATAAGAGATGATAAGGCAGGATGACTCAACTGTACTAAGAAATCGCCGTCACTTAAATCAAATATGTCCAAAGACTAAGGAAAAGATCTGCTTGCTCTAAGAGAAGGTGAATGAAGAATTTAAGATGAATCTACCAGCTTATAAATATAATACAATAGTTGACTACTATGGTAATGTATTCTTATGAGAAGAATACCAATAAGAAGATATAACATTTTTACTACAAGCTATAACACGATAGATAATCTTTAAAGCGTATTATTTAATTAGTAAATAAATCAATTATTGAATACAATAAATTATATTTTTTTATCATAATAATTTATGATTCATTTCAAAAGCACAAGATTATTACTAAATTATGAGTTATGGTTCAAAACTGAAATTCAGTCGGATATTAGTTACTGGAAAGGGTCGTTATATCACATATTATTCTCCATATTTCAAAACAAAATTTATGAGAGAGAGGAGGGACCTATATAACGCTCCACCACAACACTGCCTCCAGCACCGGGGAGCCTGTGTCAGCGTAAAGCTACATTTTAGCTCAGCTTTCACATCCTCGTTCTCTTCTACTTACTTTACGTATCTCTTTCTCGGTAAGTATTCTGATTCTTTTCGGTGCTTGAACAATAAAAAGGAAATTATGAATTATATTATATTTGACAAATCGAATGAATCTAAACAAACAACTTGTGAATAGGTAAAATATAAAATTAATAAGAATAAGATTGACTATAATCAAACATGAAATATTTATAATATTGATTTAAAAACTCATATGTACTTATAGTCACATTATTAGGGCAGCAAGTAACTCTAAGAACAAGTCAGCCACGATGGTTTTTAAAGTCCTGTAGTACTTGGGTACAAATACGTTAAGCATGTTTCTATTTAGATATTATAGCAATAATATGTTTAACATTGTTAACAATTATAAGTAACAACAGCCAGTGCCTGACTGTGACGTCCTGAATGTTAGCATTACTCCTCGTAATTACCTCATCTACGTCACACAACACATACCTCAGGCCTGCATACCTCGCATAGTGGTAATATCACATAACTCACACCTATACATGCTAGTCAAGGCCAGCTCAAGCGTATTAAGTTAATTGTATTTATAATTAATTTATTACCTTGCAATTTTAATGCACTGCAATGTTTATTTCAATTAAATCAAAACACTAAATTGTTCTCATTGAATAGATAAACGCTATGTACCAAAACACGATGTTTCTGCAATAGCTTGCCAATTCTAGACAAGTCGATATAAAGATGCTCCTAGTATTGCATTTAACAGCAAGCACACGCATATTTCCGTTAGTACTGTGAAAGTAAAAGTCCTGAAAATTACATTTTTAGAAAAGAATTTCATTAAAATTAAATGCGAAATGTTCAAAATATTGTGAATAAAAGTTGTATGTCATGATTGTATTTGACCCTCTTTGTTACTGCTTTGTTACAGTTATTGTAATAACATAGAGTAATCTAATTTGAACACTCTACTACTTTATGTCTTTTACATTGAATTAATAAACAATTTATTCTTTCTTTTTGTTAAAGTTATATTTTTATTTTATTTCAATATTACTAGATATAAAATAAGAAAAAAATATATATAAATTTCCAAAAACTTGAACAGTGCATTAAGTAAAATTAGTGAATTATTTTCTCAGTTTAGAATTTATGTTCCAAATTAAAGCTTTATTTGAGCTTTTGTTACAGATACTTCAATGTCAGTGCCATTTTTAGTTTAGGACCTTTACAGTTTTAATAACTGTAAAGCCACAAAAACCATATTTCAAGTTTTGGCTATTTTATAAAAGACAAATATAGGTTTTTTCTTTTATAATAATTTATTTTTAGAAAGTGATCTTTAAATACTGCTGTTATTTTTAAGGTTATTTTCAAAATTAGCGATTTATATAATCTAACACTCCCTGTTACCGAATTTAATTATTACTCAGTCATGTTTCAGAGAAATATTTTATTACCTAACAGCATTGACGTATAATGGTATAATGGCGTGTACCTGGCTGACATCACCATTGTGGCATGTGTACCTGAAGCTAAACATTTACGAGTTAGCTGTACTGTTCAGAAAGCTAACATTGATCATCATTTTATATTCTCTGCGGTGTAAAAAACGTATATGGTAATCGTGACGCTCAAGGCGTAGGCCTAAGAGTTAAGAACATGCAATATGATAATTTATCTAACCATTTTTTGAAGTAAGAATGGTTTTGAGCTCCACGCTATATATCATCAGGCTACATGCGTGTATGCTTATTGCCTGGAAGTGCGACAAGACCTGTCTGAATGTGCAGCTGTCACCTACAGCGGAGGTTACAAGATCACAACACGCCTGAGTTATGGAGGCTGTTTTATTTTTTTCCGGAAGCAGCCAACCTTCATCGCTTCGTATTTGACACTATATTTGTCTCTCTTTAAATTAAGCAAACTAAAAGACAATATCAACAAATACCAAATAAGGAACTGACGGGCCTTATAGAAATAGAAATCCGCCCGTCCTTTTGTGCAATAACTAACGAAATTTGGTACATACCTTCCTCTTTATCCAAAGAAGATTATATTTACTGTAGCGTGAAAAAGTCTAACTGCAGTTCGTTTGCCCATCTATGCGATAACTCTTGATAGAAAGATCCTAATCACATGAAATTTGGTATATAGTTGCTCTTAGTCCAAAGAAGATTCATATTTATTGCAGCGTGGAAAGGTCAAAATTACAATTCGTCTGTTCAAACTATGTTATAACTCTTGATAGAAAGATCTTGAAACACATAAAAGATGTGTTACAGTGAACTCGCGACCTTGTAATTTTGACTGTGAGTGTTCTTATTATTATTAATACAATATCAATTTCTAGACAACTTAATTTTATAAAAATGCAATAAAAACATTATTATTATTATTTTTAACCTTATGATAAAGTAAGTAGAATTTGGGCGAGTCAATCATTAAGCACTGTTACAGGTGAAGGAGATCAGACTAGAGGAAGATCAGGTAGAAGAGAGATCGCAAACAATCACTTACCGACTCGATTACTTTGTGTCTGGTATCGATTGATAATACTGGCATTCCTGGTCAACAGCTTAACACTCTGCATACTGTTCTTACATAACACGCTCATCTTTTTAAGGCTAATCACTCACTTAAAAGTTTTGTTCACAATAAAAAGCTTTAAATAATTTTTAAAATCTACTGAAATGGCAATATATTATCTAATGTGTTAATAAAATATATTGACAGGAAAGTTTCCTAAATAGTTAAAAACATCAACTGTGTTTGACAAAATCTATGTCAATATATTTCTTCAATGAAGGAGATTTTTTTCCAGCCAATCAGTACAGATTTACTGCAGTAAATACCGAGATTGTAATTATAACTATTATTTAAATCACATTGAATGGTATTAGTAATAATAATGTCACCTGGATTGTTCATAGTTTTCAATAAGTCATTCGATTTAGAAGATTTGACTTTTTTGAAAAGTTGAAAGTCACAGAAGCGAGATGGGTAGATAGGGTACGAAACGTGTTCAAATGTTTTTAAGCTATTTCAAAACTCATCAATTTTACACCTTGAATGCAAACCAAGTACTCAAAACTTAGAACATATGGAATCCACTTTTAATCTGTGTTGAAAACTATACATTTGTACCGTATGACGATAACACATGGGGGTGGTGACTTCTGAGGTCGTAGTAATAAATACTAGAAATACAAAGTTTACTTATAAGTTCAGTTTAATTACGAAAACTTAAAAGCACCACTTTTAGATGGTAAAGGAAAAGTTATGTAATGCCACGTTGCTTTCAATTAGAATATAATAACTAAAAAAGTATATATTCTAGGTGGGCCTAAAATATCCAATGTTCTATTGAATTATGCGTACGACGTTTTACTTTACAAAACAATAATATTTCACTTCCCTTCGCAATAGGTAGACTCACAACCCGGGTGTCGGCGTCTTGGCACGAGACATTGAAGCTGTAGTCTAAGAACGGTTATTTCTAAAGGAGGAGTAGAAGTTGGGAAATGGTAGCCATCTATTCAAACAACACGTGAGATACATCAGCTATGTAAACTCGCCTAAAACAAATTCGCGACGGTATTAGCCATTTAATGATACAAATTACTATTTATAACAACATTCTCGTCGCCATAAGGACGACGCCACAACCTTTATCTATCTCCATCAAGCAAATAAAAGATCTTCAAGGGTAAGTTACTTTACTATTCACATCTTTACTTTACGTTACATTCATTTTATACGTTTGGCATCAAAGGGCTAATTTAATAATACGAAAAGATAAATTTTACTTACGGACAAAGCGCGCGAGGTCTGATCGGTTACGTATGGTAAAAATCAACAATGAACGAGAAAGGTCGCAAACAACCCCAGGATAGTGTCCACAGTTTGTATGTTTATTTGTGTAGTCATGTGGTTGAAAGTTAGTTCGTTTTGTTACTGCTAAAACAGTTTACGTTTTCACTGTGGCAACAATTACAAATCAATTTACTTTGGCGCATTCAGTATGTATAATTTAAAGCAACCTTGTTACATCAATTACTACAGTTTTATAGACACATAAACTTTTACAAAGCAATTGAAATGTATATCTAATAATGAATTGCACAAACAGTTATCATGAAACAAATAATTAAGAACAAGTTTAAATTGCATATTTCTTAAAATCACCTTTTACACGAAATCAGATCAGAATTAAAGGATTTATATAATAATGCAGTTTGAGTGGATTCAGATTACATTTGTACCCAACGGTGAATGGAAATAAGTTGGCCTTACCACACGTGTGTAGGGCGAGCAATTTTTTATATTATTATTGGCCACCAAAATTAAGTTATCGAGTTCACTTACGTTTACATTACTTTCACTAAATTATTCTATATATATATATAATATATATATATATATATATATATATATTTAAACCGATAACCAATCATAATTATTGTGTTATTTTTGTTCCTTGCTGCGATATTTATCCATCTGTATAATTTGACAATACCATTTGAATCGTTTATTAAATCATATTTTCTGGCACATTTATTTGTTGGTGGACCCTAACTATTTACTAATACTTTAGTGCAGTCATTGAAGCGAAAAATACGGTCTTACCTCCGAATTTTTTTACTGTGAACCGATTTGCATGAAATTTTGGAATTAGGCTCATCTTACACTTAACTTCAAAAGTGAAAATGATCTGAACTCCGCCTATTATTTTTAAGGGGTGTAAACAACCCCTTAATGGAAAAAATCGACATTGAGCCATTTTATCGCTAGAAAACATGTTTAATAGTAAGTGGTGAAATTTTAAAGTGTTTTTATAACACAATTTACCTCATATTAAAATCATTTTTCAACCCCTTGAACATCTTACAAACCCCCTCACAAAAAAATACTTTGGTATGATATAAAAAGATGTAAGTATAGAGTTAGTAATATTTTATATTTTCTATAATAATTATCGATTTTTTAACCCCCTTTCAACCCTTGAAAACTAACCCTTGATAAAAAAATTGTTAAAAAGTTTTTTTGATAAAATGAAAAGGATTTAAATATTATTCCACACTCTCGAAAATGATTATCATATTCTTAAGCTTTTCTACCCTTAAAACTACCCCTAAATTAAAAACAGTAAATATATATGATTACATATTATTTAAAAATAATTTAATTTAGAGTAAAAAATTGCCATTTATTGCATAAAATATTTACAAATTATACAAAATTTACTCAAATGTGTTATATATACATATAAGAAAGTTGGTATGTATTCATGCCTACGTTTCCCAAAAATATATGAGCCATATTATGTATATATATACACATTACAATAGTTTTGGGTCTCTATTATACTGCGTACTTTTCACATTGCTCCAAATATTCACAGTCCGAAATTTTTCAGTTACTAAGTAGAAAAAAAATATGATAAGTTTTTTTGACCATAACTCCTTCAATTTTTCATGCTATCACAATTTATAAAAAACCATTGTAAAGTTAATTAAGAGAGCTACAACATCCTTCATTGCAATATATAGTAAAAAACCTTTTTCTCAAACGGTGAAGGTTAAAGGGCTTAAGAGGAGCTGTGATTACGCTGCCACGCGCTCTTTAAAACAATCATATTTCCGTCAATTTTTGTTTTTACAGAAAAATAAAAAAATCCAAATTGTTTGTCAGAAAATATACCTACATTTTTTTTATACCTACACTTTTATTCCTATGTGTCGTCATTTTTGAGATATTATGAAAAAAGGTGGTTTTTTAAAAAATTTGAAATTTTTTTTAATCGTGACTTTTTTTGAAAAATATGTGTCCTGAAGCATCCAAACTGATACAATCTATTAAACTCTTCATAATAAAGTTGATTCTAGGTGGAATAACGATTAAATTTTAATTTTGGTGGAAATGGCACTTATGAAACCCATTGATTTAAAAGAAAAAACATTAGATGCTCCTCTTATTTGCAATACAGCTCACTTATTTTACGTGCAAAAGACTTTTAATAGTGCTCATTTTAAAGCTTATTTCAAGCACTATAAAACTCTTTTTCATTAGAATGCCTAAAATGCATCTGGTCGCCGCTAGATGGCATTGACCACATCGATTTAAATTTCAGACAAAATAAAAAAACGGCTTTGATTTTTAATATCTAGCTTAATATTGCACTTAGAATACATTTCTTAAAAAGAACCTTGTTCATTGTTTTTAACCTGCTACAATTGTGTTCCTTATAAAATTTTCGATAAAACGTATATTTTTGGAGATATTTGCCAAAAACCAATGAAAAACGTGTAACAATTGCGAATTTTCAATTGCCAATAACTTGAAAAGTATTGATTTTTCGAAAAACTTTATGATGATTTTTTGCTTAAAATTAGGCCTTCTATCGATATCTGAGGTTATTTTGAAAAAAATTAATTCACTCCCCTAGAAGGGGTGGCAACCACCCCCAGGGTGGTTGCGGAGAGTTCAAATCATTTTCACTTTTGAAGTTAAGGGTAAGATGAACCTAATTCCAAAATTTTATGCAATTCGGTTCACAGTAAAAAAAAAATTTCGGACCAACAATGCTTCAAATGACTGCACTACTTATGAATCATGCACAAGTTTTAATTACCTTATTTATTGTAATCTCATTCATTTTAGGCTCAATTTGTTATTGATTGCGGATCATTTTACAATCGAACTAAAAGTTTCAACTGAAATTTGTTCTTTATATAAACCTTCCTTTCCCCTTTATTTGGTTTCTTGTAGACTAAAAACTGTATTTACTTTGGTGTTCTACTCTTCCATGAGAGTTAGACTGTTAGTTAATAGATTAATATTTTGGGTATGTCCTGCTTATTAAGTATTTTGTGATTTAGGTTAGCTAAAATGTCTGTAACAACTTATAATAAATCATAATTTTGTTTAATGTTATAACCTTTTACTTTTCTGCTAGATTTTAATCTTATAAATATGTTAATAAGTTTTGGAAAATGTATTAATATATTATTAAAATTTTATGAAAAAATTCCATTGCACTTGGCCAATTCGTTCTTGGTATAAAATTAGATTTAAAAAATGACGGAATTAGAGCTCAAGGAAAATAGAGAGCTTTTACAGGACTTTTTTTTAAATTTGACTTTTCAATATATTAAAATCATAACCAAGCATGTTGCAGTATCATTACGAAAAGCTATTTTTAGATTTTTTTACATTAACGCTATGCAATGGACAGATCATATAAAATGTTGTCAGTGTTTGTAAGGGATTGAAATATACTTAATTTGCAAGAATCACTTCATGAAGTTCCCACAAGAAATCGTTTTCACGTAGCTTCATGAAATCTTTCATTATGCTAATGCCGCTGTGTATCGGGAATTTTGGTTATTATCGCAAGACAAACTGAACCAAGCAAAGTCGAGCATGATTACTGCTTGGATGATGACCGCTATGGACCGTGTCCATGCAAGCAGCCCGCCTCCTAAACCATTGGTGGTCACCATTCGTCCCCAGGTTAGGCGTTAGAGATGGCTTCTTAGCCCTAACTTTGCCTGGTGTAGTAAGACTTTTTACCTTTTGTTTCTTTTAAAGAATATGAAATTGAAATAAGAACAATACATTAGTCGAATTTATTTAAGCGGATTTGTCTGTAAGTTTTGGGCTGTAATATTGAATATTTTAGTATCATCTACAGAATTATAACATCAAAAGTAATTCGTTAAATGTTAGTACTCGTAATCTAACTAAGTGTTGATACATTGTATCATATCTGATCAATGAATATATGCAAATCTAGGAGAAAATAAAATTGTGTTAGCAGGTTACTCAAAAAGATAATATAGTAAACCAGTATGATTTCAAATATCGTAAATACCAGTGAAGTTATGACCATTATCAGCTGTTGTAAACCCCAGATGTCGTGTTAACACAAGATTGGAACTAACCCAGTATTGGCAGAGCTCCAGTCTCTGCCAATACAAAGTCCAGTCTCTGACTATGGCAAAGTCACCATAACGATGTTATTTACGTTTTGGATATCATTATGGCTTTAATGATAATATTTTGTTTCCATTCTAAGTAACTTTAATCCTGTTGATCCAAATGTATAGGCAAGTGTGTTTATGTTTCAATAGTGTATTCCAAAATATCTCATAAAATGTGACAGTATTATGCTTTTGTGGATTTTAAAATTAATAAATAGATTTCATAACTAAAATGAAATATTATCACTTAAATTTTAAATTTGGTGAAAGTGATACCTACTGATAAATACTCCTTCCTTTACAGATCGCTGTCACTGTGCTAAACTAATTCTTCACTGTTGTACACAGCAGTGCATTTGAATCCTTAATTAGATAACCGAGTTGAGAGTCTTAAAACCGTTACTTAACGCCATAACAATGTGTTACTTACTGGTTTAACCTTATTTTCAGCTGGTTAGTTTTTATTTATACAGGTTGAAATCTACGATTTATGAAATTAGCAATATTTTTGTATATAAATTAAATAATAAATTACATAACATGTCTATTTTAAAGGTGGACGAACGAAGCCAATCACTCGAGCCACTACAAAATTTGTTTCTGTCTGTCTGCCCAAGCTATATCTCGAGAATAGTCTGACCTATAGACTTTCCATGAAGCATCTTTTCTACAATGAGTTTGATGATGGTGACCGACACTCCGTGGGATTTGGTTGATAATTAGCGAACGTTTTTACATTGGATCTCTTGGATATCTAAGATATCAACCATGACCATAGCAGAATAAATACATCTTTTAAACATGAGTACAATCATATCAGATTTTAACTTATAATATTTTTAATCATTTAGCCACCAAAAACTACCTCAACAGATACAACATAATCTTTTCATGACATAATAGTAGACTTTTATTACGTAAACACTGCTATAAAACCACCAAGAGGCAAAGAAGATTTAATCTCTAAATGTTAAATTTTTCAAGAAAATTCATTCATACGTGATCTTTTTATTATCCTTAAAAGGCTGACTTGTGAAATTTACCAATTACTTGAAAATGCACTTTTTAAATTTTAAATAAGACAAATATGCTGCAAAAAGCACTTTTGGAATGTCACACTACTTATTTCTTCTATATATGGGCTGATAATCTTATTAAAACGTTCTAGCAAATAACACAGATAAAGTAATTCCATTTAGTTTTGAGTTTTAAAAATTGTGTTGTATCTTTAGTGTATATAACATATACACAAACACAACAGCTATAGTATAAAACAGTTACTTTAAATCATTCAAGTATATGACTATATTCATTAACGAAAAATATCACGATTTAGTAATCATACGTATCAAGAGAAATTAATAATGATACAAAATGGACATGTAATATTAAAAATTATTTCCTTCTTAAAGGGTCTACAAAATGTATTAGTCTATGGTGTAAATTTTCGAAGCCCTTTTACAATTTCAAACCATCTTACGTCATTAACGAACTTTAAACAAAGAAAATAGAAATTTAAACGCACACTACGTTATAAAAAGGTAGAATTCTTGAGGTATAAATGCGAACTTGGATTAATCAAGGTCTGTAATAGCCTCACTGCAACCTACCAGCGACTTGCATTTTCATATTGCTTACAGTGAGGTTGTGCTAGAATTATTTTCTTTCAGGAAAGATTGATTAAATTTCAAGTAGTCGTTTATGTACATTATTTGTATTTTATATGAAAATAAATGTTCAAATAAAAGTAATAAATTTCCGATAAATAACTTAATTGGTTTATGATAAAATTGGCTTAGCAAATTATTCACTTGCATATTTTTCAATATTTTTAACCAAAATGTATGTAAGTTTACAAACGTTCGATGGTAAAAAATCTATTAAATATAATGTTTACCTAAAAATCTAGAAAAATGTTATAAATACAAAAATATAAGAAAAATGTCAAATTAACGTAACATTGAAAAACCATCAGGTCGACATAAATAAATCTTGAATTTTTTGTGTTGGACTCTATATTAAACGCCTTTCTTTCAACCACACGTTGGATTAACCGAACTCGTTTTTATTTCCAGGAAGTCGTGATTTGAAGGCAGTTGGTAGCATACGCAAATTTGGTTAATATTAATATAAATTATGAATTACATTACTAACATGGTTTTACAAACATATTACACTAAAAGGGAAAAAACCACCCTCCATTTAGAGCAACAGTTAGATTTAACTCAAAACAATGATAAACCGTAATACTCATAACATTATAACATATGATTATGAAATTTTTCGGTATACAAACAAATAAATGGCAGTAATTTTGGTGTGTTCACGTAAAGCGTGACATGTAACAAGAACGTTACCGCTCCATGAAGACGTTATTGTTTTTTCATTATCATTCATTTTTTTTATTACAGTGTATGCTGTTCGTTACACCTTGTGGGAACATAACAGTTGTACTGCATTCGTTGTTATGAATCAAACCATACATTATTAGACGTTAAATCTTCACAGCAACAAAACTAATTTTAACTACCGTTTCTATGTGTCATTGTTACTGAAAACTGTGTTTTTCAACTTACTGTTATTGTTTGGTAAAAGTTGTACCTATTTAGCTAAGCGTCACTAGAGGTTACGGTAAAAATCCTTTTGTTGCCTCTCAATCTATTTTTATAGTCCGCACGATATCTAAAGAGTAAAACATTGACCTGTAGGTTTGACAATTTTTGTATGAAGCTTTATTTCCCTATAAAGAGGCTTGAGTTAAATGATGGAACGTACCACTGCATGTGATTTATGATGAGTTAGTCAACATTTCTACATTGGCATTGTGAGTAACCATGATGCAACGAGGAAATGAAATAATAATTCAATTTTTAAACAAACTGAGTGTAATCATATGACATTTTAACGTGTGAAATAGTAAAATATGTAAATATAGGCGTGAGATTCTGTATCAACCTCACTGTAGCCTATTACACGACACGTGGTGTGGCGTATCCCAACCTTGTTTTAATTTCAAAATTTTCATCTCACAAAACGTACTTGCTCCACCGGAACTCGAACATGATCTCTCATTTACTAGCAAGCTACCACCATGTTGTTACCTCACTAATTATGATTACGTTAAGTTTACCTGAACTTTCACCGCCATGATAAGTCATCGTTTCAAAGTTAATTAAGAAATAATGATTAATTTGGATAGTATTGGAAAATTCAAAATTACCAAAATTATTGATATTAGAATAACTGTATATTAATAAGGAACATCATGTTTCCAAATAAGTAAGGTATGGAAATTATTCTCATAAATGTTAAGAGAGATTTCAAGGTCATCCTGTATGAAGTATTGGACCCGCACTTCAATAAAGCAGAGAAGCAAACAGCGCATAGGGGAGATGTGGGGCAGCACAAATATTTGTGGCGACTGTCAAAAGGCTTTTAATATCGTCCGTTTCGTCTGAAAATGACACTACGAGTACTTGCGTATATAGAGTACATTCCAGAAAATCTGTCATATTTTTATTTGCATATCTTATCATTCAATATAGAAATGTAATTGTGTCTTACCACAAGCTTATTATATCTATAAGACCTGTAAAACAGTTGTTTGGGTATTTGTGGCTCTACGATAATACTCTACGAGCAGAAAAAGTCTGTGTATAAAACTGTCAAGTTCGTATTGATGATTTTTGTATAATATAAGTAATATTAGCATAGACAATTGCCGTTTTTTGTGATTACACTACTAGAACGTCAATCAAAATATGGTTTTTGAAAATCTTTCTTTGTATAATGTCAAAATTAAAACGTGAAGAGTATGAACATAAAATGGTCATCTCAAAATTACTAATGTTTAAATGAGGCTAACACAGTTTTGGGGTACATTGAAATGCTTTGTATTCCTATCGCCATAAATAAGTCCTAATGTTTAATATATGTACTAACGTATATAACATTACTATATTAATGAGTAACTCATTTTGGAATAGATCAAATGTTGTTCCAGACATCGTTATTGCTAGCAGATAAAAAAAACTGAACGTATTTAGTGTTGTTTCTGTTTTGTTCACTCCGGTTATATCACGGTCACAGTGTTTAAAATAACGTAAATATTCAGTGGTATCTTGTAAATGAGCCAACACAACACAATCCACTCCTCCTAAACTTTTTCCAGATTGTAACTAATTATTACACTTTTAGGCGCCACCAGGCATATATTTATTTACCTCAGGAACTTTACATTAATTTCAATGAGCAAATAAGCATGTCCAATAAATATTTACTTGGTTTTAAAAAATGTAACTTATTAATAGGCAAGTGACTCACGGCACTTTCTTAGAACATTTACTGCAGGGCCTGCAGTTGTATGTGGAGTTTGAAAGTCCTAGATTTGACGTAAGTTAGGGAACTTTAAGTTACTAAACTTACGTTTACTGCTGTTACGCTTCTAACACTCCTGTTTTTGTCAAATAATATACACTCATTGTATATGAGCCGTTTTCAAAATATACACATAATCAACGTAAATGTTGCTTCAGAAGAACCCTATTCCAGTTCCAGTTTATATTTATTTCAACCAACACAAAAGATATAGACTAGTGCTAGCATACAACATTGTGTGCTAAGGATACACAGTATACAGCTGAAAGAGAATCGTATTGTATAACAAGGGTTTAGTGTGGCGATTTATTGTGTGATATGCCACTTCTCGACATCCTACATGTTAAACTACATGGCAGCTGTCATAGATCAGTGTCACATCGGGAATAATACAGTGAAGCGCCCAATGTGAGAGGATCACATTCAGGCTCCATCACAGCAGCTGATGCATCTTACTGTGGTGTCAACTTGGCTGTCTGCAAGTCTTCATCATGTATATTTCATTTCTTACTGGTTAAAGTTGTTGTGCGGGTCTTTAAGTTCCAGTTCCTGGAGTCATATTGAACAAAGATATGATATCAGTGTTATATCCACTTACTTTTCGACATACAAAAAAAATAGATTTTAACTTAAACTGTGTTTAAAATAATATTAAAAATAGGGTTTGTAACAATTTATTCTTACAACAGCTTAAGTCAGTTTTATTAGCTGAAGATAATTTATTTTTTATATATTACCTAGTCTCTTATAAATTTTGTAAGTTGAAAATTTGTATTCGACTATGTATATTGCAATATTTTTTAGAGCATTAAATGAATATACGAAAATACAATTTATACTGTAACATAAAAATTGGTTCTAGATAATAAACACAAATTTCTGTCATAATCCAACAAGAATTGTGGATATAAGCTTACTAATACATATATATATTATATATATATTATATATATATTATGTTTTATTTACTGAAATGGGCAATCACTTACCTAATTAGTTTTACAAGAAACGATCTACAGACGCAGATTACGATGTTCAGCATGTTTTATGACAATTAAATAATGATCCTTACTATTCCTAAAAACTGACAAAATTCTAATGGAGGCGTACACGTAACAAACATGTATGAGCAAAACCATTCCCTTTTATGTTTTTTAGCATCTGAAAAAAGTAAAATAGTAGCTCTCTGGTATTATAGTCTCTCATAAGTCTGTAGTAGTATATGTTCTTACCTTCATTAATAGTGGTTTTGTCAAAAGTACCTATTTTTAAACCTGTTACTACCAGAAACATGTATGGCTTTGGTTTTAATTTATAAGGAATCCGAATTCGTTTTTTAACATAATTAAAATCCTTTTACCCATTAGTATATGTTTTCGACGCACAAAAAAACAAAAACAAATAAAGAGCGGATATAAAAAGTTACACAATATATGAAAAGTATGAAGTAGATGAAAAAAATTACTATAATAGTATCAAAACGTGCTGAATGTACGAAATTCTTTAAGTTAGTACATTAATAAGGAATAAGATTGTATTAATATAACAAAGGTGACTTACATTTATTTATTTGAGTGATAATGCATACAGTATATAAGGTTGCAATTATTTTATTTAAGCTAGAGTAAGCAAACGTCCACGTTTATAGCGTTTAATTTTTCTTGTATAGTTCATTGATTAAAGCCTTTCGTAAAAAACCTTAGAGCCATATATAGCTTAGAACTTGACGACAGCCATACCTCAGTCAAGCTGTAATTGAGCCAGAGTTTCTGTGTAATGTGACAACCGTACTTACCCCAATTATAACACGGAACCTGATAATGTAGGCCATACTTGGTTGGTGATGGAAGTGTCGTTATATAAGTGGCTATGACGTGGTTTAAACTCAATTACAGCTGATGAGATACGATCTATCCTGGACAATAATAACACAAACTAAGTCAACCACAACTCTTATCCTTCTTTCTATGTCTCTGTTGTGTAATACAAAATTGGTTCATGTGGTTCTTAATGCTATGGTTATAATATATTCTGTGGTTAGAACAACAATCAATATTTTCATGTAATATTCTTCATTCAATTAGTTCGAGTCTCAGTCTTAGGGCTGCGCCACTACCTCCGTTTGCGCATTTTTGGTCTGATATTCCATTTCCATGATATTCGCAAGCTTCCAAGAAAAACAGCCGCTCTCTCCATTAATAGTTATAGTCGAATTGATTACAAAATAGGAACTGGGACCGGTGGGAGGGGCGCGGTCGACGGCTGAGAGCAGCCAATCAGCTTCGAGTAAACCGCACAGCGTTGTCGTTTTCACATCCACACGTCACTCCTCAGTCTCAGTCTCTGCCCAGCAACCGATTCGTGCGTTTCACTTTGTAGTCTCGTGTTCTGTGTAACTATAGAGGTGTTTACCGTTGTTAAACAGTCCCTTTTCAGGACTTAGTTTGTGACTTAGGCCTAGTGTAACAAACTATTTTGTACTTTCATAACCTTCTCGTACTGGTAGTTAATGATTATATTTACATCATGAATGCAGAAAATCAAACTGTGAAACGTCGTGGGCGTCCGCGCATTCATCATAAGCGTTTACATTATCAGAACGTAGGACGTGGTGTACCTCTGCGCACTCAAGCCAGAAAACTTGTTTGCACTGCCAAAGAATATTTCCAACAGGAAAAAAACAAACAATGGCCCACTCTTACCCGTTGCCAAAGTTGTACAACGAACTGCAGCGGCCCTGGCATAAATAAAAATACCGTTGTAAAAATTTGTTCAGAGAAGAAGAAAAAACATCGTTGAGGGAGGAAGTGGGACAAGTACATACCCCAAACAAAAAGAAACTTCCACGTCAGAGAAACGAGTAGTTACAAACCTCGATAATTTCCAAAAAGAATGCAATCCGTCCGCCATGTGTATGCATACTATAGACAAAAGGAATATCCAACTTAAAAAAAAAAATTCAATCATTGAAGGATGCTGATTTATTTAACGGTTGCAAATCTTCACTTCAACTTGTTTTAAAACAACTTGGCTTCAAGTACAAGTCAGTTGGGAAACGGAAAGTACTTCTTGAAAGACCAGATGTAGTTGCATGGCGCTGTAGGTTTCTTCGTCAAATGAAGAAGTTAAATTTAGATGAAGTAGTCTGGATTGACGAGACATGGGTTAACACAAATCACTCCCAAACAAACGCTTGGACAGACGACTCTGTTCAAGGTACAAATGTCCGTACCTCTGGGTAAAGGGGGAAGAATGATATTGCTTCAAGCCGGTAATTCTAAAGGGTTTATTCCAAACAGCCTTCTACTTTTTTTCTTCGAAAAAAACGAGTGATTACCATGAAGAAATGGACCACGAAAAGTTTTTTAGGCTGGTTTGTAAGCAATCTTCTTCCAAATTTGGAAGAATCCTCAACCATAGTATTTGATAATGCTAAGTACCACTCAAAAGTATTGGACAAGGCCCCAACAATGGCTTAAAAAAAATGTTTGATGGTGGAATGGCTACAGAAATTCAACATCCCCATTTGAAGCAGACATGAAGAAAGCAGAACTTTTGGAAGTAATAAATTTACACAAGCCTCGCTTTCCAAAATATGTTATTGATGAGCTGAGTTAGCCAAGAACGTGGCCATACTGTAATTCGTTTAACCTCCCGTATCACTGCCACTTCAATGCTATAGAGTTGATTTGGGCCCAAATCAAAAGGACACGTTGCAAAAAACAATAAAACGTTCACATTGACGGAAGTAACAAGATTAACCAAGGAAGGGATAGACTTAGTAACAGGAGATGATTGGAAAAAAATTGTAATCACATACAAGGAAAAACCATAGAGGATGCGTGGGAAAATGAGGGGTGTTCTGGAAACTGCGATTGAAGAGCTCATCATCACGTTAAACAGCGACGACGACTCCAGCGACGACGACTCCAGCGACGACAGCAGTGCTTTTTTCGGATGACCAAAATTTGGGAGAAGATCGCTTTGACCATCTGCTATCAGATGAATCTCAACATGACAGTGAAAAATGAAAGTTGACAGTGACTTAAGTGGAGTGCAACAATTATGCCCAGAAGGTAGAGTACTACAATTTGATGAATTTTAATAAGTTTACGTAATAAACAATTTCAGAGTACAGCTACTAAACTAGACCTAATTAAACGTTATTGTTTTGAATGACAGTAATATGTATGTAAATAAAAATATTTAACATTTAATGCTTGTTTGATTGTTTTTCTTATCCTGCTTAATTTTGATAGATTTACTATTATATATATATATATATATATATATATATATATATATATATATATATATATATATATCGTTTAATTTTTCGAAAAAATATATATTTTTAATTCTATTTCCGCATGCAAATACGACAAACCTATTCACTTAAAAAATCATATTTCAAATAATTTTTTATGAATAGGTACTGGTTTAAAAATTACATCATAATTATTACCTAGCCAATTGTAATGATATTTAAAATTAAATGTGCAACCAAATATTTATGTAATTATTTAAATCAATATTTACGTGAGTTTGTTTCATTTATTAACACCAAAACGAAAAGTATGAGCAAACCAAGTTCATACAAGGTCATGAGTGAACTTGATAATAATTTTGTGTAAATCACCAAAAGTCACTCAAAAATATTAACCGTAATGAATAAATTGATAGAATAATAATATAATCAATTGAAGACTCAATAAACGGTCAGTGAAACGCGCGTGGCTAGCAGATCTGCTGTACCCTGTAACACCAAGCGACGTCAACGTGGCAACGCCGCTCCCCCTCCTATGCCGAGCGCCAGTCCTATTTTATAATTAATTCAACTATAATGAAGTGTCATACTGAGTGACAGCGCTAGCGTCGTGATCGCCCCTTCCACCGTCAGCAGCGCTACTCTTGGACAGCGGACTATAGTCGCGACTGTAGAGGCATCAACTAATCACATGCTACCTTATCGACTGAGCGAGTGAGAGAAACGATAAGTTCACTAAACTGCAGCTAGGGCGCGCCTCAAACAGCGTCATAGAACTCACTTTTACCGCTACTGATTCATAGCACTAGACGGGTTTTTCCTGGTATAACTAGTACAATAAAAGGCAAAATCAACAAGAATATGAAAAAATATGTCAATGATATTATAATAATACGAATTAGTAATTGTGTCTTTTAAAGTGTGGAAATTGCAACGATGTATTACAAGTATTACAATGTCACGATAGAAATAGTGTCACTACCTGCGAGATTTTTATAATAAAGAGTAAAGAAAATTATATTTATTTTCAGTAAAAATGAAAAGTGTAATAAAAATAATACTTGATCATATTCGTAATGTTTTATAAAATACAGTAAAATAGTAGTAACAGCAGCAGCTCCGGTCTCAGCTTAGCTCCGGTCATCTTACCTGCCTGTGTGACGTCTCTCATTTCCGACCGGAAACTCTTTACCCTAATCTAGAGTCTAAAAGAAAAGCTGTGTTACTAAATAAATGCAAAAAATCTGTACTATAAGTAATTATAAAAATTTCTATTTAAAACAGAGCAAGAGTTCATAAATTAGATTTTCGTGTAGAACATAACATCTCATTTTCCATGAACGATTCATCTACAAGTAATGTAATACACTGTCATTCAAATTAAAATGATAATGTGGCTTAATTGCTCCATCATATGTTTTATTTTAGGTTTACTTTTTAATTTGTTCATATTCTTGCAATAACTCACACATGTGTATTACCGTGTTAATGAAGAAAGGCTCCAAACACAAGTAGCAAATTACTGTGTTGTCCCTTAATCTCTACGTGAACTCTCGGCTAAAGAATTCGATATTTACCACTTATATCAAGGAGGGTCTTCACTGCTTTATAACAACGTTACACTCAACATTTACGTACCGAGCGCGCTTTGTCATCCAGACCTATTACACATGTTAACAAAAAAAAATAACAACAAATGGACATGAATAAATGTTGTTAAAGAATAACAAGAAAAGTGGATATAAGAAAACGCAGAGAGGATTTTGCAAGTGTAGATAAAATACACTTTTGTTCTCATGTGATGTGCAAATTAGGTATTCTAAACTAAAAGTAAAGTAAAAAGTAGAGTAAAGATGTCTTATTCTACCAGGCGAAGTTAGGGCTAAGAAGCCCTCTCTAACACTTACCTGGGGACCAACGGCTTAAAGGTGACTTCCGAACCACCACCAATGGTCGGGCAGGCGGGCTGCTTGCAAGGACTGGATCTCTCAGCAGTCACCCATCCAAACAGCAGCCACGCTCGACGTTGCTTGATCCAATTATCTTGCGATAACCGTTGTACCCGCTACACAGCGCCATTGGCAGCGGCATTAGCTAAACGTTTGTATACTATCCACTTCAAGAAACCTACTTTTACTTTAAATTGTAGCGTAAAAATAAGTTATACACAACAGTAAAATGTGTAAATCAAGCTACTCAGCAAAGTTGTAAACATTATTCTAAAGAAGGTCAACTATTAAATTCTATAATTATATTTATTCTGTACAGAACGTTAACAAATTTATTATTTAAAAATATTAAACAAAATGCATAAGTTAAATGAATTTCCATATTTCACATACAATACAGAGACCAAGTTATTTCTGCTTTACAATGCATGAGGTGCTGTAATGGAACCCAAATGTGATCCGCCTGCATTAGGCCTCTATGAAAGTGCCAGATTTACATAACACCGATTTTGCTTCGACTTTAAATCTCGTTAAGATAATCTGTTTAGTTTCACTTCAGTTTGTCTAAGACTTTTTTAATTTCAATATTAGTTTTTTTTTAGTCAAGATATTTACGAAATAGTACTTACAGTACTTAATACTTAGTATTACTGTGTTGTATTTCAATGGTTTTACGTCGCATCATTGTAGTCTTCTCAAGTAAATAAATGTCTCGGAAGCTTTTTTAAGGTGGTGCAATCAACTCCGCGTTTGGAAAATATTGTTGTTTCAATTTATATTTATATATTTTTTTGTGATTTTATGTTATTTATGTTTTTTTTCACTCTTTAAGATAATTTTAAATAAGTATATGTAAAATTACAAGTATTTAATGAGGTCAGTTAGTTCATTTTTGTTATAAGGGCAATTAAATACTTCTGAGGGTTAAAACTCCAATCTTTTTACTTTATTTACATGAGTTATAGTTTCCGGGATTGACGGGCGCTTTTACTCATAAAATATGTAGACTTCGTGAAAAATGTTAAAAAAAATGCCATGAAAAATTATATTTTATTAACAGCATAACTTTCTAAATATATAAATGAATAAAAATGTGTGTATCTCTGAAGCTAAAATTCATTTTAATACTGAAAAACTTTTCATCTTCAGCAGTCATCTTTACTCGTATATTGGCTTTATAACAAATTGAACTATACCGCCTTCTTCAAATTACTGAAAGTTTTAAATAAAATTATCAAAAATTAAACATCTTCAGCAGTTTATATTTGGACCTGATTACATAATTGCCTAAAATTAGATTCTTTAAATAGCTTTAATTTCACGGGAAGTGATAAATAACTCTTTTAAATTGACTGCTTCCACGAAAGTTATGTTAAATCGGCATTGCTAGACAAATATTTTCCAAAAAGTAGATGGCACCATCCTAACATTTACAATAATATATTCGGTTTTACTGCATTTAAAATATATGAAAGTTATTGTTATGTGTGTCTCGGCAACCGTATTAATCATAAACATACATCATCACTATGTCTCTGACAGATTCAAGCTTTAATTATCACCATGTTCTGTTGGTTTGAATACCACATTTATAACACACATTAGTTCTGAAGTTCGTTGTATTATAGCCATAACTTGAAAGCAAACTATTGATTTATTTTTGAATAATGGATAGTTAATAAACACAAAATTATATCGTAGCCACTGTTAATATAACACTACTTTAATATAATATTAATATATTTATAAACGAATTAACACAAATATTTTTAGATTCTTCCACTTTAACACATTTAATTGATGTCTTGGAAGGTCAGAAGCAAGACTAGTGACAGCAACTTTGTTACAAGATGTTGATGGAAGCAATTAAGCACCTTCACCCAGATTCCAACAAAACGTGCACTTTTTGTTGTTTGGCTTCCTGCTGAACTAATAAGAGATTGTCACTGTTCATTTTTATCATCAGGGGATCTTTTCATAAATAATTAGAGCAATGGATAAGTTAATGTCATATACACATTTTTTTTAATACGATATTGTGAATAATATGGTACTCCTTTTACTGCATTTTCCGTGTAGTGATTTTAACTAAATAGTTTGAAATACTGTGAAATAGAGATGATCTGCAATGTTCTCTTTTAGCTAGGAATTATAATTTCTAATATCCCCCCCACCCCCCCCCCCCCCCACCCCCCCCCCCCCCCACCCCCCCCCCCCCCCACCCCCCCCCCCCCCCACCCCCCCCCCCCCCCACCCCCCCCCCCCACGCTTATTATTTTCTTTAACGCAAGATCCTTGTCAGTTTAAAAAATCGTATCAACGACGTGGCTATTGCAATTAGGCGTATCAGAGGCGGAGATCATTATCACTGCTGGGTACAGGGGATCTGACCCTTGACCATTACTATTACTAACCGAAAACACACACGCACACACACTCTCTCTCTCTTTTCTCTCATCGCACTTCCTCCATAAATTGATTATTTAGTTTAGGCACACATACCATTTTTATTTCATTTGTTTTTTCCACCGCTTGGAATAAAAACAATCACTGAAACAGTAAAATTCAAGTAGCAATAGACATATATCCCTTTATCTTTTTTACCTTTCCTCTACTCTATTACTAACATATCCAGCGTATTATTTAAATTTTATGTTAGCGGCTAGATGCAACTAGGCCTACGCACAGGCAGATTGCCCATATAGGCTTTCCCAGTATTGTTATTTTTATTCTGCTATTTCGTTACACTTTTCTTACATTTCCTCTATATATATAAGCTGCTGTATCATATAATAATAGCTATTTCATTTAAGAAACATTGTATATATGTTACATATAAACTGCTGGAATAAACGTTATTTCATTCATCATTCACTGCATGATTTATAAGCCAATCAGTTACTACAACCATGATGTATCGCTAACATACATCGGATCAAGAATCGAATAAATTTTTATCGCATATAGCATATAATCCAGCCTCGTGGCAGCTTACTTATTACATAGGAAAAGGAATGTAGAACAAGGTCGTGAACATTTAATGTTGACGTTTAATTTGTTTGAAAACTCCATAAGATTTTATATTTATATTAGCATCCTGGATGAATTTATTTTTTTTACATTTAGGCGTGTATAGAATATTTCTTACTCTCAGTATTTCACCAAAAACGTTTGAGTAAAATGTAGATTTTTATTCATATAATTGACACTCATAATCATAGCAGTTAAAATTTAGGATTTAATCTCAATGGCTTTTAGCAGTTAATACAGTATAGGTCACCACCTGGTTGTCTTGAGGTTAATAGAAAGGTTTTATAAAGTTGAAACGATATTAAAAAATTTCCTTAGAAATATCATAAAATCTTCCAACCGAATTGTTTACGGCTATTATAATGTGAAAATATTGTCCTTGACAGGCAGGCGACGAAACAGTGCACATCAATTTATTAATAAAATTTTATCATGGGTTCTTATATTCAGCTATAAACTGAAACGTAGATGAAAATAAAAAGCCAAACCTAGAGTGAAACAGGAAGTAACTTTATTGGATTCAGAATATAGGTTTGTAAAATTCAATCAACTTCCCATCAAACCCTCGTGTATTACAAGACGCTGCCTTCGATTTTTAGGTCAAACCAAGCTGTCGTGTCGGCTTCTGATATTGTGGAATAGACCTATTAACTTTTATAATTTATTAGTTATTATGTTATTCAGCAGTCAAATAGACCTTTGAGTTTGACATTTTTTCCTAAAATATTCATTTATTTGCAAGCAATATTTATTCATAGCTATATATTTATAAGACTTCAAGATAACAAGATTTTTGCAAATTTGCTATCGTCATAGTTTATAAAAGGTATAACACAACGTTTCGAGGATTGGAATGTATCCTCTTCGTCAGGTGGTGGAGTTATTAATAACTCCATAAAAAAATTTAAGAGCAGAAAGAGTGAAGACGGGAAAGAAAAGGGTTCCAAACATACCCTAAAACTGATTGATGTCTAATCCAGGCATTGTCACTGCACAGGATGCAAGTCCCGAGGACAAATAACAAGTATGAGGATCACATTTGTAATATAAATATTGAAAATATTTGAAAGTGTTACGATTATAGTAACTTTCCAACATTGAGTGTTGTTGTTGTTCCATCAGTTTTGTGTGAATCGAACACCTAAACTAATAATGTATCTTCAGTTTTGGCATTTAGAGATGACTGCCTCGTGTGAGTCTGAAAGGATATTATTGTAAGTTACATTTGTATATCTTACATCATCCTTTTCTAAAATCATCTGGCCAAACACCAATACACATTAATGGGCACTCCTAAATCTTTTAACAAAGAAAGGGAAACGTTATATATGAACTAAAAGCAAAAGTTCATAAAACGAGCAAGAAATTCATTCCACACCACTAGTCCACTTACTTCTCCTTTCAGAAAATAAAACTTTAGACCACATTGTCACACTAACTTGGTATTCAGAGTGTTTAATGAGACTGATTGAGTCTGTGGAAACCATTATTCAAGTTTAACTCACCTAAACTTCCACCATTGTTGTTCCACCATTATTAACGAAATTGTCTAAAAAATGTTTATCTACACCAATCCAAAGTAAGCCCGCAGACATAACGTTGAGGTTATAAAACTAAATTTAATGTAGAAAAATCCAATAATTGAGAATAATGAGTTTCTATAAAGACTGTTTGTGGCAAACTAGTTGCTCTAGGCGTTCAATTCTTTGTGACGTAAAGTGAATAAAAACAATTATATTTACAAAATAATTAATTTATTATTCATCAAATATAATTGGCTAGATTTTTAAATTATTTTAAGCATTAAAAAAAGTGGCTTTTACTGTTCATTATTTATTGAAATTCAATATCATACTGATAAACTCAAATATACCCAATATTGTCCCTCTAATATGCGTTTATTGTTGAAGAAAATCAGAATAATGAAATAACATTTTTCTATTAAGGATTATAAGGCCAAGTAGTTAGTTGCCATAGGCGTTCAATTATTTATGACATCAAATAAATAAAAGACATACTCATTTTTCTAATAATTATTACACTTATTAAATGATTACGCAATATTTTAGTCTATTAATTATTATGCACTTGGCTAACAATATGTACAGTAAAATTTATAAATAAAAAATGAATTGAAAAATATGTTTGTAACCGTAAATCTAGAATAGCTGGAGGAATTCGGATAATTGTTTTATAATTTTTTTATTTTGTATCAGGTTTATATGAAGAGAAGATAAGAAAACGTTTTTTAAAACACTTTAGAGTTTGGATAAGTCACTGAAATGTTTATGTTTCACCATCAAAATTTAACTGATAGCAAAAAGCTAGTGACACTTTTAGAAGAAGTTATTTTGACAAAAACATTTGTTTTAGTTTAAATTTTAATTAATACTGTCCAAAGCCAAAGTTACTATTAAAATTTTACTCCTGATTGTGCCAGGAGCTAATTTATATATATATATATATATATATATATATATTATATATATATATATATGAATTTTACAGTGGGTTAAAAAAGCAGAATTAACTAACAGTAACATACCTCAAAGAGCCATGGAGAACTGTTGGTCCAAAAACGCACAGTAGATTTAAAAATCTTTTATACAGTAGTATTTCTAAATGTTACACGAAATTTGTAAGCATTTCCTATTTACAACGTGGTAAGTAAATGCTTTTACGAATTAGTAGATTCTTCAACTACTAATTACACATACGTACGATGAAAAAAGTCTCAAGTAAGTATGTTTATGTTTTATCATCATAGCAAGGCAAACTCAGCAATGCCACTGGAAATATCTCAGATCGAAAGTAGATCAAAAGAGAACCTGAAGTTAACGCTTTTTAAAGAATTGGGTTTTGAAGATATGTATATGTATATTTTTCTCACTAGTGCAATAAGATATAATAGAATATGACACCGTAAATAGGGTACATCGGAAGTGATTTGAAATGGTCTATAGGCACGTTTTATTAACGATTATTTTGAAATGTTAGGTAAAAAAATTAATAAGAATTTCCTATTTATAATATGAAAATCAAAACGCTTTTAAACTTAGTGGGCTTTTTCTGTCCTTCATGTATTTAAACTTTTTTCAAAAAGAGAAAAAGGCAAACTCCTACTATGGTACTAAAAATGTCTTACGCCCGGAGTTGATTTTGAGTGCTATATAGTATTCAAATTAGTATCAGGTCTAGAAAATTTCCGCGCAATTCTGGAATTCTTTTATTGATTGTCCTTTTTAGGTATTAAGCTTAATAGTGTACACTGTTGTTTCTTTCAAAATAAATGACGTGAACTTATTTTATTGTATTATTTTGAAATTTACGCATTAGTATTTGTGCATAAGTTTAGAGCAGCTTTTAAAATACGAATTACTAATTTACTTGTCTTTCACCATATTTTCTTACGTAGAAATTAAATTGAATTCTATAATTTACAAATTAACAAAGGTTTTTTGATGTATAGATATAATATACACTTTCAAAATTTTAAATATTAGTTTCCACATATTTCACAGACTGTTAATGGAGTTTAATATTACTTTCCATCAAACATGAAACAACTTGTAATTAAAAGTTCAATTAAAACTTTGTAATTAAAAACTGCTAATATTAATGATTATCATGGTTGATCATTCCTATTGGTAAATATTGTGTACTAAAAATTAAATAAAGGTATTAACGTAGGAAAAACCGAGCATTAATTAAACACTCTAACGCCTTTCAAATTTAAATGAGCCCCAAGTTCCCTTGACGCTACATAAAACACAGGGATTCTCTCTTGAAAACAACAGTTAAAAAGGCTGATTCACGCTGGAGAGTACTTCGCACCTGTGGCGCTGCGGTACGGTGAGCAGCGTTTCTTATTTTTGTATCGGAAAGAGACATTGAGATAATTCTAGATTGTATTCAAACTTTGTAGCAGTCTCAATGGAATCGCAACAAAACTAGTATTAATTGAAATAAATTCAACGTTCAACTCTAAAAAATATTTCTATTACCGTTGCAAGAAATATAATTAATTCTATAATTTATTTAAATTATTAGTGGCCTTTACAAAACTGCAGTAAGAAAGTTATTTAATAAAAAGGACTTCAACGCTGAAATTGATAAAAAAATCTCTATTACAGTTAGAGAAGTGAATATGATTCAACATATGTATGCATTTTTATCAGTCTCTACAAAATTGCAAAAAAAGAATTATTTATAAAAGAACTTCAACGATGAAATTGACAAAATATTTCCTTTTAACACTTACAGTGAAATGAAGTTGGTTCTAGATTTTATTTAAGTTATTAATGGTATCTACAGAATTACATCAAAAACCATTATTTAAGTGAAAGAACTTTAACGTTGAATTTGGACTAAATATATTACTTGCATGCTCTAATCTGATTTTTAACTATTAAATACAAACGTACAAATTCAATTATTTCATTGTTTATCTAAAGCAAAAATCAGGCAATACAAATATAGTTCAGACTGTAGCGTAGATATGCAATGTTAAGAATTCATAAAGCTTCACAAGTTAAGTATATTTACAGATTTCTAACAAATTCAAGAATGTATGTTCAGATTTCGTCACGAAGGCCTGGGAAAATGAGGAAACCTCTCCTGGACCGTAGTACTGACAGGATATTTAGGATATGTAAGGGTGGGGGCTTACGAGGTACCTACTATTCATGTAGCAGATTACATCCGACATGAGGAGGGAGAAGAAGAATGACTACATCTGTCATTTCCCCTTGGAAGAAGGGGAGATTAGTTCTGTACAGCTCTTCAAGTCAAAGAGGACAATGGGCATCACACCGTCACGTTTAGGCCTGCAAATACCTTAAAACACTAAGAGCTTTTCAAAAGTATGCTACAGCCTTTCTGTAACATAATGCTGCAACACTTCAGCAGTCATCTCCTCCAATAAGCTAAACCTATAGACCCACTCTTTCACTACTACAACTTGAAATTTCCATGAAGTGATATTATGCTACTGGAAATATATTGTACTGCCAGAATCTGTGCAATACGAATTGTGAAAACCCCACTGCCGCAATGGTGTATTCACACTAACGTGGCATTTTTGATTGTAAAATACATTCAAGTAGTTACTATTAGTGATACAGATAACAGAAGCTGGTGTTGTTGATTTAATATAATATTTGAAAGAACTCTGTTGGGTTCTTGTACAATGAGACACGGACCAGATAACTGCAGTGTGAAGTGTCGCAGTGCACCGAAAAAGCCTGTATCCGGTGAAAACATCTGCCGCAATGAAACCTACAGATAGGGCGTGACGATGACTGTAAATTAACAACTGAAATGATGAACTCTTTTTTAAGAAAATAAATTCAAACCTGTAATTGATATTGTACAAAATAAATAATAAGAATAACATTTCTGGCAACAAAGCATTTACGCTTCGTCTCTCTCTCTCTCTCTCTCTCTCTCTCTCTCTCTCTCTCTCTCTCTCTCTCTCTCTCTCTCTCTCTCTCTCTCTCTCTCTCTCTCTCTCCCTCCCCCTTCCCCCGCTTGCTGACGTTAGTTAGAGAAATTACCAGCAAGTAGTTTCTTAACAAAACAATGTTATTAATATAAATAGTGTAATCTGCTCATCTGCAAGCACGCTAATCCATATCAATACTGATATTAGAATAACCAGAAAAAAATACATACTATTTTTTGACGGTAGGGTAATTTTTAATTTCAGTTATTTGACTATGATGTTCATCATAACAACCGAAATAAGATTGATTTAGATTTTTTTAAATACATTTTATATAATGAAGCGTGGTATTATTGTCCTGTAAGATTATTACTAAATATAAAAATAATATCAAGAATCCTATATGGTTGAATAATTTAAAGAAACTTTCTAAAGTTGCAATACTAACTACGGTAAAGACGCCGCTAGAATGGGCAGATAAGGCACGTGTTCGTGCATTGTAGGATTCGCATTGTTAGGAATATTACGGTTATTATTGTGTTTGGTAATATTACTTTATTAAAACTTACAAGATGTCATAATCACGTGATAAAAGTAGGATAGATTCTGTAATAGATTCTTTCAACTATTTAACACAACCAAACACAGCAATAATACAATACGAATTTGTTCAATTCTGAATAATTGCAGTAATATTTCAAATAAGGCTTTATTTCTCATAAATAGATCAATTTGTTTATAATGTTGGATTATAGAGATTTGTATTGCTACAAACTAGAACAGATTAGAGTCCTATTAATATTAACAACCTCCATCTATAAACACAATTGTATTGACAAATTGAATTGTATTCACCTTTGTTTATGAGAAATTAAAACTGATTATCAATAAGAAAAACTATTCTGTCTAATATTTTTACACTCTCATAACTACTCACTTATACAATATCGATGCTACAGTACTTATCGCCGTAATTAAATTCATAATTAAGGTAAGTAGTTCTTTGGGTTAGTTAAAAATATAGTGAGCAGCTTTAAAAGAAAAAAAATTATGCCAGGGTTAATAGAGGAAGTCGACATCATTAAAACGTCCGCCTGGGTAAACCGGATATAATCTGTCCAGAAGGTATCAGATTATTTATATTAAAAATATACAAGGCCCTTCAGACCCCTTTACACAACTAATGGTAATTAATTATTCACATGCTCTTTTAATAGTTAATATTTTTGACGAATATTAAAATTCCAAAAAATAAATTAAAATTAAATAATTAAAGTCTTATACCCAAATCCTATGGTTATGTTTTACTTTATGACATTATAACATTTACTAATTTATATGTTTATTATACTAAAATCGTATTGTTGGTTTAACTGAAAAGTGTAAATTGTATTACGAATAAAGTGATGATATAAAAGCATTTTTATGTATTACTTATTTATATACACGCATTGCTTTATTGGTTACGTCCCTGTGTTAATTTTATTAATATTCATAATTCAACACAGCATTTATAGAATGACATAAACACAGTACATATTGTACTGTAAAAACAGTGCTTATCTCACAACCGGATAAAAATATAAAAGTGGGAAAATAGATGTAGATAATTTAAATCTACTTTAAATTGCTTTAAGAATTATGAGTTTTTTATACCAATATATGTGAATTAAGTTACCAAATTATTTTCTAGTGAATAGGTTCTAAGTGTAAAATTAAAATTACAATCGTTTTACATTAAATCTAAAATTAAATATTTACGTCTATACAGTTATTCTAGACACAAATTGATACCCTGAGTACGTCCTTTGGTTCGTTTCCTTATCGTAAGCTATTCAAATATTGTTTCCTGGGAGACATAATTAATTATTTCATGTGTTTGCTTGATACGTTTAAATATCCAAACCTTTTTTATCCAAACCGTTATTAACAGCGAAAGACAATTTAAAAATTTATTTCGTTGATTGATACGAAAATCATAAACGCTGTTTCGAGAGCTCGCTAATACTCGTAATAACCATGCACTGATAACTGGCTTATTTTCTGTAATAAACAGTGGTGGAACCTTTTTATTATTGCTCCATTATAGAGGAACTTTCCAAAACAACACTGATACCAAGCACTGATTAGTCTGGATTCTCTATTCAGTTTCATTGTTTAAGTTTCAGTTTCCCAACGTACCAGAAAAGTTCAACTAAAAGTTGACTGAGTCGATGATCTCCCAATTTAATGTATAAATATTTCCTCTTCGTTAAAAATAAGGTTTTATTAGTATTATTCTTACTTTAATCCATCTCATAAGATGATCTTCGAACCAGTAATAGCGAGCAATACATTTCCTGTAGTTTCTTTCTCGTATTTTCTTTTTCTTCTTTTATTCTAAAGTTTAACGGTTTTTAATCTAGCATATTTATTACCTGTTACATCCAGAGTTTACTCTGTAAAAATGTTTTTTGAAAAACTACAGTTTTTGTTTTATTATTACGATATTATTACGTAAGTCTAAGTGTGATGTGTTTGATTCAAATCACGTTTGTGAGTTAATGTGGAATTCTTTACCCACTCTTCTAATTTTCTCCAATAATCCCGGCACGCAATCACATTTCAAACATCCAATCGTCAAAACAATCTTACATGTCTGTATAAATAGATAAATTCTGAAAATAAAGTTAAAAAACTCAAAATGGCTACGAGAATAATTTATACACCCTAGGTGTGTAGGTCTTTCAGGAGGTTTTGGTCTATTAATCAAGCTTTGATGTCGGAAAAGACAAGGGGTAGGCTTAACTTGCGCATTCAACACAGACCCACTCAGATTACAAACTCTTGCTGATCAAAGTTAGTGTCAAACTGATCGCTAAGCTGACATCAAGCAGGCTGTCAATCAAAACCAATATAAAACTAGAAAAAAGTCATTATGTGATTAAACGATAAATTTATCTAAAATTTTATTATTTATCGCAATACATCCCTTAAAATCCAGTTACACTTATGCAATGTTTGCGGTTAAAATTACATGAGAAACAGCATAAAAAAATCTTACGCTTACCTATGTACTAATAACAAAAATACAATAACAAAAATGAAGTGGCGCTTCGTAAGGAAACCGAAATTTCTTACATTCTTCATAGTGAAAGCAGTTAAAAGAGAAACAATAATAAAAACTATAGAGAAGCAAACCCAACAACAATAATGAACATTGGGAATAACTAAATCAACAAGTCAACAAAAATCTTCAACAATGACAATTAAGTCTAAAGTGTTAAAGGTATAGCAACCTCCTATAAAGTATAATAGTATAACATAGTATAATATACATCAATACAGATAAATGGTGATAAATCATAGGGAATAGCGGGTAGTAAGCAATAAAATTTCATAAAGTCAACGAATTAATAAAAAAACTACTCATCAACTACCTTATCAATCACAATATCGTTTAAATTTAATAACAGGTAAACAGACAATAAATTAAGAAACGAAAAAGGCAATTGCAATTGAAGAAAATGTAACAAATAAATAACACAGACAAAACTTTATACGAGTCCGTCCTGATAACTATATATAAAAACGTTTGTATTAGTCAGATGAACTAAAAGCGAGTATTAGTGTAACTGTATGAGTAAGTATTTATATTGTTTTATATCATATTAACATGTTAAATATGTTAGCGATTGTAATGCAATGCTATCATTGCAGAAACATACTTGTGCCGGAAAAGGTTTACTGATGATATAACCTTATAAATGCATTTTCCAACGTCTAGCACAATAACTTCATCCATGAACTCAGTTTCTGACTTCTGACATAAACTATAACAAACCAAGTTATATTATCTTTGCACTTTTTGTGGGATGGATGGAGAAGCGAGAGTGAACTCTTATCTACATTATAAATAGTAGTTTGGTTCTCGTAACATGACAACATATAGTACAAAAGCGATGAGCTGGAAGACGGTTTTCCTCTCAATATGGACCTTATCAGACTTCAAGGAAGAAAATCTAAGAAATACACGTGTCCTTATTAACGTAGGAGGTAAGTTAACTTTTTATTTAGTATTTTTATAATTTTATTTTCTCTAAACTTTATATTTAAATTGATATAATTATTAATAATGTCAATGAAAACTACGACTATTCTTACGATCGGCACTTATTTTGGGAGTTGTACGTAATCAAGAGTTGCAAGACCAAATATAATTCGATAAAGATATATTTCTGTCATAATTGAGTTTGCTTTGTTGTCCTGATTAAGGAAATATACACACGTTCCGAGAATCCATATTTATCAACTGTAATTGAAGCTGTTTATTATCAACCGTTGTAATCTTAATGTCTGAGATATTTCCTTTGTCACAGTTGAGTTTGTCTTGTTTTCCCGATAAACAATGTACACATACGAAAGACTAAAAAACCTATTTCAGTAAAAAAAGTGCCTACATCAAACCATTTTTTTTTACCTCTGGCTTAAGACAGAGGTTATATTTGTGTTATATTTGAATTTTATCTTGTGGACCTTATTAAGAAAATACACACACATACGTAAGTCTGTGAAGCGTACTTCTGTATACTCGTAAAACCACTTAATTCCAGTCATAGTTTACTTCATGTTTAAGAGGTAGAGTAACAAACCTTAACTTCCATCTGTGTATTATTATTTAATAGGCCAAAATTGGTGTAATAATATCTTTGATCTCTTCTAAGTTTCATATAGATAAAATGGATGCAAACCTACATGGGAATACAAAAACGTATAAGAAATATTCGGTATTGGGTTTTCTTCGATCTGTCAGTTGTTTTGACTACATATTTATTTACGGTATCAGGAATAAAATAAAATTTTTACGTTATATTGGTTTTTCTAATAAGAAAACAGAAAATAGGAAAAAATAAGACGAATCGTTGGAATATGAAGCAAATATTTCTCAGATGATCGAATATCTTGTATACCGTATAGCAGAAAGCAGTGAACCGTTTGTAGGGCTATATTGCTGTCACTGTCACCACAACTGCGGTTGCAGTGGACAGAGTGAGATATTGGAATCTGCTTCTATGTACACTGTACCCAAAGCTCGGATACACAATACTATTTCAGGAACTTATAAGGTACTTTGGTAATTAATAATATAAAAAATTATCTGTTGATAAAAAAAGGCGTTTAATAAATAAAATGAGACTTAAATTTGCTACTTCTCAAATTGAACTTTAATGAATGACGAAAATTAAAAGTTGTTCTTAAAATGTATTTAAAATATATAATAAAATCTCTTTCAAACAGTTCTTATAGCTGATCTCCTCAATTTAAAAGAGACTTGAATATACGGTTTGGCAGCACGTATAGTAATTATCCGACTAAATCTTACTTCTAGAAAAATATCTACGGCCAAATACCAAATCAATACAGTGCTTTGAAAATCTTATGTAACTTAGTTAAGATTTATAAAAGGGGTAACTACAACATTTTGCAATTATTTAATATTAAAAACTGGGACAACTACATATATTCAAAAGTGAGACGCAATATAAAAATTGATATGCAAATTACTTATGCGGTGATGTTTAGCACGATAAAGATGTCAGTCATAAAAGAAATAATAGCAAGGGACAGACGCTGAGTCTCCTAACTCAGACTGATTGTCCCGACGCGCATTCCCCCACCGAGAAAGTTTTAACAGGGAACCGAGCTACAAGAACCAAAAAGATCAGCCAAGATCTCTCGTCCAAGATCACG
Organism: Homalodisca vitripennis; assembly: GCF_021130785.1. Taxonomy (NCBI): domain Eukaryota; kingdom Metazoa; phylum Arthropoda; class Insecta; order Hemiptera; family Cicadellidae; genus Homalodisca; species Homalodisca vitripennis. The sequence goes on from NC_060210.1 coordinate 4,570,783, forward strand.
GCAGCAAACAAACACAAATTATTTAGCTCGAATATTGCCTCTATGAGCCTACTTCTCGAAGGTAAAAACACAAAGTACAAGTACGCCCCACAATTACTTCAACTTTACAAACTTGCAACACTTGTTTCTCTTTGCACAGCTCATACTGTGAAATTATTTATACTGGTTAACATCATATGTTACAGTAATAACGTGCAGTAATTCTAGAAATTTATTTTGAAAATTCGATTAAATTAAATTTGTATATGCCTTTTAAATCACTAATTGCTTTAGATTTGTCCTTTTTTGTTGTTTTATTTTGTCTATTGGGTATGGTAATTAAATTAAAAAAATTTATAATATTAATACAAACACTGACATGGTATATGACATTTAGGTGTTAAGGTTAACAAAGATGCTACTGTAAATTTTATTTAATATTAGCAATTTTTAGACAAATCTTGATCGGTCACAATATTTACTGTTGCTTTATTATAAAAGGTTTCATCACATTATACTGATGCTCAATAAAGTCTGTAAACTTATTAAAGTGAACAATACCAACTAAACAATTAAGTGATACAAGTTACGCTGAGAATTATTGGATGTACACTGTTTGATAATCATCCAATACTAATTAATTGTTCTACTACCCAACTGGTCAAATGCTATGAATTAAATGTTTTTTAACTGTACAAATTTAGTCTGGAACTATACAATAATTAATTATTAAGTTTTTTAGTGTTCTCATTTACTCGTTATCAAACTATGAAAAAATACTAAGATATGCATGCGTGCGTCTACAAATTATGGTTCGTGGGATATAAATAAATCCAGTTCTTGTAATAAAATATATTTAATAAAACAAATAAGTTTGCGATTTTTATTACATATTCCACTTCATATTTATTGCAACTATCATAAAATAAAGTTTTAATAGTAGAAATAAAGTATCAATGATTTAAGTTGAACAGAATTAAAAGATGAGTAATCAAAAAGTTGAGGTTTAATTTGTATAAGGATATAACCTAGTCTTTCCTGGAACTTATAGGGGAGTTTCCCCTCCGAAAGGAAGCGATCATCAGCTGGGCGAGTTTTAATAGAGAAACAAATGGGAGGGAAACTGGTTCTTTAACAATTCCAAATGTTAACGGCTATGTCTTTACCTTTATTTACACAACGTAGCATTAAAACAATAACGTTATACTTTGAAATTGAAATAAAAAAGAAGTTTTTTGTTTTAAAATAATATAATTGTGATAGTGGTATTAGGATTTGGTCTTCCCCATAATCATAGGTTTGAGCTAGAAAGAAGTGTTAAAAGTCTTTCCTGAGAAACACATAAAGGAAGAATGCTTTTATACCTGAACAGTTTATCCTAATAACGATCGGATGGATGAGCCCAAGCCCAAACCTCATAATCCAGATATTGGAAAGTGGGGTCAGACACTGCATTGCCAAACCCTACAATGTTTATGGCTTTGTTTGTTTGTTCCTTAGCTCTCTTTTGGCATATCCTCATTGATTAAATGTAGGTCAAAGGTGATAAAACATAATTCGAGTGTTTACAGAACTAGTATATTGTTATAAGTTATTCGTTCCGACAAGTTAGGCGGTATTTATATTAATACAATTTTTCTTAACACTTGGCAATTGCTATAAAATAATATATATATATTTTATTTTAGTTGTAGTTAACAAAGTAGATTATATTGTATGGTTATAATTTCAAACACGATTTTGTATATTATTCGCTTAAAGAAACTTATTAAACTTTAGCATATAGCATGTCACAATTTGTTAAGTGATTTTTGATGGACAATTCAATTAGATTTTAAATTTTTTAGGGTAATACTGTTAGTAACAAAATGTCTGGCAATTATGAAAAAAAAAACAATTATGTGGGTTTTATAGTTTTATCTGGACGCTTAGTTTATTCAATGTACGATTGTAATAGTTTTTAAAGTTCATTGGAATTTAAACTTAAAGTGTAAGTGTAGATAAATACCAATCGTTATCATTTATGCTCTCTATATCGTAAACTAAATTTACTAATTAATAACCTGTATATGATGACTCGTTGTAGCTTTTCGTTTCCTTATAATGTCTTCCCTGAAACCCTAGATGAGTTCAGAAAAGATCTCAGATACAATTTACTTAAAAAGTTGACAAGTTAATTGTACAGTGGCCAATTATTAAAAGTAATGCTGCATTTACGCCATTAGTTCATGACTAAGTTTCAAAAATTATGTTACAAAAATTCTTAAAACATCTTAAAAAGTACAAGAAAGTTGGCAGTTAAGTCTGTTGCTTTTAAATTATGATGAGCGGCGCATAATAGTTAACTTAAACTGTAATTAACTTTGTCTATTTAAAGAGGAATTAAACTAAGGAGTTTAGGCGTAAAAAATCTTCAATGTATTCATACATAACATCTTATTTTCCGTTAAGGATTAAGTATATTATTTGTACTTAATACGTGTAAAATATGACTCTAGATAATGTCGGATTTATCATACCATCATAATATGTGAGGGTCTAGACCGATGCGATATGAAGTCTTTGTAGCTAACATCGAAGTAATAAAAATATCATATAGGCGTTTTTAAGAAATAGTCTATAGTTTTAGAACATAATCAATATCTGACTGTATTAGTTCAAACAGATAGCTTTTGAAAATATGTAAGAAAAATGGATGAAGATTAAAAACAGTGTAATTGAAAAAGTGATCGGTTTGTAACGTTGATCTGATTTATTCGCTAATGTGTGGAGTATTAAATAATTTAATTGTTGAATGTTTATTTGTGATTAGAAATTAGCTTATTGAAGACTAAATTATTTTAAAAGGAATTTGTAGCGGGGAAGAAACAAGGCAGTTGATCTGTCAATATGCTAAAATGTGTGTTGTAACGTGAGAATAAACTTTACGAATCGTGATCTAGTGAAGTGGTTAGGAATTGACAATCGAACAATAGCAACGCTCTGTGGTGTTCAGCACATTAGCGAGTATTTGTTGGTAATCGTGTTCCCTCTCCAGAATTTGCCGAGTACACTTCAGCATGAATAAGCCGATTATTGGGCTATAGACAGCCCACACAATTCGTAATTGCCAATAATTGTTTTCAAGCTCTCGCATTCACCCATACGTACACTGAGACACTCATTTGCATATTTTGTAGTGAATAACGAGCCGTAAAACAATTTTCATTTCATTCAGTAATTGAAAATATCTTATTCACCATTTACAGTTCATGAGCCTATTACTGTTATTAAATTAGTGAATGCGTTTATATATTTTCCTGGTCACAATGTTTGTAGTATTAGCTTTTAACCTCATGTATGAAAGGTACTACATCAACTACAACGCATTGCTGAGATTTGTGTTTCCACAATAATGTAAAATTTTCAAACAGCTGTTTAACTTTGGTTTATAGTAAAAATATATTAATTTCTGCTTATTTTAAACATAATTTCATAGTGTGATTAAAATAATGCTCTAAATATCTCAAATTTCCAATTTCTTGAAATGGTAAGGTTAATGATTTAATTATATGTATGGTTTGTTATCGTTACTGCTACACTGTTTAAAACGAAAGTACGCATAAAAAATATGGTATTGAGAATACTATGGAAGAGGTACTGTTTACTGTTTTCGAAATTACTACTTTAAAATTAATTTAGAACAAGAAATCTTCTGATAGAACTAGATTGGTCACCAAATTTGCAGTAGTAATTTTACAAATGATTTTAGCACAATATTTTGTACTTAAGCTCATTAAAGCTAATAACAACCAAACAATTGATACATTTTGCGCTGAGGATTATTGGAATATCATTGTATCGTAATAATCTCATACCAATTAATCGTTTTATTACTAACTGGTTTTATTTATAACGGTAATGTTATAAAACTTGTACAATAGAATAATGATTTTTTTACTAATGAAGTTTCTAGTTTTATTATTTAAACGTTATAAAACTATGAATACGAATGAAAATAAAGCTATAAATGTTTTAAATTTTATACTTGATGGATTGTTAGATAAAACTTGTTAGGTAGATCCTCGCAATAAAATATATATTATAAAACAAATATAATAGAATTTCTAGTTTTATATTCTAGTTCATTTTGATGTTTATTCTATATATATTTTAAAATAAATCTTATTTTTAACAAAACTTAAGTACGAAATGATTTAAATTGAACAGAAATAGAATATGATTAATCTTATTGTAATAAACTTATTTGTAATAAAAATAAAATACGAAATAATTAAGGACAAAAACTAGTTTTTCGTGGAACTGATAGAGCAATTTCCTCTACTAATTTTAGCTGCGCTAGTTTTAATGAGAGGGTAGCGTGTGGATTAAACAGTCTTTAACAGCCTCAGTTGTTTCAGCTTTATTTATACAAAGTTTTTTTCAAAATTTGTAATATTATTTAATTATGAATTAAAATGAGTAAACTAGAAACGTCAATAACGACTAACTGTTTTGTTTTCAACACATAGTTATGTTAGCTTTGTTTTTCTCCATAGGTATAATTTTAAGCAGTAGAAGCTTACATTTTGTTTCTTTAAAATATCGCTATACGATTTTCCAATGTTTCATTTTTAATCTATGTTGCAAACGTAAAAAATGCTAAAACGTTTATTATATTACGACGGTTTGTATATAATGTTGGTGTAGGTAGTAAATATATACTTTTCGTTTTGCAGTAAATAACGAAAAAGCGAAATAACGCGAAATCAATTAATCTTTCGAGATTAATACTTTATTTTAATGGAGTCGTATGTTATAATTGGCGTAAATTTCAACCATTAGAGTAGAGGGATACATTTATTGACTTATAACCATCCTACTTGATTGGACTCATTTTTTAACTGTCATATATTATATTGTTATGTAAACGTTGTTTTATGACAGCAAAACCACATTTCTAATTCATTTAACCACTATTTTAGTTTTGTTTAGACATGTACTGTGTACATTCTTTTATGCACCGTTTTAACATTTTAACGATTAGTACTCATCTATCTCAGAAAATGTCCCATAAAATATGGCATGGTCAGAAATTAAACGCAGAACACTCTATTTTAAGCAGTCGGCATGAAATATGCTAGTTGAAAGTTCGCTGGAATGTGCTTTTGAAACCATGCACCAATTCCAGTTTTATAAAAAATAATTTTCAGTTCATAAAGAAACTAACTCGGAAATAGTGTCATTGTTAGGATTACAATATTTTAGACATTTGCTATCATTATATGTAACAAAAAGAGTGTTATAACTTGTGTAACAAACAAAAATTATTACACTTAACCGACATAACTCGGATTTAGCTCTAGCTAATACTAATTGGTGCCTAACCTCCCTTTAATAGAGAGTTAGTAGTATACGTAGCTAAGATAGAATAATTAATGAATAATATAATTTGTTGTTTAAAATATAAACAAGTAATGTCTTAACAAGTTTTAAGTTGTTTTCGAAATCGATTTCAGTTATTGTTGTTCTCGTATTTTCTTCAGATGTCGGAAAATGATAAAGCTAGAAAGCTATACAACTTATCGAAAATCCAATTCAGATAGAAGTTTTACTTGAGTGATGGGTCTCCAGACCACAATTGAGCACCATTTTATTGTATTTCTTGGTTGTTTTATAGATACCAAGTTTCAAATTTTGTTTTCTGAGCTTTTTCCACACATATGTTATATAATGTATTCTTAGTTATTGTTTTATGCTAACAGTATTGTTTTTGAACCAGTATAAAACAAATTTAACACCCAAAGTAATGCAAATTGGGTTTTCATTTTCCCAATAATTATCGGATACTAGATATTCTACACAGTTCACAAGATATATTTTTCCTTTACCTAGAAGTTCTCTTACATCTACCATTACGAAACTGAAATCATCAGATAAACTGTTTAATTTTCGAATAACAAGCAAATTAAACACCCCATCTTTAATTTGAAGTATGGACTGTTCGATTACCTAAACAAGGGAAGTAAATTTAACAATTGAAGGAAGTGTCAATACAGCTCACATTCTGCCGAGGTTGCGGTCTCGGTTACAGCTGTGGTACACAATGCGGTTACCATTTCCAAGCTGCCTTTCAGCAATTATCTGTCTTTGAGACTCCTCTAGCTTAATTTAAATAACTCAAAACATATCCTGGAATTTTGTGTAAAAACTCTCACACCCTGTATGTTATCAATGTATGACCAAACTATGTGTTTAGCTGGAATAAAACTTTTTCCTTAATTAATAGGTTTAAACTTTTGAGTTTGCTTTTGAAATCGATATACAATTTTACATATAGAGAAAAAAACTCATGTGTAAAAAGTGGTTAAAATAATTTTTGCTTAATACAAAAAAGATTTGCGCTCGTGAATCTTAGTACCAGAACTGAACCTTACCAACGATAAATTATATATAATCTTTAGAAGCAAGAAGGTAATCTTTTGTTTCAAAGGCGCAATACCTGACATACACAAAGCAAATTAACGGGTTTAAACGTCTACATATTTATATGAAAAGAATAATTCAAAAACTATATAGAGAATAATTCATTTAAACATATTCAAAAGGTCATGCAAATTTTAACCAAACTGCATAGCAAACAAAACCTGAATAACATTTTCCAAAAAGATTGTGACATGCAATATAAATTTAAAACTTTATTTTCACTGCTAAAATTGCTCGTTTACACAAATGAATTTCCAGTAAGTTAAAATGTATGTTCAAAAATTTAAGTCTCTTCTATCGAAAATCAGTTTAAATTCGGTTAGTTAATTTTACTTAAAAGACAGAAAAGAAATCAGTTTTATATAAAAACTTTGATTTTTTAATTACTACACGTTGGATACATGATCTGTTAATTAAATTTCCAGTTAATAAGTTACAGTACAAAAACAATGATGCACTCTTTCCTGTTTAGCTTGCAAAGAAGACGGAGATTTAGGTACACGTAAAATATTATTTCGTTCTATGAAAACAAACAAATATATACATTAACTTTATTACCTGAACTGATATTTTACTCAGTAAGTTCATATAAAAACAATCACAGTTTATGCTATGAAAAACATATTATTATGCTTGTCCAAAAATGTGTTCATTCTGCATTTCTGACTTTGCTACCGTGGTTACCTTAATATTATACCTTAATATAAGGATTAAAAATTTTATTTTTATTTTTGCCCTCACTTAAACCCTATATGAAAATATACTTATGATCACATATCATAATACTTACCGTCCTGTTCTAAGAATTTTCTAATTTTCAAATATCTAGGAATTTGTGAAGTTAGTTAACATATCTTCGTATTTTGTATACAGGAAAAAGCGTGTGTTAATGTAATGGTTTTAAGAACGACGTATGATTTTTTAATAAGGAAGATTGGTATTGAGTGAGGAAATTACAGTTTTTATGTTTGACCAGTAACTGAATTCCCATGGATATTGTAAGAAATTGATTTAATAAATTTACAAACAAAATTTTTATTTTTACTTTAATTGTCAAAAGTTCCTATTGAAGAGAAAACACTTGGAGCACTCTCACGAGGGAGAACAGTATTCTCGCGAGTACAAAACGAAGGGAGGGTCTGAACCAGCGATCAAATAAGACCAAAAAATAATTAATTACATTTAAATGAATTTTAAAATTAACGATATGTTGAGTTTTAATTTAAGAGCCGAGAGCGGCCTGGAGTGTAGGCGATCTGTTTTAGGTCGGGCGATGTGGTCAGGGTTTTCGCCTATATTCTGCCGGTAATATCAGGAAAAAACGACTGGTCTTAGAAAAAAATTTCGAATGAAAAAAAATAATTCAACTCTTTATCTCAAACTTTCCCGCTTACAAAACTTGCCTGTCCTAAAAACAAAAAAAATTCCTCACAGACCGACTTTTTCATGTTACGATTTCAAATGTGTATAAAACTTTTAAAGTTTTTTACTCATTAAAAATTATATAGAGATTAAAACTGGTAATTTGAGTTGCGCCATTTGGAATCGGTGTTTTATGAGATATACGTACACCAAATTTGAACATTTTGGCTTAATCCTAAGTGGGCTAGGTGGCGATGTATGTATGCGCGCGCACTGCAATTTTTAAGGTTCTCTGGACGGCGTTTGGCGTTTTTAGATGTTCTCAAGATGGCCGCCGCTGGCTTCAACACCAGTAATGTTGTAGGAATAGGAGTGCTCCATCTATTGTTCTTATGTGATCGCTGGTCTGAACTCCCCGCTTTGTGTTTGACCGTATCACACACCAGCACTACAGTAGGGTATTTATAATGACTGGTGAAGTTAAACGGAAACGTTAATTGATCAATTTATTTTATCTTTAACCAATTGTTTTACAAACAGTTTCATCAAGTTACAATGGGCAACTACAAAGCTACTTATATTTACTCTTCGGCTAGGATTACTAGAATAAAATATTATTCGGATTGAATTTTACTCCCATGGCAGTTTGAAGAATCGTCAAATATCATTAATTTTAAAATGTTAAATTTTGCCATGTAAGTCATAAAAAATAAATTTCCTCCTTGAGTCAACTCTTTTGGCATCATCTCCAAAAACAAGGCAAATAGAAGCAAAGATTAAGGGGGTAATAATAAATAATCACAGCAATCAGCTATGGAAAGGATACATACAATTATTATGTAATAAATATAAGGCCCTTACCGTTTTCAAATATTTTACCCATTCCCTCAAAAACTGAACATCGTAGTTAAAGTAAGTTGGCACAGTTCGAGATAGGTATAATTACAAACCTTGGTTTGTTTTAAGCTTTATTCCTTCCAACCCAGATTCAAAATCCGATTCAATGCCTCAATACGCGCTCAAACCTCCTATCTGAACTAATGGCGAGATTATACCTTCCACAAACCGACATCGGATCGGCAGTTCTCTTATAAAAGTGTACATTATTTTAAGAGTTGCTCAACTCTTTCATTGAGCATAACTAGAGGAGCTGAGAATATTTCATTCTGTCTGTCTGTATGTCTGCTTGACTATCCGCATGGTATCTCGATAGCTGATATAAGGAATTGAAATAGTGCATGATGCTTCTTTTTTATACTGATTTAAATGGTGGTTCATGTCATTTCATGGGATTTTGATGAGAGGTAGAGGATATTTTTACAATGGCCTTATGATGGCAACAAGAAAATAACAGAATCAATAAATTTGTAAAGAAACTACGACCAACTATGAAGTTAACATATGAATATTAACACTGTAGCCTAACTATCCTAACATATACAACATAGTTTTACAATAGCTTGCTGTAGATTTTTTGTTATTTAAACTCCTTTACGAATACGGATTTAATGAAAAAAATCTGAATGAATAATATGTAGCTACATATGACAAGAAATATTTCATATGCAGAATTAAAATTTGAAATGAATCTCATTTTCCACAAGAATGAGTCCTCTAATGTGCCATTTGTCTGCAAACTTCTTTTTTGTACGACTATCAGTGTGTATATTCTTTCCGCAGGACATCTTGATAGTAAAATTTGCTATACATAGAAATCGTGCATACAACTCCAGTGATGTCTATTACGACACATGGTAGGGGCGTACTCTTATCTTGTTTGAATTAAGATTTAAAAAAAAACATTGTTTAACAAAGTTGACTTGCCAGTCCCTTTTTGGATGTTTCTGCCCTGAGGCTACAAATTTTTGGTACAGTAATTTGTATAAAACTGGGTTTTTCAATACATTATTAACTGCAAGAAAGTAAATTTAGTGAAAATTAAAAAAATTAAAAAATAAGTACCATATTTTTTTAAGTGAGCTGAACACGAGTATTTGGTACTCATGGCCTGCACGTGATGAAAATATTTTATATCTTCTGTGTTGTATTAAAAGCAAAAATAACAAAAAAATGAGAATATCCAATAATCATTTACAATAAAAGTGTTGGGCTAAATAAATACGCACTCAAAATTCATTTAAGAAAATCTAATATCAACAATTTACTATACAACGTTGAACCATACATCAATATAGGTGTAGATAAGTATACAAAACTCATGAGACATAATGAATTATTACAATTGTATGTTGTTAGCCTAAAAATTATCCATTTTTAAGTTGCACTAGTACATTGCCAACAAGTACACAAAACCAAAAAATCCCTTCAACTTAAAAATAAAAAAAAGTGCTGGCAACTGTCACATAACTGAAACATAAAATTACTTGCTAAAGTCATAAAAAGCTTAAACATGTGTTTTTTAAAGAAGCATTATTCTAAAAAAAACACTTAATCTATTTATTGCTTAAAAAACCAATAAATATAAGTCAGATTTTTCAGTGTGGTGTAAACTACTGAGTACCATATATGGTACTCATGGCAGTCAACCTGTTAAACCTTAACTAGTTGTACTGAAATATTACAAGGACATTCTTAGTGTTCCGGGTTAAGCTCTACATCTATTTATGAATTTTCTTCGGGTTACTCCCCACTGATCTGTAAAAATAAATTTTTTGCTTAATCAAAATAACAAATATACTTATTTAAAACACATTTAAACAAGTAATAATAAACGTTTGCTGTAAATTATCTGTCAAAGTCAATTTTACTTTTCCAATGTGCAGAAGGTTTCCTCTGTCTGGATTTAATTTTGTCAGGATTGAAATAAAATAAAAATAATGTCATAATTCATTAAATGATAATTCACTACACATAATTTAGTCCCAGCGTAAGATCTAGGTCAGTGTAATTTTTACTTGTGAGTTCTTGTTTTCTTAAAATTGTTATTTAACTTAATGGATATACCATAAAATATCATGAAATAATGGAGAGAAAACAAAAACAATTCATAGGAACGTATAAAAAACAGTTACACCCTCCAACTTCAGAGCCTCATCTTTAAACTTAAATTTAAAATGAATTTAGAGATTGGAATATCTTTCAGTGACTATTATCACTTAAATCAAGATCGTTAGAATGTATTTAAATAGAATATATATAGAAGAAATATAATAAAAATATCATATTGACTTATCTCCTATATTTAAATAACTGCTATTAATACAACATAAGTGGAATTTGTTTCATATATACATATTTGAATAACGAATCGGTTTTAATCGGAATAACGAAAAGTTTTAAATAAAACGTTCACAATTACAAGAATTAGGTAGTATTCCAGGTTTAATATAATAGTCAGTGCGCTATTAACCTTTACTGGATTAGTGTACTTTAACTAAGAGATAGCGCGCACTCCAGCCTTTATTACTCCGTTATTACATTTTGCGAAATAAGCTTATATTAGAATTTTCCTCTAAAGATAACCTGTATTTTTACATTTTTATTTTACTTTAAATTATTTATAAAAACCCTTATTTATGAGTTCTTTCCAGTTTGAAAATTGGTATAGCCTCTATTTTTTAAAAATCTAAGATGATATTTCCAGTAAAGCTTCTAAAACCAGGTTTTAATGAGAATAAACTAACATTTTGATAGATGTAAATTTTAATGGCTGAGCGTTTGCGACTCTTACACATTGGTCTTATGGGTAACTAAGATACCAATCAGGAAATCGCACAATAAATACATTTCTAATAGACTGAGTACAATATAATGAAATTATAACATGTGACAAAGTATAAAATGTATCCTCCCCAAAGCCTGTTGTAAGTCACGTGGTGTTGCGTACTCATAACTTATACCTATATTTAATTTAAGAAATCTAAAAACCCAAACGGACAAGTAGATGGTACACTAAGCACAATAAGAGTAATAATAATAGGCATAACAATATGGTATAGTTTGTCATGTGTAATTTATACCCTCTAGATCAAAAGCAATATTATATGAAAAAATTACGTCACTATGCTAACTTTCTGAGCATTTTAATTTCATTTTGGTTCAAATTACAGAGACAAAAAGAGGAAAATAATTAATATACATAATAAGCAATATTCTTCTTAGAATAAAAAACCTAAAAACTCAATAATCGTTGCTCTGCCCAAGGTGCCTTTTTGATTAGATAATGGCACATGTACCGATTAAACAACAATTAAATATGTCGAAGCGGTTCGATAATCTAGCACTGATTTCAAAACAGAGTGAGAATTGGTTTAAAATTTATACTCAGTTACTTTTTTTCATAGAAAATGAAATTTTAATTCGCAAAGACCAACATTAATAGTCTAAATTGTGGAAAATACCGCTGTAACTATAAAGCAGAATACTTAAATAACTATTTGGGGACCGATGAATCTTCTGATTGTTTAACGGAGAATAAGTAAGTATCAGGGTAAGTATGAAATTTCAGAATATTTATGGAATTTCGCTCATATGTGACAGACTTCAAACAGGAATACCCAGGAAGGAAAGGCTCGAGAGACAGGAAAAGGTATTACCCAAGAGATGTTCAGCTAAGCTCACGGTGCTCATGAAAAAGAGCTTTAGAGAAAAGGTTAGCAATGTGTACACCAACAGCTAAATAAACAGAACAGTTCGATACGTATACAAAAATAAAAAGTTTGTTAGCACTTTGATAGGTTTCATTAAAGGATATTGACCGAGATTTGTGTCAAGGTTTTGTTTTTAAACTACGTGAAGTTTAGACTTTTTCAATAATTTTAGGTCATGGTATATTATAAAGGAGAACGGAGTTATGACGATATCAAATAAATTATGATAGATTTCTGCTCGCAGAAGCTGAATTTTGTACGGTTGACATTTGGTATGGACAGTTTGATTGCAGCAGTTGATCAGTTAATTAATTCCTGCCTGGCATCGAAATCCCACTATGTGTACTTTAGTGTTCCCTGCTATTACTCTTATTTATGTAACTAATTACATTTTGATGGTCATTATAATTGTTAATAGGCTACACGCCATTTTCCTGTCTCATTCTTATTCACCTTCACATGCGTTCTTGTGGATATAAAGATATCAAATTGTCATAATGTAGAAACTGATGTTTTAATACTTTGCAATCAAAAACTGTATTTATTAAATTAATATACATAGACTAAACAATTGTAAAGTACATATTACGGCATAATGTGAAGTAAAACTTTTAATACAATAGTCCAATGAACACCTCTATAATTCCTTGTGGATTCATACATACGTGAATACTAAATATCATAACTATAAATGAATACATGTATACATTGTCCTCAATGTATCACTCAGTCACTATGGCTTGTATTTTATTTTAATGAGATGTGTCATTACCGATTACTAATTCAAATTTATTAAAATCTGCAATTCAATCGGCAATATTGGCATATTTGATTTAATTATTACAAAATTATTATTCAATCATATGACCCGGTTATTTGCGCTTATGTAAATGTCTTTATTGTTGATTTCTGTAACACCTCTAACATTGCTCTCAATTATCTTCATCCACATTGGTCCAGATGCCTGTCTTATGTTTTGTACTCTATAATATTCAATACAATTCTAATTAATTCAACAGAATAATTTATATCAGTTTTATATTTTCCAGTAATTATGAAATATAATTGGTCATTTGTTAAAGGGAGAAAAATATTGTTCTTTATTAATACATGTAAAGTTCCTTATATGCATAGATGGCATTAGCAGCATCAGATTTGAAAATATAACAGGATTTCAGACACTTGCCAAAGTTGTATAACACTTGTAAAAGTTGTGTTAAAAAGTATAACACAAGTTTTCGAGAATTGGGAATCTATCCTCTTCGTCAGGAGGGAGGAGGTATTAATACATACAAAAATAGAGAACAGAAAGAAGAAATAAGGGAAAGAAAAGAGTTCAAACATACCCAAAAGCTGCTTGGAGTCCAGTCCACGCGTTGTCACTGCACAGAATGCAAGTTCCGAGCACAATTGGAATACTAACAAGAAAAATCGATGTCCGGCTCTTTCTTCGGCACCGCGTCGTGTTATCTGAATCAATGGGACAGGTGTGTGATGATCAGGAGGAAGAAAGGGTAAAGGCAAGCCGCTTCCGGCCTTATATTTTGGTCCTTAGTGTCAAATCCTGTTAGCTTTTCAAACCTTTCACGTCAAAAACAAACTTTAAAAATTAGCTTTTGAAATGTTCTATAAGATAATAATTGATACATATCTTGAATCAGACATACTTACCATTTTATAAAAGAAATCATTTTTCAAACAACAAACATATGATGTCTTTCCTTCCTCTGGACCTCCCAATAAACATGAAAGAAAATAATTTCTTAAAAAAACACAAATTTATATATATTTATACTTTTCGGAAATACGATCAACATTGATGCACTAATCCCAGGATTAATGACACCATATGTAAGTAATCTCTCTCTAAGGTTTCGATCTAATTTTTGACATCCTCGTTGCTATGGAATAGTTAAATTCTCCATAATCGGAATAATTATTCTAATTCCAATTTCATCTTTTGAAATATCAACAATTTGAAAATCGCGTTTATAACAAATCGGAGTTTTGGGGAAATGAGACAGAGACGAGAGCTTTACTAAAATAAAACTATTACGAGATTAAATTAATTTTATGTCATTCCATAACTTTGGCCAAACATTCATGGGACTCCATAGAGATAATTAGTAACATTTATTATAAAATAAATAATTTTACACATAAAATTGCGTTTTACACGTAATTCTGAAATCAATATACCGTATTTTCTTAGTTAAATTCAAATTTGGATAACTAATTAGTTACTTTAAAAATGTATTCAATATTTCTGTGCAATATTGCACGTGCTGGTTTATCTTTGAAGAATAAGTTTAACTGGCGTTTGGGTTCTGATATGAATTTGGCAGGAATGAAAGAGCACCAGCTACCTGTCACTGAAAATAAAAATTGTTAAGGCCTAAAGCACTGGTCATTAAGAATTAAGATTAGTGTACATTCTACTCTAAGCTTTATATTATTACGTATTATTTACAGTTGAACAGTATAACATTACTTCATTGTGTTTCTTTAGTAATGCCCGTGTAGTATCCCTTACGACTCAGTTAAAAAAAAGTAGATTTCACATATGGCGGCCATCTATAAATGTCAAACTGAAAATCTTTTTAATTTGTACAATACAGATGGGAGATTAACTGTAAATATTGACTTTATCATGTAACGGAAAATAATGAATATTTAGTACCTCCATCATCTTCAAATTTCACAAGATTATATAAGTGTAAAGGCATATTTAAGTGTATAGTTACAATTAATTAATCCCAAATTATGTTTGTAAACACATTCACTTATAACGGTTCAACTGTATACTGGTATAGTTTTAGACAGCTACCATATTGTAAGCTTATAAAAAATAAGTAGGAATAAATTTTGTTTTATATTACTTAAATATTTCATGAAAAGTATTAATTTTGATTTATCTGATGAAATATCACAAATATAAATTCCAAATTTTTTGTTTAAGACTGGTTTTATGTTCTCAACCAATATTTATTTATATGCTGTCTTTGGACCACGTTTAGTCTGAATCTATTAACCCTTAAATCGAATAATACCGGTCTTGGATGACCAGCTAGAGGTATTTTGGACTTGTGAATGTCTGGTAGTACGTACTTGACCTTGAGGGCGATCACGCGTCCTGTGTACCATTCCACCACCCACTCTTTTTTCGGTGTCGATCAACACTCTTACCCGCCCTCAGTTCCAGTCCAAGTGTGTGAAAGCCAGTTAAGTTGTGTCTTTTAAAAGTCTGGCGTCCCTTCTTTATACCGGGCTATTTCTTCTTACGCGCTATCCTTGCTGCCGTTTTAGCGGTTCTACATTACATACTGGATATTTCTGGCAATGAGCTCAAAATATACATTTTGAACTTTTCTTAATTTTCTTTGTTTAAATCTTTTACTTGGACATGTATTGAATAAGAGTGAACATTTGTATAATACTTGTTAAAACTTGACTTGTATAGATAGTGGTGTTGGGGTGGAAAATATGTGAAATAGATAGTGGAAGTCATGTGGAAAAAAAAGGTCTGGGTTTCACTTCACATCAATTGGATCAACAACCTCTCCATCAAGTTGTGACCAAAAGGATTTTTTTGAGCAAAAGTGGAATGTTAGGTAACTTCAGATACCAGGATCCAGAGACTCTTGAGACGATGATGATAACCTTTCTGATGTTTAGTTTAGTTCAGAAGCTGACGATCTCGGATCAAGATTCCCAAACTATGTTCCATCAGACAGCGACGAGCTCCAATTGGTTGACT
This sequence comes from Homalodisca vitripennis, assembly GCF_021130785.1. NCBI lineage: Eukaryota > Metazoa > Arthropoda > Insecta > Hemiptera > Cicadellidae > Homalodisca > Homalodisca vitripennis. The sequence continues at coordinate 4,586,956 of NC_060210.1, forward strand.
ACAATGACTCCCAGTGGATTGATGACAGATATAATTGCTGGAGGGATGCGGTTAGGTGTTGTACACTGTAGATAACTACCTAGCGATTCGCAGCCACAAGTTTTACATGGAAAAAAAAAAACGGAATAATGAGTGGAGCATACTGTTGAGCCTCCAAGAAATCGGCGAACGCCAGCTCACAATATTTAGTTAGGGGGCTTGATGTCTGGTCCTTACTGCTGAGGCTCAAAGCTACTCGTGGGCGAAAATCATACCAAAAAATGGACGTTTGAAATTGAATCCTTCACAGAATAGTATGATAGATACTATAGTTGAAGGAAACCAAATAGAAAGCTGACGGAGCTTACGAGGAAAGAAATAAGTGACCACACACTCAACAGTATAATTACAATCCGTGTGATCAAGTAGAGGTAAGAGCTCTTTTTAGGGTTGTTTCTCTTATACCTCAAATAATTTAATTATCTGGGACATGAAAGCATATGAGATTCTCTGTTCCAACTCAAAGATTCCTACTTGGAGCGAACCAATTATTTTTGAGCTACAATGTCGTGTAAAAGGTTTTTGAGCATTTTTAAATCATCTATTGTCTACGATTTGACCGACTCCACGGACAAGAGAAACACAGCGCCAAGAGGCAGCAAGAATAAGGCAGCAGCAATATCTGATTTTATTCAATCAACTATATCTCAAAATGGCGAGGAGCGGTTGTTTTGTCCAAAAGCAAATGTAACTCGTGGATGAGGATTGCTTGTGCCTTATTAGGGGCAAATGCCGTTTCAAACAGTATATGCCCAAAAAACCAGCAAAATATGGCATAAAAATCTTTTGTATGGCCGATTCAGGTAGTTCGTATCTCTGTAATGCTTTTATTTACACTGGTAAAAACTGTTACAGTGTTGGTCTCACCAGGAGATGAACAACAACTACTGAAGAGTACGCAGACTGTCATAAAATTAACAAAAGCATATAGAAAGAACCTATCGTAATGTTACTGCTGACAATTGGTTCACTTCCATCGAGCTAGTTGACCAATTGAAACTAAGGGGATTAACATTTGTTGGCACTATTAAAAAAAAACAAAAAAGAGATTCCTCCAGAATTTTTACCTCACAGGCAAAGACGTGTGGGATCTTCGCTGTATGCTTTCCACAATAACACAACGTTACTTTCTGTTGTGCCGAAGAAAAATAAGGCCGTACTTCTTATTTCCTCGATGCACCACGATATTTGAGACAAATTCTGAAATAAATAAGCCTGAAATTGTAGGATATACAATAAGACTAAGGGTGGCGTTGATACCCTAGATATGAAGACATCTATCTATGGGAGTAATCGAAAGACTCGTCCGTTGGCCAATGGCAAGTATTTTATGCCATAATTAATATTGCCTCAGTGTTAACGCGTTTCATATTGTTTCTTTGCTATCGGGGAAGTCCAGTTTTGACAAGATTTCAGTTTATAAAGCAGCTGGCTTTTGAACTAGTAGAGCCTCATATTAGAAGGACGACTAGAAATGCCTAACTTGAGAGCAGACCTGAAAAAGTACCATTCTTTCTGTTCTTGGAGCAAGAACACGGAGCGAATTGAGAAGTGCGTGTACGATTCGCCTACTAAAGAGGAAAAACCCCTGCAGCATATGCCCTTATGAAAAAAGAAGAGTAAAACCCAATACAAAATGCATTGAATGTACGAGGAACGCCCATATTGTTTGGAATGCTCCCGGCAAACAGTGTGCTAAAATTGTGCAAGGTAGAAATGATGTGTTCATCATTCAACTAATCCAGGAATATTTAAGTTTTCGTGCTGATCTACTCTATAATTTAAGCTACTTTTTTATTACGTTATACCATGTTCAATAAACCAAACTTAAATAGTGAAAAAAAAATAATAAGGGGTTTTGTCCATTTTTTTCATTATTCCTTTTGTTCAAATCCAAACAATAAATATACCATTGCATGATAATATAGTATAACATTTCTTTAATTAAATCTAAGCTTTGCATTTTAGATGGATAAGATTTAATAACTTTTTAAAAGGCTTTTCACAAAGGTTAAAAAAAAAAACAAAATACTACGCGGTACTCGACAGACCGGTATTTCTCTGGCGAATATACCATTCGGGGAGGGTGCTGGACATACCGCTATTTGGCCCTGGGCGAGTCAAAAAGTGTCCCTATTTCGGTTTAAGGGTTTTAAGAAACTAGCACAGTTTTGCTGCTCAGGGATAAAGATGGTTTAACCCGTTTCGTACTCGAGCTTGGCGAACATCATATTGTCATGAGAGGAGCACCTCTAAATGGGTAAAATTAAGGGCCTTGGAATTTTATAGTTTTAGCTTGGGTTTGATGTCCCCCCCCCCCCCACCCCCCCCCCCCCCCACCCCCCCCCCCCCCCACCCCCCCCCCCCCCCACCCCCCCCCCCCCCCACCCCCCCCCCCCCCCACCCCCATGTGTTTGAAAACAAAATAGTTAGTCGTTATTGACATTTCTAGTTTACTAATGTTAATTCATAATTAAATAAGATTACAAATTTTGAAAAAAACTTTGTATAAATGAAGCTGAAAACAACTGAGGCTGTTAAAGACTGTTTAATCCACACGCTACCCTCTCATTAAAACTAGCGCAGCTAAAATTAGTAGAGGAAATTGCTCTATCAATTCCACGAAAAAACTAGTTTTTTATCCTTATACAATAAAAATTAGCACTCATCCCCTGAGGTAATACATTACTCATATTCTAATACTGTTCAAATTAAATCATTTTGTCCTTAAGTTTGGTTAACATTAAGATTTATTTTAAAATATATAAAATAAACATCAAAATGAACTAGAATATAAAACTAGAAATTCTATTATATTTGTTTTATAATATATATTTTATTGCGAGGATCTACCTAACAAGTTTTATCTAACAATCCATCAAGTATAAAATTTAAACATTTATAGCTTTATTTTCATTCGTATTCATAGTTTTATAACGTTTAAATAATAAAACTAGAAACTTCATTAGTAAAAAATCATTATTCTATTGTACAAGTTTTATAACATTACCGTTATAAATAAAACCAGTTAGTAATAAAACGATTAATTGGTATGAGATTATTACGATACAATGATATTCCAATAATCCTCAGCGCAAAATGTATCAATTGTTTGGTTGTTATTAGCTTTAATGAGCTTAAGTACAAAATGTTGTGATAAAATCATTTGTAAAACTACTACTGCAAATTTGGTGACCAATCTAGTTCTATCAGAAAATTTCTTGTTCTAAATTAATTTTAAATTAGTAATTTCGAAAACAGTAAACCTCTTCCATAGTATTCTCAATACCATATTTTTTATGCGTACTTTCGTTTTAAACAGTGTAGCAGTAACGATAACAAACCATACATATAATTAAATCATTAACCTTACCATTTCAAGAAATTGGAAATTTGAGATAGTAATGTTAGAGCATTATTTTAATCACACTATGAAATTATGTTTAAAAGAAGCAGAAATTAATATAGTTTTACTATAAACCAAAGTTAAACAGCTGTTTGAAAATTTTACATTATTGTGGAAACACAAATCTCAGCAATACCTTGTAGTTGATGTAGTAACTTTCATACATGAGGTTAAAAGCTAATACTACAAACATTGTGACGAGGAAAATATATAAACGCATTCACTAATTGAAGAACAGTATTAGTCTCATGAATTTTGAATAGTGAATAAGATATTTTCAATTACTGACTGAAATGAAAATTGTTTTACGGCTCGTTATTCACCACAATATGTTCAAATTAGTGTCTCAGTGTACGTATGGGTGGATGCGAGAGCTTGAAACAATTATTGGCAATTACGAATTGTGTGGGCTGCCTATAGCCCAATAATCGGCTTATTCATGCTGAAGTGTACTCGGCAAATTCTGGAGAGGGAACACGATTACCAACAAATACTCGCTAATGTGCTGAACACCACAGAGCGTTGCTATTGTTCGATTGTCAATTCCTAACCACTTCACTAGATCACGATTCGTAAAGTTTATTCTCACATTACAACACACATTTTAGCATATTGACAGATCAACTGCCTTGTTTCTGCCCCGCTACAAATTCCTTTTAAAATAATGTAGTCTTCAATAAGCTAATTTCTAATCACAAATAAGCATTAAACAATTTAATGATTTAATACTCCACACATTAGCGATTAAATCAGATCAACTTTACAAACCGATCCTTTTTTTTTTCAATTACACTGTTTTTAATCCTCATCCATTTTTCTTATATATTTTCAAAAGCTATCTGTTTGAACTATTATAGTCAGATACTGATTATGTTCTAAAACTATAGACTATTTCTTAAAATTACCTAATGATTTTTTATTACTTAGCTAAAAAGGCTTCATATCGCATCGGTCTAGAACCTCACATATTATGAAGGTATGAAAAATCCGACATTATCTAGAGTCCTATTTTACACGTATTAAGTACAAATAATATACTTAATCCTTAACGGAAAATAAGATGTTAGAGTACGAATACATTGTAGATTTTTTACGCCTAAACTCCTTAGTTTAATTCCTTTTTAACTAGGCAAAGTTAATTACAGTTGAAGTTAACTATTATGCGCCGCCCATCATAATTTAAAAGCAAGAGACTTAACTGCCAACTTTCTTGTACTTTTTAAGAAGTTTTAAGAATTTTTGTAACATAATTTTTGAAACTTAGATATAACTAATGGCGTAAATGCAGCATTACTTTTAATAATTGGCCACTGTACAATTAACTTGTCAACTTTTTAAGTAAATTGTATCTGAGATCTTTTCTGAACTCATCTAGGGTTTCAGGGAAGACATTATAAGGAAGCGAAAAGCTACAACGAGTCATCATATACAGGTTATTAATTAGTAAATTTATTTTACGGTATAGAGAGCATAAATGATAAACGATTGGTATTTATCTATACTGACACTTTAAGATTAAATTCCAATGAACTTTAAAAACTATTACAATCGTACATTGAATAAACTAAGCGTCCAGATAAAACTATAAAACCCTACATAATTGTTTTTTTTTTTTCATAATTGCCAGACATTTTGTTACTAACAGTATTACCCTAAAAAATTTAAAATCTAATTGAATTGTCCATCAAAAATCACTTAACAAATTGTGACATGCTATATGCTAAAGTTTAATAAGTTTCTTTAAGCGAATAATATAAAAAATCGTGTTTGAAATTATAACCATACAATGTAATCTACTTTGTTACTACAACTAAAATAAAAATATATATTATTTTATAGCAATTGCCAAGTGTTAAGAAAAATTGTATTAATATAAATACCGCCTAACTTGTCGGAACGAATAACTTATAACAATATAATAGTTCTGTAAACACTCTAATTATGTTTTATCACCTTTGATCTTCATTTAATCAATGAGGATATGCCAAAAGAGAGCTAGAGAACAAACAAACAAAGCCATAAACATTGTAGGGTTTGGCAATGCAGTGTCTGACCCCACTTTCCAATATCTGGATTATGAGGTTTGGGCTTGGGCTCATCCATCCGATCGTTATTAGGATAAACTGTTCAGGTATAAAAGCATTCTTCCTTTATGTGTTTCTCAGGAAAGACTTTTAACACTTCTTTCTAGCTCAAACCTATGATTATGGGGAAGACCAAATCCTAATACCACTATCACAATTATATTATTTTAAAACAAAAAACTTCTTTTTTATTTCAATTTCAAAGTATAACGTTATTGTTTTAATGCTACGTTGTGTAAATAAAGGTTAAGACATAGCCGTTAACATTTGGAATTGTTAGAGAACCAGTTTCCCTCCCATTTGTTTATCTATTAAAACTCGCCCAGCTGATGATCGCTTCCTTTCGGAGGGGAAACTCCCCTATAAGTTCCAGGAAAGACTAGGTTATATCCTTATACAAATTAAACCTCAACTTTTTGATTACTCATCTTTTAATTCTGTTCAACTTAAATCATTGATACTTTATTTCTACTATTAAAACTTTATTTTATGATAGTTGCAATAAATATGAAGTGGAATATGTAATAAAAATCGCAAACTTATTTGTTTTATTAAATATATTTTATTACAAGAACTGGATTTATTTATATCCCACGAACCATAATTTGTAGACGCACGCATGCATATCTTAGTATTTTTCCATAGTTTGATAACGAGTAAATGAGAACACTAAAAACTTAATAATTAATTATTGTATAGTTCCAGACTAAATTTGTACAGTTAAAAAACATTTAATTCATAGCATTTGACCAGTTGGGTAGTAGAACAAGTAATTAGTATTGGATGATTATCAAACAGTGTACATCCAATAATTCTCAGCGTAACTTGTGTCACTTAATTGTTTAGTTGGTATTGTTCACTTTAATAAGTTTACAGACTTTATTGATCATCAGTATAATGTGATGAAACCTTTTATAATAAAGCAACAGTAAATATTGTGACCGATCAAGATTTTTCTAAAACTTGCTAATATTAAATCAAATTTACAGTAGCATCTTTGTTAACCTTAACACCTAAATGTCATATACCATGTCAGTGTTTGTATTAATATTATAAAATTTTTTTTAATTTAATTACCATACCCAATAGACAAAATAAAACAACAAAAAATGACAAATCTAAAGCAATTAGTGATTTAAAAGGCATATACAAATTTAATTTAATCGAATTTTCAAAATAAATTTCTAGAATTACTGCACGTTATTACTGTAACATATGATGTTAACCAGTATAAATAATTTCACAGTATGAGCGTGCAAAGAGAGTGTTGCACAGTTTGTAAAGTTGAAGTAATTGTGGGGCGTACTTGTACTTTGTGTTTTACCTTCGAGAAGTAGGCTCATAGAGGCAATATTCGAGCTAAATAATTTGTGTTTGTTTGCTGCCGTGATCTTGGACGAGAGATCTTGGCTGATCTTTTTGGTTCTTGTAGCTCGGTTCCCTGTTAAGTTTCTCGGTGGGGGAATGCGCGTCGGGACAATCAGTCTGAGTTAGGAGACTCAGCGTCTGTCCCTTGCTATTATTTCTTTTATGACTGACATCTTTATCGTGCTAAACATCACCGCATAAGTAATTTGCATATCAATTTTTTATATTGCGTCTCACTTTTGAATATATGTAGTTGCCCCCAGTTTTTAATGTTAAATAATTGCAAATGTTGTAGTTACCCCTTTTATAAATCTTAACTAAGTTACATAAGATTTTCAAAGCACTGTATTGATTTGGTATTTGGCCGTAGATAGAAGTAAGATTTAGTCGGATAATTACTATACGTGCTGCCAAACCGTATATTCAAGTCTCTTTTAAATTGAGGAGATCAGCTATAAGAACTGTTTGAAAGAGATTTTATTATATATTTTAAATACATTTTAAGAACAACTTTTAATTTTCGTCATTCATTAAAGTTCAATTTGAGAAGTAGCAAATTTAAGTCTCATTTTATTTATTAAACGCCTTTTTTTATCAACAGAGAATTTTTTATATTATTAATTACCAAAGTACCTTATAAGTTCCTGAAATAGTATTGTGTATCCGAGCTTTGGGTACAGTGTACATAGAAGCAGATTCCAATATCTCACTCTGTCCACTGCAACCGCAGTTGTGGTGACAGTGACAGCAATATAGCCCTACAAACGGTTCACTGCTTTCTGCTATACGGTATACAAGATATTCGATCATCTGAGAAATATTTGCATCATATTCCAACGATTCGTCTTATTTTTCCTATTTTCTGTTTTCTTATTAGAAAAACCAATATGACGTAAAAATTTTATTTTATTCCTGATAAGCGTAAATAAATATTTAGTCAAAACAACTGACAGATCGAAGAAAACCCAATACCGAATATTTCTTATACGTTTGTGTATTCCCATGTAGGTTTGCATCCATTTTATCTATATGAAACTTAGAAGAGATCAAAGATATTATTACACCAATTTTGGCCTATTAAATAATAATACACAGATGGAAGTTAAGGTTTGTTACTCTACCTCTTAAACATGAAGTAAACTATGACTGGAATTAAGTGGTTTTACGAGTATACAGAAGTACGCTTCACAGACTTACGTATGTGTGTATTTTCTTAATAAGGTCCACAAGATAAAATTCAAATATAACACAAATATAACCTCTGTCTTAAGCCAGAGGTAAAAAAAAATGGTTTGATGTAGGCACTTTTTTTACTGAAATAGGTTTTTTAGTCTTTTGTATGTGTGTATTGTTTATCGGGAAAACAAGACAAACTCAACTGTGACAAAGGAAATATCTCAGACATTAAGATTACAACGGTTGATAATAAACAGCTTCAATTACAGTTGATAAATATGGATTCTCGGAACGTGTGTATATTTCCTTAATCAGGACAACAAAGCAAACTCAATTATGACAGAAATATATCTTTATCGAATTATATTTGGTCTTGCAACTCTTGATTACGTACAACTCCCAAAATAAGTGCCGATCGTAAGAATAGTCGTAGTTTTCATTGACATTATTAATAATTATATCAATTTAAATATAAAGTTTAGAGAAAATAGAATTATAAAAATACTAAATAAAAAGTTAACTTACCTCCAACGTTAATAAGGACACGTGTATTTCTTAGATTTTCTTCCTTGAAGTCTGATAAGGTCCATATTGAGAGGAAAACCGTCTTCCAGCTCATCGCTTTTGTACTATATGTTGTCATGTTACGAGAACCAAACTACTATTTATAATGTAGATAAGAGTTCACTCTCGCTTCTCCATCCATCCCACAAAAAGTGCAAAGATAATATAACTTGGTTTGTTATAGTTTATGTCAGAAGTCAGAAACTGAGTTCATGGATGAAGTTATTGTGCTAGACGTTGGAAAATGCATTTATAAGGTTATATCATCAGTAAACCTTTTCCGGCACAAGTATGTTTCTGCAATGATAGCATTGCATTACAATCGCTAAACATATTTAACATGTTAATATGATATAAAACAATATAAATACTTACTCATACAGTTACACTAATACTCGCTTTTAGTTCATCTGACTAATACAAACGTTTTATATATAGTTATCAGGACGGACTCGTATAAAGTTTTGTCTGTGTTATTTATTTAAGTTACATTTTCTTCAATTGTAATTGCCTTTTTCGTTTCTTAATTTATTGTCTGTTTACCTGTTATTAAATTTAAACGATATTGTGATTGATAAGGTAGTTGATGAGTAGTTTTTTTATTAATTCGTTGTCTTTATGAAATTTTATTGCTTACTACCCGCTATTCCCTATGATTTATCACCATTTATCTGTATTGATGTATATTATACTATGTTATACTATTATACTTTATAGGAGGTTGCTATACCTTTAACACTTTAGACTTAATTGTCATTGTTGAAGATTTTTGTTGACTTGTTGATTTAGTTATTCCCAATGTTCATTATTGTTGTTGGGTTTGCTTCTCTATAGTTGTTATTATTGTTTCTCTTTTAACTGCTTTTTACTATGAAGAATGTAAGAAATTTCTGTTTCCTTACGAAGCGCCACTTCATTTTTGTTATTGTATTCTTGTTACTAATACATAGGTAAGCGTTAAGATTTTTTTATGTTGTTTCTCACGTAATTTAACTGCAAACTGTGCATAACTGTAACTGGATTTTAAGGGATGTATTGCGATAAATAATAAAATATTAGATAAATTTATCGTTTAATCACATAATGACTTTTTTCTAGTTTAATATTGGTTTTGATTGACAGCCTGCTTGATGTCAGCTTAGCGATCAGTTTGACACTAACTTTGATCGGCAAGAGTTTGTAATCTGAGTGGGTCTGTGTTGAATGCGCAAGTTAAGCCTACCCCTTGTCTTTTCCGATATCAAAGCTTGATTAATATACCAAAACGTCCTGAAAGACCTACACACCTAGGGTGTTTAAATTATTCCTCGTAGCCATTTTGAGTTTTTTAACTTTATTTTCAGAATTTATCTATTTATACAGACATGTAAGATTGTTTTGACGATTGGATGTTTGAAATGTGATTGCGTGCCGGGATTATTGGAGAAAATTAGAAGAGTGGGTAAAGAATTCCACATTAACTCACAAACGTGATTTGAATCAAACACATCACACTTAGACTTACGTAATAATATCGTAATAATAAAACAAAAACTGTAGTTTTCAAAAAACATTTTTACAGAGTAAACTCTGGATGTAACAGGTAATAAATATGTTAGATTAAAACCGTTAAACTTTAGAATAAAAGAAGAAAAAGAAAATACGAGAAAGAAACTACAGGAAATGTATTGCTCGCTATTACTGGTTCGAAGATCATCTTATGAGATGGATTAAAGTAAGAATAATACTAATAAAACCTTATTTTTAACGAAGAGGAAATATTTATACATTAAATTGGGAGATCATCGACTCAGTCAACTTTTAGTTGAACTTTTCTGGTACGTTGGGAAACTGAAACTTAAACAATGAAACTGAATAGAGAAATCCAGACTAATCAGTGCTTGGTATCAGTGTTGTTTTGGAAAGTTCCTCTATAATGGAGCAATAATAAAAAGGTTCCACCACTGTTTATTACAGAAAATTAGCCAGTTATCAGTGCATGGTTATTACGAGTATTAGCGAGCTCTCGAAAACAGCGTTTATGATTTTTCGTATCAATCAACGAAATAAATTTTTAAATTGTCTTTCGCTGTTAATACGGTTTGGATATTTAAACACTTCAAGCAAACACATGAAATAATTAATTATGTCTCCCAGGAAACAATATTTGAATAGCTTACGATAAGGAAACGAACCAAAGGACGTACTCAGTATCAATTTGTGTCTAGAATAACTGTATAGACGTAAATATTTAATTTTAGATTTAATGTAAAACGATTGTAATTTTAATTTTACACTTAGAACCTATTCACTAGAAAATAATTTGGTAACTTAATTCACATATATTGGTATAAAAACTCATAATTCTTAAAGCAATTTAAAGTAGATTTAAATTATCTACATCTATTTTCCCACTTTTATATTTTTATCCGGTTGTGAGATAAGCACTGTTTTTACAGTACAATATGCACTGTGTTTATGTCATTCTATAAATGCTATGTTGAATTATGAATATTAATAAAATTAACACAGGGACGTAACCAATAAAGCAATGCGTGTATATAAATAAGTAATACATAAAAATGCTTTTATATCATCACTTTATTCGTAATACAATTTACACTTTTCAGTTAAACCAACAATACGATTTTAGTATAATAAACATATAAATTAGTAAATGTTATAATGTCATAAAGTAAAACATAACCATAGGATTTGGGTATAAGACTTTAATTATTTAATTTTAATTTATTTTTTGGAATTTTAATATTCGTCAAAAATATTAACTATTAAAAGAGCATGTGAATAATTAATTACCATTAGTTGTGTAAAGGGGTCTGAAGGGTCTTGTATATTTTTAATATAAATAATCTGATACCTTCTGGACAGATTATATCCGGTTTACCCAGGCGGACGTTTTAATGATGTCGACTTCCTCTATTAACCCTGGCATCACTTTTTTCTTTTAAAGCTGCTCACTATATTTTTAACTAACCCAAAGAACTACTTACCTTAATTATGAATTTAATTACGGTGATAAGTAGCATCGATATTGTATAAGTGAGTAGTTATGAGAGTGTAAAAATATTAGACAGAATAGTTTTTCTTATTGATAATCAGTTTTAATTTCTCATAAACAAAGGTGAATACAATTCAATTTGTCAATACAATTGTGTTTATAGATGGAGGTTGTTAATATTAATAGGACTCTAATCTGTTCTAGTTTTTAGCAATACAAATCTCTATAATCCAAAATTATAAACAAATTGATCTATTTATAAGAGATACAGCCTTATTTGAAATATTACTGCAATTATTCGTAATTGAACAAATTCGTACTGTATTATTGCTATGTTTGGTTGTGTTAAATCGTTGAAAGAATCTGTTACAGAATCTATCATACTTTTATCACGTGATTATGACATCTTGTAAGTTTTAGTAAAGTAATATTACCAAACACAATAATAACCGTAATATTCCTAACACTGCGAATCCTACAATGCACGAAAACGTGCCTTATCTGCCCATTCTAGCGGCGTCTTTACCGTAGTTAGTATTGAACTTTAGGACGTTTGTTTAATTATTCAACCGTATAGTATCCTTTGTACTATTTTTATATTTAGTAATAATCTTACAGAACAATAATACCACACTTCGTTATATAAAATGTATTTAAAAAAATCTAACTCAGTCTTATTTCGGTTGTTATAAAAGTCAAAAAATAGTATGTATTTTTTCTGGTTATTCTAATATCAGTATTGACATGGATTAGCGCGCTTGCAGATGAGCAGATTACACTATTTATATTAATAATATTTGTATTTTAAGAAACTATTTGCTGGTAATTTCTCTAACTAACGTCAGCAAGCGGGGAAGGGGGAGAGAGAGAGAGAGAGAGAGATAATTGATAAATTGATAAATTATTTATTTAACCTGCCCTGGTTTAGACCAACGGTCCACTCTTACACCAAAACAGGCAGAAAAATATACAGTACATTACAAAACATTACAGTTGCGGGTTTTGTCTAACTATCGTTGCTAAATACAAATATATACAGCACATATTACTAGACCCTAAATATATTTCATATTACAAGTTAGATGGCTTTTTGTTCAATCTCAACACGCTGTTATACACTACTGTACAACTCTAAAAATACAAAAAAAAACAATACAGTTGTCATTATTTTATCACTAATTACACACCTATACTTTTAACTTACAATACATACACATCATAGACGACAAATTATTTGACGTTAACTATTACACGATGATCTATTCACTATATCAATATTATATTACAAAAGCTGTGATGTTGCTGCAATTACATTGAGCTGACAATTATATCTCTAATAACAATCGATCACTATTTCTAAACATGCATATCTTACATATCTCAGGAATTATTTTTAAAAATTATTTTTCTTTTTATTAGTTCTCATATCTTAATAACAATAAATCTTTTACTTTACCAGCAAATATGTGTTCTTTTTCAATTCTCTTTATATTATCATCCAGACTATTCAACAATCTTATTGATGTCACTAAAAACGATTTTGTGTACGTGACATTCCTGTGAATTGGAAACTGATACATCTCATTACCAAATCTGGTTGCTCTTAAATGAACATTGTTCATTAAATTGTAACATTCAAATAAATATTCTGGTTTTTTATATTTTAAAATCTTAAAAGCTAAATTCAGTACACTAAGTTCCCTTCTTTCCTGCACTTTTAGCCATTTCATTTGTTTATAGTACGGTGTTACATGCTCATCGTATTTCAAGTTATAAATATAATGTATGCAAGCATTCTGAGCTTTTTGTAATTGATTCGTTAGTACACTGTTAACATCACAGTAAGCTGCAATACCGTAATCAATTATAGGAAACACTAAAGCCGAAACTAGTTGCTTTCTTACATCCAAAGAAGGTCTAAAACGTAAGCGTCTAAATTGATATAAACATTGATAAATCCTCTTAGTGACATAATTAACTTGATTATTCCAAGACAATGAATCACTGAGCCTTAGACCTAAGTTAATAACATCTTTTTCAAGCTTAATAGCCTGCTCGCCAATTTTTATCGGAGCTATGTTATTGTGTAAACTATTATTTAGTAGTCTAGAAGATCCAATTAAAATTGGTTTGCATTTGGTTATATTTAGGTTCAAACCATGATCTCTACACCATAAGTACACAGTCATAAGGTCAATATTAAGAAGGTTCGTAATTGTATGATTCAATTTATCAACGTCACAATGAATATATAGCTGCATGTCATCCGCATACATCATCGTATTACTAAACAATATATTATCACTTATCCTATTTATATACAAACTAAACAAAAGGGCTGATAACGTAGAGCCTTGTGGAACACCAACAGAATTAACTCTCCAATCAGAGGTTGCTCCACCTTGTGTCTTTACTCTTTGCATTCTATCACACAAATAGGATTCAAACCATTCGATAGATGCATTGCCAAAATTGTAAGATTTCAAAATGGACATTAGCAGTAAATGGTTTACACAGTCGAAAGCACGACTGAAATCCAACAACATAAGTACAGTTAGACGTTTATTGTCAATAGCTCTTCTAATATCGTCTGTAACTTTAATTAGCGCTGTTTGTGTACTGTAAAAACTTCTGTAACCTGACTGATACTTAAACATTATGTTATTTCTATTAACAAATTCATTTAATTGATAATATACTAACTTATCAAGTAACTTTCCCAGTACACATAATATATTTATTGGTCTAAAATGACTAGATTGTACAGAATTGGCTACCTTAGGCAAAGGCAAGATATTGGCTTTTTTCCATTCATTGGGATAAACACTATTACTAATGGAGTAATTAAAAATGTGACATAGCACATGCTCTATTTCCTTGAAAATTAACTTAAGAAATTTAACTTGAACCCCATCTGGACCAACTGCATTTGATGAGATTGTATTAAAAGCACGATAGATCTGTTCCTCTGAAAACTCAGAAAAATTAAACGTTTGTTCGTTAGGTTTACTTAAACTCTCATAGTACTCAATGAGGTTCAAGTTAAAATTATTTTGAACTCCACAAAAATAATCATTCAAATTATCAAGATTAATCATAGGATCAATTACCCTACCGGTTTGTTTACCAACACCTTGATTTCTAATAACACCCCACAAGTTTTTATTTGTACCCTCAGAAGAAATCAATGATTGAAAATAGCTGTTTCGTTTGTCTCTCAATAATCGCTTAACATTATTTCTCAGTACTCTGTACCTTTCCCATATATTAACATTTCTTGTTCTAACGTAATGTCTATACAAAATATCTCTTTCAGTCATCATATTTTTTACAGCAGTATCCAGCCAAGGACAAACAGGCCTCTTTTTATGTATTCTCCTTTCCGGAACATACTTATTAAATAAAAAATTAAGATTATTAACAAGTATTTTTACTTTATCGTCAATAGATCTTTGCTCATACAAATCATTCCATTGTACATTAGCACATGAGAGAGAGAGAGAGAGAGAGAGAGAGAGAGAGAGAGAGAGAGAGAGAGAGAGAGAGAGAGAGGCATTGTTGCCGGAAATGTTATTCTTATTATTTATTTTGTACAATATCAATTACAGGTTTGAATTTATTTTCTTAAAAAAGAGTTTATCATTTCAGTTGTTAATATTTACAGTCATAGTCATTGCGGCTAATGTTTTCACCGGATTCAGGATTTCCGGTGCACTGCCACACTTCACACTCCAGTTATCTGGTCCGTGTCTCATTGTACAAGAACCCAACAGAGTCCTTTAAAATATGATATTAAATTCACAACACCAGCTTATATTATCTGTATCACTAATAGTAACTACTTGAATGTATTTTACAATAAAAATGCCACGTCAATGTGAACACACCACTGCGCCAGTGGGGTTTTCACAATTCGTATTGCACAGATTCTGGCAGTACAATATATTTCTAGTAGCATAATATCACTTCATGGAAATTTCAAGTTGTAGTAGTGAAAGAGTGGGTCTATAGGTTTAGCTTATTGGAGGAGATGACTGCTGAAGTGTTGCAGCATTATGTTACAGAAAGGCTGTAGCATACTTTTGAAAGCTCTTAGTGTTTAAGGTATTTGCAGGCCTAAACGTGACGGTGTGATGCCCATTGTCCTCTTTGACTTGAAGAGCTGTACAGAACTAATCTCCCCTTCTTCCAAGGGGAAATGACAGATGTAGTCATTCTTCTTCTCCCTCCTCATGTCGGATGTAATCTGCTACATGAATAGTAGGTACCTCGTAAGCCCCCACCCTTACATATCCTAAATATCCTGTCAGTACTACGGTCCAGGAGAGGTTTCCTCATTTTCCAGGCCTTCGTGACGAAATCTGAACATACATTCTTGAATTTGTTAGAAATCTGTAAATATACTTAACTTGTGAAGCTTTATGAATTCTTAACATTGCATATCTACGCTACAGTCTGAACTATATTTGTATTGCCTGATTTTTGCTTTAGATAAACAATGAAATAATTGAATTTGTACGTTTGTATTTAATAGTTAAAAATCAGATTAGAGCATGCAAGTAATATATTTAGTCCAAATTCAACGTTAAAGTTCTTTCACTTAAATAATGGTTTTGATGTAATTCTGTAGATACCATTAATAACTTAAATAAAATCTAGAACCAACTTCATTTCACTTAGTGTTAAAAGAAATATTTTGTCAATTTCATCGTTGAAGTTCTTTTATAAATAATTCTTTTTTTGCAATTTTGTAGAGACTGATAAAAATGCATACATATGTTGAATCATATTCACTTCTCTAACTGTAATAGAGATTTTTTTATCAATTTCAGCGTTGAAGTCCTTTTTATTAAATAACTTTCTTACTGCAGTTTTGTAAAGGCCACTAATAATTTAAATAAATTATAGAATTAATTATATTTCTTGCAACGGTAATAGAAATATTTTTTAGAGTTGAACGTTGAATTTATTTCAATTAATACTAGTTTTGTTGCGATTCCATTGAGACTGCTACAAAGTTTGAATACAATCTAGAATTATCTCAATGTCTCTTTCCGATACAAAAATAAGAAACGCTGCTCACCGTACCGCAGCGCCACAGGTGCGAAGTACTCTCCAGCGTGAATCAGTCTTTTTACTGTTGTTTCAAGAGAGAATCCCTGTGTTTTATGTAGCGTCAAGGGAACTTGGGGCTCATTTAAATTTGAAAGGCGTTAGAGTGTTAATTAATGCTCGGTTTTTCCTACGTTAATACCTTTATTTAATTTTTAGTACACAATATTTACCAATAGGAATGATCAACCATGATAATCATTAATATTAGCAGTTTTTAATTACAAAGTTTTAATTGAACTTTTAATTACAAGTTGTTTCATGTTTGATGGAAAGTAATATTAAACTCCATTAACAGTCTGTGAAATATGTGGAAACTAATATTTAAAATTTTGAAAGTGTATATTATATCTATACATCAAAAAACCTTTGTTAATTTGTAAATTATAGAATTCAATTTAATTTCTACGTAAGAAAATATGGTGAAAGACAAGTAAATTAGTAATTCGTATTTTAAAAGCTGCTCTAAACTTATGCACAAATACTAATGCGTAAATTTCAAAATAATACAATAAAATAAGTTCACGTCATTTATTTTGAAAGAAACAACAGTGTACACTATTAAGCTTAATACCTAAAAAGGACAATCAATAAAAGAATTCCAGAATTGCGCGGAATTTTCTAGACCTGATACTAATTTGAATACTATATAGCACTCAAAATCAACTCCGGGCGTAAGACATTTTTAGTACCATAGTAGAGTTTGCCTTTTTCTCTTTTTGAAAAAAGTTTAAATACATGAAGGACAGAAAAAGCCCACTAAGTTTAAAAGCGTTTGATTTTCATATTATAAATAGGAAATTCTTATTAATTTTTTTACCTAACATTTCAAAATAATCGTTAATAAAACGTGCCTATAGACCATTTCAAATCACTTCCGATGTACCCTATTTACGGTGTCATATTCTATTATATCTTATTGCACTAGTGAGAAAATATACATATACATATCTTCAAAACCCAATTCTTTAAAAAGCGTTAACTTCAGGTTCTCTTTTGATCTACTTTCGATCTGAGATATTTCCAGTGGCATTGCTGAGTTTGCCTTGCTATGATGATAAAACATAAACATACTTACTTGAGACTTTTTCATCGTACGTATGTGTAATTAGTAGTTGAAGAATCTACTAATTCGTAAAAGCATTTACTTACCACGTTGTAAATAGGAAATGCTTACAAATTTCGTGTAACATTTAGAAATACTACTGTATAAAAGATTTTTAAATCTACTGTGCGTTTTGGACCAACAGTTCTCCATGGCTCTTTGAGGTATGTTACTGTTAGTTAATTCTGCTTTTTTAACCCACTGTAAAATTCATATATATATATATATATATATATATATATATATATAATTATATATAAATTATATATATAAATTAGCTCCTGGCACAATCAGGAGTAAAATTTTAATAGTAACTTTGGCTTTGGACAGTATTAATTAAAATTTAAACTAAAACAAATGTTTTTGACAAAATAACTTCTTCTAAAAGTGTCACTAGCTTTTTGCTATCAGTTAAATTTTGATGGTGAAACATAAACATTTCAGTGACTTATCCAAACTCTAAAGTGTTTTAAAAACGTTTTCTTATCTTCTCTTCATATAAACCTGATACAAAATAAAAAAATTATAAAACAATTATCCGAATTCCTCCAGCTATTCTAGATTTACGGTTACAAACATATTTTTCAATTCATTTTTATTTATAAATTTTACTGTACATATTGTTAGCCAAGTGCATAATAATTAATAGACTAAATATTGCGTAATCATTTAATAAGTGTAATTAATTATTAGAAAAATGAGTATGTCTTTTATTTATTTGATGTCATAAATAATTGAACGCCTATGGCAACTAACTACTTGGCCTTATAATCCTTAATAGAAAAATGTATTTCATTATTCTGATTTTCTTCAACAATAAACGCATATTAGAGGGACAATATTGGGTATATTTGAGTTTATCAGTATGATATTGAATTTCAATAAATAATGAACAGTAAAAACCACTTTTTTAATGCTTAAAATAATTTAAAAATCTAGCCAATTATATTTGATGAATAATAAATTAATTATTTTGTAAATATAATTGTTTTTATTCACTTTACGTCACAAAGAATTGAACGCCTAGAGCAACTAGTTTGCCACAAACAGTCTTTATAGAAACTCATTATTCTCAATTATTGGATTTTTCTACATTAAATTTAGTTTTATAACCTCAACGTTATGTCTGCGGGCTTACTTTGGATTGGTGTAGATAAACATTTTTTAGACAATTTCGTTAATAATGGTGGAACAACAATGGTGGAAGTTTAGGTGAGTTAAACTTGAATAATGGTTTCCACAGACTCAATCAGTCTCATTAACACTCTGAATACCAAGTTAGTGTGACAATGTGGTCTAAAGTTTTATTTTCTGAAAGGAGAAGTAAGTGGACTAGTGGTGTGGAATGAATTTCTTGCTCGTTTTATGAACTTTTGCTTTTAGTTCATATATAACGTTTCCCTTTCTTTGTTAAAGATTTAGGAGTGCCCATTAATGTGTATTGGTGTTTGGCCAGATGATTTTAGAAAAGGATGATGTAAGATATACAAATGTAACTTACAATAATATCCTTTCAGACTCACACGAGGCAGTCATCTCTAAATGCCAAACTGAAGATACATTATTAGTTTATGTGTTCGATTCACACAAAACTGATGGAACAACAACACTCAATGTTGGAAAGTTACTATAATCGTAACACTTTCAAATATTTTCAATATTTATATTACAAATGTGATCCTCATACTTGTTATTTGTCCTCGGGACTTGCATCCTGTGCAGTGACAATGCCTGGATTAGACATCAATCAGTTTTAGGGTATGTTTGAACCCTTTTCTTTCCCGTCTTCACTCTTTCTGCTCTTAATTTTTTTATGGAGTTATTAATAACTCCACCACCTGACGAAGAGGATACATTCCAATCCTCGAAACGTTGTGTTATACCTTTTATAAACTATGACGATAGCAAATTTGCAAAATCCTGTTATCTTGAAGTCTTATAAATATATAGCTATGAATAAATATTGCTTGCAAATACTTGAATATTTTAGGAAAAATGTCAAACTCAAAGGTCTATTTGACTGAATAACATAATAACTAATAAATTATAAAAGTTAATAGGTCTATTCCACAATATCAGAAGCCGACACGACAGCTTGGTTGACCTAAAATCGAAGGCAGCGTCTTGTAATACACGAGGGTTGATGGGAAGTTGATTGAATTTTACAACCTATATTCTGAATCCAATAAAGTTACTTCCTGTTTCACTCTAGGTTTGGCTTTTTATTTCATCTACGTTCAGTTTATAGCTGAAATAAGAACCCATGATAAAAGTTTATTAATAAATTGATGTGCACTGTTTCGTCGCCTGCCTGTCAAGGACAATATTTTCACATTATAATAGCCGTAAACAATTCGGTTGGAAGATTTATGATATTTCTAAGGAAATTTTAATATCGTTTCACTTTATAAAACCTTTCTATTAACTCAAGACAACCAGGTGGTGACCTATACTGTATTAACTGCTAAATGCCATTGAGATTAAATCCTAAATTACTGCTATGATCGTTAGTGTCAAATAATATGAATAAAAATCTACATTTCTCAAACGTTTTCTGGTGAAATACTGAGAGTAAGAATATTCTATACACGTCTAAATGTAAAAAAAATAAATTCATCCAGGATGCTAATATAAATATAAAATCTTATGGAGTTTCAAACAAATTAACGTCAACATTAAATGTTCTCGACCTTGTTCTACATTCCTTTTCCTATGTAATAAGTAAGCTGCCACGAGGCTGGATGATATGCTATATGCGATAAATTTATTCGATTCTTGATCCGATGTATGTTAGCGATACATCATGGTTGTAGTACTGATTGGCTTATAAATCATGCAATGAATGAATGAATAACGTTTATTCCAGCAGTTTATATGTAACATATATACAATGTTTTCTTAAATGAAATAGCTATTATTATATATACATACAGCAGCTTATATATGTAGAGGAAATGTAAGAAAAGTGTAACGAATAGCAGAATAAAAATAACAATACTGGAAAGCCTGTATGGGCAATCTGCCTGTGCGTAGTCCTAGTAACATCTAGCCGCTAACATAAAATTTAAATAATACGCTGGATATGTTAGTAATAGAGTAAGAAGGTAAAAAAGATAAAGGGATATATGTCTATTGCTACTTGAATTTTACTGTTTCAGTGATTGTTTTTATTCAAGCGGTGGAAAAACAAATGAAATAAAAATGGTATGTGTGCCTAAACTAAATAATCAATTTATGGAGGAGTGAGATGAGAGAAAGAGAGAGAGAGAGAGTGTGCGTGTGTGTTTTCGGTTAGTAATAGTAATGGTCAAGGGTCAGATCCCCTGTACCCAGCAGTGATAATGATCTCCGCCTCTGATACGCCTAATTGCAATAGCCACTCGTTGATACGATTTTTTTAAACTGACAAGGATCTTGCGTTAAAGAAATTATAAGCGTAAAAGAATCTAGAAATATTTCTCAATAGTATATTTGATATGTAATACGAATTGGTTGTAGAGAAAGATCTATATAGTTTTAAAGTGGCTATTCCTGTGTCACGGGCATATCGGGTGTTACATGAATGGGGAATTTCTGAAAGGATAGAGTGAAAGTGTGAGAAGATGTGAACTATGAGAGATTTTATAAATAACTGACGAAATGTAAGGATTGATAATTCTTGAAATAGGGTGTCAGTAGAGTAACGTCGGTTTTTTGTGACAAGCAAGTTAAGTTAATGATAATATATTGATTAATATCATGTAAATTCAGGATGGAAATTCAAATTCTTCAATTAAAACCTTGACTTATATTGTGACAATATGGGAGTAATCATATTTACCAATTATGTTGTAAACATTAGGATAGTACAAATGTGTATTTTACTAATATAATACTTTCCTTATAATGTTGTGTATAAAACTGTATGTATGTATGTTGCATGATTGCCATTATTTTATTGTAATGTTATTATAATGTTTGAATTATTACAACAATACAATTATTGTCGTTAACTAAACTACACATAACTCTGAATTTTGTTACTTATCTATAAATAATAATTATTACAACCAATAAAAATGCCCTCAAAAATGCTATTTACTCTATTGCATAACAAAACCAATAACATACATTAAAAATTACATACATTAAAAAGGGTTTGACAATGTGATAGTGGACTTAGCTCTTCGATAGACTGTACCAAAAGTCATAAATTTGAATTGGACTAGCTTTATTCATACTAATTAATATTAAATATACACTATTATTTGCACATTATTTTAAGCTATAATTTAAACAATCTTGTTGCATATACTTTATCTTCATACACAGGCTGTCAACCTTCTTCATGGCCCTTTGTAGTTAGGAAGGGTCGTCGACACCTCCAATGAAATCATCGTCAAACAGAGGAACTACTGAAGGAATTATGGCAGTGAGTAGTGGACCAATTATGAGTAAAAAGGATGAATTTTGGGCTACGAAAAAGGCTCTCTTCTTCTTGATCAGGTTTAATAATAGTGCACCAGAGATATATCGTCCTTTTAGTTCGTCATGATTTAATAATACGAGTGTTCTGTATGGTCAGGAAAAAAGTGGTTTCGAGGTACACTATGTATACCAAATATCTATTTTGTATTCTCTAATTTTAAATAATTTTTCTGGCAATAAAACTTAATGTGACACTAACTCATTAAACATTTGTTATATGTTTTAAAGGACTTGATGAATGTTGAACATGATATGTGAACTGCGATTATGTGAAATACTTTTTCACATAGTTTTACTTTAATTTAAAATTGTTTCTCAATTTTTGAATGCTGAGGGTCCAGAGCTGTGTTATAACTATGTTTGAGGCATAGGACTTCTACTGGACGGGTACTGTTGGGTAGAGGTAGAATTAATGCGGCGTAGAAGTGACAGGTGGAAATGTACTGTTACAACGCAGTACCGAGAGACTCCACTAAACGTAACGAATCATTAGTGCATAAATGGACATACGGACAGATGGATTCTCCTTCTACGAGTACTTTTCTACCCCAAATAAACAGGCTTTCCCCTAGGACTAAGAGGAAATCATGCAACAAGTTTCAATTGTCTAGAATATTTCTATCAAGAGTAAACACTCATACAAGCAGACAGACCTTTTCAGTGAAGCCCTGTCGGGTCCTAAAATAATGAAAAACATTTACTGCTAAGTGCTAAGTGTGAACTGTGCGGTAAAATTATAAAACTTTCTCCACAATAATAAGCGAAATAAACAATGAAGATTGAAGTATTGATGGAGTAACTGCAGAAGATGTTATCTAGTCAACATTCAATATGCAGTATTCTCAGTTTTGTTTACAGTTCCGCTCAGTCTATCCTCTTTTATTATTCTCTTTTATATTTTCATCACAGACAAAAGACTCACCACCTTGCTTTTCAAAAGTGTCTTCAAAGAAAGAAAATGTGTTTATCCAAAGTAATTTTATGCTGTTGTTTATAAAGTAACATATAAACGTTGCCTTACCTTTCTTCTTTCATGCTGTTCAAAATCAGAAGTCACTTTTCTTCTGCATTTACGGTGTTAACACGTGATGTTTTTCTAAGACACAATTCAACATAGCTCAAGTCATTTACATACTTATTGTATTAGTTTGGTCAAAAATTAAATTTAAACCTAAATGTGTTCTAAAAATAATCAATCTAAAATGTATAATGTCTAACCCTATGTATCATGATGTAAACGTAGAACTATTCCTAGGATAGGTTTCGTAAGTGCAAAATAGTACATATATAAGTAAAATGTCCTTAATTATAATATAATCTAAAAGGCATGTTTACAATTTTTTAACTGTAGATAGGTGATTTTTCTATTTATACCCATACTTTATAAACCTAAACAGTAATTTATATAAACCCAAGGTACCCTTATTTAATCTAGAGTTAATATAGAGATACATTAATGAATTTTTTATAGTTTAATTCTATTTTACAGCTTTTTATATTTCTATTTCTTGTACTCCTTTATACTAATTTGTTTCGCTATGATCAGCCAATCACATGAAGCGCCAAAAATTTCATTTCTGCATTATCTCATACTAATATCTCGAGCACAATCTAACACATAGACCAGAAAACTTCCATGAAGCTTTATTCATATATGAGGAACATTAAGATCTATGATGATGCACGTCACTATACAGAACTTGGCTGAGCGTTAGCAAAGGTTAATACCTCAAGATGAATTCAGCTAAAAACTAGAAATTTTGTTTTTAATTATTACCATGCTACACTATGGAACTGGCCTGATCCTTTAAGTAGCCAGCTTTGGGATATCCACATGATATCCCAAAGAACGAACTGAGCTATCTACTTCGGCAACGTCATGTTTGATGATTTGATGCTCCAATATGGAACTGGCCTGATACTTAATGTAGCCTACTATCCACATGATATCCCAAAGAACGAACTCAGCTATCTACTTCGGCAACGTCGTGTTTGATGATTGGCATGCTCCAATATGGAACTGGCCTGATACTTAATGTAGCCTACTATCCGCATGATATCCCAAAGAACGAACTCAGCTATCTACTTCGGCAACGTCGTGTTTGATGATTTGCATGCTCCAATATGGAACTGGCCTAATACTTTATGTAGCCTACTATCCGCATGATATCTCAAAGAACGAACTCAGCTATCTACTTCGGCAACGTCGTGTTTGATGATTGGCATGCTCCAATATGGAATTGGCCTGATACTTTATGTAGCCTACTATCCGCATGATATCTCAAAGAACGAACTGAGCTATCTACTTCGGCAACGTCGTGTTTGATGATTGGCATGCTCCAATATGGAATGGCCTGATACTTTATGTAGCCTACTATCCGCATGATATCTCAAAGAACGAACTGAGCTATCTACTTCGGCAACGTCGTGTTTGATGATTGCATGCTCCAATATGGAATTGGCCTGATACTTTATGTAGCCTACTATCCGCATGATATCTCAAAGAACGAAAGCTATCTACTTCGGCAACGTCGTGTTTGATGATTGGCATGCTCCAATATGGAAATGGCCTAAAACTTTATGTAGCCTACATGATATCTCAAAGAACGAACTCAGCTATCTACTTAACGTCGTGTTTGATGATTAATCAATATGGAAGGCCTGATACTTTATGTAGCCTACTATCCGCATGATTATCTCAAAAACGAACGCTATTTTCGGCAACGTCGTGTTTGATGATTGCATGCTCCAATATGGAATTGGCCTAAAGCTTTATGTAGCCTACTATCCCGATATCTCAAAGAACGAACTCTTTACTTCGGCAACGTCGTGTTTGATGATTGGCATGCTCCAATACTGGCTTTATTGACTTATGTCTAAGAACGAACTCAGCTATTTTTTCTTTTGATATTATGCTCCAATATAAGCCTGATTTATTTTGTAGCCACTATCAGTTCTCAAAGAATAGCTTACTGCATGTCTTAAGTCCATATAATCAGTACTCTCTAGCTTCTATTCAACTAGCACTCAAATTTATTAGCAGGTCCAAAATATCTAAACGCCTATTGAAGTAACTACTGCATGACATGTTCTCTAGCAACGCAGATTATAGTAATCTGTTACTGATAGTACTTAGCACTTAATCTATGTTCGCTGATATGATCACAGTCCGTATCTGAGATTATATGCTTAAGCAACTAGCAAAATTGGAAGAACTGATCTGACTTGCAACCGGCAAAATTGTTTAGACACACTTCAGTTTGAATATAACACTTTTGCATATGGATTCTACATGGTAAGAAAAATCGAGTTGGGAGTCAAAAGTGACACCAAGAATCCTTAGAGTACTGCATGCAGTCAAAACCCTACCGTTAACGAATATTCACACAGCTATCTACTTCGGCAACGTCGTGTTTGATGATTGGCATGCTCCAATATGGAACTGGCCTAATACTTTATGTAGCCTACTATCCGCATGATATCTCAAAGAACGAACTGAGCTATCTACTTCGGCAACGTCGTATTTGATGATTGGCATGCTCCAATATGGAACTGGCCTGATCCTTTATGTAGGCTTTCTATCCGCTTGATATATCATACCTATTGAACGTTTAGACAAAATAACGTGAAAGATATGTTTCCATTATTTTTATAATTGAAATTCTTTAATTAATGTTCACCTTAAAACAAACAATTTTCATTCTTCACAATATAAGATCAGATGAGGTAGTAGTGAGAGAAATTTAATTTTTCTTTCGTACTGTTACTGCTTAACTTTTGTTTAGTACTGATGTAGGTCTAGTACCTACTAAAGTATAAGAAACTTAATTTTTATTTTTTCATCTAATTAAAAGGTCTAAATGTTTTACCTAAATTTCAAAATGATATGTATTACAAAAATAACATAATCTACAATAACTCTTTTCGCAGTATTGTAAATCGTTTTCGGAATTGTAAGTAAAATTGTGTTTCTCTCTTTAACTTAATCATATTTCTACTATAAATACTAACCGCACTAGATAAATTTTCTCATAAAATAGTGGCCGGGTTTAGTCTTCTCTCAATTTTGGACACCCAGTAACCAAACTTAATTAATCACGAGAACTTCTCCAATCAATGTTAGTCCAACCCCTGAACTTTGGAAGTGAAGATGAGCTGCGAGCCACCTTACAAATCCTGATTTACAAAAATAATTATTAAAAATTTGTATAATCAATTAAGGTACATTTTAAGATTTCTTTTTTATAAAGATTTAGATCACCTCCTCACCCAACATTATGGAAGAAAGAATTTATCATCTACTGATTATTTTCTATTAGCTATAATTTTGAGTTTCCAAAGTACTTTGACTCATAAATTGTCTGGTAATGAAGAATAGAAGTCAGTGTATTAATTAGGCATAATAAGATATAGCTACTTACTGATTAGGCTCTACTCATTCTCCAAAATATAACTACCATCTATATATCAATGATAGCAAAGGATTCATTCAGTTTTACGTTGTATCCGCACCATCGAACATCCAGGCTTTGTTGTATTGATTAGCTGCTAACATGATGATTTTGAATTATCAATTATATAATTTCACCAACTGAATATGACTTGTACACCTAAATAGGATTCATTATTATAGTAAATCTAATAATAGGTGTTAGGGTAGTAAATTTTGTTGTCATATGTCAGAGGCACCTTGACTCCAATATACTCTAACTAAATTAAAAACAATCCTCAATAATATAAAAATTGAGATTATCCTAGAATATTTAATTAAATGGAATATTGAAGAAGGTCCTGGTTATATAACCTTAATCTGTTTAAATTATTTTTCCATTAATATATTCTCTTTTACATAACATGTATCTTTAAACATATAATAGATCTTAGTGTAAAGCCGTTTTATAGAGAGAGTTATTCACTTAGTTAAGTCATATTTTGGCTTCTTATCACTGATACAATGTATAATATCGTTTCAAACAGTGATATTAGATTGTAGATTGTTATGATTATTTCAATATTTTAAATACATTAAACCATTTGGTAACTAGGCAAATAAATGTTTGCTATATTGATGACAATACTATAATAACAGACTAATAGATTGGTGGTAGGTTATACTCCGAGAGTTATATTCTAACAAACATTTCTGGCTGATAAAATATTTATAGAGCAACAACCTAGAGGTACAAACTAAATCCCCAGAGCATTACTCACTACAGTGCCTTACTCCTACGATTAAGTGACACCGTTAGTTACAAGGAAGTCAAATAACTAAAGCGCACGTCTTGTTATAATCTGGGTAAACTTGCTTGATTACTTTCATCAACATCTTGTAACATGAGTGCCTTACTCCTACGTGTAAGTGGCACCGTTAGTTACAAGGAAGTCGAACAACTAAAGCGCACGTCTTGTTATAATCTGGGTAAACTTGCTTGATTACTTCCATCAACATCTTATATCAAGAGTCCCTTACTCCTACGTGTAAGTGGCACCGTTAGTTAAAAGGAAGTGAAACAACTAAAGCGCACGTCTTGTTGTAATCTGGGTAAACTTGCTTGATTACTTTCATCAACATCTTGTAACATGAGTCCCTTACTCCTACGTGTAAGTGACACCGTTAGTTACAAGGAAGTCAAACAACTAAAGCGCACGTCTTGTTTTAATCTGGGTAAACTTGCTTGATTACTTCATCAACATCTTGTAACATGAGTGCCTTACTCCTACGTGTAAGTGACACCGTTAGTTACAAGGAAGTCAAACAACTAAAGCGCACGTCTTGTTTTAATCTGTGTAAAAATAATATTCTTTATTGCAGGAAACAATTAACAATAATTGTATTGCAAGCGTCATATACAAATAAAAGTCCTAATCTAATAACTAACACAATTAATTTTAATTCTGAGTAAAAATAATAGATAAGTAAATTTAAAGTAAAATTTACTTTTTGGGTATGTGCCACCTGCCGCCGTTTTCTCGATAGTGGCCAAATTTTCTTGGATATCAGAAGGGGAGTTGGAATTTTTTTTAATGTTAGTGAAGACTATTCCAGCGACCCATCGCAAACTCGTCAACTGAGCAAAATGCTTTGGACACTAAGAAGTGTTTTAATCGACTTATTGTAACATGAGTGCCTTATTCCTACGTGTAAGTGGCACCGTTAGTTACAAGGAAGTCAAACAACTAAAGCACACGTCTTGTTGTAGTTGCAAATGCAACCATAATAAGGTGCTCCCGCACCACACGGACCAACTCCGCCTCGCTCACAGGAGACAGGACCATGGACGAGACCGGTCCCATAAATGAGTCCTCTCGGGTGCTGTTCCCACTAAAACATGGGTCCGGCCCAGCAACCGTGGAGAAAAAGGTTATTAAACTCACTTGCCACTTAAAGCGATTTTTTTTGTTATTGTACCGTGTATTTTAAGGTTAGGTTTGAAATGTTTTAGGACTTGTGTTTGAGTTGTATTTTTAATTATATTCCACGCACTTTTTGAAAAATTTTCAGAATTCATTAGTCTATTTTCGATATCCCGAGCCTTAGCGGCTTTTATTTCTTTGCGGTAATTTAGCTTGTGTGCTTGATTACTTCCATCAACATCTTATAATATGAGTGCCTTACTCCTACGTGTAAGTGGCACCACGGGTTACGAGGAAGTCAAGCAACTAAAGCGCACGTCTTGTTGTAATCTAGGTAAACTTGCTTGATTACTTCCATCAACATCTTGTAACAAAGTTGCCGTCACATCTCTTACATGAGACAATCTGACAGACCCATCATTTACTGGAGTTGATTAAGACTGGATTGATGATATTTTTGGCCTTAAATGTTTTGATCTTTTATATAATAATCATGAGAATGGAAACATGACATGAATTTTGTCCCAGGGAGTTATTGAACATAAAAGGTTTGAGTATATGCTGCAGTGACCCGTCTTATATTTTTGATTTGTACTGAAGATTAAAATTTTGAATATTTATAAAGATAACGGTGTATATGTATTACAATTTTTATGGTTAAAGTAATTTTAATCTTAACGACTTTGGTAGTAGTGAAAATAGTTCTTGCGACTCAACTGGCAAAAAAGAAGTTAATTTTGTGTAAATAGAAATATAATGTATTTATTCTCAAGGAATATACATGTATTCCTCGAAACCATTCAATATATAAAAACATTGTAATCGAGCAAACGTATTATTAATATATTTTACTACGAGCAATGCCACACGCTTTTTCTCTGAGTTAATATATGAGAGAGTTACGATTTTTAAAGTTTAAATGGGCACTTTATTGAATTGAAATGGCAAACTAAACTGGCTAGAAACTTCCGAGATTTTTTTGTGCAAAGTTTTAACTTGTTTAAGCTTTTAAAGGAGAGTTATACTTTCTAAAAACCGCGTATAATCTTTAGATCAAGAACTTTTTTTGTGTTCGCAGGGTCAAGTTCGTTAAAGATATATAGAAATTTGTCTTAAGTATTTCATGAGGATAATTATATTACGCTAGTTTTTTAAACAAAATCAAACTAATAAAAAACATTATTAAATTGGTTAAATAAGAGACTAATCGGACTTTATATCATGGAGTTTACTGCAAAAGTGAAATGGATATTATCTCAATCCTTTTACATAAGGCACGTGAATTCAAAAACAAACAGGCTACAGGTACATAAGTGAATTCCTCAACCGAGAGATCACGAGTTCAATTACTCCAGATGTCTCAAATAATTTTAATAATGATTTGAAAGAAGTTTCTTTTTAAAACTGTAGCGCTACTTGTGTTCATATTTAATTATAAATTTAAGAAATTCAATAACCATATTCCGTTTGGTGCAAGCGGTTAGGGAACATTTTATTTCTAAATTTGATATTACTACTTCTCTCAATATAATTTTTGACTGAACATCGTTGTAAAATTTACGTTGGGGACATTTCTTGCTGAAATATAATTTCAATTTAAACTTAACTACAAAAGTATTTGCTCAACATGTTGTCACGTTTGTTGAGTTACTCGATTTTTTCTGTAAATCTCCAGATTAGGGCGAGGTGTTTCCGGCCGGAAATGAGACAAGTCACACAGGAAGGTAAGATGACATCTGAGCTGAGACTTTCGCTGCAAATCCTATTTTACTGTACTATTATAAAACGTATGGAGTTTTTAGAAAAGTTTTATCAAAATAAAATAGTATCTATTAAATCGGTTTTATTTTAGTCTTTTAATAATAACACTTCTTTTTGCAATAAACTTTTTAAGGCTACACCTTATTGTAAGAAGAATGCCTATAAATCAGTTTTATGTAAAAACTGGCAATCTAGTAGAATTTTTCATAATTTTCTTCATATCTGTAGTATTTTTTCATTACAAGTTACCGTTGTCATTTATTCATTACTTAGAGAAACAGACAAGACTAGGTTTATAAGAAGGATTTGGTGATAAAAATATACAAAATAATATTGTATGTTCAAGTGTTATTTATTATTTACCTTTAATAGTTGTGCCTATTAAATTGCATTCTAAGGATTCAATTTATTTACATAACATAATTCATTAAATATCACATTTTAGTCAAAGAAAGACGGTTTGAGGACCGAAAACGGACCGAATCCCCAAAGTTTTTTATCTACCTGTGAGTTAAATCTGTGTTCTCTTTATTACAGAGTTGCGGTGCTATTTAATATGTGTTGTTTATAGATACATGTTTACGTCGATAAAACATAGACGTTACAAACACAGTATGTTGTAAAAGGATAATTTCTTTCATTTCTTCTCATTGACAAATATAGGAAACCTCCACCGTACTTAAGGATATAAGGTCTGTGCAGCTTCCAGAGAGGCAGTGTTCACAAAGAGGATTGGAGCTGCTCCTGCCGACACCCCGTGGTACAGCCACCATGTAGAAGGATAATGAGTATTTAATTGAATTTTCAGGATTAATTGTTCAACCATATAGTTTTTATATTATTCTATTTGGATTGTTATCTTGTCTTCTCATAATATAAATGATACTATATAGATACCATATGCTGGATAACTAAATATAAGGTAATAATATTATGAATTACCTTTTGATTCTAGTTGAAACAGTAAATGATCCACATACAATTTTTAAATTGTTTTTAAATATATAATGTTTAATAGTGAGGAATAACAACTAGTGACTTAATTAAATGAAATTAAAGTAATAATTTAATTAGGCTCGCCGCTTGTGTCAGTCATTAGAATTTTAATAGGGATTTCTGCCTACATAGAGAGTTACTGTATAACTTCAAAATATCTGGGAGAAGACAATTTAAAGCAATAATGGCTACCCTTACAAGAAACGTCATAATATTTGAGAGGAGTACTTGGGAGCCAATTATCTGATATTAGTTTAGTGAGTCCTTTCTAAATTTGTGTTACACTAGTAAAAACTATTTACTCATTACAATATTAATTTACATTTCAAACTAGAAATTTGAAAACTGAATTATATAGCAATTCATTTTTTAAATATTAAATGTCTAGTAATAAGTACGAGCTGATGTTAATCCTGAAAAAATATCACTTTAGATAGTTAAAATTTAAAAATTAAACTAACACATAATGTTTAGGTATATTATAATATTAAACGTTGTCAGTTTATTTTAAAACTTAATTATAACTCTACAAATTCTTTTTTATCTTCTTCTTTATAAAGTTGAATAGAAAATGTTTCGAACGTTCTGTAATCGTATAACATTAAAGGGTAAAAAGGCTTTTGCAATAATCCAATTTAACGCTGCTCCGGTTAAGAAGATAAAAGCTTAAATCCAGAGCGAACTTCGGAAATTTCATGAAATAACGTTTAATCTCGTCCAAACGGCGTTTCAGAATTAATCTAATTGTTATGACCAAAACCCTTTATAATGTTTATTTAAAACTCATACAGCAGCTTAGAAACAGCACATTGATCCTTATGTAACTAAATAAAACTAAAAAATTATTATGGAATAAAATTACAAGTGGCTTTTGTATTAATATTAAAAATTAAAAACTTTCTGTACAGTAAAATTTGAATTTATAAATAGTTTTGCATGTTGTCGTATACGCCCTTATCCTCCTCAAATATTTAGTTTCTAAAAAACTTGTTTAAAGTATACATAAATCATTAATACCAAAATAAATAAAAATTAGTAAATATTGGTTTAATTATTAAGTTAGTGAAAATTAATTAATAGTAAATATATGTGTTCCATCGTATTTTAGGGTACATAAGTAACTGGAGCGAATATTAATATCTAAAAACATTACAATATCTAGTTTATAATAACTTTAGTCTTATAATATAAGTCAGTATCTGAAAATAAAATAGAGGCCAAAACTTAATTTGTATTATTTTCGTTTCGGACCACTTGAGCTGTATTGAAGAAGATTAAAATGCGCAGTATTTATTCAAAAACTTTGTCCCGAGTAGTTAACCCTTTACATGCCGAATATCCATTTAAGTACATCCTGACTGCGATCTCAGAGAAGTAACACACTCATTATATTCTAGGACAACGGGGAGTTAGAAAAAATTTTCTTCTGGAAATTTAAAACTCATTTCTAACCCTATGATTTCATGACATCTTTTCTCTTTTCTCTTGAAAGGACGAGAACAATTCACGTCAGATTTCGCCTTTTTGTGCCATCAGGAAGTTGGAAAAAATGGTATTCTACAGGTTTCAACCTCATTAAAACCCTTATACAACCCGTGAGAGCAGCAAGAAAACTGCAGGGTAAATATATTTGTAAAGAAAATGAGTACAATCATATAAAGTTTTAACATCAGAATTAGTAACACATGTAATCTAACACAGTAAAATGAGTCCTAAATTAGGATTTTTCCAACTTCAGGTAAGCAGTGTGACGTATTCCTTCCTGGTGTGTTTTTATGCTGGGTGTCCACAAATTACTTGATCACATTTTGCCACTTAAAAGTTTCGGTTTAAAATAAGAAATAAATGAGTTAGAGCACAGTGCTATCTTGAAGAATTTACCATCTGTTTGTTCATGTTCAGGGAAAAATATATGTTTTATTGATGAAATTTTATTGATGTTCCTCCTCCAACATTGTATCAGATAATACTAAAAGAAACATTCCAACAATTTCTATCGGTTTAAAATTTCCTAACATTGAGCAGTTAAATATTTTAACCTTTATCAAGGGATGCTGTAATAATGATATATTTCCAAGTACAATTTTGGTAGAGAGTGATATATTAGAGGTAATATAGATCAGTTTCCCAGCAGTAATGCAGTGAAGAGCTTAATGTTAACCTACATAAGAGCATTCACTCCATCACAACAGTTGCATTTTACAGTGCCGCCAACTTGGCTGTCTGCACATCTTGATCTTGTACATTAAATAGAAATCGCTGGTAATGTGAATTGGTTTTTAGTGTAAGTCACATATAAAAACATGCAGTTACCTGTAGCCTTGACGCAATTTCCTGTCGAAAACAAAACAATCGTTTTAAAAATGCGTACTAAACATTTTTAAAGAAAACATAAACATTTAATATATTTTAGGCCAGCGTGAGAATCCTAGAGGCGAAGTCTGTAAGTTTTCTTAGTGAAATTACTTATAATGAACACTATTATGAACAATATAAAAAAGACTTTTTATTCCCGCTGCCTTAGAAATATAACAGCTATCATGTATCGAAAAACAAGGAGCGATATCTAAGAATAAAATAAATGCTCCTCTGAAACACCTCCCGGTGTCAAAGGCGTTTTAATTTTGAGCTGCTGGGATGAAATTTTAAAGTTTTGATAACATCAGAAAAAACAAAACCTCCTAATTCTGATAGTGAACAAGAATTGTACGTTTTTACGTTGACAAAACATAATTTAAATTATGTTTCTTCTTAATTAATTCTGTTGACGCGCGCAATGCAATTAGTAATTGTCTCTATGCAATTAAAATTAATGTAATTATTACATTTCATACTCATACATGCATCACATGTATGATGTATTTTTATTAAAGATCAAACATCTTTAGAATGGGTTTCAAATCCCTAAAAGAAACATATTTTGTTTATTTAATGTCTTGATGTCTTTCAACGATGACATTTAACAAAATTTTGCCTCAAATTTTCAACAGAAAATAGAAAAGACTTTTTATGCACATAAACAACGCATATACATTTAAATGGAGGGGGAAGGGGTGTAATCTCTATAAGAACTACATTTTTGTTTTTCCAATTCCCGCTGTCTAGAAAGACGAAACACAACACGATATACCCGCACCACAACACGTAAACAATGAACTAAATTTATTTTCATGAAAATAAATCATATACTGTATCATAAATATGTCAAAGATTATCTACAAATAAATATTTAAGCCTTTTAAAAAATGTGTAGCTGATATATTTTGTTGTCCTAACAGAGAATTTGGCACCGTGTAGCACAAATTATTCCTAACAAAACAAGAGTTTTATGTCGGGTATTGCTTAATGGTTTTGCTGATATATTTGCTGATAACTAATGTTTTCAGACCGTATCTCCTGACTTTCATGACGTAAATCAAAACTCAATCCTTGAATCACTGTCATATTATATCATTATTTTTGTTTTTCAATAAAAAAGTCAACACTTCTTGTCTGATAAATTGGTTCCAGTGATAAAAGCTACAGCTATTCGTTCTTCAGTAGAAATTGATTTCAAAATTCATGTTTAAAAACTAGGGTTAGTTTTTTGTTTGCTCAATTGAGTCAATCTAGAGACGACAAATTGATACAGTCGAGATGGATAGGACAGTACACCAGACTGAGCAAGCTTTGAATCCGCAACCTAAACTTAAAGATCAAAAACTTGGAGAGATAACTGGCTCTCTCACAATTTATATTTTTAAACGATAAATAAATGCTTTGAAAAAACCTCAAAGAATGTGAACCTCCTTCAAGTTCAAAAAGCATGCGTGTACCTCATGCAAATCAAACTTTGAGGTAACACTATGGCATTCATCACCACCGTTACCGTTATTTAATTCTTTCTTTTTTAAGCTGTTAAATAGGCATACTAGATTTTCCTTGTTTTTTTTTATCTTCAGGGGTTTCCTCGATAAATGCTTTACTTTCATGTACAGTCTTTGGGCTACAGCATAAGGTTGTTAGTTTCTTTCAGAAGAGGTTGATAGACATTTTCCATTACTCTACCCATTAAAAAAGACTACTCATCTGAGCGAGAAATTTAATAAGCGGAGTAATGCAACAATTTGATACAGTCGAGATGGATAGGATAGTACATTGGACTGAGCAAGATTTGAATCCGCGACCTAAACTTAAAGATCAAAAACTTTTAGAGATAACTGGCTCTCTCACAATTTAATTTTTAAACGAGAAATAAATGCTTTGAAAAAACCTTAGAAAATGAGAAATCCATTCTGGAAAGAAGAAAAAGATATGGGGAATAGACAATTACTCTAAGAGATATTAAACTTCTAAAACATAATCCTATCATGTACCAGATTTGGTTAGGAATGAATCCTATTATTATCGATAAAATATAGGACGACAAGCATTGATTGGATTTAACATGTATACTATATTTAAGCCACAGGAAGCCGTAATAATATAGGTCTAGGTAGACTTAATAAGAGTATTAAAGAGAATTGTTTCAACATTATAAAATGCTACAATGTACCCTAGAGCTAGGTAATAAGTCTACAAGATTGTGCTTCAATTTTTATAGTAATCCATTTCTTTCAAACATTTCCACTCGTCTATATGTAATAGTTAAAATAACATAACTAAAAACATTAAATTTAAAAATCATCTAGTACTAATTCATTTAATAATCTATAGTTAATTGCGTGTTTACTGTGAAAAGATTGAATGTATTATAACAGATGGTTGAAACATGACAAAACGTGCAGTGTAACTGTTTTGTTGCTCCAAGGCGATACTGAATAATGAAAAATAACAACATGTCCAGTGTAACTGTTATGTTGCTCCAAGGTGTGAACTAATAAGGCCGTGTTACTGAATAATAAAACATGATAACAAGTGCAATGTAACTGTTATGTTGCTCCAAGGTGTGAAGTAACAAGGCCGTGTTACTGAATAATAAAACATGATAACACGTGCAATTTAACTGTTATGTTGCTCCAAGGTGTGAACTAATAAGGCCGTGTTACTGAATAATAAAACATGATAACACTTGCAATTTAACTCTTATGTTGCTCCAAGGTGATACTGAATAATGAAAAATAACAACACGTGCATTGTAACTGTTATGTTGCTCCAAGGTGTGAACTAACAGGACTGTGTTACTGAATAATAAAACATGACAACACGTGCAATGTAACTGTTATGTTGCTCCAAGGTGTGAAGTAACAAGACTGTGTTACTGAATAATGACACAACAACATCATTATGTGGCAGTTACGTTCTTGTTGTTTGTGACACTTGACGTCATCATGACACAACTATCATATAATTGGTTTTGCGCTAAATATCTTCATTTAGACTCTTTGCAAATAAGTGTTTAACTGGTTATTTCGTTATTGCGATTCGTACTAGGTTTATTTTAATTTCAGGAGTTGTAACAATGTTTTATCATTTAATGTTTTTTCGTATATTGGCGATAAATTTATCTTTGAATATCATGTAAATTTAAATTGTCCATCGCAGACATACATGGTGGCCATACGCCGTGGTTACAAGAAACCCTTGCTAAATTGGAATAAATCAGGGTTTAATCTAATTAGTTGCGTTTATAGAGAAGAGAGGAAGATAAAAAGAATCATGTTGGTTGCTACAGCGTGCCGAGAGACCATGTATAAAACATCGTATTTCACTCAGTTGTGCAACTGATAAGACAATGAGAATATAAATTTTATCAATGGCTCAATTTTGTACCTTATGAGATAATTGGTTCATCTAGGTTTTATGATGTTTTTAATCTATGTTTCTCTGATGTTGAAACTATGTAAAGAGTTATAAATTTACTTGGACGTCTTCAGAAAAATATGACTCTATATTTCATGAGACAGCGTAATATTCCAGACGCTGCCCCAAGAGGAATGTGAACCGGAGCAAACTCATTATTCACAAAGAGATATGTTGGAAAAATAATATGGAAATTTCAATAGGAGAGAGATGTGAAGGACGTAGATAAGGATTCGTAGAAGTATATTGGGATGGATGAGACAGAGATGGGACGTGACAGATAACAGTGTCTGGCCACAAAGGGGAACAGCGTCAAAGGCGCTCTTTACCTCCGAGCGTAAACTCAATACACTGCTGCTGACCACACTCGAAGAGAAAAGGTCCTTTAATAACAGTTAAATACAGCTGCTTTAGTGTATTCGATGGATTCCCTTTCGGTTTCATTAATTGAAACGTGTCGTATTATAAAATTAAAGTACATAGAAATACAAGCTAAATTTCTAATGCTAATGCGACCACTCTGGTTATATTACCAAAATATTCATAAGTAAGTTTTGCAGCATTCTATTTTATGAAATCCGTATTCTTTGGTATTGCTATTTATAAACTACTAAGTTCTAAAACCAAAATACACGCACCTTGCATTTTGGTAATTATAGCTTATTTCAAAATGTCAAGACAGTGTAGGCATATCTCAATGCATCATTATAGTACACAATATGTAACTTATATGGTATTTTTATATTTATTTATCCATTTTAAGTTCCGCCATTCAAAAGGTATCCAAATTAAATAATCATTATTTAGTTCTCCTAAAACCTTGACTGGCTTCAAGTTTATTGGTAATGGTAAAGAATTTCAGATACAACTGGAAGGAATAGATAAAGATTTTATATAATGTAAATTATGTACAAAAAAGGGGAAGCATTTAGGACCCAAACCACGTTAGTTACATGAAAGTAATATATGCAATTGAATTTGTTACTATAAACTGGTATATACTGTGTAATAGTTTCTTAACATGTTTCATATTTATCTTAAACAGATTTTACATTTTGTTTGAAAATCTTGTTTACACAGAAGAAACCACTTAAAATAACAACAAAGTAAATTTATGTCTTGGAAAGTAATGAGGATATGCTGAAGCTGCAATCTCTCTACTACTGCGATAAATATTTTAGATAATCTTTTAAACCCCATAACAAAGTTAAAAGCTGGACTTAAAAAATACACAAACGAGGAAATTACAGATATAATGAAGACTAAAATACGCATTCTCCATCATGTTTTACCTATGTTGAATACAAGGCTAAGATTACCATGGGGTGTTAGCATAAACTGTAAACAGAGAAGTCTACAAATAAACATAATATTCCAGACATTATAAATGTTAACAAGCTATTTAGGAAACAAATGTGGTAACCTACATAACATTGTGTTACAATTGAATCTAAAATTAGAGTAGCTTTCAACACTGTAATTTATTTTAAGCTACTCATATGTGAAGAGTAAATATCACCAACAAAGCCATATCGATAGACACAGCGTAGTTTAATAGGTTTGTTGGCTTATGGCTTACAAGAGACTGGAGCTCTGCCAATTGTGGGTTAGCTCTAGTCTTGTGTTAACACATTACTCTGCCTTTTTCGCCACAATGTAGGAGTACGCCACACCCAGTATAGTGTAACTGGCTTCGATAAGTTTGCATGAAAAGTTTTAAATCCATATAGCTCATTTCATTCCTTAGATGTCGTATGGACAAATAGACAGACAATGAAACCGTACAGAAACATTCACATCTTGCAGTCCAAAGAGAAACTGTGTCAGACTACCGAGTGACGGGCTTCAATGATGCTCAGCCAAATTCTATGGTTAGACATGCACCATTGTAGAACTCATTCTTGTCTAGTCAAATAGATGTCAAGTGAATTTCAAACTGTACAAATTACATCTTTATCGAGATATCTTGTAATATGAGAAATTCATATTCTTTCAGTATTTTTCAACACCATCTACTCAGTGCTCCTCTTATAGAAATGAACCTTCGGGCTTGATATCGTGCAGACAGACTGACAGATATGAAGTCTCTCCAGCACCTCGAGTGATAGGTTTCACTGATGCTTAGAAAATAAATAATTACAAAATAAAGACTTATTTTACTAACTTAGTTTGTAAGCCATTTGCTCCTCTTTATTTCCATAGTTTTATATATATATATATATATATATATATACAGGGTGATTCAAAACTAAACGGCAATCTCTCGGGAGCTTATTCTATAGCTAAAAACAAGTAAAAAAGTTCATATAACCATATGCCCGGAAACGCTTCGTTAGCGAGTTACGCCTAGCGAAACATTTCGCCCGGATTTCAGAACCCTTGGTGAAGTCAGGCCGTATAAAAATAGTAAAGGTAGTTACAAAGATACAAATACGATTGTTTTTTATGTTTTTATATCTGGACAAATTTATTAAAATTCGTCCCAGAGCTGTAAATGCAATACTTTCAGAGATATCTTACGTAAAACACAAGAATTGGTGCAAAGAAATAACACATTTTTGTGTTTAAACGTAAGATTACTTCCATAAATGTTTAAATAAAGGTCATTTTTTTCTTAAACAGATTTGTAGAAAATTTAATTCTGAAAAGATTCATGTGAATTACTTAGGAAAAAATTTAATAAATAGGTATTGAAATTTAACTTTATTTAAAAAATAAAACAGACGCACAAAAATGCATATTCTTATCTGCATAAAATATTAACTAATGTTTAGGGTTGTGAGTAACAGCTGATAATTTATTCAACACTTTTTATCGTCATATTTTCTTTGCAAAGGTTTGGCAATATCAGCTGATCAACAATTAAGTTCATGAAGTAATATTTGAATAACCTTTAAGGAGGTTTTTGTATTGTGGCGTGTGAAGATTGTATTTTGTGAGATCCTGTGATTATTTGGAAATATTTTTATACAAGTGTATAAAATATTTTATTAAATATTTATTTTTAAAATAATTTTATTAAATATTTTTATAAAAGTGTATGTAATTATCTTAGTAAATAATGGCAGATAATGTAAATGGTATGTATTCGTTTGAAGAGTATACGGACATGATACTGATTTAACGGCAAAGTTAACAAGAATGGTTTAGCTGCAGTTCAGGAATATCGTGATACTTTTCCACATCGAAGAACACCTGATCGCAAAACATTTGAAGCTGTGGAGAGACGAGCTTTAGAGAAACTGGTAGCTTTAAACCGAAGCGAATAGATACTGGTCGTCAACGTAGCGTAAGGAACTATAATAATGAACAAGCAATAATAAATGCTGTGTAGAATTATCACCAACCACAAGCACCAGACGATTATCACGTCAGTTAAATATTTGCCAGTCAAGCGTATGGCGGACACTTCATGAAGCACAGTTGTACCCATTCCATATAACACGTGTTCAAGACTTATTACCGCAAGATCTTAATAAACGGAAGATGTTCTGCCGCTGGTTAAGAAGAAATTGTTTACGACATCAGTATTTTCTTCGGCGTATTCTCGTTACTGATGAATCCTGTTTTACTAGAAATGGAATTGTAAATTTTCGTAATACCCATACTTGGGCGTACGACAAACCCACATGAAACTGCGACGAGGCATTTTCAACATACATTTTCAGTCAATGTATGGCTTGGTGTTCTGGGTGATAATTTGATTGGTCCATTTTTCCTCCCTAATCGACTTTAATGGAGTAGCGTACTTACATTTTTTAAGAACAAACCTGCCTACTCTCTTGGAAGATATTCCTGTTCAAAACAGAGTAAATGCATGGTTTATGCACGACGGAGCACCTCCACATTTTTCTAATGATGTGAAAAAACTATTTAAATGATACATACGGTAGACAATGGATTGGTCGAAATGGACCAGTAAAATGGCCACCACGTTCTCCTGACCTCACGCCAGCAGACTTTTTCTTATGGGGTTGGATGAAGTCAATTGTTTATTCAAAACGGATTAACACCATAGAGGAGTTACGTAATCGCATTACAGAGGTGGCAGAAACTATCAAGAATGCTCCAAACGTATTATGAAACGCGCTGGAAAAAGAGTGGATTCGTCGTGCGAAAACGTGCATTGCTAACAACGGAGGACACTTTGAGCAACTATTATAGGTGATTATTACAGTTTTATAAAGGTAAATACATTTTATGTTAATGTTCAGTCTAGAATAAATGATCAGCTGTTACTCACAACCTAAACATTAGTTAATATTTTTATGCAGATAAGAATATGCATTTTTTTGTGCGTCTGTTTTATTTTTAAATAAAGCTAAATTTCAATACCTATTATTAATTTTTTTTCCTAAGTAATTCATATGAATCTTTTTCAGAATTAAATTTTCTACAAATCTGTTTAAGAAAAAAATGACCTTTATTTAACATTTATGGAAGTAATCTTAACGTTAAACACAAAAATGTGTTATTTCTTTGCACCAATTCTTGTGTTTTTAACGTAAGATACCTCTGAAATTATTGCATTTACAGCTCTGGGACGAATTTTAATAAATTTTTCAGATATAAAAACATAAAAAACAATCGTAATTTGTATCTTTGTAACTTAACCCTTTACCATTTTTTATACGGCCTGACTTCACCAAGGGTTCTGAAATCCGGGCGAAATGTTTTCGCTAGGCGTAAACTCGCTAACGAAGCGTTTCCGGGCATATGGTTATATAAACTTTTTTACTTGTTTTTAGCTATCGAATAAGCTCCCGAGAGATTGCCGTTTAGTTTTGAATCACCCTGTATATAATCGGTTTCACAGCGTATGTGGTCGCCTTCCGATTCCCAACTTCCACTCCCTCCTATCATTCCAATCACCAGGTCCCAAGTTCCGTTCCGACATTGCCTTCGAGTCAATCCATGCCCGAGGCCCTTTGTTGGGTTTTTTAGCTGCATAGAGTTTTTACAGATGTTGGGTTGCTAGCCCTACGATCAAACCCCCAACCTGGAGGACCAGGTATTTTTCTTTCAGTTATCCTTCCTGTAGCCTTTGACAGAATCACTATCTAACTGCAAGGCAGCAGGTTGCTAGTTTTGGTCCACCCCGGGTATTTTATTTCCCCGGTACCCACCATATCTGGTGAGCGTTCCCCTATCCGCCACCTGGGGAGGCGCCCGATGGGGGACTAGCAACCCCACACGGGATAGTTATATATAATAGTTAATTATTCTTGTGATCATATTAGACGGTATTTGGTTAAGCTTCAGCAAATTACGATAAATATCCACTCCTATGTAGCTTATTGTATCATTGGCAGTTTTGGTTATATTTTGAGTAAAGATGACTCTCAACAGTAAGCATTAAATATTTCGATACGTTCGTTTCTTTTTATTTCAACGCATATCCAGTAAACTAAGACGTTGAAAACGTCTACATAAACAACATGTAGATACTCTTGGTTTGATTCTCCTAAACCTATGATTTTTAAATATTTCTGGCACAATTTCGTCAAAACATTAGACGATAATAATCACATTTTTATATTCTGCCACTATAAGAGGTCTAACATATTTTTTAAATGAGTAGTTATGATAGTGTAATAGTTATTCAATTCAATTCCTTATTTTGAAATATGATTTGTACAGTTCTATACCAGTCAAGTACCATTATAACGTAAAGAACAAACAATGCAAAGAAAAGCAAGGACGAGGTATCTTAACTTTTTAAGTAAAAAGGAACTTTATAAATCAAAAACTACAATCGATACTCTTTAGCAACTCTTTAAGAGAATAAAACAGCGAACCCATTATGAGTTTCCTCAGCGACGTCTTAAAACCAGAATAGGAGGTTTCAGCTCTCATTCGTTCCGGTAAATTATTGAACTATATATGGCCTAATACTAAAGTTGAACAGAACCATTTAAACTTGGCCATTTATTGGTGGGAAAAGCATAGTTTAGTTTATTTTTTGTATTAAAATCATGAAAGTCTGTTCTTTAAGAAATCCCATCACAACAGGAACCAGTGGTGGGATTTCATATTTTTATTGTACGTATAAAAGGATTGATAATTAATGATTCGTGAATTAGAAAGCTAACACAAAATAAACAGTATTTAAAAGGTGATCAATGAAGCAGAACACTAAAAGGATTCGTTTCCAAGTACCAGGTAAAAGGGAGGTGAATGAGTCACAACCTTCAAAGTGGTCTGCAAAATTCTTCGGAGTGTATATGAAACCGTCAACATTGCCAATAAAGGACTTTCCAATTGCTGCTTTCCTGCTTTTCTTTCTTTTCTGGAAATAACTTCTAAAGTCACTGTCCACATTAGGAAAACATTGCATTTTTTGATAATTCCTTATTGTACTTTAATGCTAGATAATCATTAGTATAGTACGATAATATACGTACTTATAGAAAGATGAAGTTGTATTTCCATTGGACATGCCGAAAACAAATGCATTTACAATAAATTACAACTGTTCATTTTCAATCCATTTAATTTTATCAAATTTTTATAACCTATTTGAAAGTTTTCATTAAACCTGAATATTATAATATGAGAGTAACATGATGAAATTATAAGTATAATGACGAATTTGAGTTGTGTAGAAGCAGTTTTTTTTTTATTTGGTTAATGAAAGAATCACATAAAAGCTGAAAGGAAAACCCCAGTTATTGATTTAAATAAAAATCTAAATATTTTGTGTTAGGTTATTCACAATAAAATTTGACAAAGATATGATTTATAAAAGGAATAAAGATGTCCCTTATACTATATAATTAGTTAAATTAAACTAATCACAAGCAGGCTAACCAGTATAACA
This sequence comes from Homalodisca vitripennis, assembly GCF_021130785.1. Lineage (NCBI taxonomy): Eukaryota > Metazoa > Arthropoda > Insecta > Hemiptera > Cicadellidae > Homalodisca > Homalodisca vitripennis. Next base: position 4,630,987 of record NC_060210.1, read on the forward strand.
TGCAATACAAGTGCAACAGTCAAAAATAAATTTAATTTAAAGTACATATTGTTTTACACGAAACAGTTTGTAGGTCAATAGAAATATAACATTTGGGTAAAAACATATGTAAATCGTCTAATTTTGTCTTAACCAAATAAATTAAATATAAAGTAAGTTTATTTTTAAATAAAGTATTTTTTTAAGGCGATTATTCCATTTAGTGGTTTCTTCCACGACATCAACAGCAATACAATTATTGAATTGAAGTAAAATTAATTAGTAAGAACAAATTCATTCATATAGTAGTTACAGTTGTACAATAATATTAAACTGGTCACCATACATGACATTTATATAAGATAATACTATGATACTGATAACAATATACATTGACCTAAAATGTATTTCAAAATGTCAATCCACAAAATTTGTATCAGATACGTCTTTTAATATTTAACAACGTTTTTAAAATAAGGAAACGTTGGTATCGCTGGTTATATAAATATATTATACTCATAAATAACTTCTTTCTAATCTATACGAATATATATATAAAACAACTTTTTTTTTAATTTTAGCTAATGATTGTATATAGTTTATATGTTTTTTTTTATAATTGTGCCCCAAATAAACTGTACTGTTTTAACAATAACAAAACTGAACTAACTTTGAATCGCGTCATCCCAACAAATAAACGATCCAAAAGTTTGTTCGACCGTTTTGTTCGACAGGACTCGTTTCCTGGTTTGTGACGAGATTTGTAACTGAAAACTTTGCATGTGTTGCTTGGTAACCAATCATATCCCTTGTTTATTGTGACTGTAAATTTATAATGAAATGTTTGTTTATAGGTTTAACTGGTTAACGTCATTCACTCATCGCAAAATAGCGTATCAAATAATGAGCGAGTTTAATGAATGAATGGAAATATGAGTAGCTCTCAGGCCGTGGCACGTCAGCCTAGCGACTATTGTACCCAACATGATTCCTAGATAAGGAGATCTAAGTTGGTTTATTCCAAAAATTGGATTGGTTACTCCCAGTCATATTTTTTTAATAAAAATTATTCGTGCTTATGAGTGATTTAATTTGCTGAGCGTCAATGAAGCTTACCGGTTGAAGGGCTGCAAAAGTTGCATTTCTGTCTGTCTGTAGACTTTAAAATTTACTTAAACGTTCCTTTCCAAACATTCAATGATTGCGCATGTCCATGGGATTAGCGTTAGTGTCGTTAAAGCCTAACACTCTGTAGGTTCATGAGATTTCTCTATTATCTGCCGGGAGGGATTATACTTTTACTGTCTCTACGATTCTCTATCTGGGCGCAGGCATCTCAAGAATTAAATTGGCTATACATTAAGGAATGCGTGGTGTGGCGTATTCCTATGGTGTTATATAGTATTATTTTTCTGTACTACCGTATTTATTCCCTAAACTGTGACATTTAGTTCATGATCAAGTTTCACCAGTTCCTTTTGAATAATGTCCAACCCATATATAAACGTGTAATACTTTTGTATCATACATTATAAAGTATAACACTCTACGTGGCGTCTAAGTGGCTTGATTTTATATATTAATACACATATATTTTACAATGTTCAAACTTAATTATGATGCGTAACAAGTAAACTATAGACAAGACTGAGTTCAGAGAAATATATTTATGAACCTGACGTTCGTTTGTAAAGGGAGAAACAGAACTCAGAAGTACTTGGCTACCGAGGACGGGCCATAAGCTGCTTACACCAACTCATACCCAAGGCAAGTCCATCTCAATCAGCGTTATATATCTATAAAATGTTTATTCAGTACTCAATCCAGTCAGTTTTCTCTGTTTTTTCTCTCCGTAACGAATATATAACTTTATTTGAGTATTTCAGTAAAGTTTTAACGATATTTATGTTTTTCCCTTATGACAAGAAGCTTAAAAAATTGCACCTAGACTATAAGGACCTTTGAGCTGCTTCCAGAGTGACAGGATATTTAGAGTGGGTAAGGTTGGAGTAGGGGCCGTTTCCTGTCGAGATTCTTGAGGAAAAGTGTAGGGAACTAATCTCAAGTCAGATTAGTTCCCTTTCTACAGTTTTGGAGGATTTCTGTCTGTCTGTACGCATGACAGTTGTTGAAAAAGTTGACCAGGAGGATTTTAATAAGGGGAATCTAATACCTGTACCAAATTGGTAATGTACCATCAGTGCATCAATATTTGTCCATCGAAATCAGACTCTAACTACTCTCTCTATTGGTCGTAGAATAAAGTGACCTTTAGTACTGTAGGTTTAGTACTGTATTAACAACGTGACATTTTGCAGTAATAACCTAACGTGTGATGATTTTACTTTACTGGATTCAGTGGTTTCATACAAGGCTTGAACACCGTAGCTTAATCCGTAACGCTGTCTTCATAAAAGCTAAATAATAGTAGTACGTATTAACGATTAAAATGTGATAGACGGTACATGGATCTTAAAAGTGTATTAATTTCAACGTTTATACTAACCCACTTCCTTGCATGTCTGTAGGGTACAAATTTTTGTAAATGTCAAACTAACATTGCAAACTTACAGTATATTGAAATTTTGAATATGGCATAGAACTGGGAAACAATGTTGTAAAATGCAATTTACTAGTTTACATTATGAACGGTAGAATTGATCTGACTGTATGTGTCTATGTCTGAAATACATACTGAATAACTTCTGCCATCTGAAAATCATTAGATATTTGTCACGGGAATATGTTATTGTTATTTATTTTCATGATTTTCAAGACACGAATGAGCTTGGTTTGCCTGTACTTGTATTCAGAGGATCCACAAAGAAATGCTACAATTAATTTATAAAATATTATCTACCGTTGTGGCCGTAAATACATTCATTTGTTAAATTATCCACTACGAAGGTTAACCCTTAGCATAGTACTTAGCATAGTCTATTCTACCAGTAGAGAAAGCAGATATTTGTCTTTGTGTATACACGATAACTTTCAAGAAATTTTACTTGAAATGGCGTGACACTTCTATTTTACTTTCCCGATATTGAAATAAACTTGAAATTATTAAATTCACATAACATTACCTCAGTTAAATTGAACTTTTAGAGCAAATGAGCATTCAAGGAATAAGTAACAATAACTTTATTAGTTTTGAAGTAGGTGTTGTTTTGGGTAGGGTACGATAAGCGGACCCGGTTTTGTTGAAGAATATAGTCATCGATACCTAATATTCGCATCTAAAATCCTAGACTATCAATCGAAATAAAAGTACCTATAGTCCTCAATAACAATCATATGTTTTAAATTCAAATAGTACTTTAATATTTACAGTGATCAAACGAATTATTATAACCAAAATTATGAAAACTGAAGACGACCATATTTATTCCTCTCACAGTTAAAGTTGGTTCTTTCCCACAAATTTCATGTAATGAGTTTTTCGGTACGAGTCCAACATGTTGAAGCCACGAAAAAGCAACGTCGTGTAGTTTTCTAAAATTGACTGCCATTTTTAATAATCAGAATTACTTATGTAAAATTGAAATATTATCCTACGTGTATTATTTTAGAGTGTTTGCAGCTGTGGATATAGATTATTGAAGTTAATATTTCAAAATAAATAATCAGTATCGATTGATTATGTCGATGGTTATGATTAAGTAATATCGTTTGCCAATTTCGATATAAAAACCGGGTCCGCTTATCGTACCCTACCCGTTTTTTATGTATTTATTATACACAAACACGTTTTTTGATAATAATAAAACAAACACATGCAATTATATATATATATATATATATATATATATATATATATATAAACTTGAACACATGAAATTAAGGTTCCTTGTTTAAAGTATACGGTTCACAATGAAAGGTTTGAAATGATAACAGGATATCTGACATTTGCCATCGTTATACGTTACAGAATGTATAACACAACGTATCTAGGATTAAAATCTCTACTCTTCGACATGCTGGAATATAATTAGTAAATTAACAAAATAAAATAAATAAACCATCCCACATTCGTCTGTACTGGTGTGCTATCTAATAGGGGTTTTGAATTCTCGTTCTCGTGACTTGTGCATAAATTGCATCCTATGCAGTGACAACGCCTGGGTCCATTTCTCATTGGTATACTGCAAACAGTTATCGTTAGGTTTGTACTACTTTCTACTTTCTCTTTTATGTACTAATTATCGTATTTCGTAACATATAACGATGTAAAATGTCAGAAATCGAGGTGAAACTCTTTAATGTAAATACAAGCGTGCGTTTAAAACATTTATTTTAAATAATAATAATAATAATATATATATATATATATATATATATAAATTAATACATATTATTATTATCCTTTTTGGTAACACAAGAATAAATCAGTATAGAGTAACTTACAGATATGTCATGTAGGGGATGATTAAGTTTGGCTGCTTGACAAAACAAAACACTAACAGCCACCATAACTCAGTTGTGTCGTGATCTTATAACCTCAGCTGTTTGCGACAGCGCCGCGTTCATGCTGTTCTTGTCGCACTTCCGGACAATGCCAGCAGTAGAATAATAAGCTCTAAATCTTTACCACTTCCGTAAAAATTGCAACATTAGTTTTTAAAGCTGCTGAACTGATATGCAATTACACAGAGTTAAACAATTATTTACTTAATCCTAAATAGGAATGAAATTTAATTTTATGAAACATAGTCAGTTTCTTTCACAAATGTATCTTAAATAGAAATAAAACATTAAATATAATTAATATTATCATTTTAAATGTCTCTGTAATATTGCTGTCAGGTATTTAACGGATCATTCATATATTACTAGGTATTTTATCTATGTTTAAATTCAAAAATTTAAAGTTTTCTTAAAAATTAAATAAGAATTTTCATTCTTAAACAACTTAAATTTTATAATAATTTAATAAAGTAACTGAAACTTTATTACTTATTAATTTATCGATTCCACCATGCGATGGTTCTAAATAATTGCATATGTAATTTTATGTACACTTTAATGTTTCAAAAACTATTGGAAACTATTATCGAATTAATATTTTAAAAATCGTTTTAAACATTGTTATCTTTAAAAAAAATATAACAAAAATTTCACATAATTAGCAACACTGCACTAACAGTATCTAACAACGCGAATCGACAAACTACCTCGTTACAAAATTACGCGTTCAAGCGATTGGCAGCAGTCAAACAATCTACTGTCTTTATTATTCTATTTGAACCCCTTTATAGTACAAGACTTTCTTTTTCAACTTTTCAAATTATTAGTTTATTTTCTTGTAACTTAAATCTTCCACTGAAAATACAAATATTTCAATTTTTAAAAAAAATTTACAAATTTATTTTTTTACATTTTATACAACTATACAAACACACACAGACAAGAATATAAAATAACAAGTATGTATTCAAAGGTGAAAATTGCACGTCCACGGAAAGAGATTGGTCATTAACTTTTACTATTTTTGGTAAACAATTCAATAAGATATTGCTAATTAATTTAGCTGTACTTAACCTTCTGCTTAGTGCAGCGTCTGAAATTTGGGATTGTCTGAACACCTCTTATTCTGAATGGCACTAGGTGGCTGCTGGGAAACCAAAGAGATTTGCTTTGTAGTCAAGATGTTCTGAAGTTGAAAAGATGTAAAGTGTTTGGCCATAAACTTCTTCGTCACCGACATTTTTATATCTCTTCAGGTGTACACTTCAGATTCCAGGATTAAGTCTGTTACAATGTCATATTATTCTCTTGAGTGGGTGGGTTTATACGGATGAGCAGCCCTAAATTCTTTTACTGTACAAACAGTTTATTGAGTAGTTCTTAAGATGTATGTAAATCAGTCAACAAGGTATGATTCTAAAAAGAATTAATTTATATATTTTTTAAATCGTTTAATCATCATCAGGACATATAAAATATAATAAAATCTTAATTGTTTACAATATTATTCAAGTTGTAGACCAAACCACTTGTAGAGTAACAGGTTTCACTGAAGATGCATTTGAAAATTCAACCCTATTGAAATATTGAAACCGTTGATGTTTTTAATATCTCAAAAATGATTGTTTAGATAAGTATTTCTGAAAATTTATATATATTCATGAAGTTCTCCCCCCACTTCTACAGCACATTTTACTAGTAAAAATAATGAAAAAATGTTATATAAACATAGGTCCGAAAACGCTTCGTTAGCGAGTTACAGCTAGCGAAAGATTTCGCCTGAATTCCTGGGTAAAGAGTAAAATAAAGCCATACTGAACTTTTGGAAAGGTTAATTAAGTAAGAAATATCGTGGATTCTTATGTATTTTTACCTGATAAAGCTAATAAAATAGGTTTCAGAACTGTACCTGTAGTAGTTTTTGAGGGATTCAGGGTTAAATGCAAACAATTGGGGCACGAAACAATGTTTTTTTTTTTTAAGTTTGATGTACAATAACTTTGTTAAATTGGTAATAAATACATAAAATCAACAAACATTAATTGTAGAGAATTTAATTCTGAGAAAATTGATATAATCAAAGTCTAAAATAAAACAGAAATAAGTACCAAAAAATCGATTTTATTCAGTATAATACATTACTAGTTTTAAGCAAAATTAATCAGGTTGGGCCAACCGTAAGCACCTTTTTATAATAGATGTTCGAAAATGAGGCCATCATTATCAATACATTTTGCAGCACGTTTGTGTATTGCTTTTGTTGCGTTTCTTAATTTTTCAGGACTTTCCTATATCTGCACAGCCGAATCCATAATACGGGCAATTAATTCATCACGAGAATTCACTTTTGTCTTGTATACAATGTCTTTCATCCATCCCCAGATGCAATAATCCAATGGAGATAGATCTGGTGATCTTGGTGGCCAAGGGTGAGGCCCTCCACGACCAATCCAGTGTCCAGGAAATTGATGATTTAAGTAAGCAGAAACGGCACGTGAAAAGTGGGGAGGTGCTCCGTCATGCTGGAAGTACAAATTTTGTCTGAGATGTAAAGGAACATTCTCTAACAGCTGCGGCAACTCTTCTTGAAGGAAATGCAAATAGAACTCAGCATTTAGGCGTCCAGGTAATATGAAAGGTTCAATCAGCCGATTGTGCAAAAGGCCACACCAGACATTGACGCGAAATCGGTGTTGAAAGTTCTGTTCCACTACCTCATGTGGATTTTCTTCTGCCTATGAGTGTTCATTGTGCAAGTTATTGACACCATCCCGAGTGAATTGTGCCTCATCCGTAAACAAAATACGCTTGTAGAGTTGATTATTAATATTCAAAAAGTTGCAAAACTCCAAGCGAAGCGGGCCATCCCCTAGTTGTAGATGTTGAACCTTTTGTTTATGAAACGGATAAAATTTGTTTCGATTAAGTGACCTCCACACCGTTGACTGCGAAACTCCTATCCGCCTAGAAGTACGTCGTGTACTTACACCTGGACTGCGATGAACAGCATTAATAACAATATCATCATCAAGTTGGACAGCTCGTTCATAATTGGTTCTAGTACTTGGTAGTGATCCTGTTTCCCGAAGAGTACGAAAAGTTCCTGAAATTGTTTTGGTATCTGGAATCCTCCTATTAGGGTAACGTAGTTCATATTCTTCTACAGCAGCTCTAGCATTACCATTACAGTAACCCAAAATAAAAACCATATCAGCGTATTCCTCTGATGTAAATAAGTAAGGCATTTTTTCGCTGAATAAACAATCGAATTATAACTCACAGAAAAATTGCATTTAATAACACGATTCACAGAACCCGATCTCCCGCTGTATCTTGCAAAACACCACTAATACACAGTTCTAACGTCACAGTGCAGAATACCATTGTTGATCAGCTGTTATTCGTGCGTTACCAACTTAGAAATTAATAAAACAAAAAACTGCATTTCGATTATCAGTAAACAATAATGGGAAAATGTTTGCTTCATTTATTTTCGAACATTTGATGTAAATTTTTATTTAAAAAAAATACATCGTAATAAAACATGATATTTTTATTTACAAACAAATTTATTTAACAGTTAATCTTGTTTTCTCAATTTATCTCATCATTAAGGAACAAACATTTTGTTTTTGTTTTATTTTAACTAAATACCGTACGGTATTTCTTTACAGCGATTAATGTATTATACTGAATAAAATCGATTTTTTGGTACTTATTTCTGTTTTATTTTAGACTTTGATTATATCAATTTTCTCAGAATTAAATTCTCTACAATTAATGTTTGTTGATTTTATGTATTTATTACCAATTTAACAAAGTTATTGTACATCAAACTTAAAAAAAAAACATTGTTTCGTGCCCCAATTGTTTGCATTTAACCCTGAATCCCTCAAAAACTACTACAGGTACAGTTCTGAAACCTATTTTATTAGCTTTATCAGGTAAAAATACATAAGAATCCACGATATTTCTTACTTAATTAACCTTTCCAAAAGTTCAGTATGGCTTTATTTTACTCTTTACCCAGGAATTCAGGCGAAATCTTTCGCTAGCTGTAACTCGCTAACGAAGCGTTTTCGGACCTATGTTTATATAACATTTTTTCATTATTTTTACTAGTAAAATGTGCTGTAGAAGTGGGGGGAGAACTTCATGAATCACCCTGTGTATTCATATATATAATACATATATATATATGTATATATGTATTATAATATTATATTGTGGGATAGTTACTGTTTCCCAAGCCGCGACAAACAAGCTAGCAGAACATGGTGTGGATTGTCCTCCAAGACCCATGTTCGGTGAAGTTATCTACATTTTTCCTGTAAATATTACTTTGAGGACATTTTCAGGATTATTTTCTATACTAAATAATTTAATAACTGTATTTGCACATATTAGTTTTTAATCAGGACCATTACCAACACCATTGATAAAACTTTTATTACAATAAAAATATATTATTCCACTGTTTAAATAAGCTTAACAACAAATCAATTTAAAGAGCTTATAAAAAAATTAAATTTATGTATGCGTTATTTTATTCACACTGTAATGTCTCAATTAATATCTTAAATCGTTCTCTATAAAAGATTGTTTATGACTATGTGCAGCGTCTAGAATCTGACGCTGTCACAGACTTGACTCCTGGATTCTGGAGTAATGCTCCAAACCCTGCAGTAAGAGGAAGGTGAACTGGAAATAAACTGTACGCTCACATTGGATCATCCTTACCCACCTTAGTTACAATATATGTAGAAAAAAAAGTTTGAAGAGGAGTTTCAATTTTTTAATATATATGAAGAGAAAAGTAAGTAATATAGGCCTATTAATGATCTGATACATTCCTGACAGACATATAATACATAATAACATTTATAACTATATAAACAATTTAATGATTTAATGATCATTGCTTTATACTTAATTTAGAAAACAAAAGATTATATTACTCGTATTTAATATTTTTATTTACGATACATTTGTAAGAGATACGTTCATTTTTATTCGAACCATGCTTCATAAACTTAAATATTATTTGTATTTAGGATTATTTCATTAATGTTAAAATTATAGGATAGTTTAATTGTTTAATGCATCGATTCTGAAAATGTTAAACCACTATGAGAATAAACTAATTCAACCAATCACAAAACATCTGTAAAGATAGTGGTAATTGTTGTCATTTATCATTACAGCATGTGTGAGTTTTAATGATGAGAACATATGAAATACTCTATGCAACTGTATACTAGTACAGATAGCAGGATTTCAGTTAGTTACCATCGTTACATGTTACAAAATTAATAACACAACGTTTCAAAGATTAAAATCAATCCTCATCCTCCGGTGAAAAGACTTTTACATCTTATGTAAAAGAGTATCGAATTGTATCCTGAATGTACGTATTATCCTCTTGATCAGAAACATTTTTTAATATTTATTATAAAAGATGTTGTATTTACGAGCAATATTTCACTTGGAGATTTCTTTATCAAGAATGAGAGTAATGAAGTGGTGGTGGTCTGTCCATTCCACTTTATTCATCGAGTGTGGCAGGAACGAATCTTACTGAGAGCAATATTGCCCTGACCTATTATCAATGGTCATGTTTGTTAGTATGCGGTTTACTATTTTATTTTACTAAGCCTTTATAATCTTATTAATTTATTAACCTTTGTAGTTCTATGATGCGGAGAGCTGATGGCTGAATAGTATAAGACAATCTGATTTAGAAATAGCGCAGGTTCGGATCCTGTCTGTGACCTTCGCACTTTTTACCAGCACTGTCGATTCCTGTATGTCATCATGACCTGTCCGAGGAACTTACACACAGAAGGAACTGGCTCAGATCAATTAATATCAAATTAATTGATCTGAGCCAGTTCCTTCTGTGTGTAAGTTCCTCGGACAGGTCATGATGACATACAGAATAAGGTAAAAAGACTCATTCTCTCACTCTATATTTCTCAAAAATAAAATGAAATGTAAATTATAATTGTTTAAAGCGACCTCAGCGAAACCTACCACGATACATGTAGTGTGGCGTACTCCTACATGGAGTGTTGTAAAAACTTATTGTCAACTCTAAAGGCTACGATTTCTTTACTTATTTACAAACTCCTGTACTTCGGTATAGTTATATAAAGCTCGTTAATTAGAGAAATATATTCAAATATAATTACTTTTGTGGTGGCCTCATTAAAGCCAAGATAAATACTTGCTGAAACAAGCTCCCATCTAAGTATATGATTAAAAGCAATCAGAAAAGAATACGGCGGCGGATCTGAGATGACATCGGCCTGTAAGTAAAATCCACCGCGAAGATAATAATGTCACTAAGGTGAGAAGGAGTGAAAATCCAAAAGGCACGTTATTTTCTGTTGGTGCCGCGAGTGTAGATTTACGCCACAAGATTTCTTGTATCTTTATCTCGTGACACTGGAGTAAGTTTTCAAATATGGGATTTACGTTAGTCAAGTTAAATAATTTGTATTATATTTATCAGTGTTCTTTTCTGAAAATAAACGATATTCGTAACTAGTTCAAATTATTAACAATTTTATATGGATTAGTAGAGTAATAATAATTTTAAAATAAAAATATAATTAGACATAATTAGATACGGCTCACAACAGAGTGAACTACATCTACAATATAACTTAAACGATAAGTGACCTTATGGAAATGAGAATAGAGATTTTGCGCGCTTATGACCAAAATATTCTATTTTATTTCTCATTTACTTCATGATACTGCACAACCTATTTAACAGTAACATATGCAATCTTAATTCAGATAGCACATTAAGTTAAAGAATTGAAGTTGGATGGTAAGTACTAGCTGAATTATACTACAATCCCAGATGACTTACATAATGTACAGTGTCCACAACAGAGCTACGCAGAAACATTAGTCTCCTATAACTACGGCATTCCACGCCACCTCTTTGTCACTGAGATTTAGTGCTAAACTAGGCCACTTGTATTAGTGTAGAGAAAGAAAATACAAGAGAAATTTACGACTAGTAATTTTACCACATCAATAACTTGTACTATATGATTATCAGCCATAGTACAAACGTGTAAAATATAAATCCGAAAAAGCTATGTTTTGTTTATTGCCTACAAAGAGACTTAAATCGAAATTTACAAACAGCATAGCTAAATTGTTTGATATAAGGTTATGTAGAGAGTGTTTCAAATCGTTTTCCGGGACAAGTACATTTTATGTTCAAAATATTGTGTTTTACTCCTTGTTTTGTTAAATCTCAAGAGATACTTAGGAAATTACACTATCTATAGCTTATAACTAATGTAACTTCTAAAGTGTTATACTATAAAATCCTTTCTTCTACTAAAAATGGTGGATGAAAAACGGAAGTTTATTCTAATTCTAATCTTTCTGATGTTTGTATGTGAATAATGATGCATTAAATCGAATAGAATCGATATTGACTGAGATTGGTGCCATAATTCTGTAAAACTTCTAGATAGTATGAGCTGTAATGTATGAGATTCTCTGCATCACAGAATATCTGCAATAGAGTCTGCGATGACATGGAACCGTCGAGAATGAAGGAACTCTGGTCGTTATAGTTGGATTTTAAAATGTTGAAGGATGACATTGGAGAGAGTTTCTAACAAGTAACTAACACAATAGTCATTCCTGCGCAATCGAAGGTAGATTTTGCGGCATCTGAATTATTACAAATTTATTTTATGCGGTAAAGGATTTACATGTAGAGCCTCAATCTCAAGCGACCATGACGGAACAGTGCATGGATCGGATAACCTAAAATTCGGTTAACACTGCGTAACAGGCGAAGCGTAGATTCCCCTCTTTTAACGATTTTGTACTTTTTCAGAAAACTTATTTATTGGAGAGTACGTATTTAGGGCATACCACTGTTACAGTTATAGTTAACTTTGACATTTTGGTGTCAACATATACAATTATCTTTGACCGGGGTTCCACGCACGCCGACGTGTTCATTGTTTCCTGTTTTGACCTAACATTAAATTAGTAAGAAAAGAAACTTATGAAATTAGAAATTGGGTTCTAGATCTAAAGAACGACAATGAATGAGAGGAATTTTACGTTGAAACGTGTTAAAACCATGAATTAATCGCCGAGTGCGCGTAATGTGTTACTAATAGTAACGGAGAATGATACGATAAAATATTTTAGTTTCTTTAATTATTAAATTAAATGTATTAAGACTTAAACAAATTTTAGTATACGTACTACCGAAGCAACATTGAATCAAATTTAATGCTCTGGTTTTTTAAAGCTCGTTCTGAGTCCGTTAGTTTTAAGTTGCTGATACCTTGGGTTGCTGATAGAAACCATTTGCGTTCATTATTTAACTGGCAAGATGATGAGAATATTTACCATTTCCTTGCCAAATGACCTAAATTAGCCGATCAAAGAAAAATATAGCTGTCTAAATTGGAATTAAACCGAATTGAATTTTTATCTATCTAATGATGGCGATGATTAGCAAGCTCTAAAATTTAAAATACATATGGCAATATGGATGGAATCTAGTTTGTGAATATAACTTTTAATTACTATCCTTAATCCAGTCTTGGGAATCATAGTATATATTTTTTAATGTTTGTTAACGTGTCAATTAAAAGGAACGGTTTGTATTTGTGCTCTGTAACAGTTTTTAATCTGTTTAGTTTACGTAAGAGACCCAGACCATGCACATTATTTCGTTTAATTCGGAAATTTTCTACTTTAATGATAAATTGCAATTAATTGTTCATTGAGATATATGATTTATATTAATTCTTTTTTGACAAATTTGAAGTTTTTAGTTTATATGTTCGATCAGGGTTTTTTAAGGATATTAAGTTTTGCATTTCCTAAGCATGTTTCTTTTTTGACACGAAAAATATTTAGCTGTTAAAGTTTTTCTATTCACTTACCAAGATAAACATATTTTATAATGTTGTTAGTATTTGGGGGAAATGTGTAAGAGAGTGGATTGTACATATTTATTGTACGCAAATTACTTAAAATTTGTGGGGTTAAAATCAGTCGACTAAAACTGAAATGTGTGTTTCAGCCGGGTGCTCTGTGTGGCACTCATCGATGTAATTATCACACTGTTGTAAAATAAAGCACACTTTTGATTTGATTTATTGAAGGTTTTTAACTATTACGTAACAGAACTTTATTTTAATATTTATTAAACCTTTATTAAAACTGAAAGCAAGGGACTCTTCACTGCGCGTGTCAATATGTAACTATTTTTTCGCGTGTCATAGAAAGTTAAAAGCGCAAATCGCATCAAACAACCTTAGCAACATGAAAACCAGTACAACAACACTAATTATACAAACATATAACGTTTATATCTTAAAAAAAATGTAACCACATAAAACATAATTCCTACTGCAACTCGTACAGAGGAGTAACACGTACTGTAAAGTAAAAGAGATTTTCCCAGGAGGGTTCACTTTTGGCTGGTTTATACCTTCCAGTTGAACCCACTCTGGGTACAGAAAAAAACCGATGTGTTATTTAAATCTGGGCAACTTTTTGGATGTCCAGGAGTGGCACATTACTAACCTTAAATGTAATTCGATAGGTCTAGTCTACTGTGGGAGATTACTGTTGGAGTTGGTGGAGTTTGTTCCCTAAGCGTCAAAGGTTCTTGTCAGCCTAGACATTTGTTGTGTGTGCCACCCCTTGCCTGCTTTGATTGGGGAGGCTGGTTCAGAGCTGGATTCTCCTTCTTCCTAGAGGACACGACTTGAGATTAGGGCCCTAAACTTTTCCTCGTGAACCACGACAGGAAGCGACCCCTACTCCAAAAATTACCTATCCAAAATATCCTGTCACTCCGGAAGCAGCGCAAATATCTTTATATGTCTAGGTGCAATGCTATGGACAAAATTCTTGTCCTAAGAGAGAAAACATAACAATTTTGATATTGTTTAAAAAATTATATTGAAATAAACTTTCACATTCTTTATGGAGAGAGAAAACAATGAAAAGTGACTCGATTGAGTATTACATAAATATTTGATAGACATATACCGCTGGTTGAGATGGATTTGCCTTGGGTATGAGTTGGTGTAAGCAGCTTATGGCCCGTCCTCGGTAGCCAAGTACTTGTGAGTTCTGTTTCTCCCTTTACAAATCAACGTCAGGTTCATAAATATATTTCTCTCAACTCAATCTTGTCTGTAGTTCATTCACTTCGTAAACATCACAATTATGTTCAAACATAGAAATATCAGTATCTTAATTTATGAAAACAAGCAACTTACCTTGTTTTATTAGCTGGTATAGAAACAAGAGAAATGAATGAGTGAACTTATTGTCATAATACACTCATTGTAATATGTATGGCCATGAAATGGTAAGGGATTTTCGATTACTCTATTAATTAACTTTGGTGAAATGTGTAATCTAATACAGTATATTGAGCTTTCCAGTTTAATTGTACCACAATTATTTCCAACGCTCTTTCATATTATCATGTTACATTCAATTATGTTAGTAAATTGTACACACGTATCCTCACTCTATTAATGATGTTTATAAAAATATTATACAAAATTAAATCCTTTGTAAGCTATCCTTTAGTTTCATCAGTGATATAGTATTAAATATTAAATAATAAATTAATATTAATTATGAATATGATTATGCTTTATGAATATTTGTGAAGTTGTTTATCATATTCTTTATTGCTTGTAATTTCAATTACAAAACGTCTAATAAATGCAAACTTTTATATTATTGATATTTATTTAATAACTCTTAAATACAAAAACACTTGTCTCGCCTTTTTACCAATACCTACAAAGTAGAATATTTGCAGATAGTGCTACAATAGTATGTTAACATAGAGTCTAATTTGGTTACATCTTAATATATGTCAAGTCTGTTAGTTATTTTAATGACGTTTTCTAGTTTCGCTTAATGAACAATCATTATATTGAACAGAATTTGAAAATGTAGTGTTCTGCAATTGACATTACATGGTAATAAAAGAAACTTAATTATTGTAAATAAGACAAACAAACCAATTGATATTGAACACTCTGTTCACTTGTAATATCACTCGCTTTTCCAATACCTTCTCATGAATTTCTTTGCTGTAAATCCCACGTTCTATTTCCCCAGATCTTTTGTTGTATTATGTATTCAAGGTTCAGAATTTTAGGTTCTTAGTGTTGTAGGAATTCTGTTCTTATTGTCTACATGACCTTAGAATTTACCGCTCCTCTGCATGAGGGATCTCAAGATCCTTACTTACCTCTGGGATATCACTGTTCATATGATAGGCTTTCGGTAATTACGTAGTTTAATCTTTTCTGTATTTTGGCAAAATAATCACCAGCATTAAAGTATTATTATAATGCTTAAAACAGATTCTATCATTTCTTTCTTTTGAGTTCTGAGGAAACATTTTTATTTTCTCCTCGGTTTGCAACTGCTTTCCACATAATACATAATTTGAAATAATTGAACATCACAAGAATTTATCCACATATTTTTATAGATTGTATAGTATTATAACACCTTCACCATAGACTTTTCTGTAGTATATACAGGTTAGTTTTCACTTTAATTAAACAAGAAATAAATCGTGTAGTTATGATTAATCACTTTGAAATTTTTAATCTTGTTAGGTGTAACTGTTAGAACCACAGCAATGTTTACTATCATTTACTAAAGGCTCTTCTCAGTTATTGAGCTTTTTTATTGAAGAATCTAGGTCTTCTCAGTTTCTAAGAATTTGAAATCATGTGGAAACTCACCGATACATAAAATGTCCAGAGATCTAAGTCATCAAATCTCTATGCCTGTAGGATTTTTGGCTTCTAAAACCATCGGGATATCCAAGAAATGTACTGTGTTTTGGATTTGGGTACAACACATCTGTTCGTTCCATGCTCCTGGTTTCTCTAGCACATTACATTAACATTTACATTTAACTTATTGCTTGCATTTGTTGTTTTTATAGTTTTTTCTCTCTGTTGGTACCTATATATATTTTACTCTTGTTATTTATTTACAGTATTTTTCCCCATTGTTGTTTACTTTGTATAGTTTATTTGCACAGTTACTATTTATCTCTTTTTTTATTCATATGTCACGT
This sequence comes from Homalodisca vitripennis, assembly GCF_021130785.1. Lineage (NCBI taxonomy): Eukaryota > Metazoa > Arthropoda > Insecta > Hemiptera > Cicadellidae > Homalodisca > Homalodisca vitripennis. The sequence goes on from NC_060210.1 coordinate 4,647,563, forward strand.
CTTAGACAATAATGTGCATGCATTTAAGTTGTATATTTTTTTTTTTGAAATTTTTTTTTTTTTTTTTTTTTTTTTACCACTATCAGTCATTAATGTCAATATTTTTTACTCTTGTTACTCATTTAAAGTTTATCTTTCATTGCTGTTAATAATTTTTATAGTTTATTTGCACTGTTATTGTTTGTCTGTTTGTTCCCCCATATGGTATCACATCTTACAGTAGTGTTTTTAAGTTAATATTATCACTAATTTATTATATACTTTCACTAATTTTTCATATAATTTATACTCTCTTATTACAATTAATTATACGGTAATTATGCCTAGATCTGATTTAGAGTCCAGTTGCATGTTTGGTTTGGCCCTTTTGTTTAAGAATGATTTAATCCTATTATAAGTTAACAAATGTAAATTGGTTTTTGACCGTTGGAAGGAAATAAATAAATAAATAATTACATTCCCAGTCTCTAACACCTCAAAATCTCTTCCTTACTTCTGATGCTAGACCTCTGAGCCCCTTCGACCTTCCATGGGTCACTAAATGTTTGATTGAAGTCATCTTGGAGAATCCCTCCCAAAACACCAAAACATTTACCTCTTGAGACTTGAGACTGCAATTTTAAATGAATAATATTTTACCTCTGATGGAATAAAACTGAAATGAAGTCAAAGATCAGTGTAAGCGAACACGAGTTGTTTGAATTAAAATATTGGAAACTGTATTTAATTACTTATTATTTATAAAAGGATTTACATACATTTAGGTCAGTACGTAATAAGTGTTTGTATGTATTGTCAAAGACATGCATCATATTATGTCACTGTGACTTTGGAGTTTGCCAATTTTTACTTCCTAATGTCACAGCCAACTTTTATTTCACATCTTAAAAACATTATTGATTAAACTTTTAGTTCTTCAGCAGTTAATGTAATTGACTTCTTACATCATCGAAATATTTAATAAATTTTTAGCTCTCAGTAGTCACCGTTTTCATGTCACTCTTCACTAATACCGATAGGTGATTAATCTTGCTGATTGAGATTAAATCTCTTTTACTGATATCCTGGTGTAGGGTTAAACACTACAATACAATGGTGCAGCTTGTATATGTTTGTATAATTTTGTGTGTTTGTGCGTGGTCTAGTTGAGGGAACTTTAAGGATTTCACTTTATAATAAATTTAAACTTCATCCTTAAGATCAATAAAAAAGGAAACAACAATAAAGCTCAAGTTTCCAAAGCTAGTTATCAAAATATTTCCTCTGTCGTGATCATCACAGACATTATTAGCCAGCCAGTCGTGAGGTTTAACGGTGGCTTTTGATTGCATTTGTCAGACAGTATTCGCTTCACTAGAGCCCTAATTACACGGCAATTGCTCTCACGGCTATTGGCTATCTCCTCTGTCGTGATCATCACAGTTATGATTGGCCAGCCAGTCGTGAGGTTTAACGGTGGCGGTTGATTGCATTTGTCAGCCAGTAATCACTTCACTAGAGTCCTAATTACACGGCAACTGCTCTCACGGCTATTGGCTACCTCCTCTGTCGTGATCATCACAGACATGATTGGCCAGCCAGTCGTGAGGTTTAACGGTGGCTTTTTATTGCATTTGTCAGACGGTAATCGCCACAATAGAGTCCTATATACACGACACTGCTCTCACGGCTATTGCTATCTCCTCTTTCGTGATCATCACAGACATGATTGGCCAGCCAGTCGTGAGGTTTAACGGTGGCTGTTGATTGCATTTGTCAGACAGTAATCGCTTCACTAGAGCCCTAATTACACGGCAACTGCTCTCACGGCTATTGGCTACCTCCTCTGTCGTGATCATCACAGACATGATTGGCCAGCCAGTCGTGAGGTTTAACGGTGGCTTTTGATTGCATTTTTCAGACAGTAATCGCTACAATAGAGTCCTATATACACGACACTGCTCTCACGGCTATTGCTATCTCCTCTTTCGCGATCATAACAGACATGATTGGCCAGCCAGTCGTGAGGTTTAACGGTGGCTTTTGATTGCATTCGTCAGACAGTAATCGCTTCACTAGAGCCCTAATTACACGGCAACTGCTCTCACGGCTATTGGCTATCTCCTCTGTCGTGATCATCACAGACATGATTGGCCAGCCAGTCGTGAGGTTTAACGGTGGCTGTTGATTGCATTTGTCAGACAGTAATCGCTTCACTAGAGCCCTAATTACACGGCAACTGCTCTCACGGCTATTGGCTACCTCCTCTGTCGTGATCATCACAGACATGATTGGCCAGCCAGTCGTGAGGTTTAACGGTGGCTTTTGATTGCATTTGTCAGACAGTAATCGCTTCACTAGAGCCCTAATTACACGGCAACTGCTCTCACGGCTATTGGCTATCTCCTCTGTCGTGATCATAACAGACATGATTGGCCAGCCAGTCGTGAGGTTTAACGGTGGCTTTTGATTGCATTTGTCAGACAGTAATCGCTTTACTAGAGCCCTAATTACACGGCAACTGCTCTCACGGCTATTGGCTATCTCCTCTGTCGTGATCATCACAGACATGATTGGCCAGCCAGTCGTGAGGTTTAACGGTGGCTTTTGATTGCATTTGTCAGACAGTAATCGCTTTACTAGAGCCCTAATTACACGGCAACTGCTCTCACGGCTATTGGCTATCTCCTCTGTCGTGACCATCAGCGGTCAGAATACAACTGGAGAGATCCTGAGAGGGTATACAGAATGAGAATATAGTAACCCCCCCCCCCCTCTTAACTTCTTTAATACTAATAATAATCTCGTAATATAAAAATTTTTACTATACTACTTCAATGCGTTATTTTGCTTCTTATAAATTCTTTAGGGAGTCGTAAGAGAAACTTAAATATGGACCTTAAATCTGTGTCACATTAAATAAAGTAACATATAAACTTAATTCAACGCCACTGGAAACTTACTTGTTCTATCTAAAACATTGTAGGAGTACGCCATACCACGTGAGGCGTAAAAGGCTTCGTTATGGCTGTATACAAAATTTAAAAACTATAGCTATATTTGTTACTATGTAACATGTTAATTACAGTATTTCGTTTGTTTGCAAGTTTATTTATTCTGCAATGTTCTCGTTAACGTTATAGTTACCTATAGACAATGTAAAACCGTTTACTGGCGCTGAGAAATTCAATGAACTTACTTCTTCGTCCATAGAAGTACATTGAACTCGTCTATAGGTCAGTTTGCTCTCAAGATATTGAGAGCTGACTGACAGACAGATTTATATTACATTTTGTCAGGGTTCAACTGAAAGGAATTTGCTAACGCTTAGTTAAAAATGGAAAATATTTAAAATAACCTAAATCTCATATGTTTTGTTTAACAGAAAATTTCATAATTTTTTGTTATGGAAATGTGTTATTTGTGGAAGCAGACTGAAGTCAGTATTAAAATATCTATTAATTCAACCATTTTCATAATGGTATTTTAGGGATCAAATCAGAACTTTTAAACATTCTTTAAACTTTAGCACTAAACTTGTAAAATTACGACATGTAATTTATTTTTGTAACACATCTTGAGAAAAATGAAATACTAAAAAGAAATTATTTTAGATTATAATAGTATTTATGGCCTTTTCCTTTGTGTATGTATTGCAACGTTAATTTTAATATTGTGATGTATGACTATTGTTTGGTTTGTTATATTAGGCTATATATATATATATATATAATACACACACACGCACACACACACACATATATAAATTACTTTTATCTTAGAGCTCTTATATTAAGATCTATTATTCACGTGATAAAGCGATATATCAACCAACAATCGCTAGAAAATATAAATGTTAAATTACGTAGAACTCGTGAAACATAACAATTTGTTTAATAAGTCCATAATACATAAACAATAACTATTCTAATGCCGATTTTTAGCAATTAAATCTGTGTTATTAAATATTGTCACGCAAACTTATAAAACAGCATTTGAATGGACTACACAATATACTACACCATGAGCTGCATATCAGACTAAGCTGATGTAGCATGCAAAATTTCAAGTGTGTAGTTCATTTCATTCTCGAGATCTCCTGAAAAGAGTTTGACGATTGTCTACAAAAAGTATCTTTGACTTCCGCGAGCTGACAAAGCTGAATGGTACCATCTTATGATACAAAACATAAAACTTATTATACAAAACCTATGTACAAAAGAAGATCAATACAGAATTTAAAGTGTACAGATTATAGGTTTTTCGATGTACCTGTAGACATTTTCTTGTTTAATTCTGATACATTTGCCAATTGGCACAGTTTAGAGGGTACGGCGATTATCGCAAGATAACCAGATCAAGCAACGTCGAGCGTGGCTGCTGCTTGGATCGCTGAGCGATCCTGTCCTTGCAAGCGGTCCGCCTGCCCGGCCATTGGTAGCGGTTCGGAAGTCACCTTAAAGCCGTTGGTCCCCAGGTTAAGTGTTAGAGAGGGCTTCGTAGCCCTAACTTCACCTGGTAAAATAAGACATTCTTTACTTTTTACATTTCCATTTTTGATTCATTAAGTTAGGTTTTATAAAAGATTGTTTAAATAATACAAGTTTCTATGAGGTAGGGAGTTTCTATCGTTATAAGTTTCTATAACGATTGCGCTATAATAAAATCACCGATGTTTAACATTGTTTTTTACTTTATTACTTTTCTTTTACTCTCTAAATAAAAGTCACATTTTGAGATACCATATTATTGGATTCAGTTAACAAATCTACTATTCTGCTATTTTTCAGTTGTCACCATGATTACCCATAACAGCAATGTAAATGTATTCGCTAACGCTTAGCCAAATCCTGTGGTGTGACATATACCATCCTCGAACTCAGTGTTGCCTCTATAGTAATGAAACTTCATGGAAAGTTTAAATAAATATTAATTGAACCTATTACGAGGTATTGTGCAAACAGAAATGGAAACATTTCCAGCCCGTCGTGTGATACGCTTCTCTAAGACTCAGCCAAGTAATTAATGTACTTATTGGCCAAATGAAATGTAATTGTTAACTTTTTTAATGTAATTATTCACATAAATAGAACGCAAAAGTTAGAAACACAGTTTTTTTTAATAAGTTCATGTTAAACTTTGTTCTGTATTGTACAGTGAATGTATGAACTGAATCACCTAGCAGACATAAACTTTTACTTCCCTATGACAGCTTGTATAGCACTACATTGAGCCTACCACCTTCAACTTTTACAATATCCTTTGACTATATTATCTTTGTGTTTTATAAGTTTGTTCATCACATCCAATCTACCTGACTCTTTTCGAACTATCTGATCTACGATTTATATACATTTAGAGACTACCACAATACAGGATGGAGATATAATTAGAACCGATGACATTGGGCGTAACTTACCTTATAAATGTAGCATTTCCCAATATTTTTGTCAGTCCTCCAGTCAGTTTTCGATAACGAGCTCCTTTCCTCCGATGCCTTTGTGACTTGACAATTTATTTGTCATATCCCATTTCCTCTCCTCACTAATCTCCTTCCTTTATCGCTGAGCCTCTACTTAAATTGTCTCCTAAATAAATTCAAAGTAAAGGTATTTACGTTCGTTAGTATGTTGCCTAGTGAGAAATTGTCATTGTAATAGTCTGGTAACATTGTTTGAGGATTTTCTGCACGAATATATTTCTGGCCAATAAAAACTAAGCTGTTATATATAAATGTATCCAAGAAATATAAAATACAATTTTACTCTATCTCAACCGTATACCCAAATAATTTGGATTCAAAATTATTTGAAAGTGAGGGTGGACACTGCATTGGCGAACCCTACAATGTTATAGCTTTGCTTGTCTGTCCCATACTCTCTCACATACTTTAACATTCTAGTATACGTGGTATTGCCGTAATTAGTGCTTTTCTTGCTGTACGTAAATGCAATATTACTGAGATTGAGTTTAATTTATGTAATTTGTTCTGGTAGTATTTTAATATAATTTATTTTGCTCCTGCTATGAAAGAAAAATGGTTTATTTTAGTTGGATTTTACAAATTAAATTATGTTCACATAACAACACTGTGGTTAGAAAGTTCGATTCAACACAAATGTTCCCTTTTATTTCAACTTCATACTAGCTTCATTACACCGGACATCTGATGGCTAAACCATATCGAGCTCCTTTGTATCATAGAAATCGAATTACATAGTGAGTTTATTTTTAAAATCTTCGTTTTTTACTTTATTTGGATCCATTCAAATGGACGTAGACTCCAGATTCCAGGAGTCACATTTGTTCCAGTTTCCCGAAGCTGCACTAGGCGCAAGCTGAATTGGAGCTAAACATCATATTAAATCAACCCTTCCATCTAAGGCAATGTGAAATTGTTGTTCTGACTTACATACTTAGCCTGTTAGCAGATAATCAAAATAGCACTATCTTATATATTTATTTAGGAATTATTATTTTTTAATTTATTATCAAACAACTTTGGAATTGTGAAGAAGACAGGTTTCTTCCGGACATTTCAGTGGTGCAATAAACTCAGTAACACTAAGTTTCGAGATTTGCAATCTGATCTCTTCCTCAGGTGAATGGCTGATCCAATACACAACTACTCTCTATATATTAAAATATATAAAACATACCAGAGCGTTGTGAAGGCGACATACGCAGAAGTCGGGAACCATAACTGCAATATTGTCTGTCTATTCGATGCCCACTTCTCTAAAACATGGACTTAATTAAAACCAAACACTTATTAATACTGAACTAAATAATTCAGGCACAATAGGTCTGGACCCACCGGCTAACCAATTAGAACTGCAAGCAATAACTTATTAACATCTTATTGTGTGCGTGTGTGTGTGTGTGTGTGTGTGTGTGTGTGTGTGTGTGTGTGTGTGTGTGTGTGTGTGTGTGTGTGTGTGTGTGTGTGTGTGTGTGTGTGTGTGTGTGTGTGTGTGTGTGTGTGTGTGTGTGTGTGTGTGTGTGTGTGTGAGATTGGTTGTATTTTGCATTCACATGTGAATTAAATTTTTACAACTTCGTTTACAAACTTTTTAATTTCATCTGGCTATTTATGCAATTTTAAATATAAGGTGTCATTTATTGATACATATGTATCAACCCTAATTCATGTAAGTTCAGTATAAGGAAAAAGAAATTAATTGATTACGTAGTAAGAAGCATATCCCCCATGAAATATGTTTGGTTTTCGCCTCCTTTCAATATTTCGCCTTGAAGTCTAATGTCAAGAAAAAGCGGAGAGGCAAGTTATTTAAGAAGTTGACTTATGTTAATTATAAAGAGACCAACTTTTGTTTAAGTGCTGCGTAATTATGGAGTTTCACGAATTATACTATATAAAGTTAATAAACTTGTTAAAAAGTACAAGAACGTTAGCAGTTGACATTAACGGTTTTAATTTATGATGGACTGTATAAAAATGTTTACTTCTATTTGTATAGATGTAAATTAGCCCACGAGAACATAAAATTAGAACTTTAATTTAACGCCAAGTTTAAACATTGGTCGTCAAGTGCTATGGTTAAGTATATGTACTTTTCTTTATTTCTTACCTTTTCTTGTACATATTACCATAAATGATGATACCATGATTACTCTTTTAAGTCATAATTTTATAATATTTATTAGTTTATGACAACCCGTTTTATAATGTTTTGTTATCAATGTGCGCAAAACCTACTTTTATAAACAAGGTAGGAAAGTATCAATACGATACTCTAAAACCAAATCTGGAAAGTTTTTTTTTACATTGATGACATACATATTACATCACAGCATAACAGTCCTTCCACATGACTAAAACTGTTCTCATGGCCTCCTTCCTGTTTAAAAAATCTTTCAACAGTCCTATAAGCTATTTTATGTCTCGAAAACCATCTCTTAAATTAATTTTCTAGAATAAATGCTGCTAGTTCTTTTACTAACCCCATATAAACGATTATTTTAGGCTCTTTTCTTAGGCAACACAATACCCAGTAGGGATCACTTCCGGCTGGTTTATACCTATCAGTTGAATCCACCACTGGGCACAGCAAAAACCGATGTGCCACTTCAATCTGAGCCACCTTATGGATGTCCAGTAGCGGCACATCACTAACCGCAGATGTTGAGCTTCTGGGGCTCATGGGCAATTCGATAGGTCTAGTCTACTGCGGGAGATGACTGTTAGAGTTGGTGGGGTTTGTTCCCTTACCTCAGAGGTTCTTGTTAACCTCAACAAGGGTGTGCCACTCCCTGCCCACTTTGACTGTAGAGGCTCGTTCAGAGCTGGCCTCCCCTTCTTCCAGGATGACTTTGTGATGTAGTGCCCTAATTCTTCCTCATGGATCTCGATAGGAAGCAGCGCAAAGGTTCTTACAGGACTAAGTGCAATTTATAAGCTTCTTGTCCTAAGAGAACAAAAAAAATATATCTGAATGGCTGGCCAAACAAAACAATCGTAATACCCACTTTTATAAGAAATGTTTAATCAACATTATTGAACTAATGTTTGACGTCTGGATGGTTAGTAATGCAGAAATGTGAGCGGATGATAGTATTTGACCGTATACCAATATCTAGATAAAAAGTATGAACAATTCAATAGCATTTGCTTATAGCTTCAAAAATGTAAATAGTTGCTGTACTGGAACTAGTAAAAACTGTTGGAGTTTATATCGGATTTCATAACCGTCTCCCCTGACTTATTTCTTATTATTTATTCAGTCCGAAATTCCTATTTATTTAAATATTTGATTGTGTATGAATAGTTTTCAACTTTAAATAACAGTCGAATTGAATTTTCAAATCGTAGAATACGATTGGTTATTGGTTTTAAGTTATATCTACAAGATCACACTAATGAAAACCATTACATGATACACCGATAATTTATGTATAAAACAGTAGATATACTAAATAAATTCAATAATTAATCCATCAATAGTGATGTGAGATAATAATAATTGTGGAATAACAAATTTTCAGTGCATTATTTTTGAGATTGTACGGACCAGTTTGTTAATATAACTAAACTTGCATATAATTTAATATCTTGGAATAAAATATGTAATATTTTTAAAAGCAGTAAGTGTAAGACAGAAAGTGAAATGAAATTAAATAAAATTAAAAATGTCTTTATTGAATACAACGAAAAAGCAAACTCAATTGGCGAGGTTAGGACTATTGTCCTCTCTTACACCTAACCATAAATTAATAAACTGTACTATTAGTGTAAGACAAGAGCTACAATATAGTCTACATTACTATTTTACATTCAAAAATTATAATATATATTTATATTAAATAATAAAATTAAAAGGAGGTTCTTTATGAAACTAAAAATAAATAAATAAAGTACAACTTACAAAGAAATTAACAGACAAAGCCATCGTCCCATACCCTATGCCACGATATTGTCAACCCCGATACAAATGGTCCTTAAGCGCCCACCGAAACCTCTCCCGTACTTGGTGAAAGTGCTTGTAATCAACCATAGTTCGAAAAGACAGGAGCTTTAATTTTAAAATATGAAAACCAAATGCCTCCATTCATTTTTATTAATTTCATTATATATTCATTAATTTATAAATGATTATATTAAAACCCCTTTAAGGTTAAAAGTGTACCTATTTTCATGGCGATGGCAAGGAAATATAAAAGAATAAAACAAAATACAACATCAAAACATGTAAACGTAATTCTAATTTAAAAGTCATTTTTTTTCTTTGTACGATTTTCCCTGATAAAGGTAGAAGAAGAAGTATAAAATTATGAAGGTCGAAAAGGTTCTTTATAGGTATGCCAAACACACACACACACACACACACACACACACACACACACACACACACACACGCACTAAATTTGTTTCCACGAAAACTACGAAATAGCTCATAATTATAATTTTAGAGGGATAAACTGAATAAACTAACTAATATAAACCTTAATTTTCTCCGACAGCTTGGTCAGCTCTACGCCGAGTTTGTAGATAACGAGCAGCGTTGTCCCGTTCCTTTTGTGACTGGAAAATGTTCGCTGTCATACCCATCTCTCTCCCTCGTACATCCCCATACTGTACCACTGAGTCTCCATGTAGAATCTCTCATAACTACATTCCGTTTAACTGTATTGTATACAATGCATATATTTAATTTAAGCCATTAAGCTGACGTTTTTAATGACCAGTACTGCATCGTTTATAAATATTTAGTTGAAAGTGATAAAAAAAATACTCTTGTGGACTCAAAAAAGTATTATGGCAACACATTATATCATACAGAATGGTATGGATTTTGCATGTGAAGACGGATCTATTTAACACTTATAATCGGTTGCCATAAAACGTTTTCCCCATTTTAAAGGATGATTTCTTTAGAACACAGGGAGGGGTCTCTGCCGGGAGTAGCAGATGTTTCTAATCTGAAAGACGCCAACATCAAATGGTTCAAAGTGATTATGAGTGTATATTAGTTCAATGTTTAGTATTTAATTGAAATTAGTGATTTTAAGGCACAGAGCATAGGAGTTAATCGAAACAGCGGCTCATCTTTTACAATAATCCAGCAGAATATTCGGAGCTATAATAAAAATATTGATGAGTTTTTGGTTGTGTTACAAGATTTAGAAATTAAGGCTAACTGTATTATTTTAACTGAAGCTTGGCTAAATACTGGAAGTAATTTAATGCACTTAGATGGTTATAATAATCTATATCGGTCGCAGAATAGCCTGAACTCCAGAGCGACGGACTTGTTGTGTATATAGATGACACGTTGCCAGTCACCTGTTGTGAGCTCTGCCTGGGCGGGGTAGCCACGAGCTTATCTCTTACATTGCAATTGGCCGGAACACCGTGTGAGCTGCTTGCCGTGTATCGGAGCCCCAACTCCAATCTTACCCGCTTCACCGAGGCAATAATTCGTCACTTTACTGACACTGCAAACAACAATCAGCTTTTCATTCTTGCTGGCGACATAAATTGCGACATTCTAAATACCAACCACAATTCCCGTAGAAGAAACGATATCTCGACGTCTTGTATGACAAAGGTTTTGTTGCAGTAGTGAATCAGGTGACGCGGCCGAGTAGTAAAACTTGCATTGATCACTTTTTTGTAAAGTTTGCCAGTTGCGCGGTGGCAAGCTCATATGTAATAAACACTGCGATCACCGACCACAGTTTATTAATTATGCAGATTGGCCTAAATAATAAAAAATATAATTCCCACAGCCCAGAAACATTCTACTTTAAAACAGGGACTGGCAAAAATTGGCGAGATCTTAAAAGATAAAAAGTGGGACCATATCAAGACAATGAAGATTTAGATTCTGCTACTGAGGGATTTTATGGAAAGTTTACGGGAGCTGATAGAAATATACACGAAAAAAAATCAAAATCACATCCAAATTTAAAAAAGTGAAAACCGTGGATAACTTTAGGAATCATTTAAAATCAATTAGGCGTAGGGATCAATTGCATACTAAATTGAAATAAGGAACCTTTTTAACGTTAATCTGCGTAATAGATATTTACGTTACCGAAACACTCTCCACGCAACTATTAAACGGGCTAAATACATTTTTTATCAAAATAAAATGGTGGGAACTGCCGGTGACGCTAGGAAGTTTTGGGCTGTGGTGAAAGAGGTTGCGGGAAGCCCGGGGGAAAGGAACGGTTCCCGATTGAAGCTTTTTGTGCGCGCGGCGGCCCGGCCACACCTCAAGATGTGAAAAACCATATGTGACGAATTTAATGTTTATTTTGCCTCAGTGGGGGTCGCGGTTGGCGGGCAAGCTCAACCCCCAGTGGGCCCTTCTGAAGTCGAGGACGCTGACCACGCTTTGAATGCCGTGTATGAACTGAGGCCTGTCACTCAACAAGAACTTTTCAGGGTCGTAAATTCTTTAAGAGCGCGGTCAGCTCCTGGTTGGGATGCAATTCCAACAAATTTAATTAAAAACAATCTTTGCAAATTGGCACAGCCTCTTCTCCACGTAATAAATTTAAGTATACGATCCGGAAAATTTCCTAACGCTTTTAAGATCGCTAAAGTCATTCCTATATATAAGTCTGGCCAGAAATCACAACACAGTAATTATAGACCAATTTCACTCTTGACAATCAATTGATAAGATTCTCGAGAAATGTGTAAAAAATCAGTTAGCGAGTTACCTAAATCAATTTCACATTGTAGCTAAAGAACAGTATGGTTTTAGAGAAGAAAAAAATACATCCGATGCTTTAATTGACGTTACTAAATTAAATTTCACATAAAATTGGAGAAAAAAAAACATGTTATAGTTACATTCCTAGACTTAGCTAAGGCTTTTTGATTCCGTTGATAGAACAAAATCTCATTAGAAAACTGGAAATTATTGGAGTTAAAAAACATCGCTCTTAATTGGTTTAACAGTTACTTTAACAATAGAACCCAAATGGTTTCTATCAGCAACATTAATAGCGACAACCATACCTGTAAGCTATGGTGTAGTTCAAGGAAGTACCCTAGGACCACTTCTGTTTAGTGTTTACATATAAACATCATTGTCAAAATTGATTTTAAAAGGGAAATTATTTCTATTTGCGGACGATACGGCCTTAGTTTCAACACTTGGGAGGAGGCATATGACCACGCGTCCTTGGATCTCATGAGAATTAAGAATTGGTTTGACCACAATGTGCTGAGCGTAAACGTTGACAAAAACAAAACACCTACCGATTTTCATGAAGAACGATCCAGGACCGAGGGCAACTGAGGATGCACTCCTGCGGTGACCACCGTGCGATAGCTTGCGGCTGTGGCACTATTGAGCGTGTGGAACAATACAAGTACTTGGGAGTAATTATCGATCGGAAGCTAAGTTGGGTTCCACACGTCCAGTATGTAAAAAAGAGGCTTCGGACCATGATTTATGCATTCATGCAACTGGCGCAGGTTCTGTCCGCTGGTCAGTGTAGGGAGGTTTACTTCGCCTATGTACAGTCGACGCTGCAGTACGGCATTCTGGCGTGGGGGGCGGCCTCTTCGTCTTACTCTCGAGCCGCTGGCGGTTGCTCAGAGATCCATAATGAAAGTTATCCTTATGAAAAACAGAAGATATCCTACTGAATTATTATTTGAGCGGTTTCCTGTTTTAAATATAAGACAGCTCTTTATTAAGTCCCTATTAATATATATTCGTAATAATAAAAATACAATGTTCCAAGAAAGTTCCCATACATACTTACAAGAAATAGAGTAAATTTTGGATTTGATATTCCCAGACCGGCACACACTTTGGAAATTAATAATTCGTCTTATTTAGCTCACCAACTTTATAGGAATCTCCCAACTGATGTACTGCAGGCCGAGGGTGGTGGTGCTGCTGCTTACAAGCGGAGGGTGGGCGAGTGGTTGCTCGGCCTGGGCTGGGCAGCAGCGGAGGCGCTCATTCAGTCGCCATACACATAATGGTAAATTCACACACGTTCGTTCACTCCATCACAAGCACACACACACACACACACACACACACACACACACCACACACACACACACACACACACACACACACACACACACACACACACACAACCAAAAAGTACGGTAACGCGCGTCCTTGCACCTGTTCTGTGTCATAATATATGATTGGCTTGACTAGCTCCGATTATTCTGACAGTAACGTATATAACTTTCTCTTAGTTCTTGGATTAACTCTCTCCTTAGCTTTATTAATTAATAGAATATCGTAGATTGTCGTGTTTAACTTTTTTTTTACTTATGTATTATGTAGGATGTATACAATGTTTGAGTTTAAAAATTATACCACATTTAGAAGTTCATTTATTTAATGTTAATGTAAGCTAGCAAAGTTCAATTAAATAAGTTTATTAGTGCTGCTGGACTGACTTAAGAACTCTAATCCTGCACACAGACGTGGAGTCTCTGCAGGTATTATTCCAATTTTCGTTTTACTATTTTATAAGTCAATTTGTATTCATGAATTGTTTGGAAATAAATAAATGAAATGAAATTACCCTTTAAAAACCATACACCACCGCTTGATTACAGGGTTTTACTGTCTAATAGACAAAGACGAATAAACGCTCTTATAGTATGTACAAGGTGTATAAGACCACCAGACCAAGGCCAGAATATAATACAGGGCGGAGTGCTGCCAGTCGTGACGTCACATTATACGTCCGGCCGGCCGTACACTGCTCTAGTATTTATTGTAACTCGTATATGCGCGAGAATCATCTGTTACTATCAACGAACTATACTACTGGAACGCGAACTGCTCATCAACGGAACGATACGACATCACGCCTTTTCATGTTGAAACACGAGTCGTCCTTTAAAGCGGTATTTTACATTGTTGACTAGTCTTCGTGTCCAGTAAGTCAAGACGTCTGGTGTGAGCAACTCAACTAGTGTTTTTATGTTTTCTATTTAGTTGTTAATGTTGATAATGTTTTGTTATTTTGTGACATGGTGAAGAGTTGCGCTGCGTAAAAGTGCAATTCCAGATGGAGAGGTAATTTTTAAAACTGATTGAACTGATGATAATGATAATGAGCTTGTATATGACCCTCATAAGTAGTAAAAAATAACTGAGAGTGTTGACACTTTCCTTATAGAGGTATTATAATGGAGGTTTGTTTTCACGTTGTATATTTAGCCGTGGTGTACTTTATCAGACAGTGCTCCTACATGTGATGTACACGTGGAAACTGTATTTGTAACATCCTCTTAAAACAATCCAGAGGTTTCTCACTATTAAGATCAATTGAAATATATTCCAGCGATCGGTTCTTTTGAAGTTTTCTCTTCATTGATATTGTTATAATAATAGTCTGCATATAAAACTTTCACAATTATCTTTATTTAAAACTTAAGTGCAAACAAGAAAAACATAGTACATTTCAAAACGTTATTATTTTTTTTTATAATTAACTACGTCAAAAATCCATTTAAAACGGTAACTTCGTGGAATGAAAAAATATTCCAGTAAAACTTAGCCAACATACATAAATCATACATTTTTCCTCAGAATATGATGCAAAATAAAAATTAGGAATCTTGCCCTTACAATATAATTTGTTTTTATTTACTATTCTATAGATTTAATTCTTAACATTTAAAAAGAAACATATGCCCTAACCTTTCAATGTACAGTTTGTTGTACGTTGAATTTTAAATATTCATGTTGTTAAAACTAACTCGATAACCTTAGGTACTGATAATAATTCAAATGTTTGTTTTAATTACTGAAGTAATTGATTTATTGTTTATGCATTTTTGTATCTCTTATCCAGTAAGTCTGAATATGACGCAACTCCTATCCTCATAGCACTAATATCGGAAAGTGTGGGCGTACACAACATTTCCATAACTGTACGGTGTTTATGGCCTTGTGTGTTTGTGGTCTTACTTCTGTCGTATTCCAATATTATTCTAACACCGCAGGAATGGAATAGTTGAAGTTACCGGTTAAAGTTTTTATTGCTGTTATAAAGTCATATTACACACGATCACATATAAATACGTGTCAACTGTACGTGCCTACTTCAATCAATTGTCTATCTTAAAATTACAAGACCTTCTAGACTATCACTCACTCATGCTGTTGCATGCTCTTTTAAATACAAATTGTCCTAGTAATCTTTCAAACAACTCTCGATTTATGTCTGAAATAAGTGAACGAAGTAAAAGGAGGGGTACATCCTTATTATCTATCCCAATTCATCGAACAACTACCTTTAGCAAATCGTTTACAGTTTCTGCCTGCCGATTGTGGAATGCTTTACCTGTTAACATCAGAGCCATCGATAAGCGCGCTCGCTTTGGGGCGGAGGTCAGGGCCTTGATGCTGGGGGCTCAGGGGGTATAGCGGTTGGCGGCTTTGGTGTGCGGTACTTAGGGCAATTGCATGCAAGTTGAATGAATGCGAGTGTGTGTCTTGCGATATTATTGTAAATTTTATGTAGTTACATTAATTATTGATGATTGTTTTGATTGTAAGATTCATTTAATACGTAATGTAAATAAATATACTAAGTTTTAGTTATAAATGTATACATATATATGTTAGTTTAATTTGTATGAGGTTAAGTAGTAGAGAGGACTTTATAGTCCTAACTTCGCCTCTAATAAGTTTTTTTCATTTTTTTCATTTCATTCTTATTCAGTATTTAGCAAACAGATAACTGTCGTTAATGTTACTCTGCTTCAAGCTACTTTGCACTCAATTGTAATGAAGTATTAACAATAACAATGACATTTTGATTAAAGACTGTTAATTTTTTCTATTTGTCTATTTAATTCATTTTAAATTTAACAAACACTCTTGATCAAGATTAATTAAATTTTCTAATTTAAAGGTTTTCTTTATTTTTAATGGCCAAGGATCTTGATTACAATACTAATTTTCTCATCATTTATTGTATATACGAGTAGCAACTATAGATTAACTATAGATGCTTTTTGCCTCCAAAGGAGAAGGCGTACTATCTGCGGATAACGGCTAGTCTCGAGTACAAAAGCCAAAAACTGTTCTGATTAGTAGTGGACAGGCACGGCACGGCGATGATTGCTCATTTTAGAATTCCTTTAAATGCTAAGGTTTGGGGACAGAATTTATTTCAGTGTTATGAATAAATACGATATTTTATATAATTAAGCAAAGTATAACACTTATCTGACCTAAAGTATTAAAGTGGTCTAAATTAGTTCTTGCATTAAGGCATTCTTTATTGGTAACTATTAACTATCTAAAACGTATGCACAGCAAATGGGAGATTTAAAGACGTAATGAAGAGGCTTTAAGTAGTGCTTTTAGTTAGATTGCATGTAAAGTAACTACGACTCTTACATTATACACGGTCTTAATACACACTTACATTTGGAATGAGTGTGTCTGAGAAACCATTTTATAGAGCTTAAAACATAATGGAAGTGATCGACAACATAATACTTAAGGAATATAACATGACCACCAATCATTAAAAATATTACTCTAAGAGAGTTTTGTGATTCAAAAACATATTTAATTATTTAAATTAAACAAGAATTTATTAAATGTATCAACAAGTAAGCAAGTATAATTTGTATTGCCACCATGAAGGCACAAAATAATAATAAAATGCATGTTAATTAATAAGGAAAAATGTTTCATGCTTATCTTAACATATAAGAAATATATATTTTAACAATTTCTGTTGAAGATTCTTAAACATATTACGCAATATACATATATACAGAGTGTCTCGTAACTCTCTGGACAATCGCAAATGTACGACGTTATTGCTCAGGTAAAGACAAACATATTTCACCATATGAGCATGGATCTCCGATTCTTAGATTCACATCTATGAGTCTGTCTTAGTTCTTGCTCCTTACTCCTTAGCTTTGCCTCTATACAGTTTTTCCATTTACTTGTCTACCCTAAATCAGTAGAGCTTGGACCAGAAAAAAACTATGTAACAAGTTTCAAGTCTCTAACATTAGACTGTAATTGCAGATTTGTACTTCAGCTCTATAGGGTTGTCCCTTGAACTTAAAGGTACCTTGTACTAGGTTTTAAGTCTCTAGGACATTTATATAAAGAGTGGGCGCATAGACGAACGGACAATGAAACTATTTCAAGTAGGCATTGTCGTAACTTTAATAAAGGCGGCATCTAATTCTTGGTATTAATAAGGATTAAAACAATTATTTACGTTTTTAATCAAATTTAGTTAAAGTAGTGTTGGTTTGTTGTTAACAAATAAGAGGCTTTTATACGTATTGAACTTATTGTAATACCTAAGTATGAATTCATTATTTTTGCTCAATATTCTATTGGCTATGGTGGTATATTTCTGTTCTTCTGTAATTAAATGTATTGGAAAAACTAATCCACAAGTTGTTAAACACAGATTGAATTTAGGTACAAACTTCAGCCATTCGTTGATACTTCGTCGAGTAATGCGCTGCAATATGTGGAATAGCTAAACTATATGGAAATATCCTAACGGAGCAGTTCTAGTAAAACAGTAGTAAAAGGGTGATTCACGTGTGAGAGGAGAGCACACCTGGCATGAGCTGCAGCTCTGTTTACGGTAGCCTACGTCGTCAACGTGAACAGCGATCTACCTTCAGGTATATATACGACTAGTATACAACCTACTAGTTATACTTAAATTTTAGGATTCTAGTAAAATAATATTAAAAATAATTGATATATTTATGACCTTGAAATTTATTTGGTTATTCCCCTCCGGACGGTTACTAAATAATCCAAAACGGCTCTAGTTTACTTAAATTTACGTCACTTAAATTAACTTATAAATATCCAATGTATTAGTAAATATGAAAAACATCGTACGAGCGTGAAATATTAAAATATCTTTCATTGAGAATTGTAGTGTTAATAAGAATGAATCATAACTCATAAATTTTTACTTGTTCCGTCACTTAGATGTCATTATTTCTCTTTTACAGTAGAATACACTCAGATTATTTTATAGTATCTTTGTTCTTAAGCAGGATTCTTTTAAACAAAAAAACTCAAAACAATTCAATCAAGTCTTCTTGCTGAGTGCATCCTGTAATTTCTTCTGCTTAAAAGACCTATTGTGGAATTTTGTTTAAAAGCTTAAATTAATGAATCCTTCTTTAAAACACACTTATATTACATAAGACACATATCACTCACTTCCTAAATATTATTGTGTTGCTTAGAGTATTATATCCTCTGATAAAAACCCTGAAGTTCTAACATACAACTATTATATTCATCCTCGAAATCCATCTACGATACCCCTGAAACCATCAAACAACGTTTTCAAATAAAGGTATTATAAGGTGTCTTTAGTGGTAAATGACCTCTATTTCCGTTATTATTCTGAAGATGAATAATAACTTCATTATTTTTGTATTCTAATTGGAAATTTTTTTTATTGGTCGAATATGTTTAATCTTTATCTTATCAATTTTAATTTTGTTTTAGTGAAATAAAAGAAAAAGAATTTGCAGGATAAAATAAATGTGGCTATTCCTTACTTATACATACTAATAAATATGTTCATGGTTGTAATATTAATTCCGGTTTCCAATTTAACCCAAATTAATGTTCGTTAAGCCAAACTAGTATCCCTGTATATTGTTCAGTATAGGTGAACGGCAACTTGAGCACAATGTGTGGAGTAATGTATTGAGTTATTGATGTCGGTGCTGCAGTATAAAGGGGAGCTACGGCCGTCTAGTTAGCGTATAAATTGACCTTTGCTCTGGTACATGTTCCTATAATATAACAGCAATATACTTTATTTAGTATCATCAATATGCCACAGTAAGCCATTATTTATCAAAACGTGACTTATGCTTTGTGTTTTTTAAGTTTTAGCACGGTATTCAGTAGAACTAAATGGAGAATCTGGTGTAAACAATGTACACAATGACTAATCAGCAGGTAGGCTACTTCAGATCAAAATTTCAAAATATTATCCAAATTTCAATGCAGATGGCATTGCAATGAACTGGAACTATTTTTTTTAACAGGTATGAAACTTAATAAAAAAGATGTCAATGTTGCCACATTAAAACTGGCTAACTTTACATTGTGGCATGGAATGTGACTAAAATTATGGGGTTTCTCTTGCTCTCTGTTTAATTTTGTTTGTAAAATAGCTCCATAGGAGGTATTATTAACTATAAAAAATAAAATCCATTAAATTTTGAAAATAAGATTGAAGTATCTTAGTATTAGTATTAATAAGTTTTGCCTCTTCGGCAGCACTTTTAAACTAATCTCCAATTATTTTAAAATGTATCCACCGATTGGGATGTACCTAGAGAATGGTTGGTATCCTATTTTGAAAGGAAATGCCAGTAAGGACTGTGATATACGGCAGGGGATAACTGGCGGAGCGGAGGGTAATAGGTTTGTACCAATTTATTATGCTGAAATAACTAACAGATTTGTATCTAATCAATTAAACATAAAACAATTTTGTTAGGTAATTTTAAAAAAGTAAAAGCTAGCAATATAGAAATTTTGTATTACCAATGTTTCTCTAAATATTTAAATTTTGAATATTTTCCACAATGCTCAAGATTCCCCTCAATTGACTATGGTGAATTTTTGCTACGCCCTAAAAGAGAGAGAGGAGAAGAATACAAGGTGAGTTTATTAAAAATACAGGAATATTATATTAAGAATATGAAGAAATCAATTATTGTTGATCTAGAGGGCATAGTATGAATGATGGTGAAGGAAGGTGGGGATTAAATAATAATTGGAGTTTAAATTGTAATACCAAAAATATTAAAATTTACAGATTATGAAGACCACACAAAGCAGTATCCGTATTTTTGAAACAAAAAAATTAAAAATTAAAAACTCGTTATCAATAAAACAACAAAGAAATGCAATAAACTAATGATCTACTGTGCTCTGGAGAACCATCACTCAGTACAACTCTTATCTGCAGTCGATTTTCCATGAATGTTATAGCTTCCAGGCTTTATTATTATCTCACATCTTTTGAAGAACATTCCACGAGAAAGAACTGGCTGAAATGGATTTCACAAACACTATTGTACTTTGTAATGATTTATTGCGTGCCTTGTATGAAACTTAATGTAATACCTACCTAAACCATTATTTAATATTGTGTGTTTATTTTTCATAAATAAAAAGCTGTTTACATAAGGGTATCATCGATTGATGATACAAGGCTTGAATGATCCATTCAACATTTGTATAAAAATTTGTTATAAAATATTTAAGTAAGAATTACATTCAAATATGAAGAGCAATTTGAACTCTTCATTCACTTTCAGTCAAATCTGATTTACCCTATAATTCCGTTTACATATAGAATACTGGATAATTTTAGTAACTTGAGAGGTCCATTGGTCTAGCGTGGGTTTAAAACTACACCTGTTCAATTGTTATTTTTCGTTAATATATAATCTGTGACATTTTAAAGAAGATAAGAAATCCAAGAAAAATACAATTTAAACTGTAGATTAGAAATATTGGTTACGAAGTAACGTTGAATAAACACAGATGCATAATAACGGACATCTATTTTAGATCATCTTTCTATATATTGGTCTCTTGAAGTCCATTGCTCCTAATACTTTAAATAATCACTTTGCCATGTTCATTTTTAAAGATTGAAATTTCCAGTTGGTTTTTCAGGAAGAAAAGTGGCATTTGAAGGGTTGGACAAGTTCATTTCTACTTGACTGTTTATCTGTATACCTATCTGTGTGTTATTTCAAAAATAAATTCACCAATAAAGTCGGAATCTTGCGTGAAGCTTCATTTATATATTAGCAAAGCTGAGTTTCATTGTATGGTTTTTTGCTAAACGTTACCGAATTTATGCTATTGATCTTATGCGTAACCATTATGGCACAAAAAATGAAATAAATAAATTTGTAAACAAACTTAATTCGACCATTGAAGATTTCAACATGTGACTTTAATTCATAGACTAAAAATAAAAATAGTAAAAACTCTTTGACTAGATTTAATTTTTATGCAGTCTTGTGGTTTAGTATCCTCCTTAGCTCACCAATCCTTTTATTATTTCAATAGTACTATGAAACGTAATTTAACGAACAGGAATGGGAATGCATTATGTGGAAAGATCTTCATCTGTCAGCTTTCGCTTAAAACTTCATTACCTCATACAGAAGAATGTTATATGTTATGATGCATGTCCAAACATCCAACATGCTGGTAACAAAATCTTCTACTCTGATCTCTCAAATACACGGACTCAAAGTACAGTAGTTAAATACGGACTTAAAAGAACACGAGAAGATTTAAGGCTATGCAACTCCTAGAAATAAAAATTCTAATACATTGTAATGAGTGCAATTATATGAAGTTATAACATTATTTGTAATATAGCAAATAATAATTTATAGTTTGGAAGTGTGGAATTACGTAAAAAGCTCCAAATCTATTTGTATTTAACGCTATTTAGTTCTAGGTTAATGAGTGAAACTTTATTAAAAGTTAAAACTAATTACTGACAGCTACAGGTGCCAAGTGATTTGGATAGTATTGTCTGTATATTATTCATTGTTTTACATCATATGTATTGTGGCGTATTACATTTTAACACGCAGTTCAACCCAAAGAGTGTTCAATTACATAGTATAGAATATTTTAACTTATCTTCACATTGTGGGGAAATAAGAGAAAAAAATAATAAATATAAACAGTTTCATTTGTATGCAGCATAAATATATCTGTATATGAATTCTCATGCTAGGATGTACCATTGATTATCCCTACGATCGTCGGTAGGTGTTTCAAACCGTGGTTGACTCAATTAAAACGATTTGCCAGACAGCAAATTCGCCCGTAAAGTTGGACTCAATTGGTTCTGGTTTGTAATCAAAGTAACATTACACACACCATCGGTGCTCTGTGTGTGGAATCTGATCACAGTTGCGTCAGTTGGACCGAGCAACATCATATTTCTAGTGATTTAGCTATATTTGTAACTAAAATATTATTAACACATTACCGGTCATATATGTCGATCCAATTAACATAGTTGTACCAGTTGGGCCTATCCACATTATATTTTTAGTGATTTAGCTGTATTTCGAACTAAAATACCATTACCACAATACCGGTCATTTATGTCGATCCAATTCACACAGTTGTGTCAGTTGGGCAGAATCACAATTTACCGTTAGTGTACATAATTTCTTAATTAAAATCAAATTATCACATTGCGAAAAAAACTTATGTATTCAAAACTAATACATAAATATCTTAAAACTCAGATATTTAACAAAAAATTACGTGTTTTTTTTTTTATTTGATTGCAAACCTAATGACACTGAAAGGATTATCAAAAAATAAAAAGCTTTTTAGGGCAGATTTACTGTGACAAGACATGGCCCACATCGAGGTTCTCACCGAATTCCATTTAATATTTTTATTGTCGCCTATTACACAATAGTAAATAAATCGCATAATCTTACAATAACGTTCAGATAGCAATGCTTGTATAGTTTGCAACAGCATAAATCAGCTGTTTTCATATAACTTAATTTTAGCAAAGAAATCCTATAAAAGTCCTAAAAAACAGACTTACAATAAGTTCATTGAACAGCAAATATTTGATTCAATACGTGATTTGATTTTAAAAAATGTCCCATTATATGGCCACGAAAAGCATAAACTAAATTCCCCCTATGTAGGTTTTAGGTAACTCTAGAAATGTGTAGCGATCATTAACAAAATCATCATGATTGTGTCTAATAATTAATCAAATAAATGTTGATGACCCTAAACTAAATAAATAAATTATTTAGTTTATTTATTATTTATATAAATAATAAATTATTATTTATATAAATAATTATTTATATAGGTTTTTAATTTCCGTAAAACGTCATTGTGTAATTATGCTGTTAATCCTAGAATGTATGGGGTGTTCTTTGCATGACGTACATTTAAGAATTTACTGTCAAGCAAGGGAAGACTCTATACATATAGTGTCTAAATTCAGTAGGTTGAAACTAAATGAAATATGAAATAAATTAAATGCAATAAACTCATTATTATATAACTCATTAAATATAGATCAATACACAGAGGACATAACATTTCAATAATCAATTCGCAAATGCGATTTGAGCACACCCTTTTATCTGTAATATAATATGAGTTAATATAATATATTATGGAGTAATTCGTATACAATTTATTTGTGTATACTCTTTACTTTTGTTTGGTATAAACAATGAACACTGTATAGGTCAAAAAATATATCTGTGGGACGTATAATCACATGAAAAAGAACATTTTGTTTGGCGTAGAGTTTAAGAAAAATTCGGGCGATACAACTAAAATAGTACTTAAATGTGGTCAAAGTCTACCTCATGAATTATGGAAGGTGGTCATGTAAAATACTGCTTTTGCTTTGATAACTGAACTGCTCTATGGAGCCTTGCATAAAGCTCTGTATTTATAATGCAAATAATCCTTACCTTCTGGGCAGATTACGTCCGGTTTACTCCCAGGCGGACTTGTTAATGAGGTCGACCCCTTACAGAACATGTGACATTAAATTTATTTTATAAAGCTGCACTAATATATTTCATCTATCTTATATTATTTATATCATTCATTAAGAATATATTTATCTCGTGAATATATTTATTTTAACATACATTTTAAGTAATACACATTATTAATATTCATAACAGAACTAAAACCTAGTAAAATATGTTCCCCAAATATTTTTTAGGAAGTTATTTTAATTGAAAAATAGGAATTCATTCAATGTGCATGTTAAACTCTGCACATTATGTATGTTTTCATTACTAGTAATCTATTATTTATATATCTAAATACTAAATATTCTGCATAAGAATAAAACAATAAAATTGGTAAAAGTGTAGTACTTTCATTTACAAGAAATAAATGTTTTATATCATTATCATTATAATTATTTTGGATAAGGATAAGTTTGCACATTTCCCAATCTGTCACATGGTATTTTCTTATTTGAAAAAATGTTTTGACGGTTAGTTGTAAAAGGAATATAATATATGAATGATGCGCCTGCTATTGAAATGGAAACTGTTGGTGTAACCACCTAAAACTATAAAAATGTAACAATACAACGTTGAGTTTCAAGATCTGAAATAATATACTGTTTAATAACTTAAACTTTAATGCAGACAAAAACTGAAGTGGAATGGACTTTACAATGCTTACTGTAGTAATTTGGTTTTCGTCTGGACACCACAAATTTTACCAAGACGTGTGATATATTGTTGTAGAATAACAACAGCTGATATCTGAGACACTAATAGTGTGAACTAGACTGCATCATTTACAGGACAGGATTGAGGCTTTTAGCGTATAACCAAGAAGTATTACCATTATTTTCTTGGCATTAGTGTTTCGGTATCTTTTGTATGTAGAAAGTTATTTTGTACTGCAAAACGTGATTAACATATAATTGTATATTTTTTGTACCCGTTTGTAAGTAAGCCAATACCAAGGTTTGCAAAGACCGCGTTGATCTTGTGTTATTAAAATAGAATTTGTGTTTTAAAATCATTAATAAATAAATTACTTCAAATTATGTACTACTTTTTCCCATAAACTAAATCTGCCTTATTAATCAGTTAATCAGCCAACTATATCAGTTATACTGTGCAACTATAATTTGTATTGAAATTATAGTTGCACAGTAAAATAGGATCACCAGTACTAGACATAGTCTGGAAATATTGACATATAAATTTATTTTAATAATATATTAAAAAATGTCACAGCATGTTTCATTTTTACTCTTTAATGCGTTCTTTGGAAAAAACTAATTAGTAGGATATGAAAGTGTTATACCTTAATCAAGCTAAAAATGTAACACAATTATAAATTAGAAATATATGTTCAAATAAGGCAAACTGGACGTTTTAAAAGCGATCTCATAGATTCTTGATAATCTTTAAAGAGGTGTATAATACTTCGATAACTAATGCTAGTTGATAAATTTAGTCCAGAATTCGTAATATTAAATTTTAAATGCCTATATAAGTGTCCAAATAAGACTGAAATGTTTATTATTTATTGCAACATGTAATAATTACATAACCATAATTATTATGGTCCTCACAGCTATAACTGTGCTATTGTTCTTCTACACATTTTGCATCTTCACCGTTTATGGTTTAGTTTCCTTAAAATTCATAACTCAAAAAAGTTTTTATGTTAATGCTTTTTAGATATTTCCATCGTTTTTAACAGTTACACTTAATGTCTGAATTCAAAAATAATTGGTAATATCTGATAATTATTAATATTAAAGAATTTTTACGTTCATTATTAATGACAAATGTTTATACTGAGTATTCTCTGTGAACTAAATTTAATAATGAGTTCTATCAAAACTAAAAATATGAAAATTATCTACTAACACAATAAATCCGAACTTATTTAGTGCTTCTAGTGAGGTAGTGTTGAAAATGAATCCCAAGACTATCTTCAGTTCTCATTTCCGATACGAGCAGAGCCGTGCCACAGGTGTGCCAAACTCACAAACGTGAATTACTTTCTTTACTGTTGTAGCCATGCAATTAATCTGGCATCAAGGGAACTTGAAGCTGGTTTAAAATGTAAAAGTGTTGGAGTGTAAAATAATGCTCAGATTTTTTGTTTTACATTCCTTTTATTTTATGTCAATTGAGCAATTTTATTTTATGTTAAGATTCATCAACTAGTATTGACAGTATAACCTATCCGTTTAGGCTTCAATAAAAGGGCCTGATATTGAGCTTATATTAGATATATATGTTATTTATATATTTTATATGTAGGCTAAATTTAGTAGATCATCCTATGTCATGAAATACAAAAAAACGCATAGTTTTTTATGCAGTTATGAACAATTAACTAACCGAAAAACAAAATAAATATAAGTGCAGAATACAAAACTAGCAATATTTAAGAACTATGTTAAATATAACTGCACTGACACAAACTAGACATGTCATACTTACATCTTTCGATAATTTACTTTACATGAGTTAAATTTACATGAAACACCCTCTCTGTACTTTAATCTGTTCCACTGTACCAAGACAATAATCTTGCATAATAGAGGCCACCCGGTACTATAACATAAACAGTGAATTATTACATTAGGTTATTTAGAATTTTAGAGGAAGACTAATATCCACAATCTATCCTACCTCGCTGCTCTAAGACCTCTAAAAACTACTATCTACTCCAAAAGAGGTCACATGGAACTTTAAGTACAAAAATGTTCTAACACGTTTTAAATAAGTGCCAAATATTTGAAGATCTCCCATTTATGAATAGTATGTTGTTTCAATATGGAATACTCTTAGGCCTACAAAGTGAAGGCATATAAAAAATAACGTTTTTAATTTTCTGTAGTAACCTTGGACTAAGTGACAGATATTGTAAAAACCTACAAATCCCACTCCAGAACATGCATTAGGTAACCTTCAAAAGGATGTCTATTTACCATACCATAAAGGGGAAATTATTCCAAACAACCAATAGCTTAATCAACTTGTAAAAGTCATTAGGAAACCCCTTAAAATATTTGTAGGTACCCAAAATTATAATGCTTTGCTGATATTTTTATTTTCATGTTTCTTACAGATGTTTTTTGTTTAGATATATTCTTTTTTTATTAAAAATACTTGTTTTTACTGACTATCATCCGCTAGGTCATTGTAACTATCTGCATCCGTGTCAAACCGTGTAAACGAAGCCAATTGTCAATTGTGAGTCGGATATTTTGGTGGTACAATAAATATTTGAGACAAAAACATAAAATCCTCCAAAAACAACGCACTCTAGCTCTCTTCACAGTGGGACTACAGCGAAATCAAAAAGGTCCAAATACTTGTGGCGAGGACGAATGTGCTGATATCTAGTAGAAAACTACAGAACTACTTTCGCGACGCGTGTTTGTTATATAAATGCTTCCTCTGCAATATCACGGCAGTCAAAAGAAAAGAAATATTACGATTCGTAATATTACGTCAGTAGCACATTTATACGTAATCGCTTTGAACGTAATACTACGTCAAAAACCTTGAAATGGTTCAAACGGATTATACTTTGCCCTCAATACGGAGGTCGCGTTCAACAAGTTATATGATGCCTAGCGTTTCTGAGGTAAGTGACGAACATTAGAATAAACATTTATTCATGCACTCAATTCTATGTCATTACTTGGAATTGTACATATTTATCAACCGGACGTACATATCTATCGGACGTAATTTATAAACACCACTCCAAATAAGTTATGCAAAAAGATCTTCCACTGAAAATCGAGATCCAATTTGCTAAATCACTGTATATAGGAATTAAAAATTTATGGACTGCATACGTTATAAATGAGCTTTATTCGAAAATTTAATAAAACATAATATCATTAGATATCGTGTTGACAGTTACAGACATAAATTGAATAATCTAGGCTTTACTAACGCTCAGCCAATATTAACCAATGCTTCAGGTTTACAATATGAAACCTAAGTTCCTACTTGTTTAGATTTAATGTAATATCATACACAAATGTAAGTTTAATGATCAATATAAGGAACCAACATGACAATAAAGTTTGAGCAGTTGACCTAAATACAAAGAGACATTTTCAATACTCGAAGTCTGATCGGAAATTTATTGAATTTTACAACCTGGATTCTGAAACCAATAACTTCCTGCTGTACTTTACGTGTAGCTTGTTTGTTTCACCCAAGTTCTATACTATGGCTAAAGTATAGAAATTCTGAATGAAGCCACTAATAAATATTATAGCTTTATCGTCCTCTCTGTCTTTATAACACAATCAACTCAAACTATATAAAGGGTGTACATTTCAATTAGATTATAGTTATTCATTCTTGTACATTGAATTTTTCTCATGGAGTCTCAATGTATTTACGCTTGTGAAATCTGTCCATACACTCGCGTGAACTATCAAGGCGAATAAACTCAGGGCAAATTACGACCACCCTCAAGACTATAACATTTACATTTAGTTTTTGTAAAAATTGACCATAATATTTAGTTGAATAATATATTGCTTCCAAAATTTAAAATTATAACAGTGTAATATCAGGATACGGGATTGGCCCCAAATTGTTTCCTTCGATACCGTAGCAATTTTACTACTGGCCACTCATTAATGGTCAGTAATTGCTTATTGCATGAAGAATATTATAGCCTGTGTTAATTTAATGTAGATTATAATAATTATAAATCTAGTAGGTGCATGTTTTAGTGATAGTATAGAAGGATGTGACACATGAGTTACTCACCATCCAAGACGTCTTCATTTTTACCTGTACTGTAGTTATGTATTACTTTAGTTATCCACCTTAGGAAGGCATCAGATTGCAGATTTCTAAAAGTGTTACCATTTTATGTGTCACTGAACAATGGCATATGTCCAACAAATCCTGCTTTCTTTTAATAATTTAATTGCCAATGAATAATTTGAATGAATAACACGATAAATGGTGTTATGTTATATGCCAATGTTATATTTTGGGGGTATTCCGTCGTTATATTTTGCAAGCACAAATCAATACATAGAGGTGAACTCATCTAAGTAGCATATTACCAACAGCATAACTTTTACGAAAAATGAAATATACTTCAGGTATATATATACATAACGCAAGGAGAAATGGTATAAATCTTAAGGATGCACAACGCAGGTAAACTACTCAAAATATGGTCTCAGAAAAAAATTAATATTGGCTCATTCTAAACCATTTGAAATTATAGTCCGGATGGGGACAGTGGAAAAGAAAAGGGGCAATCCACGGCTTAATTTAAACCATTTATTAAATTTTATAGCTACTGTCAAGAGAAAAATAGATATTTCTTCCCTGAATACATTATGTTCAATTTGTTTACCATTTATAACGATAACAAATGTCAAAATTTCTGTTACACTGTTTACCTTAATTACATAATTTTTAAAATATTTAGCCTCATAAATTGTTATAAGTATCATCTAAAACTATTAAAATCCACAAGGAGAGAAGTAAACAGTGAGGATTTATTTATATTTGGAGTAACTACGTCAGATTGTAGCCTATATAGTTAAAATCAAACACGCAGTCTTGTCGGTTTTGGGTACAGTTCCGTTCAGGGTTTTCTTCCTTTTTGAAATATTGATAAGTTAATACGTCAAATCTTATCTAGTCAACGTCCAATATGCAGTCTTGTCAATTTTTTTACAGTTCATCTAAGTCTGTTGATCCTTATGAAGTATTGATAAGTAACTACATCAGATCTTATCTAGTCAACGTCCAATATGCAGTCTTGTATACAGTTCAGCTAAGTCCGTCCTCTTCTTTAATGAAGTATTGATGAGTTACTACATCAGATCGTATCTAGTCAACGTCCAATATGCAGTATTGTCAATTTGTTTACAGTTCTGCTAAGTCTGTTCCTTCTTTATGAAGTATTGATGAGTTACTACATCAGATCGTATCTAGTCAACGTCCAATATGCAGTCTTGTCAGTTTTGTTTACAGTTCCGCTCAGTCTGCCCCTCCTTAATGAAGTATTAATGAGTTACTACATCAGATCGTATCTATTCAGCGTCCAATATGCAGTCTTGTCAGTTTTTTTTACAGTTCACGCTAAGTCTGTTCCTTCTTTATGAAGTATTGATGAGTTACTACATCAGATCGTATCTAATCTACGTCCAATATGCAGTCTTGTCAGTTTTGTTTACAGTCACGCTCATTCTGTTCCTCTTCTATGAAGTATTAATGAGTTACTACATCAGATCGTATCTATTCAGCGTCCAATATGCAGTCTTGTTCGTTTTGTTTACAGTTCCGCTCAGTCTGTTCCTCCTTTATGAAGTATTAATGAGTTACTACATCAGATCGTATCTATTCAGCGTCCAATATGCAGTCTTGTCAGTTTTGTTTACAGTCACGCTCATTATGTTCCTCTTCTAAGAAGTATTAATGAGTTACTACATCAGATCGTATCTATTCAGCGTCCAATATGCAGTCTTGTTACTTTTGTTTACAGTTCCGCTCAGTCTGTTCCTCCTTTATTAAGTATTATTGAGTTACTACATCAGATCGTATCTATTCAGCGTCCAATATACAGTCTTGAAATTTTTGTTTACATTTCCGCTCAGTCTGTTCCTTCTTTACGAAGTATTAATGAGTTACTACTTCAGGACGTATCTAATCTATGTCCAATATGCAGTCTTGACAGTTTTGTTTACAGGTCCGCTCAGTCTGTTCCTCTTCTATGAAGTATTAATGAGTTATTACATCAGATCGCATCTATTCAGCGTCCAATATGCAGTCTCGTCAGTTTTGTTTACAGTCACGCACAGTCTGTTCCTCCTTTATGATGTATTAATGAGTTATTACATCAGATCGTATCTAATCTACGTCCAATGTGCAGTCTTGTCAGTTTTGTTTACAGTCACGCTCATTCTGTTTCTCTTCTATGAAATATTAATGAGTTACTACATCAGATCGTATCTATTCAGCGTCCAGTATGCAGTCATGTCAGTTTTGTTTACAGTCACGCTCATTATGTTCCTCTTTAAGAAGTATTAATGAGTTACTACATCAGATCGTATCTATTCAGCGTCCATTATGCAGTCTTGACAGTTTTGTTTACAGGTCCGCTCAGTCTGTCCCTCTTCTATGAAGTATTAATGAGTTACTACATCAGATCGTATCTATTCAGCGTCCAATATGCAGTCTTGTTACTTTTGTTTACAGTTCCGCTCAGTCTGTTCCTCCTTTATTAAGTATTATTGAGTTACTACATCAGATCGTATCTATTCAGCGTCCAATATACAGTCTTGAAATTTTTGTTTACATTTCCGCTCAGTCTGTTCCTTCTTTACGAAGTATTAATGAGTTACTACTTCAGGACGTATCTAATCTATGTCCAATATGCAGTCTTGACAATTTTTTTTTACAGGTCCGCTCAGTCTGTTCCTCTTCTATGAAGTATTAATGAGTTACTACATCAGATCGTATCTAATCTACGTCCAAAATGCAGTCTTGTCAGTTTTGTTTACAGTCACGCTCATTCTGTTCCTCTTCTATGAAGTATTAATGAGTTATTACATCAGATCGTATCTATTCAGCGTCCAATATGCAGTCTCGTCAGTTTTGTTTACAGTCACGCACAGTCTGTTCCTCCTTTATGATGTATTAATGAGTTACTACATCAGATCGTATCTATTCAGCGTCCAATATGCAGTCTTGTCAGTTTTGTTTACAGTCACGCTCAGTCTGTTCCTCCTTTATGATGTATTAATGAGTTACTACATCAGATCGTATCTATTCAGCGTCCAATATGCAGTCTTGACATTTTTGTTTACATTTCCGCTCAGTCTGTTCCTCCTTTATGAAGTATTAATGAGTTACTACATCTGATCGTATCTATTCAGCGTCCAATATGCAGACTTGTTAGTTTTGTTTACAGTTCCGCTCAGTCTGTTCCTCTTCTATGAAGTATTAATGAGTTACTACATCAGATCGTATCTAATCTACGTCCAATATGCAGTCTTGTCAGTTTTGTTTACAGCCACGCTCATTCTGTTCCTCTTCTATGAAGTATTAATGAGTTATTACATCAGATCGTATCTATTCAGCGTCCAATATGCAGTCTCGTCAGTTTTGTTTACAGTCACGCACAGTATGTTCCTCCTTTATGGTGTATTAATGAGTTACTACATCAGATCGTATCTATTCTACGTCCAATATGCAGTCTTGACAGTTTTGTTTACAGGTCCGCTCAGTCTGTTCCTCTTCTATGAAGTATTAATGAGTTACTACATCAGATCGTATCTATTCTACGTCCAATATGCAGTCTTGTCAGTTTTGTTTACAGTTACGCTCATTCTGTTCCTCTTCTATGAAGTATTAATGAGTTACTACATCAGATCGTATCTATTCAGCGTCCAATATGCAGTCTTGACAGTTTTGTTTACATTTCCGCTCAGTCTGTTCCTCCTTTATGAAGTATTAATGAGTTACTACATCAGATCGTATCTATTCAGCGTCCAATATGCAGTCTTGTTAGTTTTGTTTACAGTTCCGCTCAGTCTGTTCCTCTTCTATGAAGTATTAATGAGTTACTACATCAGATCGTATCTAATCTACGTCCAATATGCAGTCTTGTCAGTTTTGTTTACAGTCACGCTCATTCTGTTCCTCTTCTATGAAGTATTAATGAGTTACTACATCAGATCGTATCTATTCAGCGTCCAATATGCAGTCTTGTCAGTTTTGTTTACAGTCACGCACAGTCTGTTCCTCCTTTATGAAGTATTAATGAGTTACTACATCAGATCGTATCTATTCTACGTCCAATATGCAGTCTTGTCAGTTTTGTTTACAGTCACGCTCATTCTGTTCCTCTTCTATGAAGTATTAATGAGTTACTACATCAGATCGTATCTATTCAGCGTCCAATATGCAGTCTTGTCAGTTTTGTTTACAGTCACGCTCAGTCTGTTCCTCCTTTATGAAGTATTAATGAGTTACTACATCAGATCGTATCTATTCAGCGTCCAATATGCAGTCTTGACAGTTTTGTTTACAGGTCCGCTCAGTCTGTTCCTCTTCTATGAAGTATTAATGAGTTACTACATCAGATCGTATCTATTCTACGTCCAATATGCAGTCTTGTCAGTTTTGTTTACAGTTCCGCTCAGTCTGTTCCTCTTCTATGAAGTATTAATGAGTTACTACATCAGATCGTATCTATTCAGCGTCCAATATGCAGTCTTGTCAGTTTTGTTTACAGTCACGCTCAGTCTGTTCCTCTTCTATGAAGTATTAATGAGTTACTACATCAGATCGTATCTATTCAGCGTCCAATATGCAGTCTTGTCAGTTTTGTTTACAGTCACGCTCAGTCTGTTCCTCCTTTATGAAGTATTAATGAGTTACTACATCAGATCGTATCTATTCAGCGTCCAATATGCAGTCTTGACAGTTTTGTTTACAGGTCCGCTCAGTCTGTTCCTCTTCTATGAAGTATTAATGAGTTACTACATCAGATCGTATCTAATCTACGTCCAATATGCAGTCTTGTCAGTTTTGTTTACAGTTACGCTCATTCTGTTCCTCTTCTATGAAGTATTAATGAGTTATTACATCAGATCGTATCTATTCAGCGTCCAATATGCAGTCTCGTCAGTTTTGTTTACAGTCACGCACAGTCTGTTCCTCCTTTATGATGTATTAATGAGTTACTACATCAGATCGTATCTAATCTACGTCCAATGTGCAGTCTTGTCAGTTTTGTTTACAGTCACGCTCATTCTGTTCCTCTTCTATGAAGTATTAATGAGTTACTACATCAGATCGTATCTATTCAGCGTCCAATATGCAGTCTCGTCAGTTTTGTTTACAGTCACGCTCAGTCTGTTCCTCCTTTATGATGTATTAATGAGTTACTACATCAGATCGTATCTAATCTACGTCCAATATGCAGTCTTGTCAGTTTTGTTTACAGTCACGCTCATTCTGTTCCTCTTCTATGAAGTATTAATGAGTTACTACATCAGATCGTATCTATTCAGCGTCCATTATGCAGTCTTGACAGTTTTGTTTACAGGTCCGCTCAGTCTGTTCCTCTTCTATGAAGTATTAATGAGTTACTACATCAGATCGTATCTATTCAGCGTCCAATATGCAGTCTTGTTCACTTTTGTTTACAGTTCCGCTCAGTCTGTTCCTCCTTTATGAAGTATTAATGAGTTACTACATCAGATCGTATCTATTCAGCGTCCAATATGCAGTCTTGTTAGTTTTGTTTACAGTTCCGCTCAGTCTGTTCCTCTTCTATGAAGTATTAATGAGTTACTACATCAGATCGTATCTATTCTACGTCCAATATGCAGTCTTGTCAGTTTTGTTTACAGTCACGCTCATTATGTTCCTCTTTAAGAAGTATTAATGAGTTACTACATCAGATCGTATCTATTCAGCGTCCATTATGCAGTCTTGACAGTTTTGTTTACAGGTCCGCTCAGTCTGTCCCTCTTCTATGAAGTATTAATGAGTTACTACATCAGATCGTATCTATTCAGCGTCCAATATGCAGTCTTGTTACTTTTGTTTACAGTTCCGCTCAGTCTGTTCCTCCTTTATTAAGTATTATTGAGTTACTACATCAGATCGTATCTATTCAGCGTCCAATATACAGTCTTGAAATTTTTGTTTACATTTCCGCTCAGTCTGTTCCTTCTTTACGAAGTATTAATGAGTTACTACTTCAGGACGTATCTAATCTATGTCCAATATGCAGTCTTGACAATTTTTTTTTACAGGTCCGCTCAGTCTGTTCCTCTTCTATGAAGTATTAATGAGTTACTACATCAGATCGTATCTAATCTACGTCCAAAATGCAGTCTTGTCAGTTTTGTTTACAGTTACGCTCATTCTGTTCCTCTTCTATGAAGTATTAATGAGTTATTACATCAGATCGCATCTATTCAGCGTCCAATATGCAGTCTCGTCAGTTTTGTTTACAGTCACGCACAGTCTGTTCCTCCTTTATGATGTATTAATGAGTTATTACATCAGATCGTATCTAATCTACGTCCAATGTGCAGTCTTGTCAGTTTTGTTTACAGTCACGCTCATTCTGTTTCTCTTCTATGAAATATTAATGAGTTACTACATCAGATCGTATCTATTCAGCGTCCATTATGCAGTCTTGACAGTTTTGTTTACAGGTCCGCTCAGTGTGTTCCTCTTCTATGAAGTATTAATGAGTTACTACATCAGATCGTATCTAACCTACGTCCAATATGCAGTCTTGTTAGTTTTGTTTACAGTCACGCTCATTCTGTTCCTCTTCTATAAAGTATTAATGAGTTATTACATCAGATCGTATCTATTCAGCGTCCAATATACAGTCTCGTCAGTTTTTTTTACAGTCACGCACAGTATGTTCCTCCTTTATGATGTATTAATGAGTTACTACATCAGATCGTATCTATTCAGCGTCCAATATGCAGTCTTGTCAGTTTTGTTTACAGTCACGCACAGTCTGTTCCTCCTTTATGATGTATTAATGAGTTACTACAGCAGATCGTATCTATTCAGCGTCCAATATGCAGTCTTGACATTTTTGTTTACATTTCCGCTCAGTCTGTTCCTCCTTTATGAAGTATTATGAGTTACTACATCTGATCGTATCTATTCAGCGTCCAATATGCAGACTTGTTAGTTTTGTTTACAGTTCCGCTCAGTCTGTTCCTCTTCTATGAAGTATTAATGAGTTACTACATCAGATCGTATCTAATCTACGTCCAATATGCAGTCTTGTCAGTTTTGTTTAAAGCCACGCTCATTCTGTTCCTCTTCTATGAAGTATTAATGAGTTATTACATCAGATCGTATCTATTCAGCGTCCAATATGCAGTCTCGTCAGTTTTGTTTACAGTCATGCACAGTATGTTCCTCCTTTATGATGTGATAATGAGTTACTACATCAGATCGTATCTAATCTACGTCCAATATGCAGTCTTGTCAGTTTTGTTTACAGTCACGCTCATTCTGTTTCTCTTCTATGAAGTATTAATGAGTTACTACATCAGATCGTATCTATTCAGCGTCCAATATGCAGTCTTGACAGTTTTGTTTACAGGTCCGCTCAGTCTGTTCCTCTTCTATGAAGTATTAATGAGTTACTACATCAGATCGTATCTATTCTACGTCCAATATGCAGTCTTGTCAGTTTTGTTTACAGTCACGCTCATTCTGTTCCTCTTCTATGAAGTATTAATGAGTTACTACATCAGATCGTATCTATTCAGCGTCCAATATGCAGTCTTGTTACTTTTGTTTACAGTTCCGCTCAGTCTGTTCCTCCTTTATTAAGTATTATTGAGTTACTACATCAGATCGTATCTATTCAGCGTCCAATATACAGTCTTGAAATTTTTGTTTACATTTCCGCTCAGTCTGTTCCTTCTTTACGAAGTATTAATGAGTTACTACTTCAGGACGTATCTAATCTATGTCCAATATGCAGTCTTGACAATTTTTTTTTACAGGTCCGCTCAGTCTGTTCCTCTTCTATGAAGTATTAATGAGTTACTACATCAGATCGTATCTAATCTACGTCCAAAATGCAGTCTTGTCAGTTTTGTTTACAGTTACGCTCATTCTGTTCCTCTTCTATGAAGTATTAATGAGTTATTACATCAGATCGCATCTATTCAGCGTCCAATATGCAGTCTCGTCAGTTTTGTTTACAGTCACGCACAGTCTGTTCCTCCTTTATGATGTATTAATGAGTTACTACATCAGATCGTATCTATTCAGCGTCCAATATGCAGTCTTGTCAGTTTTGTTTACAGTCACGCTCATTCTGTTCCTCCTTTATGAAGTATTAATGAGTTACTACATCAGATCGTATCTATTCAGCGTCCAATATGCAGTCTTGACAGTTTTGTTTACAGTTCCGCTCAGTCTGTTCCTCTTCTATGAAGTATTAATGAGTTACTACATCAGATCGTATCTATTCAGCGTCCAAGTATGCAGTCTTGTCAGTTTTGTTTACAGTCACGCTCATTATGTTCCTCTTCTATGAAGTATTAATGAGTTACTACATCAGATCGTATCTATTCAGCGTCCAATATGCAGTCTTGACAGTTTTGTTTACAGGTCCGCTCAGTCTGTTCCTCTTCTATGAAGTATTAATGAGTTACTACATCAGATCGTATCTATTCAGCGTCCAATATGCAGTCTTGTTACAGTTTTGTTTACAGTCACGCTCAGTCTGTTCCTCCTTCTATGAAGTATTAATGAGTTACTACATCAGATCGTATCTATTCAGCGTCCAATATGCAGTCTTGACAGTTTTGTTTACAGGTCCGCTCAGTCTGTTCCTCTTCTATGAAGTATTAATGAGTTACTACATCAGATCGTATCTAATCAGCGTCCAATATGCAGTCTTGTCAGTTTTGTTTACAGTTACGCTCAGTCTGTTCCTCTTCTATGAAGTATTAATGAGTTACTACATCAGATCGTATCTATTCAGCGTCCAATATGCAGTCTTGTCAGTTTTGTTTACAGTCACGCTCAGTCTGTTCCTCCTTCTATGATGTATTAATGAGTTACTACATCAGATCGTATCTATTCAGCGTCCAATATGCAGTCTTGTCAGTTTTGTTTACAGTCACGCTCAGTCTGTTTCCTCTTCTATGATTAATGAGTTACTACATGAGTTACTACTCTCAGCGTATCCATTATGCAGTCTTGACAGTTTTGTTTACAGGTCCGCTCAGTCTGTTCCTCTTCTATGAAGTATTAATGAGTTACTACATCAGATCGTATCTAATCTACGTCCAATATGCAGTCTTGTCAGTTTTGTTTACAGTTCCGCTCAGTCTGTTCCTCTTCTATGAAGTATTAATGAGTTACTACATCAGATCGTATCTATTCAGCGTCCAATATGCAGTCTTGTCAGTTTTGTTTACAGTTCCGCTCAGTCTGTTCCTCTTCTATGAAGTATTAATGAGTTACTACATCAGATCGTATCTAATCTACGTCCAATATGCAGTCTTGTCAGTTTTGTTTACAGTCACGCTCATTCTGTTCCTCTTCTATGAAGTATTAATGAGTTACTACATCAGATCGTATCTATTCAGCGTCCAATATGCAGTCTTGTCAGTTTTGTTTACAGTCACGCTCATTCTGTTCCTCTTCTATGAAGTATTAATGAGTTACTACATCAGATCGTATCTATTCAGCGTCCAATATGCAGTCTTGACAGTTTTGTTTACAGGTCCGCTCAGTCTGTTCCTCTTCTATGAAGTATTAATGAGTTACTACATCAGATCGTATCTATTCAGCGTCCAATATGCAGTCTTGTCAGTTTTGTTTACAGTCACGCTCATTATGTTCCTCTTTAAGAAGTATTAATGAGTTACTACATCAGATCGTATCTATTCAGCGTCCATTATGCAGTCTTGACAGTTTTGTTTACAGGTCCGCTCAGTCTGTTCCTCTTCTATGAAGTATTAATGAGTTACTACATCAGATCGTATCTATTCAGCGTCCAATATGCAGTCTTGTTACTTTTGTTTACAGTTCCGCTCAGTCTGTTCCTCCTTTATTAAGTATTATTGAGTTACTACATCAGATCGTATCTATTCAGCGTCCAATATACAGTCTTGAAATTTTTGTTTACATTTCCGCTCAGTCTGTTCCTTCTTTACGAAGTATTAATGAGTTACTACATCAGATCGTATCTAATCTATGTCCAATATGCAGTCTTGACAATTTTTTTTTTACAGGTCCGCTCAGTCTGTTCCTCTTCTATGAAGTATTAATGAGTTACTACATCAGATCGTATCTAATCTACGTCCAATATGCAGTCTTGTCAGTTTTGTTTACAGTTACGCTCATTCTGTTCCTCTTCTATGAAGTATTAATGAGTTACTACATCAGATCGTATCTATTCAGCGTCCAATATGCAGTCTTGTCAGTTTTGTTTACAGTCACGCTCAGTCTGTTCCTCTTCTATGAAGTATTAATGAGTTACTACATCAGATCGTATCTAATCTACGTCCAATATGCAGTCTTGTCAGTTTTGTTTACAGTCACGCTCATTCTGTTCCTCTTCTATGAAGTATTAATGAGTTACTACATCAGATCGTATCTATTCAGCGTCCAATATGCAGTCTTGTCAGTTTTGTTTACAGGTCACGCTCAGTCTGTTCCTCTTCTATGAAGTATTAATGAGTTACTACATCAGATCGTATCTATTCAGCGTCCAATATGCAGTCTTGTCAGTTTTGTTTACAGTCACGCTCATTCTGTTCCTCTTCTATGAAGTATTAATGAGTTACTACATCAGATCGTATCTATTCAGCGTCCAATATGCAGTCTTGTCAGTTTTTGTTTACAGTCACGCTCAGTCTGTTCCTCCTTTATGAAGTATTAATGAGTTACTACATCAGATCGTATCTATTCAGCGTCCAATATGCAGTCTTGTCAGTTTTGTTTACAGTCACGCTCAGTCTGTTCCTCTTCTATGAAGTATTAATGAGTTACTACATCAGATCGTATCTATTCAGCGTCCAATATGCAGTCTTGTCAGTTTTGTTTACAGTCACGCTCAGTCTGTTCCTCTTCTATGAAGTATTAATGAGTTACTACATCAGATCGTATCTATTCAGCGTCCAATATGCAGTCTTGTCAGTTTTGTTTACAGTTCCGCTCAGTCTGTTCCTCTTCTATGAAGTATTAATGAGTTACTACATCAGATCGTATCTATTCTACGTCCAATATGCAGTCTTGTCAGTTTTGTTTACAGTCACGCTCATTCTGTTCCTCTTCTATGAAGTATTAATGAGTTACTACATCAGATCGTATCTATTCAGCGTCCAATATGCAGTCTTGTCAGTTTTGTTTACAGGTCCGCTCAGTCTGTTCCTCTTCTATGAAGTATTAATGAGTTACTACATCAGATCGTATCTAATTCAGCGTCCAATATGCAGTCTTGTCAGTTTTGTTTACAGTCACGCTCATTCTGTTCCTCTTCTATGAAGTATTAATGAGTTACTACATCAGATCGTATCTATTCAGCGTCCAATATGCAGTCTTGTCAGTTTTGTTTACAGTCACGCTCAGTCTGTTCCTCCTTTATGAAGTATTAATGAGTTACTACATCAGATCGTATCTATTCAGCGTCCAATATGCAGTCTTGTCAGTTTTGTTTACAGTCACGCTCAGTCTGTTCCTCTTCTATGAAGTATTAATGAGTTACTACATCAGATCGTATCTATTCAGCGTCCAATATGCAGTCTTGTCAGTTTTGTTTACAGTCACGCTCAGTCTGTTCCTCTTCTATGAAGTATTAATGAGTTACTACATCAGATCGTATCTATTCTACGTCCAATATGCAGTCTTGTCAGTTTTGTTTACAGTCACGCTCATTCTGTTCCTCTTCTATGAAGTATTAATGAGTTACTACATCAGATCGTATCTATTCAGCGTCCAATATGCAGTCTTGTCAGTTTTGTTTACAGTCACGCTCAGTCTGTTCCTCCTTCTATGAAGTATTAATGAGTTACTACATCAGATCGTATCTAATCTACGTCCAATATGCAGTCTTGTCAGTTTTGTTTACAGTCACGCTCATTCTGTTCCTCTTCTATGAAGTATTAATGAGTTACTACATCAGATCGTATCTATTCAGCGTCCAATATGCAGTCTTGTCAGTTTTGTTTACAGTTCCGCTCAGTCTGTTCCTCTTCTATGAAGTATTAATGAGTTACTACATCAGATCGTATCTATTCAGCGTCCAATATGCAGTCTTGTCAGTTTTGTTTACAGGTCCGCTCAGTCTGTTCCTCTTCTATGAAGTATTAATGAGTTACTACATCAGATCGTATCTAATCTACGTCCAATATGCAGTCTTGTCAGTTTTGTTTACAGTCACGCTCATTCTGTTCCTCTTCTATGAAGTATTAATGAGTTACTACATCAGATCGTATCTATTCAGCGTCCAATATGCAGTCTTGTCAGTTTTGTTTACAGTCACGCTCAGTCTGTTCCTCCTTTATGAAGTATTAATGAGTTACTACATCAGATCGTATCTAATCAGCGTCCAATATGCAGTCTTGACAGTTTTGTTTACAGGTCCGCTCAGTCTGTTCCTCTTCTATGAAGTATTAATGAGTTACTACATCAGATCGTATCTATTCTACGTCCAATATGCAGTCTTGTCAGTTTTGTTTACAGTCACGCTCATTCTGTTCCTCTTCTATGAAGTATTAATGAGTTACTACATCAGATCGTATCTATTCAGCGTCCAATATGCAGTCTTGTCAGTTTTGTTTACAGGTCCGCTCAGTCTGTTCCTCTTCTATGAAGTATTAATGAGTTACTACATCAGATCGTATCTAATCTACGTCCAATATGCAGTCTTGTCAGTTTTGTTTACAGTCACGCTCAGTCTGTTCCTCCTTCTATGAAGTATTAATGAGTTACTACATCAGATCGTATCTATTCAGCGTCCAATATGCAGTCTTGTCAGTTTTGTTTACAGTCACGCTCATTATGTTCCTCTTCTATGAAGTATTAATGAGTTACTACATCAGATCGTATCTATTCAGCGTCCAATATGCAGTCTTGTTAGTTTTGTTTACAGTTCCGCTCAGTCTGTTCCTCCTTTATGAAGTATTAATGAGTTACTACATCAGATCGTATCTATTCAGCGTCCAATATGCAGTCTTGACATTTTTGTTTACAGTTCCGCTCAGTCTGTTCCTCCTTTATGAAGTATTAATGAGTTACTACATCTGATCGTATCTATTCAGCGTCCAATATGCAGTCTTGTCAGTTTTGTTTACAGTCACGCTCAGTCTGTTCCTCTTCTATGAAGTATTAATGAGTTACTACATCAGATCGTATCTAATCTACGTCCAATATGCAGTCTTGTCAGTTTTGTTTACAGTCACGCTCAGTCTGTTCCTCTTCTATGAAGTATTAATGAGTTACTACATCAGATCGTATCTATTCTACGTCCAATATGCAGTCTTGTCAGTTTTGTTTACAGTCACGCTCATTCTGTTCCTCTTCTATGAAGTATTAATGAGTTATTACATCAGATCGTATCTATTCAGCGTCCAATATGCAGTCTCGTCAGTTTTGTTTACAGTCACGCACAGTATGTTCCTCCTTTATTAAGTATTAATGAGTTACTACATCAGATCGTATCTATTCAGCGTCCAGTATGCAGTCATGTCAGTTTTGTTTACAGTCACGCTCATTATGTTCCTCTTCTAAGAAGTATTAATGAGTTACTACATCAGATCGTATCTATTCAGCGTCCAATATGCAGTCTTGTTAGTTTTGTTTACAGTTCCGCTCAGTCTGTTCCTCTTCTATGAAGTATTAATGAGTTACTACATCAGATCGTATCTATTCAGCGTCCAATATGCAGTCTTGTCAGTTTTGTTTACAGTCACGCTCAGTCTGTTCCTCCTTTATGAAGTATTAATGAGTTACTACATCAGATCGTATCTATTCTACGTCCAATATGCAGTCTTGACAGTTTTGTTTACAGGTCCGCTCAGTCTGTTCCTCTTCTATGAAGTATTAATGAGTTACTACATCAGATCGTATCTATTCTACGTCCAATATGCAGTCTTGTCAGTTTTGTTTACAGTCACGCTCATTCTGTTCCTCTTCTATGAAGTATTAATGAGTTATTACATCAGATCGTATCTATTCAGCGTCCAATATGCAGTCTCGTCAGTTTTGTTTACAGTCACGCACAGTCTGTTCCTCCTTTATGATGTATTAATGAGTTACTACATCAGATCGTATCTAATCTACGTCCAATATGCAGTCTTGTCAGTTTTGTTTACAGTCACGCTCATTCTGTTCCTCTTCTATGAAGTATTAATGAGTTATTACATCAGATCGTATCTATTCAGCGTCCAATATGCAGTCTCGTCAGTTTTGTTTACAGGTCTGCTCAGTCTGCTCCTCTTCTATGAAGTATTAATGAGTTATTACATCAGATCGTATCTATTCAGCGTCCATTATGCAGTCTTGACAGTTTTGTTTACAGTCATGCTCATTCTGTCCCTCCTCCATTAAGTATTGATTTAATTACTATATCAGATCGCATCTAGTCAACGTCCAATAAGTTAGTTTGTTAGTATTGTTTACAGTTCCTCTTAGTCTGCCCATCCCATGTTATTCTATTTTTTATGTGGATTTGGAACCTGATATGTGTTATAAATCAATTCAAAACCAACAAAATGTGTTTTATAATGTTTGAATCTGTCACAGACAAATTGACAGTGTTTTAAAAGATTTTTATTACTTGCCGTTAATTTACAGGTATTTAAAGATGCTAGTTTAGGCAATTATGTAATCATGCCCAAATGCAAACTGCTGAAGATAAATATGTTCATTTCTTTACTAAATTCCATATAAAATTTGAAGAAGGTAGTTAAGTTAATTTTGTTATAAGGGCAATATAAAATACTGCTAAAGATAAAAATGCGTATGATAAAATTAATTGTAGCTTCAGAGACTGACGTGCTTTTTATTCATTCATACA
Organism: Homalodisca vitripennis; assembly: GCF_021130785.1. Taxonomy (NCBI): domain Eukaryota; kingdom Metazoa; phylum Arthropoda; class Insecta; order Hemiptera; family Cicadellidae; genus Homalodisca; species Homalodisca vitripennis. The sequence goes on from NC_060210.1 coordinate 4,691,176, forward strand.
TATATAAAATTATGTTCTTAAAATTAAATATAATGTCTTTAATTACAAACTTTCTAACATGTCACACGAAGTCAACATATTTTATGAATAAAAGCTCATTTCAATCCAGGTAGCTATAACTCATATAAATAAAAAAACATTTGCAATTTTTACATTCAGGAATATTTATTTTCTTCTTTAAATTCCTTTAATTGGATATCTATTTATTACAAATAACCTTAAAGGGTTATTAATTTAATAAAAATATATTTTTCAGTCCTGAAGTAGATTGCACCAACTTAAATAAGCTTCAGAAACATATACTTACTTGAGGAGACTACCATGATCGTTCGTAAAATCTTTGTAAGTACAAATTATAACACAATACTACTAAGTACTAGGTACTGTAAGTACTAAGTCATAAATATCCTGACTTTTTCACAAAATAATACTGGATTTCAAAAGAGTCATAGATTAACTGAAGTGAAACTAAACAGATTTTCTTACGAGATTTAAAGTTGAAGCAAAATCGGTGTTATTTAAATCTGTCCCTTTTATAAAGGCCTAATGCAGGCGGATCACATTTGGGTTCCATTACACCTCATGCATTGTAAAGCAGAAATAACTTGGTCTCTATATTTTATGTGAAATATGGAAATTCATTTATGTATTTTGTTTCATACTTTTAAATAATAAATTTTTCAACCTTGTGTACAGGATAAGCAGTATTATATGCGTTATTAATGATTATAAAATGTTATATTTCAAGTTCTTTAGTTACAAACATATTAAGAGCTTTGCTTGTTACTTTGTGTTACACATTTTATTGTTATGCACTCCTTATTCTATGTTACTATGTGGATAGTACCGTTTAGAGAACCTAATTTGCACATATTACGTAAGTACAAAAGTGTATTTAATTTACACTTAAATTAAATCCTCTCCGCGGTTCCCATATCTACTTTTCTTACTATTATTTTGTTTCCCACCTACTGAATGAAACCTTCACTATTGTGAAGTGCGCAAGTTTTAGTAACTATTTTTAGTATCATACGTTTATAAATATTCTTCACAGGTCAGGTTTATTTATGCACAGTTCTTGTTTTTTTTCTGGTTTATTGTTAACAAGTGTATTCGGTCTGAGTGACAAAGCAGCTGGGTAAGTAAATGTTGAGTATGACGTTGTTATAATAATTTGTTGTGAAATACAAAAGACTTTGTCAGAGGGATATAAACTGAGCTAGACTATCTAATACCTTACATATACATATTTAACAAATATACTACACTGCAATATTTTTATTAAGATGTTTTTACTTTTAATTACACACGCACACACACACACACGCGCGTTCTTTTTGTTATGGCTTATCTTGACTTTGTTAATATTTATGATTATTTATTATTGTTGTTATTTTGTTTATAATTTTATTATAGTTACGTTGTTATATCTATATATATATATATATATATATATATATATATATATATATATATATGTATCTGTTATTTATCTTTAGGCTTAATTATCTATTTAATGGGAACTATTTTGAGTGGAACACTGGACTGGACTGGATTATATTTGATTGTGTGGATATTATTGCATGTCATCTTGATTTAATCATGCACAATGTAATTGGGTGTGTAACCTGTATTGTTGCATGTAAATAAAATAAATAAATAAATAAAGCAGTAAAGATCCTCCGTGAAATAAATGGTAAATATAAAATTCTTTAACCAAGAGTTCGCAATGCAATTCACGGACGGGACAGAGTTGTTTGCTACTTGTGTTTGGAGCCTTTCTCCATTAACACTTCAATACACAAAGGAATTAATCAAAGTATATAAACAGATTCGAACAATAAACCTAAAAGAAAACATGATGCAGCAGTTACGCCACATTATCATTTTATTTAGTGACTATGTATTATATAAGTTGTTGATGAAACTTTCGTGGAAAAAAAAAGTTTTTTTTCTACACGAATTATGAATTCTTGCTCTATTTCAAAATAAATGTCTATAATAACTTAAAGTACAGAGTTTTTGTATTTGTTTAGCAACACGAGTTTCGATCATAGTCTCTAGATTAGGCCGAGGAGTTTCCGGCCGGAAATGAGAGAAGTCACACAGGAAGGTAAGATGACAGCTGAGCTGAGACTTCCGGAGCTACTGATGTTACTCCTATTTTACTGTACTGTTACAAACATCACTAACATAATTAGGTTTTATTTTTATTACACTGTTTAGTTTTTACAATAAGCAAATAAATATATATATGTACATATATATATATATATATATATATATATATATATATATATATATATATATATATATATTTGCATTATTAAAAATCTCCAATTTAGTGTAAAACGCTCAACATGTAATAATAATATAGATATAATGTAGTTTCGTTATTCGATTGCATTTTATTCCAATATTGGGAACTAAAACAGAGTAATCTTAAGATTATCAATTAATATTTAGCTGAATAAAAATTAACTCTAAATCCAGTTCTAAAATCATAAATAGTCAATTATAAGCATTCAAAATGTTTCCGTACACTTATGCGATTAATTAGATACAACATTATTTCTTACATTAAAAGTGATTGTACAGAATGTCCTAATAATGAAACTTATCCTAGAGGTGAATTAATTGAGCTGAAAACTATTTTGGTTTCTGTTTTTTGAAAAAGCAAGTACACAAAGCATACATCTGGCGTATTTGTTATACTCATACTACTGCAAATTATGAATAAGCAACCGTGCAAGAACCTTGCAACAGTGTACTATATTTAAATTACAAGATCTTGGAGGAGTTGGCACAACTGTAAAACGAGTTAGTTGCTGTGAAGGAGCTGAATACAGTTCCCATACATTTGGCTGACATTAAGCGCCTTACTGCTTTATTTCTGCCGTGACATTGATTTATACTTATAATATATCGTTAAAATTTTCACAATTAAAAAAGGCTCGTATTAATAAAGTATATTTGTCGTATTATTTCACATTTTTTTTAAATGGCATTTTAATTTCCAAGTTAAACATGACAAGACCCATCTAATGATATGAAATGAGTATCGGCTAAAGCGAGTTCTGTGACGCTTTTTGAGGCGTGCCCTGGCTGCATTGAAGTGAACTTATCGTCTCTCTCACTTGCTCCGTTGATGAGATGGTAAGTGATGAGTTGATGCCTCTACAGTCGCGACTATAGTCCGCTGTCCAAGTGTGGCGCTGCTGACGGTGGAAGGGGCGATCACGACGCTAGCTAGCTCTCGGTATGACACTCTATTAACTAATTACGGAGAGGGTTTTTCTTGGAAGCTTTCAAATATCATGGAAGGAGACCAAAGATGTACAGACTGTGGTAGTGGCGCAGCCCTAAGATTGGGCCTCAAACTAACTGAATAATTCTTTGGATCTCAGCATATCTAGTTCATATAATTGATTATCTCCTGTGCAACTAATACAATGAGGGATTTTAAATATCAATATAGAGTCTAGAGAATATATTATAAACATTGAGTTAAGACCACGTGACCTAATTTTGTATTAGACAAGAGAGAAAACAAGAGAAGGATGAGAGTAGTGGTTGACTTAGTTTGGACAATAATAGTCCAGGATAGATCGTATCTCAGCAGCTATAATTGAGTTTGAACCACGGAGTCATTTATAGTTTGATCACACTCCTATCATCACCTAAGTGTGACCTACATTATCAGGTTCCGTGTTATCATTAGGGTAATTACGGGTATCACATTATTCAGAAACTCTGGCTCAATTACAGTTTGACTGAAGCATGGCTGTCATCCAGTTCTGGACTTTGGTTTATTACGAAAATCTCCAATCCATGAACTAAGTCAAGAACAATGAAACGCTGTAGATGTGGACGTTTGCTTAGTCTAGCTTTAGTAAATGTAGGCTAGAGGCTTTGTCACTCAAATACATACATTTTCAGCAAACATGTATTACAATATTGCAATTTTATTCCTAATTAATATACTAAAAACTAAATTGGGTGAGGGATTACAATTTCGATGAACTTTTAGAATGTTGTACATTCAGTATCATTCGATACTATAATAGTCATCTTTTTTGTATATTTTATTCCTTTCACAAATTTTTGTTCATTTTTATATCCGTTATTTTTCTTTTTTTCGTGCCAACGAAGACATATTATTAATGAGTAAAAGGATTGTCATTATGTTAAAAACACATTCAGATTCCTTATCTTATTATTATTAATAGATATTAATCCATATCTAAGTTATACTTGTTTCTAGTAGAAACAGGTTCAAAAATAGGTATCTATTAACAAAAACTACTATTTATGAAGCTATAAAGTATATTAGTACACACTTATAAGAGACAGTAATACCAGAAAGCTATTTTTACTTCTTTTGGCAGATGCTAAGGAACATACAAGGGAATAGTTTGCTTATGCATGTTTGTTGCGCGAACGTCTTCATTAGAATTATATCAGACTTCCTGAACAGTTAGCCATATAAGTTAATTGTCATAGAACATGCTGAACATAGATATGTGCGTCTGTAGATTATCTCTAGTATAACTATGTAGATAAGTTATAAAATTCCTATCTCAGTACGTCAAATAAAAACATAATATCTATGTATTACTGCGATTATACGTGCAATTCTTGATGGATTCTAACAAAAATTGGTTTTTTATGGTCCAGAGCAAATTTTTATGTTACAGTATAAATCATGTTTTGTTATAATAATTTGACGTTCAGAAGAAATATTGTAATATACGTAGTCGAATATAGGTTTTCTACGCTTACCATTTAGAAGAGACTAAATAGTATGTTAAAATAAATTACCTTCAGCTGATAAAACGGAATTAAACTTTTATACATTTCCATTTTTAATATCTAGTTTAAACGCTGTTGTAGTGGAAATCTAATTCATTTGTATACATCGAGAAGTAAGTGGATATAACACTGACATCATGTGTTTGTTGAATATGACTCGAGCAACTGAAATTTAAAGAATCGCAAATCAACTTTAACCAAAAGAAATTAAATATAGATGAAGACTTGCAGACAGCCAAGTTGGCACCACTGTAAGATACATGAGCTGATGTGATGGAGCGTGAATGTGATCCTCTTACATTTGCCAGACATTGAGCGCTTCACTGCATTATTCCCGCTGTGACATTGATCTATGACAGCTGCCATATAGATCAATTATGACGTTATTACGTCACCTCTAGGAATTTTAAACTGCGCATACAAGTGCAGGGCTCCTCAGTAAAATTCCTAAGGTTGTGACGTGAGTCACTTGAATATTAATAAGATACATTTCTTAAAAACAGATAAATATTAAAGTACATTAGACACACATACTTGTTCATTTACATTAATCTAAAGTTCCTGAGGTAAAGAAATATATGTATAGTGGCGTTTAAGACTGTAATGATTAGTGTTACAATATGAAAAGTTTACGACGAGTGGATTGTGTTGTGTTGGCTCATTGACAAGATACCACTGAATATTACGTTCGTGTAAACTGGTACAACACTGTGACGTGACGTAACCGGAGTGACCAAAACACAAATAAAACTGAATATATTACGTTTGGCTCTGTTATATTCATGCTATAATGGTGTGGATCGCGAACTTTTTTTCCATTCCTACCTGATTTACGTACGATCCCTCACATCAATATAATAATACTATACATGTTATTACATATATTAAACATTAGGGCCTACGAAAAAATGTCTACGTAGATTAAATCTTATGCTTTTGCTGATTTAGATATCAGTAATTGTGACATGACACTTTGTATATTCGTACTCTTCGCGTTATAATTTAACATCAGATTAGGGGTGACTTTTGGAACGCCTTGTTTTCTACTTCAACCGTATAACAACGGTAAATATCTATATTAATATTATTTTTATAGCATAAAAAATTAATACGAACTTTACAGCTTCAAACAAGAACATTACTCGTAATGCAATATTATTAAATGCTGTATTGAGCATTATCATGGAAACGGACATAAATAAAAAGTAATTCTTTGACAAGTTTTATATAATAATAAGCGGGTGGTGAGATACAATTACGAGTCTCCATTGAATGATAAGATTTGCAAAAAGTATGACACTTTTCTGGAATGTACTATATATATACACAAGTCTATATACTGTCACCTGCAGCGAAACGGGCGATATTAAAACCCTTTTGACAGACGCCACAAATATTTGTGCTGCACCACATCTCCCCACTGCGCTGTTTGCTTCTCTGCTATATTGAAGTGCGGGAGCAAATACTTCACACAGGGTGACTTGAATTCTCTCTTAAACATTCAGAGAATGATTTCCATCCCTTACTTATTTGGAAACATGATGTTTCTTATATATCAATAATTTTGGTAATTTTGAGTTTTCCAATATTATCCAAACGACACGAAGGCTTATCACGGTGGTGAAAGTGCAGGTAAACTTAACGTAATCATAATTAGTGAGGGCTCTGCGGAGTAGTGGTAGCTTGCTAGTAAATGAGAGCTCAGGTCTGAGTCCCTGTGGAGCCAGTACGTTTATTGAGATAATATTTATTGTAATTATTTAATGTATTTAAAAAGTTTTTAATGTTACTACAGCATCTTCAGACTATAGCTACATGTATTATTTATTCATGTTAAATATTATATGATTTATACTCAGTTTGTTTACAAATTTAATTATTATTTGATTTTATCGTTGCATCATGTTTACTCATAATACCAATGTAAACATGTTGACTAACGTTCATCCAAATCGCATGGAGTGGCATTTCCCATTATTGAACTCGAGACTTTCTATATGGAAATGAACCTTTATGCAAATTTCAAGTCTATAGTTCAGTTCTATTCTTGAGATCTTGTACGAACAAACAGATAGATTATCAGAAAAGAAGTGTTTTCCATATCCTTCAATGACGCTCAGTAATTAGCTATAATTTTTGAAAAACATGAAAAGCAAGTTGAAGAACACAAGTTTCTACAACAATCACACTAGAATCGGCAGTTAAAATTCGTTTTGTTGCTGTGAAGGTGTGACGTCTAATTCTGTATGGTTCGATTTATAACAACGGATGCATAACAACTGTTATGTTCCCTCAAGGTGTAATCCGACAGGATACACGGTAACTGTATAATGAAACAACAACAACGTCTATATGAAGCGGTAACGTCCTTGTTACATGTCACGCTTTACGTGAACATACTATAATGATTCCGATTTATTTGTTAACTGAATAATGTCATATTCATATGTTTTAAATTTAGGTGTGCTACAGTTTTCATTGTGTTGATTTAAAACCAACTCGGTATTTTAGCGATAATTTAGTGTAACTACAAACAAGAGTATTCTTTTTAATATCAGTCAAACTGCTGACCATGTTGACTAAAATTCTTGCCGTCAGTGATTTGTCTAAATCATGATTAAACCGATGGAGCAACTTTTGGTAAGTTGAAATTTATTAGATATTTCTAGGTTTTTTATGGAAAAAAATGGGGAAGTTGAGACAAGAACGTGGGATGACAATGGGAGGTAGATGTGACGAACATTGACGGGGATAGGGGATAAAGAGGGATATGGGGTGGGTAAGACAGAAATGGGATGTGACAGATAACAGTGTCTGGCCACAAAGGGGAACAGCGACAAAGGCGCTCGTTACCTCGGAGCGTAAACTCAATACACTGCTGCTGACCACGCTTGAAGAGAAAAGGTCTTTTAATAAGGGCTAAATACTGCTGTTCTAAATGGAGGGTGGTTTTACCCTTTTAGTGTAATGAATTTTCTAAAAAACTGGACTTATTAATGAAATTGATAATATGTACCACCTTGGCCCAAATTTACATGTGCTCATAGCTGCCTTCAATTACGTTCTAATGATTATGGAAATTGTCTAAACTCAGCTTTCTCAAAGAGATGATTACTTACTACATCGATTACAGTGTTGTTAATCACGGCTGTTGGACTGCGCTCATAGCGAAACGATCTTAAACCAAAATTAAAAACAATGATTAGTTTTAATTGTTTTACCGACTAACTCCATTTAAGTGTTCGCTGCTATTATTCTATTTACTGTATTGCTCAAAAGATACTGTTAAAGTATCTTTGAAGAAGTCAATCATGTGAGTACAGTTCAAGAACAAGTTCGTCAAAATAATTTAATTACCATGTGCGTCTAGACTAAACCTAATTTATGCTGAACGATGCGAGACACTTAGCATAGATTTAACAAATGACTTCAAAAGATGTATAATGCATTTTAGCATGATATTATGTATAGAGTATGATTTTAATTTGGCACATGGTCATTTTAAATAAACGTTTAAATATAGTGTTAATACATGGGCCCCTCTCAACAGACTATGATGGGACCTAGCAGAGGTCGGATAACCTAGACGTCATTTACACCAAACTTGCAACCTTAAAAAGGAAAAATTCAGAGCAATAATGAATTATAAAACAAACTTGTATATTATTACATGTTGCAAAATGTATGTCACATGAAGTTTCGGGAATTGAAATCCATCTTCTTCGTCAGGTGATTATGTATCTTAGGTTATAAAAAATAAATCAATGAAAGAGAAATATAAGTTTTATTATATCATGACACGTAGAGGGGGATAGATCTCTATTCAGGAAAAATATTCGGAATCCTGTTATTCTTTCAAACCTTCCATCGTCATTAACAAACCATAACACAAAGAAACTAACCTGTGTTATCATATTTTTAATTTTATTACCAACTTTAGTATTGAAATAATTTAACACATCCACAGTAGGTGTCATTCACTGCAAACTTCTCTATTTTTCAATGGTCCTCCATTGCCAAGTGTAATCACGACGTTCTGGAAAGATCGATTAATCCGATGGTTGGTTAAAACGAGTGCGGTTAGTAGAGAATCGAACATAAAAATCGAATGATTTATTTGTGTTGAACTAATTGTTTTTAAATAATATGTTTATTTGACATTATTGATATATTTTTTAACTTTTATAGTTTTATTTTTCTTTAATTATTTTTCTAAATTATTAAGGAACTTTCGTTTAATTCGCTAAACCGATTTTATCCTAATCAGTTATTTATCAGAAATATATTGTTTTATTTCCTAATTGCTTTTTGTTGTATAAAGTAAAAATATTCTACGTGAAAGAGTTCTGAAATTTAATTTCCCTTGAATAAAATAATTCTGGTAACACAAAAATTGCCTAACTGTAAAGCAATATGAAAATGCAAGTCACTGAATGGTAGCAGAGAGGCTATTACAAACCTTGATTAATCCAAGCTCGCATTTCTACCTCAAGAATACCTTTTAAGAACAGAGTGCGTTTACATTTCCGTCTTCTTTGTTTAAAGTTTGCTAATGGTGATGGAAGGTTCGAAAGCGTAATAGGGGTTTGGACATTTGCCATCGTTAAATGTTACAAAATAACTTTGTTTCGTTATTCATTTCATAACATATAAAGATGACAAATATCCAGCACTCTATTACTCATTTGCTTAAAAATGTATTTATTCTGCTATATTTTTTGTTGATATCATAGTTATTCATAAAATGAAATTCATGTTCGATAACTCTCAGCCAAATTCCATGAAGTACCGTTCACCATGAGAAAATTCATTGTAGGAAAGAAACTTCATGGAAAATTTAAATTCTAAAGGTCTTCTTTTCTCGAGATTTAGTGTGGACAACAGACAGAAATTCCACACTAAATCAATGCACAAATAATTATATCTCGAGTGGTAGCGAAGCCTTAGCCAGTAGAACTTACACATTGATATGTTCATAAGGTTTAAACGCAGATATTAAATTATTATTATATCTAACGGTTTGTAAGAAAGAACAAAAGTGAAGCAGTAGATACAATTAAACTATCAGAGCGTTCAGCTACAGAAAGTCAGCTACCTGCAGGCAACAAAAGTGCTACATTTATCGTTTATTAGATAAAACCATCCAATAAAATTTCTTTTAATAGTTATGTTTAGGTAAATTTATATTTTTATTTATTTATATAGCTCTCATAGCTCATTTACATTGACGGTAGACCTGGTGGATTAATCCACCGACGGTTGCAAATATCATACTGGGTCCGGCTGTACAGTAATTTGATTCCACGCTTTATACTAATACAACTTTTAAAATTAAACATTTCATGTAATTTATTATTTATTTTATATAAAAATTATAACTTTATAAGGCATAAATGTCACCTAAGACTTTTATAAAAACTCACCAGCTGAAAATAAGGTTAAACCATTAAGGAACAAATTATTAAGACGTTAAACTAAATAACGGTTTTAAAACTCTCGACTCGATTATCAAATCAAGGATTTAAATGCACTGTTGGGTACAACAGTGAAGAATTTGTTAAGCACAGCAACATTGACCTTGTAATGAAGGGAGCATTTACCAGCATGTATCACTTGCACCAAAATTAAAAGTTAAGTATTATATTTTGTTTCAGTTATTAAATCTTACAGTTGAACTTATAAACCTGCAAGGACTTAAGAAAATCGTATTTTTAATATATATTTTGAATATTACTATTACAACATGAAGATCACCTTAGCCTATAAATGTGGATCAGCAGAATTAAAGTTACGTACAATATTAAATATCGTTTATTTAAGTTATTCGGAAAAGAAGAAAAAAAGTCATTATTAAAGCCATAATAATATCCACAACGTAATATCATCATTATAATGACATTTGGCCTACAAGAGACTGAAGCTCTGCCAAGACTGGGTTAATTCCGCTCTTGTGTTAACACGAGATCTGGGGTTTACAGCAGGTGGCAATGGTCATAACTGCACCGTTCTTTATTATATTTGACAGCATATCGGTTTATGTTATTGCCTGTTTATGCCACCAGGTGGCTTGCACTATTTTGTTTTCTCATATAATTGGATATATTCACTAATCAGAAATACAGAAATATTAATCATCACTTTATACTATATTTTAATGATAGCTCATTTTGTAATTTTCTTAACACCACATCCTAAGCTATTAACTTTAATGTTAAAATTCTGTATTGGGTAAAAAATGCTCGATGTAACAGACCAAAACTTACAGCAAATCCCGTTTACACGAAATCGTTCAATTTTATGTTGCAAGCAAAGGTCATTCATAATAGTTTTGAGACCTAATGTTTACTCTATTAAATATAAAATATTTAATCGTATTTCTAATAATGTTATTCCTAAAAGTATATAAAATAAAAAACGTTATATAGAATTTATATTTCTAAAAGTAATATTATAATTTTATAATTTTTTTCAATCAGTCAAGTGTTTCAATTTTTTATGCATTTTCAACCAACAAGAAATTCTGTATTTATTATAAGAAGGAATATGTTTAATTTATGTATATAAATTATTTTATTCTGGTTGTTTATTGATTTTTACTATTAAATTTATAGTTTCCACACGTTAAAAATGGATATCTTGTGTTCTGGGTTTTTGAATACTTGGTTTCAAGGTATGAAATTGCTTAGTTCTGTTAATTGGGATACATTCGAACCGATCTCGCTCCTGCGACTTTAAACTTTTCTAAAACTATCCTGTCATCATATAAATCAAATGCTTTAAATAAATCTATGTACATTTCACATGACGGTATTATCGTTAATACTATTCGATGAGATTTCTGTATTAGTTAAAATTGCAGTTTTATCTGAACAGTAAATCTGAACTGATACGCTGAGAAAAAATCAAGTTCATTTAAGAAAGATATTAAAATAGGTTTTATCAAACACAGTTACTTTTTTAACTATGTAGGGAACTTTCCTACCAATATACTTTATTAACGCGGTAAATAATAAATAGCCATTTCCAGTAGAGTTTTTTTTTTTTTTTTTTTTTTTAATTTTTGTACTCTTTTACTGTTGACAAAACTTGGAAGTGAGCGATTGTAAGATCAGTACTGCAGTGTGTCAGACAGTGGGCAAGGAATACAGTTATATACTATACTGTACATAATGTATTCGAAATGAAACAGACACAAAGTGGTCGAACCAGTTAGCGATTGTTTTGTGGTCTCTCTTCTACCCGACCTTCTTCTAGTCTGATATGAGTTATGTTTATCCTTAATCTGTATCAGTCAGGTTCTTTAAAATTACCAGTGTGTTTTTGAAATGAATTATTATAATTTTACATTATTGATTTCTGCAATCTTTGATCAAGGTGCCTGTAAAGTCGGTTTTACGGGCGAAGATTTTACGTGACAACGTCTTTTTCTCGGTAGAATATTTATTGATATGAATATTATTAAATTGCACAATAGGAACAAGGAATTGAATGAAAATAAGAATTGCACAAATTTTAACTATAGAAATATATTTTGTTTACTAAAACATTGTACATAATTTGAAATTAATTAAAATTTTTTATTGTAAATGGTAAAGTTGAATAAAACATTTACTAAAATTGGAATTTGAAATTCTTGCTAAACACAGTTAAATTCTAACTCCGCGCGTGGTGATTGGTCGGTTTAGTTCGTTTGTTTGGTCGCACTGTTATGACAGGTTAGAGGTTATAATTTGTTATTTTAAATGTTTGACTAGCAATACGCGCTGTTTCTTCTCAATCGACTGAATTACGATTGATTGCAGAGTGATTTAAACTAATAATTTACTTAACACTATCAACATTTGTCAATAGTATGACATAACCTATAAACTCAGTTTCTCAACTTTTGTGTCAATCTAACAATTAATCAATCAATCATAGTTTACGATAATGAAATATCAGTGTACAATTATTTACCTTTATTGTTGTAGTTGTTGTAAATGACGAATCTAAGCACTCCACATTTTCACGAATAAACATAGTTATCTGCTTTATCCCGTGCGGCGGACCCACAGTTATCTGCTTTATCCCGTGCGGATCCCGTGCGGCGGACCCACTGGACGGTCATCGTAACGTTACCGGGCGTTACACTTTTTCATGAGTGACTCCGAGCCGCAACCTAATTTAAGACGTTGTCACGTCAAAATATTTAACAATTTATTTAATTTCTCAAATTTGTTTAGATCTTTTCATTTATCGACATGCTTTTTTAGTTTCTTGAAATTGTTACTTTTTCTGCAATAAGATTGTGTGTAATTCTGTTGAAGTCACGGACTACATACACAATAACAGCGCTTCTGTTGAAAAGTCTTAAATAAAAATACTACTCCAGTCTGCAACCACTAAATCAGTTCTTAGTCCTTCATAATTTATTATATTTAACATAGTTTTTAGGTGGATTAACCCTACATATTAAAGCTGACATACTTTTGGCAGTCAAACAGTCGTCTGTAATATTTAGATGAAACTGAGCATTTTTTAAGTTGTTTGAGACAAATGTTATCGATACTAGATATGCTCTTTGGCCATTCTAGCAATGTCTCACTTGTAATTTTCTTACTAAAAAGCATATTAAATAATGTTCAGTAAATATCAAATAAACGGAATATAGATGAATCTGACATAACGAAATCAAAAGGGCAGCACACAGTTGTTCGGACTGGGCTTTTATTTTTAGGCCCTACAATCAATGCTATTAAATTCATTTGTGGTCTAGGCTAGTATATTGTATGTTGAAACCATCATTTTTATATTACCATATGTAACTGATCAGTTCATTTCTGGAATCTTAATCCTAGACTATCCTGTAATGTCTATATAAGGTGCAAGTGTGATATACCTGTATGTCATGTTTAGTTATGAATATCATATCATAAAATAGGGTGTTATACTTAACCAATCCGGTCATTTTGATAAAATATTTAGTACAATATGACGTAATTAAAAACTTTAAATCGTTTTTAAAGCAAAAAGCAATCTTTCTTTAGCGACGAAATATCTATTATTTTTATTGTAAATTTTTTATATGGCTAATTAAAACACTTAATGTGTTGGTCATTTAACTGTGACTTTTTATTTTATACTTTATGCTGCGACTTACCTACGATGTGACAAACTGCAACCTGTATTGCGGGTTGGCTACTATTACATATGTAATATTATTTCCAATATTACTGGGATTAATTTTGTTATATACTTTAATAAATGCCGGGTAAAACAATCAAATTATAAAAGTAAGGTGAGTATTTATTAAATATACTATCGTAGGTAGGTAAAATAAGGTCGTATTACTTATTTTTATTAATGAGAACATTGATATCTTATACTATTTTACATTTGCGAATGATTTATTATGCATTATAGAACTTAAGATAGAAGCGACTTCAGAGAATTCTATTATTGAAACTGACATTAGTGTAAGGAAGATGAAACAAAACTCACAAATGCCTACCCAGCAAAGGCACACATAAGCTGCTTACTTCAACAGGAGGAAGTCAGTCTATATGAAATTTGAATGGTGAACCCAATCTTTTCAGTTTTCTCCTTGTATTTCCTGCATCTCCATTACACATAACATTGATTAATGGATTTTCACCCAAATTATATTAACCTTATCAAAAGGTTAAAGTAATAATAATAATCTCTTTATTGCATTTTGTCACAAAAATACATTGTCTCGCAATTGACATTGTGTTAATCGTAACATGAACGTTTACTCACAGTCACACGTACAATGTGAAACATTAGCTCGAACACATTTGCACTCACCTCAGATCATATAGCCCAGCGGCTCATCATTAACTCATCAACAGAGTAAAACGCTTTGGACACCAACAGGCGTTCGAGAGGAGTTTCAAATTGATTTGGATTTACACCGATAGGGAGCGTATTGATTAATTTGACACCAACACATTGCGGTAAATGTTTAGACAACATCAATCTGAACTTTTGAACTCTAAAGTTGTCCCTGCATCTAGTGTCATATTGGTGAACGTTCCCGCCACACATCAGGGCAAAGTCAGAAATTCCAACTCTCCAAAAGCTTCCCTGCACGACTCTCTATAATTCAGTTTGCCAGTAATCCTTACTGCTCTCTTTTAATAATCCAGTAACCATGTCGTGTAATAGGCTTTCCTGAAGCTAAATACAAATTTAAAATCTAGAGCTGATTTCGTTCTGGAGATGTTCTATGATTAAATAGACGTAAAGACATTTTACAATATCCTGGTATACAAAAGAGAACTTTCGCTAGTCTACTGAGCGGTAGGCACCAATGATTCCTATAACGGGAAATGCCCTTCATGAAACATAACGTTACCTACATGTGACATTAATGAAATTATATGCAACATTTCATGTCCATAGCTCAATTCGTTTTCGATAAATCTAGAGGAAAAAGTGGAACTTACCTAAACGCTTAGTAAAAGATGATCAAAATGTACAACGTTTCAAATGTTCAGCTCAGAACATTGTCGAGATATCACCCATTCTCGAGTGATAGGCTATCCTAAGTCAGAGGTGCCAAAAGGAATCGTTACTTCAAGTTTCGAATCTATAGAACGTATCTATCAAGAGTTATCGCATAAATGGACAGACGGTCTGCAGTTTGACCTTTTAATCCTAGAATTAATAGGGTTCTTCATTGGACCAACACGATCTATATACCAAGTTTCATGTGTTTAGCATCATTCAATCAAGAGGTATGGAATAGATGAGCAGATGAACTGCAGTTTGACCTTTTAATCCTACAATAAATAGGATTCTTCATTGGACCAACAGGAAGCTATATACCAAGTTTCTTATGTTTATGACCTTTTTATCGTTATCGCACGGAAAGGCGGATCGACAAATGCACGATTGCATTAAGTCTCTTCGGATACTTAATTAGGACAACAGCTATTGGTATTGTATTTGAAGTTTATTTTTAGGTTATGTAGTTTATTTTAATACGAACTGATGAAGGTTGGCTGCTTCCAGAAACAAAATACAACAGACTCCATAACTCAGGCGTGTTGTGATCTTATAGGTGTAGGTGACAGCTGCACATTCAGACAGTTCTTGTCGCACTTCCAGACAATAAGCATACACGCTTGTACTCTGATGATTTATAGCTCGGAGCTCTACCTTCCCACTTCAAAAAATGGTTAAATAAATTATCATATTGTACTTTTTTAACTCTTAGGCCTACGCCTTGAGCGTCACGATTACCATATACGTTTTTACACCGCAGATAATATAAAATGATGATCAACGTTAGCTTCCGAACAGTACAGCTCACTAGTAAATGTTTAGCGTAAGGTACATATAGTCACAATGGTGCTGTCAGACAGGTAAACTCTGTATACGTCAATACCATTAGGTGATAAAATATTTCTCTGAAATATGACTGAGAATGAATTAAATTCGGAAACAGTGAGTATTAAATAGATCTCTAATGTTTAAAAGCAATATTTTAGATCATTTTCTGAACATTAATCACGATTTTCCAAAAACGAGAACAAAGCTAATACTTATTTTCTTATATAAATCATCCAATACTTGAAATATAATTTTAGTGGATATGAAGTTATTAAAATTTGTAAGGCCATAAATATAGCACTAATATTAAAGTATCTGTAATAAAATATCAAATAAATTTTAAACTGTGGAAAACATTAGCTAATTTTAGTTAGTACAACTGTTTAAGTTTTCTAAGTTGGAAAATGCTCACAGAATTGTATCGACTTTTATATTACGTAATATTAAAATATAATAATAAATATTTACCTTACATCACACTAAAGTATAATTTTTGTTCAATAATTCGATTTAAAAGCCATAACGTAGAAAGTAATAGAGCGTTAAAATTAGATTACTGTGTTTTATTAACAAAAAAAAACAACAAAGAGGGTCAAATACAAATTTTAATCACAACATTTTTAACATTAATTTTAATGAAAGTTTGTCTAAAATTCTAATTTTATAGACTTTAAAAATTACTAACACTATCAACTTACTTCACAGTCATTTTACTTACTTTAACTAAGTCATTTACATATTAGTTAAAAGGAAATATGTGTGTGTTTAATTTTAAATGTAATACCTCAATTTAATACCAATATAATGATTTCCAAGGAGCACCTTTGAAAGTTTTTATATTTTTATTTAATCACTAACAATTTAGTGCATAACATTACACGTTTAATTAATTAATTATAAAGACAACCCCACATTATTATAGTACGCTTGAACTGGCCTTGACTAGCAAGTATAGGTGTGAGTTATGAGATATTACCGCTATGCGAGGTATGCAGGCCTGAGGTATGTGTTGTGTGACGTAGATGAGGTAATTACCGGGAGCTATGCTGACATTCAGGACATCAAAGCCAGGAATTGATTCTCATTAATTACAACTAACTGTTAACAATGTTAAATATATTATTGCTATAATATCTAAATAGAGCATGCTTAACCTACATGTACCCAAGTACTACAGTACTGTACAAACCACCACGGCCGACTTGCTTTTAGAGTTCCTTGCTGCCATAATACTGGGACTTTAAGGACATAAGAGTTTATAAAACGTTTTTGAAGATATTTCATGTCGGATTATATTCAATCTTATTACTATTCATTAGTATGTTTTACTTATGTCACAAATTGTTAGGGGCTTAGTTTCATTCGTTTTGCAATACTTTAATTACGATGTCCTTTATATAGATTAATCACTGAAAATCATCACAACACACACGGACAATCAGATACGTGAAGTAAGTAGAAAAGAACGAGGATTTGAAAGCCGAGCTAAAATGTTACTTTACGCTGACACAGGCTCCTCAATGCTGAAGGCAGTTTTCGGACGTTATACAGGTTGCTCCTCTATCTCATACATTTGAGCTAAAATGTTGTTTTACGCTGACAGAGGCTCCCCGGTGCTGGAGGCAGTTGTGGAACGTTATACAGGTTCCTCCCCCCGCTCATACATTTGAGCTAAAATGTTGTTTTACGCTGACACAGGCTCCCCGGTGCTGGAGGCAGTTGTGGAGCGTTATACAGGTTCCTCCCCCCCGCTCATACATTTGAGCTAAAATGTTGTTTTACGCTGACACAGGCTCCCCGGTGCTGGAGGCAGTTGTGGAGCGTTATACAGGTTCCTCCCCCCGCTCATACATTTGAGCTAAAATGTTGTTTTACGCTGACACAGGCTCCCCGGTGCTGGAGGCAGTTGTGGAGCGTTATACAGGTTCCTCCCCCCGCTCATACATTTGAGCTAAAATGTTGTTTTACGCTGACACAGGCTCCCCGGTGCTGGAGGCAGTTGTGGAGCGTTATACAGGTTCCTCCCCCCGCTCATACATTTGAGCTAAAATGTTGTTTTACGCTGACAGAGGCTCCCCGGTGCTGGAGGTAGTTGTGGAACGTTATACAGGTTCCTCTTCCCTCTCATACATTTGAGCTAAAATGTTGTTTTACGCTGACAGAGGCTCCCCGGTGCTGGAGGCAGTTGTGGTGCGTTATACAGGTTCATCTTTCCTCTCTCATATATTTGGGCTTAAATGTTGTTTTACGCTGACACAGGCTCCCCGGTGCTGGAGGTAGTTGTGGAGCGTTATACAGGTTCATCTTCCCTGTCATATATTTGGGCTTAAATGTTGTTTTACGCTGACACAGATTCCCCGGTGCTGGAGGCAATTGTGGAGCGTTATACAGGTTTCTCCTCCCTCTCATATATTTGAGCTTAAATGTTGTTTTACGCTGACACAGGCTCCCCGGTGCTGGAGGCAATTGTGGAGCGTTATACAGGTTCCTCCTCCCTCTCATATATTTGAGCTTAAATCTTGTTTTACGCTGACACAGGTTCCCCGGTGCTGGAGGCAATTGTGGAGCGTTATACAGGTTCCTCCTCCCTCTCATATATTTGAGCTTAAATGTTGTTTTACGCTGACACAGGCTCCCCGGTGCTGGAGGCAATTGTGGAGCGTTATACAGGTTCCTCCTCCCTCTCATATATTTGAGCTTAAATGTTGTTTTACGCTGACACAGGCTCCCCGGTGCTGGAGGTAGTTGTGGAGCGTTATACAGGTTCATCTTCCCTCTCATATATTTGGGCTCAAATGTTGGTTTACGCTGACACAGATTCCCCGGTGCTGGAGGTAGTTGTGGAGCGTTATACAGGTTCATCTTCCCTCTCATATATTTGAGCTTAAATGTTGTTTTACGCTGACACAGGCTCCCCGGTGCTGGAGGCAGTTGTGGAGCGTTATACAGGTTTCTCCTCCCTCTCATATATTTGAGCTTAAATGTTGTTTTACGCTGACACAGGCTCCCCGGTGCTGGAGGCAGTTGTGGAGCGTTATACAGGTTTCTCCTCCCTCTCATATATTTGAGCTTAAATGTTGTTTTACGCTGACACAGGCTCCCCGGTGCTGGAGGCAGTTGTGGAGCGTTATACAGGTTTCTCCTCCCTCTCATATATTTGAGCTTAAATGTTGTTTTACGCTGACACAGGCTCCCCGGTGCTGGAGGCAATTGTGGAGCGTTATACAGGTTCCTCCTCCCTCTCATATATTTGAGCTAAAATGTTGTTTTACGCTGACACAGGCTCCCCGGTGCTGGAGGCAGTTGTGGAGCGTTATACAGGTTCCTCCCCCCCGCTCATACATTTGAGCTTAAATGTTGTTTTACGCTGACACAGGCTCCCCGGTGCTGGAGGCAGTTGTGGAGCGTTATACAGGTTCCTCCCCCCCGCTCATACATTTGAGCTAAAATGTTGTTTTACGCTGACACAGGCTCCCCGGTGCTGGAGGCAGTTGTGGAGCGTTATACAGGTTCCTCCCCCCGCTCATACATTTGAGCTAAAATGTTGTTTTACGCTGACACAGGCTCCCCGGTGCTGGAGGCAGTTGTGGAGCGTTATACAGGTTCCTCCCCCCTCTCATACATTTGAGCTAAAATGTTGTTTTACGCTGACACAGGCTCCCCGGTGCTGGAGGCAATTGTGGAGCGTTATACAGGTTCCTCCTCCCTCTCATATATTTGAGCTTAAATGTTGTTTTACGCTGACACAGGCTCCCCGGTGCTGGAGGTAGTTGTGGAGCGTTATACAGGTTCATCTTCCCTCTCATATATTTGGGCTCAAATGTTGGTTTACGCTGACACAGGCTCCCCGGTGCTGGAGGTAGTTGTGGAGCGTTATACGGGTTCATCTTCCCTCTCATATATTTGAGCTAAAATGTTGTTTTACGCTGACAGAGGCTCCCCGGTGCTGGAGGCAGTTGTGGAGCGTTATACAGGTTCCTCTTCCCTCTCATATATTTGAGCTAAAATGTTGTTTTACGCTGACAGAGGCTCCCCGGTGCTGGAGGCAGTTGTGGAGCGTTATACAGGTTCCTCTTCCCTCTCATATATTTGAGCTAAAATGTTGTTTTACGCTGACAGAGGCTCCCCGGTGCTGGAGGCAGTTGTGGAGCGTTATACAGGTTCCTCTTTCCTCTCATATATTTGAGCTTAAATGTTGTTTTACGCTGACAGAGGCTCCCCGGTGCTGGAGGCAGTTGTGGAGCGTTATACAGGTTCCTCTTCCCTCTCATATATTTGAGCTTAAATGTTGTTTTACGCTGACACAGGCTCCCCGGTGCTGGAGGCAGTTGTGGAGCGTTATACAGGTTCCTCTTCCCTCTCATATATTTGAACTTAAATGTTGTTTTACGCTGACACAGGCTCCCCGATGCTGGAGGCAGTTGTGGAGCGTTATACAGGTTCCTCTTCACTCTCATATATTTGAGCTAAAATGTTGTTTTACGCTGACAGAGGCTCCCCGGTGCTGGAGGCAGTTGTGGAGCGTTATATAAGTTCCTCTATTTATTTTTTTAGAAATATGGAGAGTAATATGTGATATAATGACCCATTCCAGTAACTAATATCCGACGGACTTTACCATCGTTTTGAACCATAACTCATAATTTAGTATTATTCTTGTGTTTTGAAATTAATTATAAATTATTATGGTGACAAAAATAAAAATTTAACTTATTCACTAATTGATCTATTTTCTAATTAAATTGATTAGCACCCCTTGGATAGGTGATCGCTTAGGGAAACTTTTCTTGCAAGCAGCCCGCCTGTCCGACCAATGGTGGTGGTTCGTAAGTCACCTTTAAGGTATTGGTCCCTAGGTTAAGTATAAGAGAGGGCTACTTAGCCCTATCTTCACCTAGTATAACAAGATATTCTATAACGGTTGACTTTTTTACTAAGATGGAAGCAATAAGTGAGCAACATGATGGGAGGGTAATATGTAAACGTAAAGGAGACACTTAAGTAAACGAACCAATTAGGTAAGAGAACCACTTATGTGCCTTAAAAAGTATTGACTGCAGCAGGTTTTAAATTATATTGTACATAATGTATTAATAGGACTGTTTATGCTTAAGCATGTTTTACTGTGAATTATCTCTTTTTATTAATTATATCCAATCGTCAATTTTACCTATTGTATGCATCTGTAAACTGCATCATTTATAAATAACAGACACAAAGATTGGTTCACTTCACGTTGTTTTGCAGTGTTGACATAAAGCTGCTCCTGTGACAGATATTTCAGACGTGAGCAGAAAGTTGACTATATTGTACTGTGATGGTCATTACTGCCTTATTGTCTCCGTGTATAATACGTGATCATTTTCCCCCATCGCTGTACGATATAATATAATACAATACATTTTTGTAAGTGCTACAATACAATAGTGATACAGCTTTGAGTCATACCAATTGGTAGCTATATAAACTGAAAAATGCAATTTTGTTAAAAGGACTCGAGTCAACTTTTGACTTAAATAACCCTATGCCTCATACTTGCTGGTCTTGAAAGCTTTTTCATGTCACAACTTTACCTAATTAATATTTGATGTGTGCGTATATGTGTATAATAATATATAAAATTTTACTATAACATATCATAAATATAGTTTCTAGAATACATTCAGTGCTTATACAAAATTAGACATAGTTTATATTAATTTTAGATAAGAAACTTAAAAGGGTACAAATTTAATAATAAAGTAATTTTTAGTTTTTGTATCCCTAACCTATACTTTAGTTATATTATCCTCCTACGGAGTACAGTACATCTCTATATTACTTCATATTATTCAACAACTTTCTTAGCTTTCTCAGCTTTTTGCTAGGCTCGTAGTGTTCTTATGATTAAAAACTCTCCCAAAATGTTTCCATTAGTTTTACTGTTTAGTTTTAGAACACAAAAGGTTCCAAAAATGGTGCTTTGAATATAGTTGATATAAGTAAGTATGAGAGCCTCAGCAATAAAGGAAGTAGAAGCACAATGACAGAGAACATTGTCCAGTTACAAAGGGAGCGGGGACAAAGGTAGTCGTTATCTACAAACTGGATGTAGAGTTGACCAAGCTATCGGAGAAAAGTAAGGTTCATATCGGCAGGGTTCAATCTATTCCACCTCTGTACTTAGTAGATTAAAGTTTCTTTTCAGAAAATTCCTACATTTATAAACATACCAAAATTATTATTGCTTCCACCCGAGATTACCTACATTTTTCAGCCGTTTTAATTTGGGCCTGAATATTAAAACTCTAAATAGCTTACTGTGAAAGTCTGTTGGAAATCGGACTATTTTTTATAAATAATATAGCACAATGTAATATTTAATAAAGATTCAAACACAAACAGTACTTGCTGCACCAGGGTTCAAACCAGGATCTCTTACTTGCCAGGCAATCGTGCTACCACTACACCACAAAGTCTTTACATTTCCCTATTCAGTTATTATGTATTATAAGCTAAAATTTAAAAATTATATGTATTTGTATCTGTGTGTGTGTGTGTGTGTGTGTGTGTGTGTGTGTGTGTGTGTGTGCGTGCGTGCGTGGGTGAGTTCTCGTGCTTGTAGGTAACGATATGATAGCAGACATACAGGTGCTATATTAGTTTTTTAATTATTAACTCATTTTCTATCAAAGCATTTTATAACGTCATATCTCCATCTACCTCTAAAATTAGGCAAAAATGATATATATCGCTCCACTTTACAAATCTTAAAATGGTTTCTACTTTTCAAAGTGAAAGTTAGCAAATCATGAAATCACGTTACATTTTTTTAAATTAATATAGAACTAATTTCAAATTTAATAGAAAAGTGTTACAAAACTATAACCATAATTTTCTTTTCTTAATTTTACAATAATATATATATATATATATATATAGCCTATATATATATATTAATTTTACTAACAAAATATAGGAACTGCGAAAACTAAGAAAATATTTCAAGACCAATCGGATTTATCTAGTGCATAATTTCTATTCATGTGCTAAAGTGGATGGGAAAATGTCATTTCAAAGTTTTGAGTTGTTCGTTATTATAATCAAAATTTCGAGAAAACGTACAAATATAATTTTAAAACGTATTAACTTTTTCAGTGAACAGTTCGCAAAGATTACTATTCCAATTTTTATATTAAAAAAGCTTAAATGTGAAGGTTTTCATCTTCAATAGATATCTCCAGTTGTAATCTAAATGCTGATGATCACAGATAGCCGTGGGTGCAGAGTCCGTGTGATTGGGATTCGGGTAAAGCGA
This sequence comes from Homalodisca vitripennis, assembly GCF_021130785.1. Classification (NCBI taxonomy): domain Eukaryota; kingdom Metazoa; phylum Arthropoda; class Insecta; order Hemiptera; family Cicadellidae; genus Homalodisca; species Homalodisca vitripennis. The sequence continues at coordinate 4,714,622 of NC_060210.1, forward strand.
TTACTATCTGACAAATGCAATCAACCGCCACCGTCAACCTCACGACTGGCTGGCCTATCATAATTGTGGTGATCCGGTCCACTGCAGACTTTGGGTACATCCAGACTTGATAATTAGTTCCTAGATTAGAACTACAGTCGATTTGAATATTAGTCTGCTTCCTGCAATTATTTATCTTAACATCAAGATGTAACTGTATTATAACCATTAATCAAAAAATACTGTGAAAGGTATTCGAAAATAGCAACAAAAATATATTTCAAATATAAATATAAAGTTTTTTATCACTGAAATTACAGGTATTTAGAGAAGCTAATTAAGGAAATTATGTAATAAGGGCCAAATATAAATTGCTGAAGATAATAGATTCTTTATAATTCTATTTAAAACTTTCTGGGATTTGAAGAAGCTAAACCGACTTCATTTTGTTAGAGGGCCAGTATAAAAATGACTGCAAAGATGAACATTTTTACATTATTAAAATGAATTTCAGCTTCATGTTTCAGATAACGACACGTTTTTATTCATTTATATATTTAGAAAATTATGTTCTTTAAATAAAATATCTTTTTTTAATGACACGTTTTTAAACATTTTCACGAAATCAACATATTTTATGAAAGAAGCGCCCGTCAATCCCGGAAACTATAATTCATGCAAATAAAGTAGGTAACAGATTGGAAGTTTTACATCCAGGCGTATTTTTTTGTTTGGCCTTATAACAATATAAACTAATTGTTCTCTTTAAATCCTTGTAATTATTACACTTATTAAACATTACCTTAAAGAGTAAAAAACATAAAAAACAAAATGTAAATAACATAAAAACACAAAAAATATAAAGTGAACAAAATCATATTTTCCAAACCCGAAGTTATTTGTAGAAATTTAAATAAGCTTCAAAGACTACTTAGAATTATCCGACGTAAAATCACTGTAAGTACAATACAGTATTACTAACTACATACTGTAAGTACTACGTCGTAAATATCCTGACTTTATATATGACACTTTAAAACTTAACGTAAGCGATAAAATAATACTGAAATTCAAAAAGTCATAGACTAACTGAAGTGGAAACTAAACAGTTTAGCTTATGAGATTAAAAGTTTAAGCAAAATCGGTGTTATGTAAATCTGGCCCTTTAATAGAGGCCTAATGCATACGGATCACATTTGGGTTCCATTACAGCACCTCATGCATTGTAAAGCAGAAATAGACTTGGTCTCTGTATTTTATGTGAAATATGGAAATTCATTTATGCATTTTGTTTTATATTTTTAAATCATAAATTAGTTAACCGCGTGTACAGAATAAACATGATAGTATTATATGAGTTATTAATGATTATAAAATGTTATATCTAACATTCTTTCGTTACAAGAATGTTTCCTGTTACATTGAGTTATACATTTTATTTCTATGCACTCCCTAGTTTATGCTACTGATTAAGGTAAGTAATATGTTTCTTTAAGTGTATAGTAACGTTTATAGAACCTAGCTAGCACATATTATGTAAGTACAAAAGTGTATTTAATTTACACTATGGAAACCCTCTCCGCTTTTCTCATATCTACTTTTCTTGCTATTCTTTCTTGCTTTCTCACCTTCAGTATTGTAAAAAGCGCAAGTTTTAGTAACTATTATTAGTTTCACACATATATACATTCATTTTGTTCATATGTCAGATTTATTCATGCACATTTGTTGTTTATTTTCAGCTTTATTCTTAAAAGTATAATCGGTCTGGGTGACAAAGCGGGCTCGGTAAGTAAATGTTTAGTGTAACGTTGTTATAAAGCAGTTGATATCCTCCGTGATATAAATTGTAAATCTTAAATTCTTTAACCAAGAGTTCGCGAGGTGATTTACGGACAAGACAAAGTCATTTGCTTCTTGAGTTTGAAGCCTTTCTCCAATAACAAGTTAATGCACATGTGTCAGTTATTGCAAGTATATTAACAAATTAAAACGATAAATTAATCTAAAAGAAAACATCATGGAGTAGTTATGCCACATTACCATTTTAATTTGAATGACAATTTATTACATCAATTGATGAAACGTTGATGAAAAATTATGTTTTCGTTTGGAGTTTTACAGGAAAATAAATGTATAACCTCTTGCTCTGTTTTAATTAGAAATGTTTATAATAACTTATAGTACAAAGTGTTTATATTTATTTATTACCACGAGTTTCACTCATAGTCTCTAGATTATGGTGAGGGGTTCCCGGCCGGAAATTTGAGGTCACACAGGAAGGTAAGATTTCAGCTTCCCTGAGACTTCCGGAGTTGCTGATGTTACTACTATTTTCTGTACTGTTATAAAACATCACAGACATGGTTAGGTATTATTTGTATTACACTGTTTGTTTTTAGAATAAATAAATACAACTTTCTTCATTATTCATTATGAACATCTCAAACAGTGTAAAAAGTTAAATATGTAATAGTAATATAGAAGTAGTGTAGTTTCGTTATTCTCAATCAATATTTTTTTATAAAAAATAAACGTAGAATCCAATTTTAAAAGTATACTTAACAATTACAGACGTGGAAAGCTAATGCTTCAGTAGGCAACAGTAGGCATATGCGACTAAGCAGGTTCAAAATTTTCCCTGTATTAAAAGTGGTTTTACGGAATTTCCTAATGATTAAATTTATTCCAGAGTTGATTTAACAGAGCTGAAATAAAACTAAATTGAATTGTTTAACATATATTTACAATACATAACTATTTCTATTATACAAGTTTCTGTATTTTGAAAAAGTACATAAAGCATACAACTTGCGTATTTTTTATACTCATACTGCTGCAAATTATGCATAAACAACGTAGCAAGAACCTTGCAAGAAGTGTACTACACTTTAATTACAATATCCCGAAGGGATTCGTACTACTGTAAAACGCGTGAATGTGTGAAGAAGCTGAATACAATCCTCATAATTTTAGCTGACATTAAGCGCTTCACTGCATTATTTCTGTAGTGACATTGATTTATACTTGTAATACATCGTTCCATTTTCCACAGTGAAAAAAATTAATCAATAACTCGTATTATCAAAATATCATTGTTATATTATTTCATACTCTTGTTGATATTGCCTTTGATTGTACTAGTTACACACATCTAATGCTATGATGAGTAGAAGCAAACGTGATTTCTCTGACGCTTTTAAAAGGCGCGCTGAAGTGAACTTGTTTTCTGTCTCACTCACTCCGTTGATTGGGTAGCATGTGATGAGTTGATGCCTCTACAGTCGCGACTATAGTCCGCTGTCCAAGTGTAGCGCTGCTGACGATGGAAGGGGCGATCACGACGCTAGCGCTGTCACTCAGCATGCCTCTTCATTATCTATTAACGGAGAGGGCGGTTGTTTTTCTTGGAAGATTGTAAATATCATGGAAGGAGACCAAAGATGTGCACACAGTGGTAGCGGCCCATTCCTAGGTTGGACCTCAGGAGTAACTGAATTAATCCTATGGACCTCACCACACCTAGTTCATGTAAATATTGAGTCGCCGTTCTAACCAGAGAGTATATTATAACGATTGCATTAAGACCACATGACCTAATTGTGTATTAGAATGAGAGAAAACGATAGAAGGATGAGAGTAATGGTTGACTTGGTTTGTGTTATTATTGTCCAGGATAGATCGTATCTCAGCAGCTGTAATTGAGTTTGAACCATTTATAGTATGATCACACTTCTATCATCACCCAAGTATGACCTACATTATCAGGTTCCGTGTTATCGTTGTGGTAAGTACGGACGTCACATTACACAGAAACTCTTGATCAACAGCAGTTTGACTGAGGTATGGCTGTCATCAGTTCTGAAATATATGGCTCTATGGTTTGTTACGAAAAGCTACAATAAGTTAACTAGGACAAGAACAATTAAAAGCTGTAAATGTCGACATTTACTTAATCTAGTTTAAGTAAAATGTTTGCAAACTTACAGGCTGTATGCTTTGTCATTCAAATAAATTGATGTAAGTAACATTTTTTATAACAATACAATCTTATTTCTTATTAATGTACTAAAACGTTTAATTTGGGCGAGGGATTACAATTTCGGTGAACTTGAAGAATTTTATACAATCAGTAACTTTTGATACTCTAATAGCTATTATTTTTCATCTACTTTATTCCTTTCAAATATTTTTGTTCTGTTTTATATCCTTTTTTTCTTTATTTTTTGGTCCCAACGAAAATACATATTAATGAGTAAAAGGATTTTCATTGAACGCGTTCAGGTTCCTTATCTTATTTATCCCAATGTAAGTCATAATTGTTTCTGGTAGAAACCGGTTTAAAAATAGGTATTTATTGGCACAAACAAAGAATGTACAATAATGATTTTTTATGTTCAAAATTATTTATGAATCTAAGAAAGTACATTAGGCACTACACACTTATAAGACACTGTAATACCAGAGAGCTACTACTTTTACTTTTTTCAGATGCTAAGTAATATACAAGTAAATGGTTTGCTTATGCATGTTTGTGACGCGTTTGTCTCCATTACAGATACGTCTAATTTACTGAATAGTAAGCCGATTTTGTTAGTTGTCATAGAACATGTTGAACATCGATATGTGCGTCTGTAGACTATTTATTTTAACAATTAGGTAAGTTAATCTGCCTATTTCAATACGTTAAACAAAAATACAATATTTATTTATTAGTACGATTATACCTACAACTATTGCTGGATTTTATCAAAAATTGGTGTTTATTTGTCTAGAGCCAATTTCCATGTTTCCATGTCTAGTAGCCTATAAATCGTGTTTTGGTATATTAAATTGACGTTCACAAGAAATATACGTAGTCGAATACAGATTTTCTACGCTTACCATTTACAAGAGATTAAGTAATATGTTAAAAATAAATTATATTCAGCTGATAAAGCTGAAAATTGTTATGCACTCCATTTTTTTTATATTTTCTCTTAACACTGTTGTATTGGAAATATAATTCTTTTGTATGTTGCATATGACTCAAGCAATTGAAATTTAAAAATTCCGTAAATCAACTTTAACCAGTAAGAAATGAAATAAACGCGAAAACTTGTAGACAGCCAAGTTGGCACCACTATAAGATGCATGAGTTGCTGTGATGGAGCCTGAATGTGATCCTCTTACATTGGGCGCTTCACTGTATTATTCCCGCTGTGACATTGATCTATGACAGCTGCCATACATTTTACCTTTTCGCAGTTCCGATTATACTTTAAAAAGTTGCTATAATAGACTATTCACGGTATCTTATTAGAACTTAATTGTTGGATTTTCATGACCATTCTCTGTATTCATTTACACATTCTAAATATATTTTAATCCTCATTGTAATCTGCAGGTGGGTTTATTTCTTTAACGATACTAAACTTACGTCATCTCTAGGACTTTCAAACTCCACATACACATTCAGGGCTCTGCAGTGTCCTAAGCAGGTGCCGTGAGTCACTGCCTATTAATAAGTTACATTTCTTAAAAACGGGTAAATATTAATACTATATTAGACACGCATATTTGTTCATTCAAATAAATGTAAAGTTCCTGAGGTAAATAAATATATGCCTGGTGGCACCTAAAACTGTAATATTTAGTTACATTCTGAAAAAGTTTAGGAGGAGTGGATTGTATTTTGTTGGCTCATTGACAAGGTACCACTGAATATTTACGTTCATTTAAACTGGTACAACACTGTGACGTGACGTAACCGGAGTGACCAAAACACAAATAAAACTGAACTTATTACGTTTGGCTCTGTTATATTCATGCTATTCACACCATTATGGTGTGGATCGCGAACCTGTTTTCCATTCCTACCTGATTTACGTAGGATCCTTCACATCAATATAATAATACTATACATGTTATTACATATATTAAACATTAGGACCTACGAAAAAATTTTTACGTAGATTAAATCTTATGCTTTTGCTGATTTAGATATCAGTAATTGTGACATGACACTTTGTATCTACGTACTCTTCGCGTTATAATTTAACATCAGATTAAGGATAACTTTTGGAACCAGTGGCGTAGAGAAGGGGGGGTCCAGGGGGTCCGGACCCCCCCCCGAAATTTTAAGACATATAAAAAAATAAAGCATGGAGCAGGAAAAAAAAGGGAAAGGTTATCATTACTCTTGTCTACAAACATTTAAATTGATTGATTTAATTGATTAAAGTGACCGTTGTTAAAAATATAATTGTCCTTTCGTTTAAATCATAAAGTATCCAACGATACTTTTGGGCTCGGCCTTTTGGATAGTGTAGTGTAATCACGGCATTTCTATAGGGCGCGGTCACGTGACGTCACAAAGTAACTTGAACCGTAACACGGCGAACAGTTTAAATTAGCGACACCACCTTGTTCAAATTTCGTCTTGGGGACGTATAATGACTGCTTAGAATTAAGTTACAACGTTGATTTTTAGGTGTCATTAAACTGTAGACGTGTATATAATTATCGAAAAAAATATAAACAATTACTTTCAGTCGGAAAATAAATACACTTGAAAACTCTCCCGATTAGAACTTTCAACTAATTTGGACTTCAGTGATTGAGGGTAAACGTGGTGTTTTTTCGATTGAGTTAGGACGACGATTTTTTATTATCATGAAACTGTACACTGTACCTATATAATTATCGAGAAAAAATCACTTCCGGTCGGTAAATACGAAAGAGTGGTTGGGTAAAAGTGGTACTTAGAATTATGTTAGGACGTTGATTTTATATATTAATTCAACGCCGACTAATACATATATAATTATCGAGAAAAAGAGCAACAAAACACATCCGATCGGAAAATACCGAGGAAAAGCTCTACTGATTGAGATTTTTGACGATGTTGGATTTTCATTGGTTGAGTGGTTGGGGTAAAAGTGGTACTTAGAATTATGTTAGGACGTTGATTTTAGGTATCAATTGAACGCCGACTAATACCTATATCATTATCAATAGAAAAAATTGAAAAAAATCACTTCCGGTCGGATAATACACTGGAAAAACTCTACTGATAAGAATGTTCCGACTACTTTGGATTTCACTGACTGAGGTATTATTTCATTTTCCGTAGTATATTCCGATAGGAAGTGATTTATTTTTGTTTTTTTTTTTCTCGATAATTATATATAAGTATTAGTCGGCGTTGAATTGATACCTAAAATCAATGTCCTAACATAATTATAAGTAGGGCTACCATTTTTATCTCAACCAGTGAAATCCAAAATCGTCAAAATCTCAATCAGTAGAGCTTTCCCTCGGTATTTTCCGACCGGGAGTGTTTTATTGTTCTTTTTCTCGATAATTATATATGTATTAGTCGGAGTTGAATTAATATATAAAATAAACGTCCTAACATAATTCTAAGTATCACTTTTACCTCAACCACTCAACCAGTGAAATCCAAAATCGTCAAAACTTGAATCTATGGAGAGCTTTTCTTCGGTATTTATCGACCGGAAGTGATTTTTTTTTTATATAACTATATACGTAGCCGAGTACAGTTTAATGATAACAAAACATCGTCGTCCTAACTCAATCAAAATATCACGTATACCTCAATAAAGCCGCGTTTACACCGGAGTTGGCAACCAATGATTACAGACTTTTTTTCGAACGTCGAACGCCTTAAAAACAACTGCAACTCGCATTGCCAACTGTAAGTGCAGACCGATTTTACGAATTGGCAACCAAAATTGGTTTTCCGACTGAAGTCGGTAAAGATGAAAAGCGGTTGCCAACCTCGGTCGGCAATACGAGTTGCAGTGCCAAATTGAGCGGCTACTTGAGTCTGCAACAAACCCCGCTACCCCTGCCACCTATCGGCTCCACGTGGTCGATAGGTATTTAACATTTACTCACCTGTATGTTATACTTCAGGAAACATATCAAAGCCTCACAAACATCTGGCACAAAGAGAGATATCGCACTTTTTGAAACTTTAAACAAATAACTGATGCTTGTATAAGAGTCGCCAGTTGCCAAAAATCGCAAAGTTATAGCTTACCTTTCACGCACTGGAATTGTTTTCCTATAGTTAGTATCCTTTTTGCTAATTATGTGTCCAATACCAACAATTAAACATTCAAAATCGTTGCTAGAAATTCTTATAAAGATTTTTATACTGCCATCGCATCTTAATTTTCCCGTCAAAGGATCTGTATCATCCCTATTTAAGTCACTCAATAGATCGCTCTTGCTCTTGCCTGCAATGAAAGTCGAACCCAAGTCTTCTCCGTCTTCTCAATTTACATAGAACAACACACGCTGCCGCAGCAAGTACAACCTCTTCCGCACTCGGACATTCTATATACTGTCTAATTTTTTTTGGTTGCAAGTTGCAGTTATTGAGCAAACTGTGTTCAGGGTTGCAGATACAAATTGCAAACTTCCATCGGCAACTAGCGTTGGCAATCGGAGTTGGCAATTTTTGGTTGCCAAATTGCGATGTAAACGCGGCTTTAACTGAAGTCCGAAGTAGTTGAAGTTCTAATCATTAGTTTTTCAGGTGTATTTTATCTCCGACCAAAAGTGATTTTTTTTTAATTTTCCGATAAATAGGCCGATAATATACTCGTCTATAGTGTAATGATACAAAAAATCGTCATTATAACTCATTCATAAATACCTCAATCAGTGAAATCCAAAGTAGGCGAACTTCTAATCAGTAGAGTTTTTCCGGTGCATTTCCCGACCGTTAGTTTTATCTGTACCCGAGCAACGCCCCGAAAATTGCCCTCCTTTTCTAAAGGGTTTTCGGCCGTCAGTGGCCCAATGCCCCCGAAGGGGTATTTCATTTTCTCCACAGAATATAGTCGTATCAATTATACGCTTGAGAGAAGCTCTGTTTTGTTCTTTTTCTTTCTTATTCAGTGAATTCAACATCACTTTGGAGCTTTCTACTCGGCCAGAATCGAACTTCGTAAAGTTTCTGTAGCTATACAAGAAAAATTTGTGGTACTAGAGTTGCTGTGAGAGTTGAATTTGCTTATTACATCTTTCCACTTTCTATAAGGCGTAGTTACTAAAACTCCATATTTTTTGGTATTTACCTTTTACCAGTGAACTCATTGACAAATAACACACAAAAAAGTCCCCCGGATCCCCGGTTTTCGGACCCCCCCCCCGAACGAAATTTCTGGCTACGCTACTGTTTGGAACGCCTTATTTTGACTGCTTGTTTTGTACTTCAAACCCATAAAAACGGAAATTGTCTATACTAAAATTATTTTTATAATTAAATAAAGGTTTACAGCTTCAAAAGATGAATTTTCTCGTAGCGTAATGTTATTAAATGCTGTATTGAGCATTACCATAGAAACTGCCACAAACATAAATTAATTGTTTAACAAGACATAGAAATACTAACCGGGCGCTGAGACACAATTAAGTTTTCTCATTGAATAATAAGATTTGCAAATAAAAATATGACACTTTTCTGGAATGTACTATATATACAAAAGTCTATATACTGTCACTTTCAAACGAAACAGGCGATATTAAAACCCTCTTGACAGATGCCACAAATATTTGTGCTGTTCCACAACTCCGCACTGCGCTGTTTGCTTCTCTGCTTTATTGAAGTGCGGGAGCAATACTTCACACAGGGTGAACTTGAACTCTCTCTTAAACTTTCAGGGGACGATTAACATACCCCACTTATTGGGAAATATTGTTTTCTTATTAATATACAGTTACTATAATATCAATAATTTTAGTCATTCTGAGTTTTAGCATTATTATCCAAATTAATCATTGTTTCTTAATAGAATTTGACATAAAGACTTGTCAATATAGTCAGCATGCAGGTAAACCTAATGCAATCATAATTATTGAGGGCTCTGCGGTATAGTGGTAGCATGCTAGAAAATGAGAGATCAAGTGCTGGAGGGAATTGTGGAGCGTTATACAGCTTCCTCCTCCTTCTCATATATTTGAGCTAAAATGTTTTTTTACGCTGATACAGGCTCCCCGGTATTGGAGACAGTTGAGGATCGATATACAGTTTCCTCCTCCTTCTCATATATTTTAACTAAAATGTTGTTTTAAGCTGACACAGGCTCCCCGGTGCTGGAGACAGTTGAGGATCGTTATACAATTTCCTCCTCCTTCTCATATATTTGAGTTAAAAAAGGTTGTTTTACGCTGACACAGGCTCCTCGGTATTGGAGCCAGTTGAGAATTGTTATACAGTTTCCTCCTCCTTCTCATATATTTGAACTAAAATGTTGTTTTACGCTGACACAGGCTCCCCGGTGCTGGAGACAGTTGCGGAGCGTTATACAGTTTTCTCGTTCCTCTCATATATTTGAGCTAAAATTGTTGTTTTATGCTGACACAGGCTACCCGGTGCTCAAGACAGTTGTGGAGCGTTATACAGGTTCCTCCTCCCTCTCATATATTTGAGCTAAAATATTGTTTTATGCTGACACAGGCTCCTCGGTGCTCGAGGTAGTTGTGGAGCGTTATACAGGTACAGGTTCCTCAGTGCTCCATACTCAGTCCAATCCTTTTCCTGTTTTATATCAACGACGTACATTCATCGCTGCTGCGTTGTAAAATCGTGCAGTATGCTGATGACACGACTCTTTGTTTCGGAGATAACTCACAAGAAGTTTGGAACTACAAACTTTTGTCGATATCAACAGTTGTGTTCAATATTTCAATAGCCTCAACCATGAAACGAATTCTTCGAAATCCAACGTGCTAAATTTCGCACTGCGCCCAGTGGACTCCCAATGTGGGTCAGCCGTCATGTTGGCAGATTCCATATTGGAAGAAGTCTACTTCTCAAAATTTCGCAGGCAGGTGTTCATTTCATCAACAGATCAAACAGGTCAAATTATATGGAAAACACCCAAACGCACAAGGCGTTAAAAGCTCGTCTTAAGCGCTTTCGGTTCTCAAAGGCATTCTAAAGCGTTGACGAGTTTATGGCGTTTAACTGAGAGACCGCCCAATTCGATGACTGACTCCAGCGCTGGAAGTGGGTTGAGATTGGAGAAGGATGAATGAGACTGGAATGTATGAAAATTTATGAAAGTTTGAACGTGGTGGTAATGTGGTATGTGAGTTTAAAATTTAGAATTAATTATGACGTTTGCCATACAATGTGAAATTGTTACGAGCAATTAAAGATTTGATTTGATTAGATTTCCTAACCTACAACAATGGCCGGGCAGGCGGATTGCTTGCAAGGACAGGATCTCTTATCGGTCGTCTTCAATCCTAGAAGCAACCACACTCGATGTTGCTTGATTTGGATATTTAGTGATAACTGTCGTGGAGTTTATCAAATATTTGTATGGGCTCTTCTTTTTTTTAATAAAATGTAGATATTACGTTTAATACTTCCATTGTAACAATTTTCCCTCCAACAAGAATACGCATACAACGAGAAAATGGCATTTATATATGAAACATCTTGCCTCCTGGAGTGTAATGGAAAACGCTGCGCATTGTTAAAGCCACCGCAGTATGAGATCGACCTTACTGGCAAAAGGGGCGTGATAAATGGCAGAATTGCTGAAATATAAATCTAAACTAATTATACTCTTATAACCTAAGGTGCAGAACCCTTGACCACCTGTCTCCAATGATAAAATATGTTTGTACAAACTTAATAAGTCAATATTAACATATTAGCAATTATATCATTCCTAGCAGCAGTTTGTCTAATGTCCTAAAATAAATTTTAGGAAATCATTTCGATTCTACACCATATTTTTTAAATAAAGAAATAGGCTACAACTAGCTATTGAGAATCTATTTTATTGTAATCTAATATCTAACAGTTTGTTGCAAGGAATTAAAACTAAAAAGTGTTGTATTACTATATAGACACCAAGCAATATAAAGAGCAAACCATTCTCGTCTGTTGTTTACCACACTGTGGCGCCAGTTCTGTTACGCCTCTACTCTACTGGCTGACATGATAGGTAGTGATGTGCTTCAACAACAAGAATTATTAAGTCAAGCAGCCTTGAAGAGCATGTGTTCAAGTATACTTAATCTAACGTGAGTGATGCGATAACAAAAGTATTGTATCAATGTTTATTTAGTTACGAAAAAATATAATGTTTTTTTTTAACGAAGGTTGTTTTAAATTTTCCCAAACTCTAAGGGTTCCAATGCCTAGTAAGGCGATTTCTAATATATCAAGGAAAGTAAAGACTCAGTAAACTTATAAAATGTACATACATAGGTAAATTAGTCTTAAACTAAATTTGGTAACAACTTAGCTAAAGGATTAAAGAGGGTGTAAAACCTGTTGAAGACCACGAACATTCGCATTATGGATGTTTTAAATATTTAAGTTATATTAGTCCATAGGAGAAGTAAATTTACGGTAAATCTAATCACGTGATCAGAGATTTCAGGAGCTGTTATAGAGGGATATCTTGAGAATTAAATCCAGATTTAACAAACAACCTTAACCGTGCCTGTTGCGCGACACGTGGCGTGATGTACTTACCTTGTTACTAATAAAAACTTTTCAAAATACACAGATTCTAAGGCGTGCTGGAGGGCCATATACTTAACATAGCTAATAGATTATCTTCGAGACCAAGCAATTGGATTTTCTCAGAGCTTTTACTTTAGATCTTCACTCCAAAAGTTTTAAAATTACAAAGAAACATCGTATAGTGTTACAAAAAAGCGTGAAAATACGTTACTCAACGAATCTGTACTGCCTTTTGAAGCGTATTGGAGTAATTGCGATAGATCGATTTCCGTGCTCTATCGGTGTTGTATTCGGTTGTCGACAATATAGGAGTATAACAATATACTGAACATTGCATGTCATTCACAACAGCTAGTATTGGTAGTTAGTAGACTCCCGCTCTCTGCTGCGTAGTTATTGACTGTTAGTTAATGCGTAGTTACTGTTAGATTGTCTGAAGTATTGTATTGTTGTACAGTCACATTATTATAGTTTTATGTCACTTGAGAGCTATATTCCATGTGATAATTTCAATCATTTATACCTTTTTTAAGAATAGGACATAAAACGTGGTCTGGCTTTGGAGTGAAATGCACGGAAATTTAGTTAAATGGATTGTTTTGTTTAGTATTGATCTCAATGTTTTAGTATTAAACCTAAAGAGTCATTTTAACATTTTACTCTACATTCTTTTAAAACCTAATTAATAATCTTCTCGTGGAATTCCAAACGACATACACAAAAATAAAACGAAAAACATATCAAAAAAGAAAAATACTTCGCAATTACCTTAAGAGCAAGAGACGAGTGTATAAGAATAAATCCCTTATAATTACTTCCCAACAAAAGTCTGCATATACTCGTATAAGTTTCATCAGTAAGCACTTCTGTTTAATCTCAAGGCATTAAATTTCCTACAATCTCTGGTTAACCGACATCAAACAAACAACATTAGCGCCTTGGCTTCCATCCGCTTATTATGAACAGAACAGAACTAAGAACATTGATGTGTGAAGAGAAATCAATGACTTATTAATATACAGTATACGATCGGCAAAACTGTTTATCAAGATATAAATCAGTTAAAATTTAAAATTAAAAAATATTATTTCAACTGCTGATTTTCGGGCATATACATTCCTTTCCTTTCTGATATGCTAGTTTCTCATACAGTTATCAGAAAAACAATTTATTAAAAACGGAACACTGCAATCATTAATCTAATTGATCACACAATTATTTATATCTTTTAAACACAAGCAACGCAACGCATAGAGAGAACGGAGTATATTAATGAAACTATGATAGTGATGAGGAGGGGCAAGAGAGGCCAAAAATAATAAAATTAGAAGAATATAATCCTTTCTTTGCACACATTAGTATTAGAGACATTATTACTACCTAAAGCTGACTCACTACAACGCATTTAGAGACAGTGATCACAGTGTTTAAACTATTACATTTTATATCGTACACTTGAAAATAAAACTGTTCCAGCATATTCTCACAGATAAATATACACTGCATTATCTAAGGAGGCCACCCTTTCGTTACAAAGTCACGAGTATTTTTACTCAGAACAAGGAGAAATAAATCTTAGTAGTCAAGGTTTTCTCTTAATTTTTATTATATAAGTTTTAGTTTTATATCCAAAATGTCGTATCTTGTACGGAATAAAAGTTTTCCATTATTGATTCCGCTTAAAAATCCTATATATATATATATATATATATATATATATATATATAATATATTATATATATATATATTAATTTAAAATTTTAAGTCATTAGAAATTATTTCTGGCCCTCATATGATGCATCCATGATACAAAATTTAAATACCAATTCAAAAACAAATAATATACTCCCAAAAAAAAATTAACATATATTTATAATTTTAGAATTCTGTTGAAACAATAGAGATTTTAATTCAGGACTCTTGAAAGTTTTACTTTATATAAAAAGTATTATCTTCCTTAAAAAATTCCCTCTTAATTTTCAAATATTTATTCTAAAAACCAAAGTACATGCTATACTAGTTTTTTTTTCTCTACACTAATACACACTGCAAACTAGACTAACAGGAGTGGGTCGCGTAAATAGGTTTCGATAAGTTATACGCAAAATTGACTATAGCTCATTTCATTACACTGCATTTGTTATTTTGCCAAATGTTAAAATGTCATATTATTTCATTGAATGTACTTACAAAATGTTTTATTCTGCGATTCGTTCGCATCATAATAATTACCCATAAAACTGATGTAAATATTTTCGCTAACGATCAACAAAATCGAATGGAAGTGACATTCTCTATCATTGAACTCGATGTGGCTTAAATATAAATAGTTCATAATTCAAAAGTTATCGTCTTTACTTCAGTTTTCTCTCTAGATATCGTGTGGACAGACTGAACCGAAATTAAATCTTCCGGCTCCTCCAGCTTCGCTAAAGTTCATCCAGTGAAATTTTACAATGGCACATGTTTTTTTTTTTTTTTTGCTATGTACCCAAAAATCTAAAATTATCATTAATAGACATTTTTCGACTGTATTTTATTTAATTATTTACGGAACACAATTTCTTTCAGGTATATAAAGAATTTGTTTTAAGAATACCGATTCAAAAGGACATTTTTATTTATAATATTAATAATTTGTGAAATTGGTAGCTATGCTTCCATAAACGGTGTAAGTGGTATTTTTGAAAAGTTTCAGGGTAATTATAAAAGAAACAATAAATAACAATCAATGAATTATTTAGCATGCTACAGTAAGCCATAAACTAAGTACTTTTTATGGAATGTAGCGTTAACTAAGAATAAAAAACATGTGACAGGTCAACTACGTAATAAAGTATTAAAAGGATTAGTAACATAAAATACAATAGGAGATTATGACAGTAACGAAAAACAAAACATACAACTCCACGACACTTAAAATGGTTTACATTGCACATGGCACCCAATAATTTAGTGTTAAAATTCTTGTGTACAGTTCTGTTGCAAGTGTAAACAGCAATTTAGTATTCCATTCGAGTTACATAACTGTTCAACTTTGCCAGTGCCGGCTCCTTATCTAACTGCAAGTGTCTCGTGCACTTTTGTACGTTAGCTGCTAAAATACTTCCTTTATCGAATTTTTTCTAGCCCCTGGAGTAATTTAGTCTTCATTAACGTTCCACCAATAACAGTTCAGTTGTAATTAGAATTAATGTCACCTATTGTAACAGTAATTACGATTTCGGCTACTCCAATTAGCCTACAGTGCCGATTGTGGGTTCATATCTCTTATGATTGCCTATTAACATACTACCCCTTTCTTTCATATTAGTATTTTATAGGTAATACAGATTTATTTCTAGGTACTTAAACAGTAAACTCCTACACATAACTCAGCTATGGTATGAAGGGTTGGTGCAATTGAATTTTGAGTTTAGCTCCAGTTCACCTTCCATTTATTGCAGCATCTGGTATCCTCTCCTGAAATCTGGGTCATGCTCGTCTGAAGAGATCCAACGAAAGGCAAAGATTAAAAAGTTCAAACCGAAACATTTTCATCGTTTTGACATCAGAGACACCTATAAATAGGTGAAGTGGAAGTATCATTGCCTTATCAATAAAAAGAGGGTGAACTGTACCTCAAAAATCAAGTACATTCCTGACATGTACATAAAAATACGACACTAAATTCCTACTATTTCATTTAAATAAATACTTTATTCCAACACATATTATAAATCTCCTTATATCGAATATATACATTGTGAGTTTAAAATATGGATACACTCTGTTTAGTATTTGACGGATAAATATGGGACACATTTCGAGGAAATAGAAGTGAACTTTTAAGTCACTGTAGCATCTTTGCCCCTTTCCCCACAATGGGATTTTGGGGGGGGTCTCAAAATGTTTAAATGTAAAGACCCATTTGAAAAGGTCTTGATAAAAAAAATAACAGTGGAAACTAGAATATTTATCTCAACCCAGTACAAAATTTAAATTAATTAAGTTAAACGCATGGGTGGATCCTGCTCAACCTTCAATAGACAAAAATAGAAAACAAAACTTTGGACACCCCTCTAGGAAACAAAAAGAGGACTATTTACCTAAAACGGGCTTTTTGAGGAGCAGTTTAAAATTTTTAAATGTAAAGTTACAATAGCACTGATAGACTAATCCTTTACCCGTATTTCAAACATTTTGAGTTTTTCCTTATTAAAGATTAATAGGTAGTTTTGCTTTATTTTCATCTTGTATATCGTCTAGGGATGTCTCTCATGAATGGAGAACCAATTGCCACGGATACAGAGTTCGTGTAATTGGGGTTCAAATAAATCGATTACTGTCTGAAAAATGTAATCAACCGCCACCGTTAAACCTCACGACTGGCTGGCCAATCATAACTGTTTTGATCCGGTTTAATGGAGTCTTAGTCTGAATCGAGGTTAACCAATTAGCTTTGGGAATGCATACCGTCAGTACAATTATTCCCTTCCCTATTTGAAATAATTTTAAGCTTGGAATTTTACTGAAAAAAAAAACAAAAGACACTGTTCAGACTATTGGCTAAGCGTTAGTAAAGCGTATTACTCGAAGGGTGGACAATTTTTTTATTTCTATCTGACTTTCCACACGATATGTAAAAGATTCATTGATATATAGACTTAAAGTTTTGTATAAACCTTCATTTCTACATAGGCAACACTCAGTTAAATGATGTAGTCACCCTAAGGGATTTGGCAATATTTTTACAATGGTCTTATGGGTAACCATGATTACAACAAGAAAATGGTAGAATAAATCAAATTGTGAGCAAACTGAGTACAACTATAAGGGATTTTAATTTTTGATATTTTTTTCGTTTTAGAGTAAATATAACAAATAATAGAGTGGAAATTTGATGTTAAATTACGTGAAAAGATTTCATT
The DNA here is from genome assembly GCF_021130785.1 of Homalodisca vitripennis. Taxonomy (NCBI): domain Eukaryota; kingdom Metazoa; phylum Arthropoda; class Insecta; order Hemiptera; family Cicadellidae; genus Homalodisca; species Homalodisca vitripennis. The sequence goes on from NC_060210.1 coordinate 4,732,016, forward strand.
TCAGCGCACTCTTGCGTTTTCGTACCCCCCTCGGAATTTTTATTACTTCAACACTGCTATAAAACCTAACTTAATCGACAAAATTGTGAATGTATCATGTGTCAAGATATATCGAGAGAGATTTTATCTGCATGAAAATTCATATTTACATATAAATAAGAATTAGTTCTTTGATTTCCGATGTTCAACCACAGAATTCGGCTAAGCGTCATTGATGCCTACCATTCAGTAGACTGACACAATTTATCTTTTGTATGAAGGGGGAATTTACATTTGTTTTCTCCATGATATATGTCCGTCATCCGCAGCAATTTCGAGAACGAAATGGGTTATTGACTCAAAACTTTGCAAGCCACCTCAGCGAAGTCTGTGGGCACATGGTGTGGCGTCTTTCTACTTTGTTTGATGCGGCAGTAGTACTTTGTGTAATTCGTCTTGACCTCTATTTTTTAATATTGGTAATTTGTTCGTTCTATTTCCTCCCACCTCCATCAAATAAACTGTATAAGCAGGTAACTGTATTGGCAGTTTCGTTTAGAAATCTGTTGTCTTAATATGATTGATCACAGTAAGCCAAAATATTCCATCCGGGAGCGCCAAACAATTCACAGTTGACAGTTATCAGTTGTTTGTTGCTCGTAACTTGTACTTTAAAGAAGTAGTGCTCGATTTTGCGTTTACGGATTTCGTTGAAAAAAGTATCGTTCGAGCTCTCATAAAATTTCAAAATAAATCGTTTCCTTTAAATTTTAATAACTAATGTAATACAGCTAATTCCTACGAAAATACAAAATGTTTGCTGCTCCCGGATTGTGCAAGCCTACCTTTAAAGTGGTCGTGCTCACTTATGCATTAACGGTTTCGTTTAGAGAAGTACCGTTGGAATTCGAATAAAATTCAAATAGTTGGTGTCTAATAAATATTGTATAACTATACTGGCTACTTTTTATTTCACATTAAAAATGTTTAAACGACGCTATTATGTTAATATTGAAGAATAACACAATTTTTTTTATTTTCCTTTTCTCTATTCAAACCTATTTGCTTTTTTTTAGTTTTAGTTAGTGCTTAGTTTTAGTTTTGAAATTTGTTTTTTTTTTTTAGTTTTACTAGTTTGACGGTTATATCTTCTTAATACAAAATAGCGCAGCGGCTAAACGAGACATGTGTCGACCTATTGTTTATATGGCATTATTTGCTTGAAATGATTAATACCATCACTCAAGTTTGTGACACCTTTTTTAAACACCCATATAAAGGAATAAAATATATTACTACGTAAAAGTAGAAAATAAATTAAACCGTTAGGTGGATTCTCAAATTGAAATATCTGTTCTATCACGGTCTAAATTGATAAGAATACATTTTTTATGTATGTTTAAATTCAATTTGTATTTTATAAATGTATTTTTATGAGTATTTAAATTTAAAATATTATAGAATGTGTATTTTAACATAATGTTTCTATATTCTTATGTAATATATTCGTATATTAGAATGTTTTATTATATATATATATATACCCTTAAATAAGTATTCTGCTTTTAAATATACATTAACATTTTGGTAGCAAACGTTTTTGTCTCCGAATGGACCACACTATATTACGTAGGTGTATTACATTTTATATACATTTAAGTTTTATTTGTATTTAATATATATAACGAATATAAATCAAACTGATATGTCTAAAAAATTATCCTACGTTATATAGTGTGATCCATTTAGAGACAAAAACGTTTGCTACCAAAATTTAAGGATTTAAAAGCATAAGAATACTTATTTAAGGGTATTCATAAAGTATGGGAAACACCATAAGAAATTAACATTATCGTAGGAACTAAAATGATTCTCGGCCTACTTATTACAACATGAATAACCCTTCCGGCTCAGTCGGAAGAAGTTGTACATTTGAGATAAATAAAATAAGAATAATGTATTTCTCGTGAAATGTACATTTTATATTTCTCTAGTTTCATAAATAACGGAGATGTGGTTTTTTTATTTGAACGGCCACCACGATAGAAACTAAATGACGTACCAAGCTGGTCAACGAACTTAGTCAAAGTTTTTATGCTAGATATTTTTGTATCATAAACGATTCGGGAGGGGGCGGTAATTTGGTGACGTTATGCAGAAAATGTTAGTGAGGGTTACAATTTTAGTGAAAATGTTACCATAAGGACAACTGTAATAGGCTTATTTTGAAAACAAAACGGTATAAAATGCTAACAGTACGTACAGATAAGTTGCAATCTTATATGAATTAATAGCTTAATGAAATTCCCTGATATCAAATTCTATCTTTATGAATTTCATTACCATGACCAGAAACATTTTAGCCTTCTTGAATGGATGCCATTTTAGAATTGGATGTGTACGTTAGCAAATACATCAAAACTAGTTGTAATAAAGCCCTCAAGAGGGTTCACTTCTGGCTGGTGAATACCTTCCAGTAGACTGTACAATCAAAATTAACGTCACGTACATTCAAGGAATCCTATGGAATGAGAGATCCCCGGTGATCAATAATTTGGACGCCTAACTAATGCCACTAATTACGAGATGAACTCCAAGATCAACCGAATGCAGAGACTTGGAAATATTGCAGTGGGTGTTGACTTCTTCCGTGATGGCACCGCCACCTTTAAGAGATCTGCATTGACCATATTTGAACAGATTTGCCCTACTTAGCCAATTTTACAATCACAGGTTAGATTGCAATTCTTGCATGTTCCATTGCTATTGATCAATTATTGTTAATCAAACTATATTTATTTTCGCAACTTAGCATTCTGTTCTCAACAACAATTATTATTATTTTCTTTTGTTTTATCAACTGTTATAAGTCAATCGTTATGTTATTATTATTAAAACTATTAATTTTCTTATTACTGTTTCCACGTTTTGTTACTCATTTTTGTACGTAATTATCATTGCTTAGCAACTACATTGTTAATTTCTGTATCGTGACATTTTTATTGATCTTAATTGTAATTCAATATTCAAAAATCTATTCAGATGTACTATCATATGTTGTAATTTATGTACGTTATGGGTTTACTATATGGTAACAGTTTTTGCAATTCCAAAGGTAAAGGAGGGTTCTCCTCTGCCCTTTTTGATTGGTAGAGGCTGAAATGGAGAAAGCCTTCCTTTATTCCAAGGTGACGTGATATGATTTCAATAACCCTTCTCAGCTAAGAAAAATATGGTCTAATAGAAACTTTTCGTTTCATATTTTAAACCCTTTTGATACTCTCCCATTTTAACTCTAACAAATCTAACGCAGGTGGCAATTAATTACTTAAAGGAAATTTCTATAACGATTTAAAAAAAAAATAGATTGTTTCCCTATACAACCCAAATCGGCTCTCGGCCCGTTTACTACTTCATGAACAAATGTTAATTCGTGTTAGAGTACATTTTGTTTAGTTTTCATAACCAAAGTGTGATTAAATTTTCATAGTTTTTAATACCCATATAAAGACATATACACCCCGAGTCTCTTATAAGCCCAACCCTTTATTAACTTTCCTATGAATAAAGATGGAATGAATTACCTTAGAGATTTGATATATGACCAGCTGATGATGTTTTATGTATGAAATTTATGACACTACTCTCCCTAAATGGGGTATTTTGAGGTTATGTAAATATTTTTCATTATAAACCCCTAGCAAGTGACACTTACTTTTAAAGTTAATATATAATGAATAATAATGGCATAAATTAGAGGTCTATTTTATCCTATCAAATTTAGGGGCCAATTAAAGTTTAAATTGTATTAGAAAACACCCAACAGTTTACGTTGCGTTTAAAGTTATTGTAAGGCAGATACAACATTCATTCACTAATTACATGATAACTTAAGGCACCAAATCATAAAACAAGTCATTACAAGAATCAACAAACATGAGTAACAAAGCATTTATTAAGTTATGTTTTGTCTGACCGAAGCCCAGTAGAAAGTCCAAGGAATACCAACGACTTGTTTTTACATTTGATATCTTATTGGTTACCATTGAGTATGTGAGACACATTCAGTCCAGTTACTATCATCTGGAGACTGTATCCTTTAAAATAAGGTGTCACTTGCTGGGGGTTCCTATTTAAAAATGTTGATTTACCCCCCAAATACCCAATTTTGGGGAGGGTCAGAAATGTTAATACATCAAAACATTCCTCCGTTGGTTTCTATTAACATTCCTCAAAGTAAATCACTCCGTCTATATCAATAGGAAAGCTAATAGAGGGGAGAGACGTTTAAGACACCCGGTATAAGAAGATAATTCAGGCTATGAAATGGAAGCAAACTACTAGTCGTGCACTCAAATTTTTGTTTTTCCGACAAATACAAGTGGCCCAAGTTTAGCACTAAATCTGCCAGTGACAAAGAAGTGGCGTAATATGGCGTAGTTGTGGGATATTAATGTGTCTGCGTTGTTCTGTTATGGACACTATACATTATGGACATATGCTGTCTTCTGGGATTATACCATAATGGTACTGGTACTCAGTATTATACTACGGTATTGTTACCATTTAGTTCAAACTTGCTGAGCTGATATGTTGCCAAAAGTTGTACCGATTACAGCATCAAATATAAGATAAATTGAATTTCTCCGATTTTTAATTAAAAGCCGAGTTAAACACCCATATCCAGTACTAGCTTAATTCCTGTGAGCTATATCCTTAAGCATTAATTTTGCTGTTTGTAATATTTAACGCCAATATTAAGCTGATAACCTCTTAGAAATATCAATATTAACGTATCTTTTTTTAAACGATTGTAGCTATTAACGGAGATTCAAGTGCTTAACGCTTCTGGTGAACCAGTTTTATTTTTTTTAATTAATGCCTTCACATAAAGTCAATTAGTTTGGGATTGATTTAGGCGGGTTAGTAGTCAAAATTCATGGTAATCATCCTTATTTCTTTGAGCCAAGATTCGCGCTTGTCTTATTAAAGGGGATTATTTATATTAGAAAAAATAAACTGCGTTGTCATAAGAGGTTTCTAAAGGCTGTGCAAGTTCATAAAGTCAGTGATATTATACCCAGACAGGACGTCAGACGTCAGCTCATAAAAGATTACTATAAATAATTATTATAATTATCAACTCTGAAGTCAGAGATTTATGTACGATTGTACACCCCTGTATTTAAGTACAAAGTATAACTAAATGTTTTATCTTAAATTAAACACCACTTTTATAATTCAGTGGTTCAGAACCATACTTCGAAACTCCACGATATATCACAACGTTTGATATACTACTGATATACTTATGTAATCCTTAAGCTCTCTCTCCACATACTTATACTCAAGGATGCTGTGGAAGTTATGTGTTATTTTAATAAATATGCAAAGTCTGCAAATTAAAATATTTGTAAATTAAGTTAAATTTTTCTGTGATCTTTCCAAATTTAAATTTAAATATTCGTTCTCATATACCTGGTTTGAAAGTTAACCACATACTAACCACTTCAGTAAGGGGTTCACATTAAAATTTACCTTATTTTTTTCTTTGTTTGACCATAAAAAAAACTAAAAACAATAGGCTAACTTCATGTTTTTATGCCAAGAACAATGTGAAAAATACGTGTTTGCGGTTTTCTACGAAACTGAAAATTTGAACTTTCATAACTAAGAAACTTGTGATCCAATTAAAACCATATTTTATACAAGATTACTGTTGAAAGTATGAAGATGTTGCTCTAGAGTATGAACTTTTAGAATATGGTTGTACCGTTAGTTAGTTCCATTTTATATAATGCAACATTTCACAACCTAGTTAGCCAGTACAACATAGGCTAATATTACTTTTTATCCAATGTTCCGGAACTAAATTATCGACGGACTAACTACCTAATTGGCACGCGTATGAATATTTTATGGTAATCCTTGGTAGCAGCCCAACTACGTGACCGATTTCACCTCGCGCGCTATGTCCGTAAGTAAAATTTATATTTTCGTATTATTAAATTAGCCCTTTGATGCCAAACATATAAACATGAATGTAACGTAAAGTAAAGTTGTAAACAGTAAAGTAACTTACCCTTGAAGATCTTTTATTTGCTTGATTGAAATGGATACAAGTTGTAGCGTCGTCCTTCTGACGAGCACGTTGTCGTGATAAGTTTTTTGTCTCATTAAATGGCTAATACCGTCGCGAATTTGTTTTAGGCGAGCTCACGTATTATTTGAGTAGATGGCTACCACTTTCATAACTTCTACTCCTCTTCTAGTAATTACCGACTAGAAATAACCCTTCTTAGACTACAGCTTCAATGTCTCGTGCCAAGACGCCGACGCCCGGGTTGTGAGTCTACATATTGCGAAGGGAAGTAAAATCTTAAAGTTTTATAAAGTTAAATATCGTAGGCATAATTCCATAGAACATTGGATATTTTAGGCCCACCTATCAGATATACATTTTTAGTTCTTGTACTCTAATTGGCAGCAACGTGGCAAGGCATGCATTTAATTTACCAACTAAAAGTGGTGCTTGTAAGTTTCATTAATTAAATTGAACTTATAAGTAAACTTTGCAATTCGAGTATTTATTACTACGACCTCAGAAGTCACCACCCCCATGTTTTATCGTCATTTGGTACATGGTTATATGAAAAATATTAACTAAATTACAAACTCATCTTTTATTCTTGACTACTTGGTTAAAACGATTATGCATTTGTGTTATTGTGGAGATCTTAAATGTATTATATTCGTAATATTGTAAGCCCCTATTTAACATTTTTAGTTTATAACAACGATTTAATTGATAATGTTTTGATAATTTTGAGCTGCCTGTAAAATGTTAATTTTTCCTACTGATTGTGCAAACAGCCCTGGGCTGTCTTTAAAACCTAGTGCGTGCCTCATTTTGTACGTCTACACTTTACATGTCATTTCATCGTGAAGGTCATAAAAATATTCGAGATATATTTATTATTACATGTTCACTTATCATGAGAAATAATGATAAATGTGTCTCACAGTGCATTATGTCACGTTTCAGTGGGAACCATTTCCATCATCAGTGTACAGGAGATTGGCAGATTTATATTACTAACTCTCCAACTGTGAGACTATAACCTCTTCCATTTGATTTAAATTCTCCCCTAATATATTTTTGTTTTTATTTATATTCCCTTTTTATACTTATACATGGACATACACATATTTGAAAAATCTAGTATATTACTGTACAAAATTATAGTTATTTTTAAATGACAAATTCAATTCAAGACCGCTAATACATGAAGAGTTGTACTAAACCAGTTTCTATCGTCCATTTTATATACTGTGCAACGGTAGGCCTATAATTCTTCTTATTACAGTTGTGTAGTACTTAAAACTCTTGTTTAATTAAACCAAATATTTTTATAACTTTAATTAGGATTTAAGTTTCAGGTTTTCTTTAGTCCACATATATATTGTGTTTAAATCTGTGTGTTATTTATGGATGTAAAATATTGATTAATTCATTACAAAACACAAGAAATTAACTATTTTAATTTTCTTTAAAAAAATTTGCGTTATTCCAGGTTACTGCAATTCTATAGCATAAAGGTCCTAATCCTCTCTTCATCGACAAAGATGTTTATTCACACTTATATTTTGTTTTTCACACAACGTTTTATTCATATTATCCAAATTAATTTATGTTCAGAATACCTATTAAAATTAGATCTTCAATAATATATAAAACTGCACGCAAGCCCCAAATTGTGCATGTTGTCTTCTTTTAATTTCATTCCTCTAAAACGCTACATGAATTTATTTCAATATTCAAACATTCTTTATTCATTCTAAATAGTTATTTAAAAAGTTTAAAGGTTAATATCTACAGATATGTGCTCTTTGAAATGATTTTATTGCCGAGTATCAAAGAAAAGATTAACAAAAAGCTATACGTTGTTTTTATGTTTATAGAATTGTGATAATGTCAAAACTGAATAACTGTTTTCTTTGTTTTAATTGGAAATTAGTAATTGTTTATAAAAAAGTAACAACATGGACGTAAACTAAAACGTTATACTCCATTTCAAAAGGTAAACGAGTTACTGCTACAATTATGGCAAGTGAATAATCAATGAAGCGAAATCCTTTGTAAGTATCTCTGCCAACAAAAAAGCATTTGTTCATTGCTTATATCACTAAGCTTCTGTGTTTGTTTAATCTCAAAGACTGAAATTTGCTACATTTTGTAATTAACTGGCATAAAATGTGTACACTGGTGACTTTGAGTTTGTCTGCTTTGGCAATCATAGTTTTTTACATGGTGATAACTTCGTTCTTTTCTAGCATTAAGAATTATTAGCTGAGCTTTAGAGAACACAAGAGACTAAATAATTTTTTTCATATCTATATATTTCTCTGTCAATATATCGATCTGTCTGCCCGATATCATGCAAACCAAATGTTTATAAGAATATTAAAGAATAGCTTCTATGTTGGTGCATAGAAACATGTTTGGACCATGGAATTTGGCTGAGCATTTCATTGTCTATCACTGGAAAAAACACTTGAAATTTTGAATTTGAATATGAAGTTGTGAAACTATGATAACTGTGAAGTGTTGGATTTATAATGTGGTGGCATTTTGAAGTACGATAGGGTGAAACTATAAAGTAGTGAAACTATGAAGTGGTGGGTCTATGAAGTGACGATCATTAATTAATTGGATATATGAAGTGGTAGAACCATAAAGTGGTGGATCATGACGTGTTGAACCTACAAAGTGGTGGAACGATTAAATGTTGAATCTATAAAGTGGTGAGACCTATGAAGTGGATAATAATATAACAGTTGGATCTATGAAGTGGTGGATCTATGAAGGGTTTGTTCTATAAAGCGGTGAAACTATCAACGTGTGGAATTGTGAAGTGTTGGATCTTTGAAGTGGTGGAATTGTGAAATAATGGACTAATGCAGAGGTTTTACGATGAAGTGGTCTGACCCACTACTTCTCCTGCAAATAATACTAATAAATAATTGTAATTTAAAACGTGTATTTGCATTAGGCATTATGATGTAATGTAGTGAAATCAGAATGGCAGAATATATTGCCTTTAGTTTGGTGACTAGTTGATTAGATAGGTTTAACATGGTACAAATGACTTTTGTTCCAATTATCTTTTGATTTGGTTGTTTAAAAAATAGAACATGAATAAAAATTCATTAACTTTAAGGAAAGGTAAATGCTCTTTATTTCATAAATATTTACTTATATATTATAATTACAAAATGAATTTGTCAAATTTTTCAAACCCTTAAAGTTGTATTTCAATAATTAAACGTTATAGAACAAACCTGTTACATTAAATGCTTTACAAATAATTAAATCTCAATTATTCCACTTGAAAGTGTGATGATTACTATCCAAATAGTCCTAACTTATTGTATTTGAGAATGATGTACTTAAATATACCAAGTTCATTAGAGATCTAAAAGTAGTGAAAATTTTCAGTTTGACGTCGTTTACAACTAAGCAAAGTTTGTCTCTTATTTATTAAAAAGAATAAAATTTAAATCAAGTTATTAATTTTGTATACATTTCCATGTATACGGCCTTTTTTACCTTACCAACGACTCAATACGGAGAACAAACTTCAAGATTGCTTAAAGCAAATATATCAAAATATTACAAATAGTTGGAAAAAATCTTTGATTTTAGAATATTCAAATATTTTGTAACATACCGTCAGGATTAAGGGGGTTTCATCACATTGAATTTTTATAATTAAACACTTGAAAATCTTCATGAATATTCAGTATGAAATATCAAGATGAGACCTGAATATTAAACCTATATTTTCCATTTTTTCTGAAAGGGTGATATAATTTCCATTGGATCTAACCTTGTATTAAACACACTAAGTAAAATAAATAGTCACTTCTGAATACCTAATGACCATAATAATACTTTTATCTGAAGATATTTTTAAAACTCCTCGTATCCGACATCAAACTCTTAGTACCAATGCATATCAATCATTCCCAACAAAATCTAATTTCTGTGCTGACTTCTACACACGTTTAGATCAAAATGCTATATTAAATACAAAGGCTACACTATCATAAAAGTTCAATATTCTTAATAATCATAACGATAAGTAAATGTCTGTTGCTGATAGTTTTAGACTAGCGTTGATGGTTTCATAACTAAAATGTCTTCCGATTCACATGGATTCGAAATATTTCTTACACAATTAATTTCTTTAAATACTTGAGCCTCGTTGTAGAGAGCCATTTACGGTCTACAGATTCTGTTTTGCTTTAACATCTTTGGCTGAAGGTGGCTGTCACAACGAGCCCGGATTGTTTTAAGAATTTAGTTATTGTGTAAGCAATGTTTTGACCTGGTGTGACCGGAATACTTTGCTAGTTATGTTGCTAGTCACACTTATAATATTTAAACACCATGAGCTGTAAAATCTGAAATAAATCATACTTTTATTGATTCATTAACTGATATTTTAAAGCCATAACCAATAAAACACAAGTTATTTTGACCCTATAAACCCCTATAAAGGGAGTCCCCTGTAAACCCTCAAAGCCGAGAAGGAATAAACCCCTGGAGGCGGTAGTCTATGAAGTAACTAAGCCTGGGATTAATTTAATAAAGTATTTACAAATCATAATAGCAAAATTTGTGTTTCTTTCATGAGTTTGACATAATATACTAAAACTCTAGACCATATGCGTAAAGATGATGGAAATTGGGCACGCATGTTATAAACTAACCGTATGGAATATTTCACATACGTAATCTTTGTCAGCGATAACGTACACTAGGCCTGAAATTATCTTCCTCAATAAAAGGCTTCATATTACTCAACATCAAACCGTTCGTTTTGATCTCAAAGCCTTACATTTCCTTCACTCTCGGGTTTTCTGAGATCAAAGAGGCTAATATTGGCGTTTGGACGTCCATCTGCTTTTGACAGTCAGGAAATTGTGCTTTCATCAAAAATGAATTCTTTATCTCGAAGGCAGCATTGCATGAATATTTTATTTCTTTTCTCATAGAATAGAATTCAGGAGATAACATCAGTAATTTCAATGCCACACGCCATGGAATAAAACCTTAAATATAAATTTTTTTATCCCTTATATACGTTTACATATTATCTCTTTAGTTTTCTGAGATGTTTTAAAGTATTTTATACACACATATATTATAAGCTGTTATCTAAATGAAGAGTTCTTGATCTTTTTAGATACATATTTATTACTACTCTCAATTTTTAAAATCCTTTAAAATTTTGGTATTAGAAATGGATTATTTGAAAGGATAACGGAGTTTCGAAAATGATAGAAGACGGTTTCCAGTCTTCCGAACGGAATTTTCCTTTTTGTAACTTATCAATCAATCAATGCTTATTGCAGGTACATGATTTAAACTAGAGTTCAGAGTTAAAATTTTGTACATTCTCACCATATTAGGATCTCCTGATTGGGGGATCTCTTAGTCAAATTCCAAAAACTCGGCAACATCATAAAATGCTTGCGAGGCTAAAAAGCGTTTCAAACGAGGTTTTAGTTCATGGGGTGCTGCTGCTGCGACATTCTTTACCCTATTGGGCAGCTTGTTGATGAAGTGAACACCTGCCTGTGAGGGCGTTTAGTGTTTACCAGTTTGGTATTTTCCTCTGCCTCTGGTCTCATAAGAGTTAATGTCTTTTGAGAGTTAATTTGTCATCGCACATTTTGCTCATATAACGATTGTAAACGTCTAAAATGCTGAAATTCTCCTTATCCATTATTATGTTGCTAAATAATATAATAATACGATTTTTAGATATTAAGACTATTTAAATACGTAAACACCTATAATCAAAATCAATTAATCCATCCCTATAATACAGGAAATCGATTAAAAGACATAAAGATGTAATTTTTAAAAATTAATAGAAAACCATTGTATCTATATAAATTTGTCATGTGAAATTGATGAACATAAAAGACAGATATTACATGCGCATTAGTTACGTTGAAGGAAATGGTAGTGGAAATGAACTAACAAGTGAACTGTCTAATTTAAACTCTGATTGGATAGCGCCGTCTGATACACTACAAAGGGTAATCTAATCCTTAAAGTGTTGCAGACAGAGTGAATAGATAATTTCCTTCTGAATTTAGTTTACTTTGATATTCATGCTCACTCTGCAACAGGACTAGAACTTAACTAATATATTCACTCACTTTGACGCCCCAACTAAGTATATACTAGTTTCAAATGTGATGAAAATAATTTTAAAAAGAACATCTTCTGGCTTTGATAGTTTGAATGTAACTATAAAGCTGGTTACTACCGGTTCTCCTCAAGAAATGTTTGCCTAAGTGTTCAAACAAAATACTGTGGTTTAAATAAAAGTATTCACTCAATCTTTTATGAAATAATTACAAAATTTTTTGGGCATAAACGTGGTGACATGTTTCAACAAAAGCGTCGTTTTCAGATAAACTGTTTGGTTATTAAAAAGAAAAACGCACAAAAGAATAATTTTACAAGTTTAACGTATATAGGTTGAAATAATACACTCAATGCTACAAGCATGTTATTGAGTTTGTTATTGCACTTAATGTAATAAATTGTCGAATCTTGTTAACACAAAATTTTAGATAACTGAGATAAAATGGATGACGCTTCCATAGTTCTCCAATTTCCTGTCTACCAATCTTTGCCTTTCCAGGTCTCTAAAGTCGCGGATTACTTCCGCGCCTTAGTATATTACAGTCAGTGTTCCGCCAGTTTCTGTCACTATTTCTCTTTTATTCTGAATTGTATAGAGAAACATTTATTCCAATTATTCAAGGTATATATACTACGTTTAAAACTAAAAATGCAACATGTTTTTTGTTGTATATTCAGGGTGTCCCATAAATAACTGGACAAAGGTATATAACATTATTGGTCAGATCAAAACACAGACATTTCACCACATTATCATGGGTCTCCGGTGCTTAATACCCATTTGTTTGTCTGTATGTCTTTTTGGTAAAAAAATTAATATGTTAAAAAATAATATATTAAATTCTACCAAATATTGGTAAAATGTGTATGCTAACAAGACCAGTTACTACAAAAAATATTATTATATTATATTTAATAATTTAAAAATAGTAGCCTTAACAAAATTCCAACTTTTAATATATTAAAACTAGCAAATGCACTAAATAATTACAAGAATGACATTTTTATTGGATTTCAATAGAACTCTAATGACACCAACATTGTTTGAATAAAATAATTAATAACTGAATTAGGGAAAATTTACTGTGACAAGACACGGTCTGCATTGTGATTCTTAGTGAATATCCAACAATACAAAAATTAAATAAACGGCAGCTCCATGATCGTATGTCTATTTTTTACTCTTGTTATTCTTTAGTGTACTGTTTGTTTAGAGATATAAAAAGTTACTACATTTAAATAGCCGCCATTTTGAAAATATTAAAAGATAATACCACAATATTGTTTATACTACCTGGCTTTGTTACCATACATATTTGGCCCTAATTTGGTAGGATGTAATTTATTAATTTTTAACAAATTATTTTTTTATAAAAAGTCGTCGATACAGATGCACAGGCGGGAAACTAAGCACCGGAGACTTGTGATCATACGTGAAATATCTTTGTCTTGATCTGACCTTGGTGTGATACCTATTGTTCAGATAGTTGCAGAGCATCCTGTATATAGCTCCTCTTACCAATATTTCCCCCCCCCTTAAAGGAAGAACATTCTTCTTGGATAGGTTGGTAAGTCTTCAGGTAGGATCGGCTCTCGAATGGAGCTTGTAGCTCTTGAGTAGGGTGTTTGATCCTCGCGTAGGGCGGTATATCCTCAAAGTTAAATACAAAGAATTACTTATTTTACCAGAAGAAGTTAGGATCAAAAGTCCTCTATAACACAACCTGAGGACCAACGGCTAAAAGGTGACTTCCGAACCACCAGCAATGGCCGAGCAGGCCGGCCGCTTGCAAGAACATGATCGCTCAGCAGTCACCCATCCAAGCAGCAGCCACGTTGCTTGATCTGATTATCTTGCGATAACCGCCATATCCGCTGTACTGCGGTCATTGGATCCTCGGGTAGGGTGGCAAGCTCTTGGGTAGGACGATTGACCCTCGGGTAGAGCGGTTAGCTCTCGGGTAGGGTGTTTGTTCCTCGAATGGGGAGACAGTCAGCTAGTTAGGTTATGTATGGTTTTGTTAGCTTGATAAAGAAAGTAACCTTACTTATTCACTGTTATTCTAATATTTTTAATTATTTCAAATATTACTATTTTAGGTCTAAAGGGTCTCAGGAATTTACTCCCTCATGCAGTAATTTTGCTTATTGGGTCTTTTCTCACATTTATCTCTAATGTCAATATTTTTTACGGAAGAACTTTTCTATAAATAATTCACAATTAATGTGAAGAGGTCATTTTAAACATTTCCCACTATTTATTTAGTATGAATTATTTGTTTTCCTAAAACAACCTGAACAGTACTCCACAGCAAATTAAGTCCATTTGATTACAAAAGTTCTGTCTGTTAACCCATCCATTAATATACCTAAATTAAAACTAACTCATTTATCTTTAATGATAACGGTTATTTTACTAAGGGTATTAAACGAGAAATTAAAACAGCAGGATTCCCATAATCCTCAGCGTGGCGTTTATTAATTACTACCTTGTTATTTTGCCTTCCGCTGAGTTCATTACATCGCAGCATATCGCATTTAAATTTTAGATGAGTTTTACCACACTTCGCGAACAACAAGGAACAAATTCAAATTCAAATTCAAATTCTTTATTCAGCATGTAGACAGAGTTAACAATGTATATGCCAAGTCAACAAATTATAACAAAATATAATAATGTCTCTCAATAAAATAATTTTACTTTTTCAAGTTTACACTATCTTATCAGCTAAAAAGTCCGTAACAGAATAGTAAGCCTTCTCGATCAACAACCATTTCAATTTTTTTCTAAAAACTGTGTAATCTTGGACTAATCTTAAGCTTAATGGAAGACTGTTAAAAAGAATTACTGCTGAATATTTTAAATGATTTTCAAAAAATGAGGTGAAGTGTGGCGGGATATTCATAATGCATCTGGGTTTACTTCTTGTTCCATACATGTGAGTCGGAAAAAATCTATTAAAAAGGTGAAAGTTTTTATGAAGAAATGATAAGGTTTCCAGAATATAAATGGAAGGAAAAGTTAAAAGTTTGTTGGAGGAAAAAAGGTTAGCACATGAGGTTCTGGATGGGACATGACAAATTATTCTTAAAGCTTTCTTTTGAAGCCTAAACACAGACTTAGTTTTGGTGCTTTCAGAACCCCAAATTGAAACCCCGTAAGATATGAATGGATAGATGATGCCATAATAAGTAGCAGTAAGAATTTCAGTTGATGCAAAACGAGCCAGATTTCTGAGCACAAAAATACCCTGACTCAGCTTCCTACATACATGCTCTATGTGGAGATGGAAAGACAAATTGCAGTCAATAATAAGGCCAAGAAATTTTACGGAGCATTCTGAGAAAACAGCTTCATCACCCAAATGAATACTGAGCAAACTTTTGCTTGAATGGCTGTTAATTGAAAATTCAATGAGTGTAGTTTTTGAGACATTTACCTGAAGACTGTTTTGCTCAAGCCAATTAACAAGTGCATTCCCTTCTAAGAATGTGTCGAGTTCCAGGTGATCTCTGGAGGAATTAGAAAACGTTAGTGACGTGTCATCTGCATATAGGCACAAGTTTGGCACAGTTAAGCCCTTACAAAGATCGTTGATAAAGATTAAAAAAAGGACAGGCGTTTATTTATTTAAAAAAAATTAAAAGTAAAATAAACTTGTAATATTTTTCAAATGTAATTTCTAAATTTAATTTACGCCCTTTAATTAATGTTAATTTTTTTTTAATATCCGTTACTCTAATAAGGCATTATGTAAATAGGCTATACAGTAACAATACTTTTATTAATCTCAAATCACTTTTCATTCAAAAATATAATGAGTTTGTATTGCAATTTCTCCTGATTTTTAATCAATCCCTGTTGTACATTCATTAAAACTCAAACAATACACATAGAAAAGAGGCTGTGCCATTTCATTAATTTTCTTGAATTGTTTAAGAAACCTTGAAGAAACTTTTCGTAAGTAAGTAAGTAATATACATTTTACAAAAACTGTATATTTTTGTAAACACGTATTCCTACAGCTTCTCTTAATTAGAATTGAGCAGTTATCAAACTGATCCTTGATAATCTAGTATTGTATTAAATGTAAAGACAAGTTATAGTAGATAACCTGGTCTGTAGCTAGAGCTTTATTTATTTATTTATTTATTTATTGTATACGGTTAACACCATTTTATATTACATGATAAATTTACAGTTTGGATTTAGATGGCTAACAATACAGGCATCTAATTCTATGTATATGAGGTTACCTCCGCCCTTATTACTATTAAATACATACTCTTATAGACCAAACACAAATTAACAGACCATGCAATTGATTTAAATAAATAATTAAAAAGACGTAGTAAATCATTACAAGCATTAAGAAACCTTATTATATTATAATATATACAGAAATGGTTCTAATCAACAGGCAAGTTCAAAATATGTCTACACTCTACAAATTCCAGAATAAACAGATCACCATTCAAAAATAAAACTTGGAGAGTTCCTTTTTAAAAGTTACCTCAGACATAGTAAAGAAATCAATGTGATCTGGTAAGCTATTTCCCAGGCGGTGAAGACCAACACACATGATTCTTTGCATAATTGTTGAACAAGTATGCTATTCAACGCTAATATCGCAACATATTTTAACCTACCGGATTAGTGGTATTCTTACAAGAATGATCGCAATAGCCTGTCTTCTTTCTCAGAATTTTCCAATAAACGAGAAAATGAACACTAACCAAATATCTGCCTAAAATAAAATCCAAAAATCCCACTTCTGGTTTTTAATTACAAACAGTTTTAATAATCCTGAGTATTAAATACAGCGCAGTTAACAACTTTTTATATTACTTTAATTTAATACTCCAGATTATAGATGGCATAAGTGTTATTGGTCATAAAGCTGCAATAAAAAACAGTATGTTTTTTTCCTATATTGTTTCATTACGGCAGAATTTTGTGGGTTGTTAAATAAGATTTCAGTATTATAAACCCTTCTATAAATGAAGTAAAACCTTTTAAAAAAAACTTTCAATACAAATTTACATTTTCTGTGTGTTTAAGCTAACAGACAAAACTGAACTTTTAGTGCCATAAAAAGATTTTGCCTGATCCTCTCACCATATTTTACATGTATTAAAAAGTTTTAATTACCTTTAGAATACTATTTATAAAGAAATAGCTACATTATTTTCTCAATAGCTAAATTCTATAAGATCGAATTTATTATTTCTGGTCAGTGACGTAAACAAGGGAGGTGTTATGGATATTATAACTTCCACTCCATTATGTCTCATACAGGACTTTCAAAATATAGTTAAATAGAAACAGTTTTTTTTATCCATTAATTTTGGATTTTCCTTTTAGGATTAAAATTAAAATTATATCCTTCAAATAGCAAAATAACCGAAATGTTTCTACCACTAGTTTCAGTTTTGGATATAAAATTCTACCATCAAACTAGAACATAACATAGAGTACAACGAATGGCTTTACTTTTGCTGTTTTAAGTTCTGTTTGCTGTTTAAGTTCGTGCACTGTATTTTCGTAACAAAGTTCACGAAACACAACAAACACATTTACCCAATTCACACAGCAACATTAAAACTTTGTAGGCTAAGTTTACACAACACAACACCAAACCGCTACATGAATAATTAGAGGACAAGTTACGGCATTACCAACCCTGTACTGTACTCGGCGTTATCGGTAGTAACAGCAGGAACAGCTGATCCTGGTTTAGGTTAAAAATTAGGCCATGAGCCTAAAATCAATTTTTATAACAAAAACCATTCGAACTGAGTTTTTTTTTCAAACCAATAGAAGATTTTTCCTAAAAATAAATATCAAACGTGAGTTGAGTAGATTTTTATGGAGATCGAAAAGGGCATCAAAGGTTTAAAAATAACCGCCCATTTAAAAATATGTATAATCAAGTAAATAAACTTTAAATAAAAGTCGGAAAATCATTTCATGACCCAAAAAGTGGCAAATTTCAGGTTTTCCAAATTATAAAAATTATATTCTTGTAACAATTACCTTTTCACATTTCTATACCTTCCCATTTCGATCTTCTACAAAACTTGCACGGCTGACGATTGATTCCCTTTTTAGGAAAACATCCACTATCGATCTTCAAGCACTAGGATTCCAGGTTGTGTGCTTAGAGGCAATGAAATCTGATTATCAGCTCCTATACTATGATGTTGGACTGGAAATTCTGGAAATTTAATTTTTTGTTGCTTTTCAAGATTTCCTTATTACAAGTGTTGTGAAAAACTTCATTTTTTTAGTTAGATGTCACATTTAACAAAACATTTTTTAAACTCCTAATTAGAATTCAATATAACCATTTTCTCAGTTGATTTGGTTGTACATGAGTACAAACTCTCTCGTTAAATATCCTTACACTTTGAAAATCCTTAGCATATTACTGTTTCTGTATTGACGCCTAAACTATCGTTGCATACTTCACATAAAAGGTATTTTCAGATTGGTATCATTTTTTATCTTCCAACAATATAAAGGAGGGTATTTTTGGCAGATATTATCAACTGATCAAAGATCAAATACTAGTGCACATTGGAAACACTCCTTGAACATTTTCCTACATTAAACAAATTTTGAAAAGTATCTCATTATGAAAGCTGTTGATTTAACTTAATAATGTTTCACTGTGAATTAGTAATATCCCACATAATTCATTCTAATAATCGCGCTGAAAAGGTTTCTTATTAAAATATGTTTAACACGATAGATGCCTTGTACTACAAGGTGCATTGCGCTGCATCGGGAGTGACAGGATATTCTGGATAGCATATGTTGGGAATAGGGGCCGCCTCCTGTCGAGGTTCATGAGGAAGATTTTAGGGCACTAATCTCAAGTTATGCCTCATAGAGAGAAGGATAAGCCACTCTGAACCAGCCTCTCCTGCCAGAGCAGGTAGGGGGTGGCACACACTCATGTCTAGGTTAGCAAGAACCCTTGACACCTAGGGAACGAACCCCAGCAACTTCAACAGTCATATCCCGCAGTGTACTAGACCTATGGAATTACCCTTGCACCCCAGAATCTTAACACTTTCTGTTAGTGCCGCTCCTGGACATCCATAAGGTTGCCCAGATTTAAGTGACACATCGGTTTTTGCTGTGCCCAGTGTGAGTTCTCCTGGAAGGTACAAACCAGCCAGAAGTGATCCCTGCTGGGTTTATATTTTTAACCATTAGCCATAGACCAATGAGAGAATCACATAACAGGATGGAGGGATTGGTATATCATAAGATAAGCAATACTGTGAATGCTGAGTTTCCTATTAATGCTGCGTCTGGAATCTGATTCTGTCACAGACTTGACTCCTAGAACCTGGAGTCATATCCTTTTGAAGATATCCAGAATATTCGGTGACGAAGAAGCTTAAAATTAGCTCTTTACATCGTTTCGACTTCAGAGACACTTAGATTACAAAATATAGTGTAATTTAGGAAAATACGTACTCTCATTGTCTCATCAGGTCCACAACTCAGATTCAAAACGCTGCACTAACAGGAGGGGGAACTGAAACTAAACTCAACATCCCCATTGAATCCAACTCTTCCACTGTAGCTATTTAGTACGAGTGCAATACTGATACTCCTTTGCTTTAAGTTTGCGAGACGAGTGATTGAAATTATAGTAGGATTTAGGACACTTGCCATCATACAAAAAGTATAATACTACGTTTCGAATATTGAAATCAACCCTCTTCCTTAGGTTTAAAACCCCAAATAAATTTTAACAGTTCGCAAACTAAAACTTGCTACTATATAACAAACACAAAGGCATGAGATCACTAATTAATTAAAATCAAAATATCACCATAATTAAGTGATACCTGACTGGTTGAAGAACTGCATGAAATCCAGACGGGAGAGAATGAACACAAACGATGTCACTGCACATAAGCCAAGAGGCATCACTTCCAGTTTAAGTGACAGTTCATTCCTTCACTTTTAATGTGTCATGCCTTTTAACACTGAAGAAGGAGGTAGATCTCAAATTTCGAAACGTAGGATTATACTAACGACGGCAAATGTCCAAAGTCATATTTGTAATCTTAATTAGGGACAGAATCGTACTCATCTGCCTCCCACTTGATACACTAATCAAACAGGTATTAATGCCTTAACCTGTATTTATAATTTCAAAATATTAAGATCATCAGATTCTTACTACATCTACGAACGTAATTCCGTGTTATTACTTTATAGCTCTTGCAGTTTTCGATCACAGAAAGTAAAGTTAGTTTACATTTTGGTGCAAATAACGTGTATTATACAGCAAACCTCTCATAGCGCAGCGGTTGAGTTCCACCGTTTACCGGAGCAATATATCCGGAACATTATAAACGGTTTGTGCTCGAGACCGAGAAATTGGTTTATCCCAAACCAGTCCCTTGAGTCTACAATTCTTTGCCAAATATTGAACATACCTATGACTATTACACAATTGTTTTGTTTAATATATTAAACTATTGGAAAAACCTTTTACCATATTGCTCTTAGTTTGCATTAATGTGCTTTGCATAAAATCACTACTGAACAAATTATTTGTTTCGTTAAAAGTATTACCCCTTTCGTCCCAAAATTATCGGAAGCATAATCATCATTTTGGAACGTCTCTTTTCCTCTTAAACATTTTTAAAGCAACCATTGTTAAAACGCCATTATTTAATGTGCTTAAGGTAATTTAAGTAATTTTAAAGCATAAATATTTTAAATGTATACAGATTTATTTTTATACTCTCTTATTTTTGTAATTTACGAAATGGCCACTACAGCGTCTTATTGTAAATGATAGCTATTATAGCGTTTTATAAGCTATTATTTAAGTTGTAGTTTATGTATACACGTGGTGCCAAAAAAGTTAAGAAAATTTTGTGATAAGATCCTTTTTCTGTATAAGAATTTATGTTAGAAACTAACTACGTCTTGGAAAATATATTTTTTTCTGTTTGGTGACCTGCTAAATGTTAAATTTTTATTTGTTTTTAAATTTTTGCTACTTATTATATTAGTTTGGTTTAAGTTATATGTCAGCTGTTGCTCGTATTAATTTAATTATTATATGCAAATTGTTGTTATTATTTAACTATTATTCAATATTATTAATTATTAGTAATTATACTTATTGTAGGTTGACGTTATTCATTGTACAATGTACATTTTATTGAATAAAGGATTTTTGAATTTTAATTTGAATAGACATCCCTTATAGTGTTCGCTTGTGGCTGGTAGCTGAACCTACACTGAGTGAAAAAAATCATTAGGTCACTTAAATCTGGGCAACCTTATGAATGATTACGAGCAACACATCACTAACCACTAATGACGAGATAATGAAATGGAAGGGTAGATCGATAGGTCTAATCTACTACAGGAGATAACTTTTGGTATGGTGGGGCTACCTAGCCTAGACTTAAGGGCGTTCTAACCCCTTCACGCTTTGACTGAAAAGGCTGGTACAGAGCTGGCTTGTCCTTTTCCTAAGAAGACATGACTGAGATTTATACCAAACATCGATCCTAATCTTAAAAAAAACAGCCTCTACCTTATACATCCAGAACATCAAATTACTTAGAAAACAGCGCAAATGTCTTATAGGACTAATTACTTCTTAGGTTCTTGTCATAAGCAAACCATATATGAAAAATAAAAAGGCTTTCCAGTAAAGCGGTATTAGCGTGATTTCGATGAATTTTAAAAGAGAAATCAATCACTATCAGTACGGAGTACATAGTGGTACTAAATGTGTTCCGGGAAGGCAATCGCCGAACAATCGGCTTTATACATTCTGAAATGTAATCAGCAAATTCCAGCTAAACACTACTACAAACCATACCCGTTAATGCTCTGATCGTTACAATTGTGTAGGGCTCCTATGTAAGAATGCTTCAGAAATTAAAGGATGCTTTTTTTATTTGTCAATTAAAGTATGTTTGAGGATATGTTTATAAAGCGCTGACCTGGGTGTTGATCAATCAGTTATTGGATGAGCGTTAGCGAAGTCTATAACTCGAGCTGGTTTATCACTCAATCTAATTAACGTATGTTTCTACACACGATACCTCGAAAACAAGTTATTTACGGACTTGCAATTTCGCATAGTTTCATTTCTATATATCGATAATATTGCAAGTCACTCCATGGATTTTGACTGAGCGGTAGCAAATATTTTTACATTGGTTGTAAGATTTCACCAAAGAAATAGCAGGACAAATGAATTTGTAAACTGACTCATTGCGGACAGATGGACTAGCGCACAATCATACATAATAAAATTATAGCCGGCAGATAAGAACTAGTTATTCTGAATAACAATATTTTTATAACAAATATTTTTATTCACGTTGCGAATATGTGGAAAGATTCAGGAAATCAAAGATACAATAATACCCATCGTGACTTAAGAGAGAGAGAGAGAGAGAGAGAGAGAGAGAGAGAGAGAGAGAGAGAGAGAGAGAGAGAGAGAGAGAGAGAGAGAGAGAGACTTTGATACTTTCTTTATTTATCCTGCCATGGTTAGACCAATGGTCCACTCCACCACCATGGCAGGCAACAAATATTCATATGTAATACAATGTTTGAGCAGTAGCCTGATTTTACAAATTACATTTCTTTATATCAATTACCTTATTCTATTTTATTATGTGTAATCAAACTAACTGTTTTTTTCTCTACAACAATATTGTTACTTAAATTATATATCCTATATATATCCTATATATATATATATATATATATATATATATATATATATATATAATCTTATCACTTAAATATATTACTACTTATTCTACTACTATATTATATACTTTACTATATTCTTCCCTTGATTTAAATTCAGTGACGCATTTCAAATGAAACGATAAATTACATTTAACACACACACATTTATACGCATTGTGTGAAAAACCTTTGTTACAAGTCTGGCAACATAATTTCTTATTAGTCCCTGTAGAGCTTGTGTCCGAATCAGTTTCTGAACCGCCTTTAACACTTTTGCTTGGAATCTTAGTACTTACAGATTTAACACCTACAGATCTGATAGGAGTATCATCATCTTTCAACTGTTTTTTTAAATTGCACGAAACACATTTCCATCCAGAATTGGTATTCAATATATACTCATAGTCTTCGTCAGTAATTAGAAATTCCTTACCACTTTGTAAACAGCTTAAATGAAAAACAAGTGAACACTCAGTACACTTGTCTTTTCTCGTCTTTGTCAATAACACTATTACACTGATAACACTTCATAATGACTGAAAAACAGCAATAACAGCGCAAAAGTCAATACAGTATAGACAGTATAGAACAAGGCACAGAGCGTCCGACAAACGATGTGTACGCCACGGCCGCCAGGCTACTACTGAGAGAGAGGGAGAGAGGGAGAGAGAGAGAAGAGAGAGAGAGAGGGGGGGGGAGAGGGAGAGGGGGAGAGAGAAAGGGGGAGGGGAGGGGAGGGGAGGGGAGGGGAGGGGGGGGGGGAGAGGAGAGAGAGAGAGAGAGAGAGAGAGAGAGAGAGAGAGAGAGAGAGAGAGAGAGAGAGAGAGAGAGAGAGAGAGAGAGAGACTACAATGATATCGATATTCATGCTTTAGCTTTAGATGGGAGGGCATCATTTACTGGTGGAGTCAATCTCAAGACCAGTTTTTACTTATAAAGCAGAAGATTTTGCAAATGGAGAGATTTCGTTTACGAATTAGTATTACATTGTGATGGTTAGTACCATTCAGTTGAAGCTAAACTGGACTGGATACTGCAAAATATAATATGTCACATATCTGGGTAAGTCTATGGAGTCCATGAGTGGCACATCACCAACGGCTAATGTCGAAATATTAGGGTGGAAAGGTGGATCGATGGGTCTTAATACTCTACTGCGGTGGATTGAAAGTTAACGGCTGTTGCTAGCCTGGACGTGAGGGAGTTCTGTCTCCTGCCCGCTTTGACTGGAGAGGCTGGAACAGACCTGGCCTCCCTTCTACCAAGATGACATGACTAAGATATAGACCGGTACCCTCATCAGATCTCTACAGGAGGCGGTTTCTAACCCAAACCTTAGACCTCCTGAATATAATGTCATTCTTAAGGCAAGCATAACTTTATTTTATAACTTTTATGTATGTACATTAGCTTAATTGTTGATCTTGTGTTCATCAAGGGCATTGACAGTGAGTTTGGCGTATGATATTGTCATGATGTTGCAACTTTGCAGGATTATGTGTTGAGAGAGAGTGTGTTTTGAGGGTGGTAAATGTAGGGACAGGAAAGGGGAAGGGGGAGAGAGAGATTATGTTGAATATGTGTGACGTGAGTGTATGGATGTGTGGTGAGGTTCCACGCCTCCTAACAAACTATCATCGGTATTATCTTTTTCTTTAATACTGATGTCAATATCTATTAATCATTCATCATCACATAATCATTTCTGACGTTGTTATCTGGTAGCTATCTTATTGCGTAACACTTGCTTTGTTGTAGCTATGATGTATTTTTTCCTTTTTTCTTATATTTCGAGTATAAATACATTAGTACATATTTATATTGCAAATTTCATGTTTTCATTACTTATACTGTTAATTAGTATATATTAATGATGCTGATCGCGTCTTGATGACTACACACAGGATAGGCCCATTTGGAGATCATTTCTTGTTTTGTACACTATATACTGTGATCTGAGTTTCTATGAGGAAATAAATATTAATTCATTCATTCATTCAAGCGCAAAGGCCCTTCTAGGACAGAGATTTCTCAGCCTCTTGTCAAAAAAAGGCACAGCCGGAAGTTTAGATCTCCAATCCGTCTCTTAAACCTGTAATATACGCACATATTACCGTTATCACATAAAAAATAAAATATTGAGAAGATAGTATGAAATCTATACTAATATAAATCGTAGAATATTTAGAACTCCAAAAGTATATAAATCGTCGTTTAAATGTTCATTTCGTCATAGCGGCCCTACATTTTTTAATAAGCTACCCTTGTCAATAAAAGAATCGGTAGGTCTAAGAACTTTTAGCAGTAAGCTAAAAAGATGATTGTTTTCTTTGAGTAATTTGTAATTATTTTTAATTATTGTAATTTAGAACAATAAACTTTAAAACTTTATTATTGTTAAAATACTTTTAATATTTTTTATTATTATTTGAATTGCTTTGTTAAATATAATAGTGTAATGGTGGCTGTATAATTTAATGTGTTTGTAGTGTGATACAAAGAACAGACGTCAAAGTGCGCGGTTCTGTGTCATTCAATTGCAAATCTGTACTCTAGTTTTGTTATTGTTATTTTTTTTTCAATCTGGCCACAATACTTGTAAACGTGGCCAGTTCTTATTCCGTAGAAAGAGTTTTTGTTCTTCTTATTGTAAAAAATGCTAGAATAAATCATTATTTCATTAATAAATAGGTTTTAATCGATGAACTAGTCAATTCGCACCACTTTTGACGTTCATCAACACCTTAAGTGGTTTTTATTATTGTGGCAAATATTTAAAAGTTTTAATTAAATTTTATTAGACCTTATGACCTTAGACCTTAAATAATATGCACACGGTTTAAGCAATCACTAAGCTTCTTGGACAAGGATCAGGTTTCACTGTTTACTGAATCGATATTCAGATATTTATCTGAGACTGAACAAACGATTTGTGCTTTAGACCGAGAAATTGGTTTTTCTCGAACCATTTCCTTGAGTCTACACCCACTCTTTGAATAATAATCGTATTATCTAAAATGGTAATCCTGATTTTACTTTCCGGATGCATAACTTGAACTATACAAAAGCGTTTATGAATATGAGAGTAATTAAAAGTATATTTGGCTTGATAAAGAATTTAACCAGCTGTTTCTCTTAAGCGATACATTTCAATTGTATCTGGTTAGCTGCAGTCCCATCATTGTTTTTTTCTGATCATTTTTCTTCCCTCTAGATCATAGGACCGGTAGCCACAAAAGGAAAAACTTTGGCTATTTGGACATTTTTATATAACGCAATTTTAAAAGTTACAGCAATCCCCCATCTTTACTGTACCAAAGACACTTAACCAGTTCAAAAGATAACTTTAACACCAGAAGGGTTGTTTAAACTCGTTTTATTCTCGGTAAGAATAATCTAAAAAACATAAGCACCAGAAAGGATACTTAAAATATAATAATTAAATTTCTGTAGGATTTAATTTAAAATTATACCTATTTAATCATTATTTACAATACTATTTATTTAAAGCTCAATGCTAATCTTTAGTTAGAACTTCGTCACATTTAGTCTGGTACTTACAGAACTAAACATTATCAAATCATTAGACAAAAAACAGTAAACAATATTTTTATTTAACTTTAAAGCTGTTTAGGATATATTTTTATGTGGTATTAATAAATTGCTATATGAAGCATAAATGAAGATATACTCGTATATAGCCTGAATAGAACTTGATTTACCAAAAGTTCCCCCACATCTAAAAACATTATAACACATTCAAATTGCTATCTTTACGCCGATGATACAGTCAACTCAAGAATGATAAACCAAATTAATCTTCACACCACATCGAAACATAACAGTTTTGAACTAAATTACCAGAAAAAAATTTAACATATCTGACTCACCGTGAACAAAAATCTCAAATTGACTAACCAAGTTACGATAACGTGAAGAAGAGTCTGCTGGAATCGACGGTCTGAAGCGGTTTTCCTTGTACCTGCCATTCATTGTTAAGGTTATGCTCATTAAGACTCTTTGATACTACCATACTTTTACTAATGTGACGTAGTGACATGGCCGATAGCAATCAGACAGACTCCAGCACGCTCGTGACTATTGTTTAGGTTTTTTTTAACCTTAGACTTCATGAGCACTTTACACAATATTTTCAGCAATTGCCACTCATGAAACTCCATCAACTAAGTAAATTCCAAATTCTTTCTTTTTTACATTTAATTATCAAAACCAAGTTTTATAATCATTTCAACTTTATCTCTGATATTAGTGAACGACCTACAAGAAGGAGAGCCACATTAATATCAATTCTAACCCATCGATCAACAATTTTAACAGGTCCTTTATTGTTCAGGCTTGTCGCCTCTGGAACGCTCTCCCTGATGATACTAAATTTATTGAGGACCGTGTACGCCTTGGAGCAGGTGTTATAGGCTTACTCCTGGGGGGTGCGTGAGATGACGGGTGGTGCTGCATTTTGCGTTCATGTAGTGAACTTGTGTGGTAGAGAGATGGAAAGTGCCTTAGCTTCTCGTTCTTCATTTTGAATTTTTCTTATATATATATATATATATATATATATATATATATATATATATATATATATATTATTTTAAGATTTCTCAAATTAATTTAAATATCGAAATTTTTACTTTAAATTTATTTAATTTTCTTTAGGTTAAGATATTTTATATTCTATTTAAAATATAAGTTTATAATTTACCGTACTTCTGTTAAACTACTGTAAATGCACTGTGTACGATATCGATTTGAGTGATATAGAGGTCTTGATAGCCTTAACTCGGCCCTTTTAATAAAATCATGTTTTTATTTAAATTAAACCCTGTAAAAATAGTCTTTACATGTTTTATAATACCAAATGTGTATCAAAACCAAAGTAATCACTCTATCTGACTATTAAATTACATAGCAGTGCCATTCAACTTGGGCATTCCAACAGAAAGAGACATTCAAAATCTATTATATATCAAGCAATCAATTAATAAAACTCTGAAAGGGTCTGTCTTGTTCTACAGTTTTTTTAACCTTTATTGAGTTACGAGTTATGCTTATTTTTCTTACTGACAAGTATTCAAAATTTAAAACTGTTTAATTGTTTAATTAGTTAAGTACAGTAAAAGATAACGGTACGCCACATCAAGTGTAACGTAGCAGAATTCACGGTTGTAAAACACCCATTGTCATTCTGGTAACTAGGCTACATGTGCCACTATACTACATGTTCAAATATTACATCAATATCGTAGCTAGGAAATCATTTTGGGGGAGGGTCCAGGCAACTGATATTTTCCTGTAGTGGACCTTAAAAGGTTTTGATTCTTTTATTTGTTGAGAACGGTCTTTCAGCAGTACATATGAATAATACTGAATTATTGAAGTAATAATAATCGTTTACTAAAAAGGTTATTGAAAATATTTAAAATTTGGGGTTTTCGGATCTTTTGGACCCCCTCTCTGCCTATGTCATTCTTTCATATAACTTTACTCAGTTTGTTTACAAACTTATTTGTTCTGCGATTTTCTCGTTGCTACCATGGTTACCTGTAAGATCAAAGTTCGTTCAAACTCAGCCAAATCCAATGAAGTGACATGCAAAATCATCCACTAAATGATGTCTTTAGACATTAAACTTCAGGTAAAGTTTCAAGACTATAACCTAACTCTTTTTTGAGGTATCTTATGGAGAGAAAGACTGAAATAAATTTGTTCAGCCCGTCGATTGATGTTTCGTTAACGCTCAGCCAATTATTCATTCCGTTATATCACTGAACTACAAACTACGTTTAGATCTTTTTGCATAAACTTATGAGTTACATACTACAAAATTTCCGTTCTTGTTTTTTATGGAACCAGCATTATTCAAACCGCCAGGAATAAACCATCATGCATTGAACCCTAAAAGCTGATCTCAAAACAAGTATACTGGATATTGAAACCACTAAACCGTTAGATTAAACTTTGCCAAACTCCGCATTACTAGAGTTAATACTCTAAATAATTTGGCAATACAAACACGTATTATATTAGTCCCATTTACAAGTCCCTGTGAATGTTGAATCGTTCGGTTACGATTCAGTGGTGTGTTATTACTAAACCCTCTCGTACAAGAAGCGGGTTGCATTTACCAGACCAATATATCCGGGCACTACAAACGATTTGTGCTTGCAACCGAGAAATTGGTTTTTCTCAAACCATTTCCCTCCGGTTCTACTATTTTTATTGAATACTGAACGATTTTCGTATATGTTTTTCAAGGGTTGGTTTCTCCTGGATTGTTAATAATTACTTAAACAACTGTTTGAATTCAAGAGTGTACGTTCTATCACTATTGCGTTACTTGGAGAGTTTCACCTTTTTAACATTCTATCCGGATGTAGACGATATGAATTGTATTAGAATTTTCTTAAATTTCAACATAGTTATTTTCTTTACAATTTTATTTATTTATGTTGAAAAGGTGCTCACTGCAAAGTTGAAGGCGTCGGTTTTTGTATTATGAATTATGGATTTTGTAGTTTCAAACCGTAACCGTTTTTTAGCTTTTTATAAAACTTTACCTAACTCCTTTAAATGAAGAAATATATATCCACTTAGGTATTTTCCCCCAGAAATTTAATATGACCCAATATATGTTTGAACTCTACCTCCTCTTTCAAGACGAAGAACAGAGTAAGTAAGAACTCTGGTTATTGATTTCCTCGGCCCCTATTTTAAGTACTATGGTTTAAAATTTATAAATAATTAAAAGACGTAAGTTTGAATATCTGGCTATTTAGTTATGCTATATAGACATACGCCCATTCTTTGGGGTATATATCTTTAAGTTAGACTTGAGCTCGTATAGAGACTTAAAATGTATATAACAAATACGAGTACTAACAACCCTTTCTCTTTAAATACTTACTTACTTAGTTTTAAATATACTTATATAAATACTTCTTAAGACTTTAGGTTTGTGAAAGATTTTCCCTTGTCGGAAGTGTATTTCGGTTCTCTTTGTGAATTATGGAGTACACATTTATTTTCTTTCGGTTTTATCAGAAGAGTTAAATTTACACCTCTTACAAGGAAGAACTAAATTTGAATATAAATTTCATTCTAATTATGTTAAAAGTGTTTTCATTTGTGGTTAAGAGTGTTTTAAAATATTAAACTCTAAATGATGAGCATAATAAAAGGACGAGAAACTAGCTTGAACTAAAATTCAAATGGAACAAAACTGTGTTAAATCAAAACATCTTTAAGCTAAGCGCCTTGATTTTCCAAGCTAAAACACACAAAGAGAAGCAAAATATATGCTACAAAAATGGGACACAATCAATAAATAAATTGGACTAATAAAATAAATAGTTTAATATTTGTACATTTTTAGTTACTAAACAATCCATAAAGATTCGTAACAACTCAAGTGAACATCTCGACATGTGGACACTTCCTTCCAAGAAAATCATAAATGACCAAAGAGTTTGGTATTGGTACGAATACTGAACAATACATGTCTTGACAACAAATATAAAGGAAATTTTCTGTAACGCTAAAATTTAATATATCAAACTTGCTGGAAGAATAAAAATTCTTACCAGAGGTCCCTTCCTACATTAAAATATACTTGTATAAAATATACTATATTCTTCTAGCACAAATATTGGAATAAGATGATGTTTTGCAATAAAAAAAGCATTGTTTGTTGAAATGAGTTTCCAATGATATGTTGTGTATTTGTAACTTTACCACTGTGTACTTGTAGGCTAATTCAGTTTGTTGTGCTTGATCCATATTAGAAATATAGCCTTCAAAAGTGTTTAATATAACTAATAATACACGTTTGAACACTTTTTTATTGCTACAATGTACATTTTGGATTCGAATACTTGTAGAGGTTAAGTTAAATACATGAAGTAAATAAATAATTAGATCAAATTGGCATATGTTTTAACAATCTTAGTATTTCATTTATAAACGTGATCAATTTCTATCACTTAAAAGTCTTAATTAATAACTCTTATGTTAAGAATACTTATGTTGTACATTGTACCAATAAAAAAACAAAATGTTTCAAAGGCGTATTGTTATTAGTTATGTTAAACACTTTTCCAGACTATATTTCCAATATTTCACATTAGTTTATGCCTGGACTGTTGCTTTATAATATTACAACATCCTTGAAACTTATTATCGGATTCGCTCAGAAAATAATCTCCAACCGTAGTCGACGTACAAGACCAGCACAATACGAAATTCACACCGATCCTAATCTTTAGTACATGTTTTCAATTTTTACTAGATGTATGTATATGTGTGGGAAGGGCAGTTTTACAGGTCATACTTATCGATAATCTTTAAGTATTACAAAAATTTTCTAAATTCCCCATAAGATTGCAGATTCACTTTTATTAGTAATAAAATACAATCCAGACATTTACCTGAACGTATTAACAAGGACCGATCAACAGAATTCGTTAATGTTGCGGTAAGTCCTATTGTATTACTATACCAGGCCGTCGGACTGCACTGTTAATTTTCCAGCGAGAATTCTACATTATTTTCTCTGTGACGTAAGAGTTTCTGAAGTGGTAAAACAATTATTTTAAATCGTAATATCGTCTTTACATCCTACTAATAAGTGTAAAACTATACTATGTATTATGTATCCTGTCTCATGGATCCTCGGCTACCCGGGACTTACCCAGGCCATTTCCCGAAACTCCCAGCCGCCTACAGCTGTTTTCCTACGACTCCCCATACTAGCTTCCCCACTGGATAAACTAACATTTTTACCAGAAACATAATTTCCTAAATTTAATCAAATATTTTAAAAGAAGATAAAAATTAAGATGAACTATACTAAACAAGGCAATAAAAAAAAGAAAACAATAGATGTGGAGTCTATTTTGAAGTTTGTAACAATATAAAAGTAAAAAAAGTAAAGAATGTCTTATTTTACCAGGCGAAGTTAGGGCTAAGAAGCCCTCTCTAACACTTAACCTGGGGACCAACGGCTTAAAGGTGACTTCCGAACCACCACCAATGGCCGGGCAGGCGGGCCGCTTGCAAGGACAGGATCGCTCAGC
Organism: Homalodisca vitripennis; assembly: GCF_021130785.1. NCBI lineage: Eukaryota > Metazoa > Arthropoda > Insecta > Hemiptera > Cicadellidae > Homalodisca > Homalodisca vitripennis. Next base: position 4,764,078 of record NC_060210.1, read on the forward strand.
GGTCACCTGTCCAAGCAGCAGCCACGCTCGGCGTTGCTTGATCTGGTTATCTTGCGATAACCGCCGTACCCACTACACTGCGCCATTGGCATTCATAGTTGATTTTGTATAACAATATGAACATTAAAATTGCATTATAAATGTATGGAAATGTTAAAGAATTAATTTTCAATCTTATTATATTAGTGAAATGGTTTTCGTATAACAAGGAAAACGTGTGTATTATAACGTCACTGTTCCTTGAATCATGAGACTTCCGCAGCGGAACTCTGACTCAGAGTGGCTAATATGTTCAGACAAGTGATTGATTAAAATCTTACGAGTTAATGGAGTTAGAATATTAATCTCAAACACGATGTTGTTGCGTAAGGTTTTAATATCACAACCCATCCTTTGTCAATGCAATTAAAATACATCAACAAATAATAAAAAATAAAACGGTATCTCTCATTTTAACTATTTAACAAATATAATTCAAGCAATGTTTTACAAATGTTTATAAGACTATTGTATACAATCTATATATATATAAAAATGAATGTTTGTATGTTTGTCCTTTATGGAATCGTGAACTATTGGACCGATCATGATGAAAATTTGTACGTATATGTATTTTTCCACGGAGAAGGTTTATAAGCTATGCCCATCCCTTTCCCGATTCAGGATTCCGCCCCACTGGTTACAGAAATACCCATAAGAAATGCATTGCAGCAAACATATGTTAACGTCTTTTCAAATTTTTAATCAGCTGTTCTTTGTAAACATATATTACACTTATAGTTTTAAAGCATAGAGTAAGCTTAAGAGAAACGACAAATTTTGTTTAAACTGTTTTTGCAATCACTGTTAAACATAGACTTTACTATCCAGATAATACAATTCAAATTTGACGTAAAAATTCACCTTTAACTGCAATATTTATTTAATATAAACCATGCTCATGCTTGATCAGAAGAGTAATGCAGATATCATAATTACTATCTTACGTTGGCTACAAATATAAAGAATGTTATAAAATCAACCTTAGTTGTTTTTTTTTGACAGAAGTATGGTTCTCAAAACTCCGTGTGTACATATTCTCTCGATCGAGACAACAAAGCAAGCTCAATCGTGGCATCGGAGATATAACTAATTTAATCTTAAATTTATTATAGTAAAAAAAAAAAATTACTAAGTAATATAGGACTTCGGTTCTTAAGATTTGCGTGCGAAGCCGTGGGTAACAGCTAGATAGAGGCAGGAATATGGTACATACCTTCATAATACGCCCAAGAGGCTCACGATGGAACGACTATCAATTATCTCAGCAATGTTTAGAATGTGATAGAAAAAGAATAAGTGAATATAGTGTACTGTTTTCAACGGGAAATTGCGTGCGAAGCCGCGGGCAACTTTTGCAAAAAATTATTGAAATGCGCAGCAAAGCGCGCCGGGCCCGCTAGTATATATATATATATATATATATATATATATATATATATATATATATATATATATATATAGTGGTATATATATATATATATATATACCGAGTTTTGTAAGAACATTAGTGTCTATAAATAATTTATATGTATTTTTTACAAGGGTAGGTTCCATTAGTAAAGCTGTTTATTCCGTAAAGAGGTCATATTTTACCATAATTCTGCAAGTAAAAAATGGCCATATAAAATGTCAACTAATTTAAACCGTTTATACTTTTTTTAATTCTATTTAATCTTATTTTATACAATTAATTATTTTAAAAATTATTACCGCAGTAATTGCTATAGGCTATATCATTGATCTGACATTGGGTGCAAGGTACTTAATTATTCATTAGGAACTAATTTCCCTCTAAAGTGAATATAAATATATACCAATATATTTAAAAATCGAATCACCTGTGCCTAAACTTATTTTTAGTTTTCTGGCGGTAGGCCTTCTCGGGGTTCATTACATGATTTATGAATGCAGTTTTTTGAAAACTATCTAGCTCTGATACAATCGATTTAAAATGTGTGGAAACAGCATAGAAAAACTCTATGTCCCAGGATTAACGTTTCTTAGAACTGTTGTAAACTTACAGAAAGTGTTGTTTTCGTTGTAAGTTTAATCAACTTCTTAAATGTCGTGGTCCATGTTTACTGAGCTGGCTTCATCTTCCAGTGATTTTTTTAACTTCTATCTCATGCGACTTAAGGTTATTATAGAAATATCATAAACAACATCAAAGTGTTTCGTGTATATAAATCTATTTTCAAGTGAGGAGACTAATAGTAAATGAAATTAAATACGTGCAGCAAATAGGATGCCACTAAAAAAATAAATTCAAGGAAAATTAAAGAGAAACAAATATTAGACAACCTGAAAACTGCTTGGAGTCCACACAGGAGAAAATGGTCTCAGGTATAGTCACAGAACAGAATGAAATGCACGAGCACAAGTCACGACTACGATAAGTCAAGAGCACAACCACACGTCACACCAGCGCATGGGAAAGTGGGATAACGATCTTACCTGATGAAGAGGGTGGATTTCAATCCTCGAAACGTTGAGCAATACATCTTAACGTTTTGTAAATATCCAAAATCCTATTATCTATTCAAATTTTCCATCACCAAAAACAAAGGATGTTTTTCGCATTGTTATGTAATCATTATTGATGATGAGAAGTTGCACAACATCATTGTAAATATGACGAGTGTATGCATGGTGGGTCGGTAATCACCCAATAATCGGCTTATACATACTGAAGTGTACTCAGCAAATTGCAGCCGGACAGCACAATTACCTACAAATACGCACTAATGTGCTGAACGTCACGTGACATTGCTGCTGTTTCATTGTTGATTCTCTTTAACGAATGGTTATATCAACTGCTTTAATCAACATATATAAACTGTTAAAGGTTATTAAAATACATACTAAATGTATGTCAAGGTATATGAGTCAACTATGAATGAATCAATTCTTATATAACATCATACTTCTTTCTACCCCAATGGTATTGCCTAAGCAATCTTTTAAAGGGGAAATCCCCGTAGACAATCAGTGCGGATTGCAGATTAATACTATTTAATTATTTTAATACTTACTATATTACTCGCTTTACCAAACACGATAAGACTATTAAATATCTCGGTAAGCAAGATAAAATTTGAACTTCTCATTTTCTTTTAATTTCTTTCTCATTTAAGAAAATATTTTTTATATTATATTCAATCCATTCTTGCATTTGCTCATATTTTACTGCTTATATAATTTTTACACTTCATGGCTGTAATCTGATATTTATCGGTTAATCCATGACAGCCCTTAGTTTGGTACTACGCTCTCTTTGATTACAAAATAGGTACCGTACATTTTCGAAAAGGGCAGTTTTGTTTATTTTAAATAATTTTTAATTTTCCTGCATTCTCACATACTGTCCATATGTATTAATAAAAATAGGTATGATATTCTACACACATATCAACACGTTGGAGAAAGTAATAAAATTCTCCAACAAATGATACATTGTTAACTAGTGAACGTATGAGTACGACACACTAAGCGCCGGGTAAAAGGCTTCGCTGATGCTGTACGAATATGTTCAAGTCTAACTTATATTTTACTTTCTCCCAAGCAAAAACTTTATATGATTTTACTAATGTACTGTTTGTTTACAAAATTATTTATTCTACGATTTTGTCGTCGTGATCATGGTTATAAGACATTTGGCTTCCGTTGGTAAAAGTGTTAAAAAATACACCATAAAAAATACCCCATATAAAAAGGCCCTAACTAGCACTCAAAGAACAGTTGTAAATACTGTGTTACTGCTTGTACAGGTCAGGTGATAATCTCGCTTATGTTGCGGCTTCCACAGGTCAAGTTGTAGTCTTGCTTATGTTATGGCTTCTACGAATCAGCTGGTAATCTTGCTTATGTTACCGCTTCTTGAGGTCAGGTGGTAATCTCGCTTATGTTAAACTTCTACAGTTCAGGTGGTAATGTTGTGCATGAATTTATATAATTGTAGTCTTAGTTTACTATAAACCCCCTTTGCTTCTTATTCCATGGAACCTCAATTTAAAAAATCATTTTCATTACTGCTTGCCTAGCATGGAATTCTTTTAGAAATATTAAGTCAGTTGCGAGTCGAAACTGAAAGCTCGATTTCTAGAAAAGATGTCAGAGATGGGTTAGTTGGGGTGGGTCTTGGAGGGCAGATGGAGTGGTAATGAATTTGTGTATGAATGAGTCTATTACATTTTGTAACGAGTCTGTATTACATGTTTTTCAAATGTGACTTAGGAAACTTCCTAAAAAACTTGCAAATAAATTTGAAACGTTAATAGTCCTAAAAGTTTTTAAAAATGTCGTCAAAATATTGATCACAAATTATTTGAATCATAACTTTCTACCAGAACTTTTTATAAGTAGTCGAGTTCACTAGGAATCTCAAAGTTGGCGTTGAGTGATTGCTGTGTTGGCACGTCACTGAGATGCAAGAAGTCGCTAGTCGCCCTTGCTGAGGTCTGAGGGGGCGGGGTTGTCCCTCCATATGGCATAGTTGAGAGCGGTAGCTGCTGTTAGCCATGCGAGGTACGGCATCATGAGGTAGCCGGCCATCGGTGTCACCTGGTAGAAGAGGTACGTGGTTCCTACTACAGCCACATCCAGCAAGGCAATGTCGATCAGGGCCTGGACAACACGAGACTATGTTATTGGGTAGGATCATCCTTAGGGTGGTTAGAAAAATGAAAGGGAGTTAAAGTCTTTAATCGTTCTGTGGTATAATTTGTAAGTGTGGCAATAAATCTTAAATTGGTAGTGATGCTGAAAGCGGTTGTGTCTTAGTTAATGTGAGAAAGTATGAAACCTAATTTTGGATTAATTACATACATAATACCATTTATTTCACAGAAATTAATTTATTTTACTCTATACTCATAACTGTTTTCGTGGTTTATATTATAACATTTAGAACCTATGTTACATTTATGTTTCACCTGTATATAATAATAGAAGGTATATAACTCCAAGAATTCCTTGATTTTATACGTAAATTTTCAGTATCTAACACTATTAGTCATACTCTCTTATCCTCTAGATCTTACTAAGATCCTCTAGCTCTAGGGCTTACTAAGATCCAATGTTAATCTTATGTTTGGTCGTTACAATGAAATATCATGCAGTTTTGCTCGGAAATTCGAGTTTATGTCATGATTGTTTATTAAATTTTTTCAATCTCCAATTTCAATGGCTCGAAACACTACACTTTAAAGTTAATATTAATTCATTAATTTTAAAATTCCATTTGGATATTGGAATAACTTCCAGTGAACACCAATTATTTGAAGAGGATATGTCTATAACATCCCGATTATTGCACGGGAACTTGCGGCTGATGCCGCGGGTAACTGCTAGTAAACAAAGTATTCTATTGCTATAAATATTTTCCTACAATCAGAGGAAGAATAATTAGATGAATAATGTATACATAGTAATTTTAAATTTAATCCACAGAGAAATGTTATCCACTGTACTACTATGAGAATTATTTTCTCAAAACGTATAAATAATCATGTCAAGTTAGTAATTAGTTCAGTATAGCTTTGCGTGTATAAAAGTGTATTTTTTATTATAATAACTAGATTTGTACATGTCTCCGAAACTCATCATAGTGGGGGTGACTTTAAAACTTTGTACGTGACTATATCTTGTGGCATCTACTTTTAAAGTGAATAAATCTTAATTGAATAAATAAACAGAAGAAAGTATTTATCTATATCTATACGAAAATCATTTCTGTATATTCTTTTATCAAAGTAGTTATTGACAATTTGTACAAAAATAATGTAGAAAATGTAGCTATTATTAACGTAAAACTGGTAAAAAGTATATATATATATATATATATATTATATATATATATATATATATATATATATATATATATATATATATATATATTATATTATATATATATATATTATATTATATATATATATATATTATATACTATCGTTTTATTAATGTATTACACGTTAATCAATAAACATAAAAATTGCCAAAAATATACTACACTCCCTTGTTCATTTTTTTTTTTTTAATTTATACTGTACATGGGTTTAGGCTTGCTTTAGATTATTAAAAAAAATGTTTTCATAATTTATATACGTATATAATTAACCAAACAAAAATATAATGTTTGGGATTATTTACTACACAAAACTAATTTGATTTGTCAAACTTTTTTTATTTTCCGTCCTATATGACCATGTTTTGCTTTCCCAGAGACTTATTTAGATAACAAAAGAAACACAGGCTCGGTTTTCTATCTGAGCATTCCCAAAGAAGAAGTGTTTGTCAATGTATCAATATGCGAAGCTTATAAATTTTGCGTGAACCAAACCATGTGTTAAGTGTTGTAAATAACACCTGTTAATTAAATTAAAATCGCTACTCTCCTTCATATTTACAATACTAGTAATAATGCCACCAGTCATCTAAAAAAAAAATATAAATCGTTTGATTTAACATGATATTTTACTATTTCATGACTGACTTTGTTATTGTATTGCATGGTTGTTTATTCATCCTTTATTACAAAAATGTTTTATTTTACAAAATATCAAAATGATGAAAGCGTTGTTTTTTAGCGATACACATCTTCAAACTTACCCCTTTTAAACTGCGCATTGAAAAGAATATGGGCGTCCAAGCGAAGTTCAAGCCTAGCTGCAGACAGTACATGGCCAGAGGTAACTTGGCATGTCCTGCAACAAATGGTCCAATTACGTGTTTGTAGTTACATTCCTGATTTGCAAGAAAGTTTTTCTATTCTTGATACAGTAGTGAAAACCCATCCTGTAAATTATGACGATAGTAATAGTAAAATGATTTATGTAGTCAATTGTATTGTGTAGCAATAAACTGACATCAATAATTCCCAACCTTCCTCACATTAGGATGTTACAAGAATAGCCTTCCTTAAACTCCTTGACTTTGAACCGATTCTAGCTCTTAGAGCACGATCTCTATGTAGACTACACAGCGTCTATGAAACACTCAAACACACTTTTAGCTCTAGCAAAAACTAGCAAATTCTACTGACTGGTCCTAGTTACACTAACCTCAGTAACTCAACGTCAAAGTCTACAGCTCTACGCCCGTCCCCTGTGAAACGAAGTCGTGGTATAGGCGTGGCTTAATGGTCAATAATGATTATTGACTAGTAATTTTATTAAAGCTGCAATATTATTCATAGTTTAATGCAAGTAATGTGCTTACATCCGATGGAAGCCATATGAATAATTGTATCTTTTGACGCCATCCTGTCATAGTTGCGTTTGATCCTTTCAACATATGAGTATAGTGAAGGGGCTATTTTATTGCACTGACGTATCTGTACATTAATTACTATACATGAACGTTCCCAACTTTGAAACCCCTGTTTTATCGGCGGATTATTGGATTACGTTAAACGTTGAACAGCGGTTTTTGTTCAAATTTTAAAAACTTTTGAAAGGTTTTCCTGAATTACTTATATATTGGAGTATTCCCATACACAAAACCACAACCTGTAACCGATCCTTCACCGTCACTGCCTGTAGATTATGGAACTTTTTACCAGATCCTGTCAAACAAATTGAGAACCGGGAACGGTTTGTGGCGGAGCTGAGACGAAGATTCGTGGTCCGGATAATCGTGGCGAGCGGCGCGGCGGGACTACTCTTTGAATCGTAGCTGTGTAAATGGAATATTGTGTTAGTAAGTTTTAGTTAGATAAGCCTTGTTTTGTACTATTAAGATTCTTTTTTTAAGAATTTAAATGTAAGAAAGGACCTTATGGTCCAAATTTCATCTCAATAAAGAAATAATTATGTTCCATTTTATTCTATTCAACTTTTCCGTTCTTCTATGTTTTCGCTAGTACGAAAATTTATATAGGTTTTACATATAATTAATTACTTCTAATATTCTGTATACTTTTCGAATATTTATTGTTTTATAAAAGTTACATGCAACCAACTACTTGTAAGCTGGAAATACCCAAGGGAGATCCACTTCTGAGTATTTCACCTTCCAGTGGAACCCACACTGGGTACAACAACACCCTATGAATCACCCAAATCTGAGCAACCTAATGGGTTATAGAAGCAGCACATCTCTAACCACACATGTCGAAATATTGGGGTGCAAGGACAGATCGGCAAGTCTAGTCTATTGCAGGATGTGACTATTGGAGTTGGTAGGGCTCCCAAAATGTTAAGGGCTGTTGCTAGCCTAGACATAAGTGTGTGCCACCCCCCGCCTGCTTCGTCTAGAGAGGCTGGTACAGAGCTAGAGCCGGCTTCTCCTTCTTGAAGGAACAGTGTCTGAGATTAATAACCAAACCCTTGCTAATGGATCTCGACAGGAGGCATCCCCTACCCCCAACCTTACCTATCCGGAATACCCTGTGACTACGGAAGCAACTCAAAGGCCTTTAGGACTAAGTGCAATTTCTCAGCTTCCTGTCCTAATAGAGCAAAATAATCTGCGGATATACTGTGTAAATACTTACTGGTTTCGTGTTTAAACACATACAACCAATTGAATTTTGAGTTTAGCCCCAGTGACAGGTGTCTCTAATGTCGAAACGATGTAGATGTTTCGTTTTGAGCTTCTTCATCGTCGGCTTTATTTGTTTCTATTCAGACGAACATCACTCCAAATTCCAGGAGTCAAGTCTGAGATAGCGTCAGATACCAGACACTGCAATAAAAGGAAGGTCAACTGAAGCTACAGTCAAAATTCAATTGAATCGACTCTTTCTACCATAGCTACGTTATGTGTTAACATACAATTAAATACTTCTTATATGTATATCGCGCATGTAAAACAATACAAGAAATACTAATAGTCCAAGAGCAAACAATCAGGCTAATCTTAGAATCGATAAGGACATTCATTTCTTAGAAATAGTTCTTCTATTGATTTAAAGAAAACACAGGTCTTGCGCGTACACTGTGCAAATTGACTCTCGACTCCTGGATTGGGAAATGCAAAACATTCTCATCTTAATATTAATGTTGTATAATACTAGCGTAAGCCAACATAAAGAAATCAGCTGATATTAAGATGTCTAAGAATAACTGCCTGTGTGTTTTAGTAATCAGCTCTTTGAATCTAAAAAAAATGCTCTCATTAGGTTAATATTGAATATTATTGATGATAATGATATTGGATGTCCCTGAGGCAGAGTCTCGTAGCCAGATTTATTTCAAAATCACAAAAGGCACATGTAAGAGTTTTTTATTGATACCAAGTACTTGTACAGGTTGTCCCGTAATTCTCTGGACAAAGGTATACCACATTATTGCTCAGGTCAAGACAAATATATTTCACCACATGAACATGGGTATCTGATGCGTAGTTTCCAATCTTTCTGTCTGTATGTTTTTTTATAAAAAAACTAATATCTTAAAAAATAATCAGGTTAATTCAACCAAATTTGGTTAAAATTTTTATGACAAGGCGAATTAATGAGAAGATTATCATAAAATTATTTTTAGTATTTTCAAAATGGAGGCCATTAAAATTTTAAACCTTAAATATCTTAAAATGCAGCAATTTTCTCAAAAGTGACATGAATAACAGTTTTAGAGGGTATTATCACAAATCTAATGACACCAACATTAATTAAATCGAATAATAAATAACTGATTTAGAACAGATTTACTGTGACGAGACATGGGCCACATTGAGGTACTCAGCGAATAGCCCACAATACAAAAACTGAATACACGGCTGCTCTGACTCACCAGTGAACCCTCCACCCTCACTCCAAACCAAGTAGGAAGCGTAGCCCATCCCACAGTAGAGGGAAGACCAGATGATTGGGAAAGCTACCGCTGGAGGTCTCCAGGATGGCGCTTTCAATGCCTTACAACGTTAAACAATAGGCATTGGCATTATAATTTCACAAAAAAGATGCTTAATTATTATGTATATGTATATAACACAGCACCAAATTACAATTAGGTTAGCACAGGAATAACACAAACATATGACGGACTAACTAAACAAACAAACACGTTGAAGTGTATTTTGAATGTTACACATGGGTGAAATAAATTGACATTTTTACTTATTTATTGATAGTCTACTAAACTAAACTTTAATAACTAGTAATACTCATGCTAGTGCATTGCAAAACTAAACACTGGTAGTGGCGGAACGGTGGAACAAGCAACGCCTGATGGGAGGGAGTATTTATTCTTGTCTCAAACCGATTGGAATTGTGTAGGACATCGACATCGACTGCTTCTGAATCGAAATTATGCTAACCAATCATACTATATTACCAGTGCAATAATTAAAATTTGTTACATAGGTACATGAACTTATTTTTAACCCTCCAATGGTTCACTGTATTATACCTGGTGGTTCAGCCTATTTTGTGCATTCTGCAGACGTTTTTTAAAAAATTCCAAAAAATATATTTTTTTATTTGGGTAAGCAGTATTATATATCATTTTGTTCAGGAAATTCTAAAGAATTATAAAAAAAAAATTACTTACCATGTATTTGTCATTGTTCATTTCTGGAGAGAAGAAGAAGAATTGCAAAATGTAAAAAAAACGTTTTACCTTTCACTCTTACAAAATAAAAACTAAACACTTTTTAGTATTTCTGAAATAGCCAGTTTAACACCAGTGTATTACTGAATAAGAAAATATCAACTTTTATGAACTTATTTACAAAAACAAAAAAAATATATGTACAAAAAAGTAAATATGTGCACGTTGTTGGAAACCGTTCATTCTGACGAACTCCCACTGCCAGGTGCTGCACTTTTCCTACCTCCCTTCTTGGGTCTCCAGAAGTGTTGTAGTTGGTGGTAGCACTCCCTGTGGACTCCACAATTACAACCTGGACACCAGAACCTGGACCTCCCCCTTTTTTTTCAGTGGTTTGCAAAACCACACAAGTCCACACTCTGACTTTCCGGGCAATTTATCAAGTTTATGGCTTCCATCTCCAGCAGGACCAGGAGCATGCACAGGATCTTCTTCGATTGCTGCCAAAGATTCCACTACACTAATTATAAAATCTCTTGCGTTGCATAGGCTTGTCCGTGTTTAGTTTGTAAAGCACGTACGCATTGAAGAGAGCAATGTCAATGATGTTGAAAAAAATCTTTTTCCCAATATTTTGTAGTGTGGCGGTTGCAGGAGTTTATGGTACACTGCCTTATCACTGGCATCCACACCACCCATATACTGATTGTACTTGTGAATAACAATAGGCTTTACCCCTCTAATATTAGTTTTTTACTCTGCACTACACTTTATCTTCAGCATGGGTAGCCGTAGAAATGAGAATGACAGGTTTTTCGCGTTGCTGTTTGTCTAAAGTTTACAACTAACACATCTCCTTGCCTGAAATATAAACTTTCCCTAGCAGGTAACTTGGCTTTTTTCACAGTTTCTGGTAAATATTTAGACCTAATATTTATAGTTCCTGTTAGGTAGGTATTTCTATCCATGAGTTTGCGAGCTAGTGGTATTTTAGTATAAAAGTTATCAGTAAATAAGTGATGAACCTTTATCTAGCAATGCACTTTTTTCCATGACCTCAAATATAACTCTTTCTGTAAAAGGCTGGTCATTCTCAGTTGCTAAATTAATCTTTTCCACTATAAAGCTCAATGTGATGTACATAATTTGTTTGGCTGTCGCAACACTCAAATTTTTTTTATGCCATATTGTTTGTGTTTTTTTATTTGGCATGTACATAATAAATGGGCATCTGTTTTTCATACCTATAAGACTTTCGTCAATGCAAACATTTTGCCAAGGATGAAATAATTTTTTAAAAATACTGTTGAAATGATCCAAGAAAAATCTTACTTTGATCCAAGGATCATAGCCCGGCTCACCTTTGCGAACTCCTTCTCTAGCTGTAAGGTGAAAGTTAGACAAAATTAATTCAAATCTGTTTACATCCATTGTTTTGGAAAAGAAGGAATTGTGTTGAGAACGCCTTGTGTCCCAAAAAGCCCTCCTAGGCTTTAGTACTGTCACCATTCAAACCCATGTTTATCAACAGAGAAAAAAACTTTTTCATTTCAGTGTGTGACACGTCAAACCATTTTTTAATCCTACTAAACCGTTTCATCGTGCCAGAGTTTCTTTTTCTTTCAATAATTTTATTAGCATACTTATTAGTTTGGTCAACAAACAGTAATCCAAAAATTAGCAGTAAAAAATAGCAATGCATAGGAGATGGGTGGTCTGTTTCTGGGTAAGGTATGCCTAGGACCTGGTTGTCTCACTCTAAAATTTGGGCCTATATCTAATTCTGGCTCAGGTGGATATGCTCGTAAACCAAGGAGTCAAAACAGGAATGTTTTGAGGGGTAGTAGGCCTAGGCATCAAAGGGCTTGGAGGATCATTAGTCACATCTTCCCTATCTGAAGTTTTCCATTTCATCAATATCCGGAACGTACTCCTCTTCACTTCCAGACGAAAAATCCAGTAAAATCAAAGTCCGAAGGCACATCTTCAGCTCCAATGTCACTTTCACCATCACTCGAATCAATTAGATGATTATCTAAACTCTCTGTCAATCTCACTTGTATGTAAATTATCCATTTTCAATCACTATGAACACAATACTAACCTCAACTAGTCAACGTGACCGCGAGAGCGCATGTAAACAACGACGGCGCGAACAGCTGGTAGTTTTGTATTGTAATATTTTTGTCTAGTCACCGTCAGGAGCATAGAATGTTCACTAAATGAAGAGCGAAATCAGCTGTTTTTAACGATACCAAATACAACATGTTTAGAGAAAGAAGGACACATGAAATATTGAAAATAAACAATTGACGACGCATCGGCAATGAACCACCGCAGTTACGTTAATGCTGCGACGCGTCGGCAATAAACCATCGGAGGGTTAAGAGTTAAGAGACAGGTTTATCAGTGTTCATAATTTGAAATGTAAAGGGAAAAAGCAAACATCTATGCTATTGTATATCATTGCATTAAAGTATTGTGTTTTATATTTTCAAAGTAAGTGAAATGTGTTTATGTATAAAACATAACTTTAAAGATAACTGTTTCAACAATTTTAACCATATCATACACATAGCTAGTAATTCAATATTAAAATCTATATTTTAGAAAGAGGGGTTTTGTTTTCAAAGTTCAGACTTTGTACAGGAACATTAAAGTGGTTACAATTCTTAGAGGGAATTTAGACTTTCAAACATCTTGCACATTTTGCTTTTTTATACATTAGGGCACACTATTGTGATGACTTTTTTTAGTTTCTCCTATCCTTATTTTAGGAATAGAGAAATATCTAATGTTTTTTTTAAACGAATCTGAAATATTTTAATGAACAATAGACACTTTTACTATAGAATACGTTATATGTCCAATTATTTTCAACTCTATTGTGCATGTACATAATTCATAATTACACATATATATATGTAATATAAGGTTATATAATAAGTATGAATATTAGTATAAGTATAAGTGTTGTGTGCCGTTGATCTAATACTTTCCTAACCGAGATCAATAAATAAAATAGAATATCTATATAAAGTATATTTTTCATTATATTTATTTTCAGTTACTTTGTGGAAGCAAAAGTTCTAAGTCTTACTAGACGACCAATATGTACAACGTCCTTGTCTGATGTGACATCAGTGGCTAGATAAGGCGTCAGAATTGGAAGTTTGAACAGTTATGTAACTCGACTGAAATATCACTTACTGTTTACTCTTGCACCAGAACGGTACATGAGAGTTGTTCGTACAATTTTCAGGTACTATGTACAATGTAAACCATTAAGAAATGTTGTGAAGTTGTTGCATGTTGTGTTAATGGCTTACTTTTGTACTCTCCTATTGTATTTTATTTTGCTAATTCTTTTTAATATTTTATACATTATTGATCCTTCAAGATAGTTTAATGATAGTAATCGAGATATTGTCCAAACAAAACCTTATTGCATAGTTTAGTGTAGAATTTTGAATGGTTAATTGATTATTATTCTTTATAATAATATATACCTATAAAAGATTAACCGTAAATAAATTTGTTTTAAGGTAATATAAGAAGTATCGATTAATGGCTACTGTAGATTATTGGGCACATAGGAAGGATAAGTTACATGCCAAAATTTCAATGGCTGAGCGTCAGCGAAGCCTATTACTGGAGAGGCTGAAAAAATGTCATGTCTGTCTGTCCCTAAGATATCTAGAAAACGAACTGACTATAGACTTGAAATGTTTCATAAAACTTCATTTCTATATAGACAACACACAGTTTGATGATGGTGAAAGTCATTCTATGGGATTTTTCTGAATGACCACTTTTACATTACACTTATGGCTCCAAGAACATCGCAGAGTAAATAAATTTGTAAGCAAACTGAACACAACCGTATGAAATTTTAACATGTGACATAGTAATAAATATAGCCTGACTATCCACAAGATATGTCATGAAAGTTGTGATCTGTAGACTTTAAATTTTGCGTGAAACCCGATATATGGATAGACAAGGATGATTCTATGATAGTTCATATCCATCCATGGGATTTGGTTCAGCGTCATTGAAGCCTATCACTCAGAAATTTCGCAAAATTTTCTTTACTACGCCAGGGGAATATAAAATTGTATGTTCTGTATGATTGTAAGTCTGTCCGTCTGTCCGCAGGGCATCTCAAAAATAAAACGAGCTGATTTGAAATTCTGAGTGACCACTTTAACGAATCCTGTTACGCGACATGTGGTATGGCGTATTCCTACCTTGTTAAAATAACAATAACGAGAAGAGGACATACCTGAGACCAGGCACTTCTTCCACTGCCCACGATATAGTCCACGAGTTGGCCGCCACCCAGGGGAAGAGCGATGGCGCCGATCAGAGGCAAAACACTTGCAGACATCTCTCAGAGGTCGGCTGGCTTTTGTTACACAATGTAAGTATAATAATAAGTGATGACATATTTATATTACTAGATATGGTAAAGCTCTACTTCAGTATCCACCCGGGTATTGTAATAGAGGTTTACGCAACTAGGGCTAGAGGTTTACGTAATAAGAGCTATAATGTACTATTTTAAAGTGAATTACAGTACGAGTGCTGGCTAGTTTCTACCGAGAATTTAACGAGGCACGAATCACGTGACATTTGTGAACGCTATTTTATCTACTGTAGATGATGTTCCAAAAATTACCATCATAAAATGGCATATCTTAATATTACATGTCTTAATATTTGTAAGGTATTTTCGGAAAATATGGTTTTTTTCTCATGTGTCCATACGTCCATATGTCCAAATTAAGACATTTTCAGTTTTATTGACTACAATTTTTTGCTTGGCATTTCTTTTTATTCAATAAAATGTCTTTTTAAGAACCTATTGTAGTGCATCTGTCGCAAATTTTAACTAATAACAACAATGAACAAAATCAAACGCTCTTAAACTATTCCTTTTTTATTTATAATTATGGAAAATATATCTTTTTAAACATAAGAATAAAACACAAAACTTTTAGTTTACTGTAAAGTGTATACTTGGAGATATTTACAAAAGTACTAAAGAGTTCGTGGTTGTGTTTTTATTAACTTATGACAACAGTATATAAAAACTATAAAAATTGTGGGTATGTAATAATCATATTTTTAATAAGCAACATCGAAGAACTTTACAACGGAAAATATAATTGTATAAGGGTTCTTACTTTAACTTGTTCTTAAAGGCTTAAACTCAAGATCGCCTCTTAAAATGGAAATTTGCTATTTTCATCAATTTTATATTTTAATTGTGTTTAAGAATCACTATTTTTATAACTCATGACTGTTTAAATGATCATTAGAGGAAACTTAATTTAGTTTTATCTTCTATTCTCTCTCACAATGAAATCTCCATTGTTACCTTATTTGAAACCCAATGGATTAGAAAGCTGGAAACCATTACTAAAGATAATAAGATCCACAAATATTATCTTTCCACCAACTTTCTTCATAAAATATTTAAATCGACTTAAAATTAAAAAACTCCAATAATTAGAACCGGATATTTGAAATAGTAAAATATTTAATATGGACAAATAAATGGATTTCATGTGAAACAAAATCTTAGGTACTTTTCTAATCCTACATTAATTGTATTAACTCTTTGGTTTGGCAGAAAAATATTCCGAAGCAGTAATTTATATAACTTATTGCCAATTTATCGGTTATATCAACACTGATGTAGGAGAATCTATCTTTCCTTATGGCAGTGCAGCTAACACAAACAAATAACAGTTTCCCATTGAAAAATAACCCAACATTAGTGTGTTACCTAAATCTAGTTGCGTAGGATTCGACGGTGAGTTAGTGTCTAATTAGTTGAGTATTAACAGAATCCATGTTACCTTACAGCAGTGCAGGTGGCACAAACTAATCACAGTTTCCCAATGAGAGATAACCCAACAGTAATGTGTTACCAAACTGTGGTTGCGTAGGATTCGACGGTGAGTCAGTGTCTAATTAGTTGAGTATTAACAGAATCTATCTTACCTTACAGCAGTGCAGGTGGCACAAACTAATCACAGTTTCACATTGAAACATAACCCAACATCAGTGTGTTACCTAAATCTAGTTACGTAGGATTCGACGGTGAGTCAGTGTCTAAGTAGTTGAGTATTAACAGAATCTATCTTACCTTACAGCAGTGCAGGTGGCACAAACTAATCACAGTTTCCCAATGAGAGATAACCCAACAGTAATGTGTTACCAAACTGTGGTTGCGTAGGATTCGACGGTGAGTCAGTGTCTAATTAGTTGAGTATTAACAGAATCCATCTTACCTTACAGCAGTGCAGCTGGCACAAACTAATCACAGTTTCCCAATGAGAGATAACCCAACAGTAATGTGTTACCAAACTGTGGTTGCGTAGGATTCGACGGTGAGTCAGTGTTTAATTAGTTGAGTATTAACAGAATCCATCTTACCTTACAGCAGTGCAGCTGGCACAAACTAATCACAGTTTCCCAATGAGAGATAACACAACAGTAATGTGTTACCAAACTGTGGTTGCGTAGGATTCGACGGTGAGTCATTGTTTAATTAGTTGAGTATTAACAGAATCCATCTTACCTTACAGCAGTACAGGCTGGCACAAACTAATCACAGTTTCCTAATGACAGATAACCCAACAGTAATGTGTTATCAAACTGTGGTTGCGTAGGATTCGACGGTGAGTCAGTGTCTAATTAGTTGAGTATTAACAGAATCCATCTTACCTTACAGTGCAGGTGGCACAAACTAATCACACTTTCCCAATGACAGATAACCCAACAGTAATGTGTTATCAAACTGTGGTTGCGTAGGATTCGACGGTGAGTCAGTGTCTAATTAGTTGAGTATTATCAGAATCTATCTCTATCTTACCTTACAGCAGTACAGCTGGCACAAACTAATCACAGTTTCCTAATGACAGATAACCCAACAGTAATGTGTTATCAAACTGTGGTTGCGTAGGATTCGACGGTGAGTCAGTGTCTAATTAGTTGAGTATTAACAGAATCCATCTTACCTTACAGTGCAGGTGGCACAAACTAATCACACTTTCCCAATGACAGATAACCCAACAGTAATGTGTTATCAAACTGTGGTTGCGTAGGATTCGACGGTGAGTCAGTGTCTAATTAGTTGAGTATTAACAGAATCTATCTCTATCTTACCTTACAGTACAGGTGGCACAAACTAATCACACTTTCCCAATGACAGATAACCCAACAGTAATGTGTTATCAAACTGTGGTTGCGTAGGATTCGACGGTGAGTTAGTGTCTAATTAGTTGAGTATTAACAGAATCTATCTCTATCTTACCTTACAGTGCAGGTGGCACAAACTAATCACACTTTCCCAATGACAGATAACCCAACAGTAATGTGTTATCAAACTGTGGTTGCGTAGGATTCGACGGTGAGTCAGTGTCTAATTAGTTGAGTATTAACAGAATTTCTAACTTTGATTTGTGAAACATTAATTTTGTGTGACACAATGTGTCTTTGTTAGTTGTATAATAGTGTGACAAACTAATACCTAGACTACACTGTGGAAAGTGTTAACCGTAATACTACGCACGTATACAAAATGTAACAGGCGCGTTATTTTTAGTATTATTGTCAATAGTGTTACACTGGAAATATACGATAATCTGTGAGTTCAATCACTTGTAATGCCTCATTTAACTACTGCATCTGAACCTAGTTTGAAGTTGAACCTAGTCTGAATCTAAACTTTAAACCAAAATTCCTTTATTGGCTGAGCGTTATCTGAGCCTATCGCTCGATGTGCTGTAAAGATTTCCACTTTGTTTCTTTTCTGTCCGCGCGATATATGAAGAAGGAACTGGACTTTGGACTTCACATTTTGCATAAATCTTCATTTGTACAAAAGCAATATCGAGTTAGAAGATGGTGTATGTTAGTCCTTTGGAGTTGGCTGACAATTTTTGAACATTATTTCATTGCATACGTATTGTGGGAAGGGTTGAATCAATTCGAATGTTGAGATTAACTCCATTTCACATTCCGTCTAAAATTAGACGCTATTACAGACTCAATTATGCAATTAATGACAATGAGAACAACTTTTTCATGTATTTTAAACTTTATTTTGTAGTCTACGTATCTCTGATGTCAAAAGTATGGAATGATTGTTGAGCTTCTAGGTCACCGACTATTTTTAGATCTTTTCAGATGGACGTGGACTCCAGATTCTAGGAGTCATGTCTGTGGCAGTGTCAGATTTCAGACGTTGTACTATTTGGAAGGTGGAATGAAGTTAATCGCAATAATCGATTTATTGCATTGCCAAATAGAAAATAGCAGAATCAATCCACGTGATTTGAAACAGTAATTAAAATTAAACTTTTGAGATATTTGAACTAGTATAAATTCCATAGTAATATATAGGCTGATACATATGATTGATTTAATTTTGCCTTTTATAATTAATCCATCAGATGTTTTTTTGTTTATGTTTTAAAAATGTGGTTCTGAAAATACAATTCAATGTTATGGCAGATTACAGTTTATTTCTTATTTTTATAAGTTTAGTAATTTAACAGTGGCGACGAGGGTTTTTGCACGTGGAAAAGTATTGACAGAGATATTGAGCAAATGGTACGTACATGTAAACAATGTCGACTAAAACAAAATCAACCTGCAAAAGGACCGAATCATCCATGGCTGACCCCTCAAGGACCATGGGAGAGATTACACATAGATTTTGCTGGCCCGATACAAGGTCAGTGGTATTTCATTGTTGTGGACGCCTTTACCAAGTGGGTTGAAGTAATCCCTACTAAAAACACGTCAGCAGAATGGTGTATGAAGGAGCTAAGAAAAATGTTTTCTACATTCGGCCTTCCTTTGGTCTTAGTTTCAGACAATGGAAGCCAATTTACATCTACAATATTTCGCCAGTTCTTATCTGCTAATGGTGTTGTACACAAAACTACAGCTCCCTACCATCCTTCGTCTAATGGACAAGCTGAGCGTTATGTCCAAACAGTAAAAAAATCACTGAGGGCAATGGAAGATGAGGGGGGAAAGATTGAGCTAAAATTATATAGGCTTTTGATGCAACTTCGACAATCTCCAAACACAACTGGCTCAAACTCATACAACTTAATGTTTGGAAGAAGTGTTCGAACTCACTTGAGCCTATTACTACCAGATAGCAAAAATGCACAAGAAGTTACACGAATCGTACGCAGACAATTTCAGGTGGGAGACAGAGTACAGGCTCGAGATTACACCAACTCAAGATACAAGTGGAGTTTTGGAACAATTATGGAAAAAGAAAGTTCGCTACTGTACAAAGTTAAAATGGACGATGGAAGTGTTTGGAGGAGGCATGTTGACCAGCTATTGAAATGTGAAGTTTAGGGGGGGAGAATTGATACATATGATTGATTTAATTTTGCCTTTTATAATTAATCCATCAGATGTTTTTTTGTTTATGTTTTAAAAATGTGGTTCTGAAAATACAATTCAATGTTATGGCAGATTACAGTTTATTTCTTATTTTTATAAGTTTAGTAATTTAACATAGGCAGTATCAATAAACTAATACATTACGTAAAATAAGATTTAAAAAGTACACAAACGGATGAGCCAGCTTTAAATCAATCAAAATGTTTATATCAAAAGATTTATTTGTTCACTGTGAAACGTTTCACGTTCACAAAGTCAAACAATCATCAGCCAATTTATACTTCACCAAGAGTGTAAACGAGTCAAATAAACCGCAACCAATGTTTCCGACTCCGCTCCCAGCTGAATTCGTTAACTTCTTTCACATAAAGAGTTGAACAAACACCCACTGCATCCACGAATACTCCCGGATCAAAGAGTTGTCACTTTTGTAATCATACAAAGTCACACACTTAAGAGAATATCACGTTTACAGCATAAAACAGCTGTTTGATTACAATAGCACATATTCTTAGAACACGAAGTGCTCAGTTTTGTTCATAAATGAAGGCCACAGTCAATCGTCAATTCCCAAAGAAAAGTGATTAATACAATCTGAATCTCATGTATAGTAACAGGAAAATTTAAACGCTTTTTAGCGTTTTTTTAATCTTATAAATAAAAATGAATAGTTAAATGTGTTGGTAAGCGCTAATCTCAAGAACGGCTGGACCAATTCGGTTAATTCTTTTTGTAAAATATCCATTGAAATCCGAGGAAGTTTTTTATGAAGCATAATATAAGAAAAGTTACCTAGAATATTTTTAAATTCAGAAAAAAATGTGGTTTTTACGTTTCATAATCCAAATTAAACTGACACTAAACAGCTGTTCACACCTTCAGTTTTATGTCGACAAATTGGCTAAAACATCTGTTTACATTTAAATTTTATCAAATCCCAAATACTATAAATGCGAAAGTTTGGATATTTGGATGTTTGTAGGTTTGTCCTCGAATCACGCTGAAACTGCTATACGGATTGTGTTGAAATTTGGAACAGGTATAGCTTTTGGTCTGAATTAACATTTAGAGTACTTTTTACCACCCATAACACATTCATTTCACCAACTACAGTCGAACTCAAGTTGAAAAATTAGTTTGCTTGCATTCGAATGTTATGATAAGAACGAAACGTATTTTGACAGCTGTTGACAGCTATAGTTCGACAAACTTTCTGAAACATCTGTTTACATTTGAATTGTATCAATAATAAGTAAGCAGTGCTTGATCGTTAGTGTAATGCAGATAGTAAATAAAACATTAATATATAAATTTTACTCCAGATTGCGCCAGTGACGAATTAAAATCATCTAATGCATTAAATACTGTTATAAAACTAACCTTAATGAACAAAGTTATGAATGTTTTCACATAAGTTACTTTAAACTGGCCGGCTTCCTTGACATTATGATATTACATTTTAACAATGGCTAATGGAAAAACGGAGTAATGAATACTAACATGCCTCAACGATTCATTCTTTCCCTGGCTACAGTCCAAAAAACAAGTGTAACGCAAAACTTTAATAACGATTATTTTGGAAAGTTGCAAAACCTTAATAAGAATTTCCCTCTTATAGCAAAAGTACATAGTAAGTAGGTAGGACTCTCCACATGTCGTAATAGGCTTTTCAGTCCTACTTATGTGTGTATTTTCTTCATCAGGACAAGGTAAACTCAACTATGTCAACACGATTTTGACCAAAGTAGATTTCCGAGAACTAGATAATCGAACGTACATAAAATTTGATCGAAGCAATTTTGGCAAGCTAAACTGTGACATAGTAGGTAAGTGAATTTAAATGGTCTTAAGTAGGCACTATTTAACTGAAGTAGGCATCTCGGTCCTACGTAAGTATATATATATATATATATATATATATATATATATATATATATATATATATATATATATATATATACTTACGTAAGACATATATATATATATAAATTTCTTCTTCGTCAGAACAACAAGGCAAACTCTACTATAAATAGTACTGGAAATATCTTAGACCTGAAATATATGACAAGGACTGGAAATATACGCTTTTTGATCGAAGTAAGTTTTCGAGACTTGTGTGATCTGAGATTTGTGTTTTATTGATCGGGATGACAGGGCAGATTCAGCTGTGACGTTATGTATATAATTAATTAGAATCAGAAATGCTCCTACACGTGCCAAACATGATATAATAATTAAGTTAAACTCTGATACTATTTACCACGAACTTAAATAATATCTACCTGATGTATGCCTACTTACGTTTTAAAATTTTTATAGGACTCCCATCATAATTGCTTTTATTAAGTAATATAAGGACTTTGGTTCTAAGATTGCGTGCGAAGCCGCGGGTAACAGCTAGTATTAGGTAAACAGTGCTTGTTCAGTGGTGTAATGAAGATAGTAAATAAAAATGTAATGTCAAAATTTTACTCCAGATCGCACCAGTAATGAATTCAGATCATGTAATGCATTTTATATATTATTTTAAACACTGTTATAAAACCAACCTTAATGAACAAAGTCATGAATGTTTTCACATACGTTACTTTAAACTGGTGGGCTTCCTTGACATTGTGATATGGCATTTTAACAGTGGCTTATGGGAAAACAGAGAAATTAATACGAACATGCCTCAACGTAACAACAAACTTTTGAAACTTGGAATTTTGCGTAACCTTAATAAGGATTTCTCCATTATACCGAAAGTACATTGGAAATGGATAGGACTTCTCCCTAGGCCGTAATAGGCTTCTCAGTCCTACAAAAATGGCAAACCCAACTATGTCCCTGGAAATATTTGAGACGGAAAGTATATTACAGAAGCCCATAGTAGATGATTTTGACCAAAGTAGATTTCCAAGAACTGCAAAATAGAACTATATAGTATTTTGATCGAGGTAATACGGCAAGACTGTGACATAGTAAGTGAATTTAAACGGTCTGCAGTAGATACTTTATAATCGAAGTAAGGTTCTTGGCCCTATACGTAAGTATACTTTTTTCTTCGACAGGACAAGGCAAACTCTAATATATTACTGGAAATATCCGAGGCCTAAAATATGTGATAAAGGCTAGAAAATAATAGAAGTAAGTTTTCGAGACCAGTGTATTGTATTTTCTTGATCGGGGTAACAATGCAAGCTCAGCTGTGACGTTGGAAATATAATTAATTTGGACCAGAAATGCTCTTCCACGTGCAAAACATGATATACTAATTAAATTAAACTCTGATACTATTTACCATGAACTTAAATAATATCTACTTGATGTATGCCTATTTACGTTTTAAAATTTTCATAGAACTCCATCATATTAAATCATAAGTGCTTTTACTAAGTAATGTAGGGACTTCGGTTCTAAAGATTGCGTGCGAAGCCGCTGGTAAAAGCTAGTCTTTATATAAATACAGTACAAGCATATATTGTGAGATGATCATAATAATCACTCATCTAATATTAGGGTAATGGGGAAATACACTTACAGTGAAAAGAGAAATAATAGAGTGAAACATATTTATTGTATTATTAACATAAAAATACATTAATTTCAAAATGCGTCATTAAAAACGGGAACTTATGAACACACGCACTTTCATTCAAATTAGCAGCATGGATTTAGTTAAAGTAATAAAATCTATCTTTTTTCAAACACATATTATATTTCTTTACTATGATAGTGAACACTTTAAGGTATTGCCAAACACTATATACATATATATATATACACACACATATATATATATATATATATATATATATATATATAATTTCTAAAAATAAACTTTCAATTTCTTTCATGAATTTCCTTCCATTGCTTATAGTTAAATACGGTGGCCAGAGATAACCAGACTAGGTAAGGAACCATGAGGAAGCCTGCTAGTGGAGTCTTGTGGTAGAACAGGACAGCGGTTCCTACAGCAGCCGTGTCCAGCAAAAGAATGTTGATAAATGCCTGCACAAACATGAAAACTATGTTGTATGTTATATGTGTATTGTTATATGTAGTTGAGTACGGTGGTCAGAGATAACCACAACATGTAAGGCACTATGAAAAAGTCTTGTGCTAGGAAAAATTAATCTAAAATCATGTTCAATCTCAAAATTTGAAATATATCAGTTTCAAAATTGCCGATCTAAATCGGCCTAGATAAATGTATCCAACAAATGGTCCGTTTATGTCAGGAATTTGTAGTAAAAAGGTATTTGGAGATTTAAGGGGGTTCGGTATGCCCTATCCTTCCCATGTTAATTTGGCCAATTTTATGTACCTTTTTCTCAGAAACCTTTAAAGCTATCATCATAAAACTTTAGGACACTACTATTTAGACCTTTGTTAACATTTAGAGCGGAAGACATTATAAAAATCTATTTTAAATTTGTATTAATAAAATTATAATTATAAATTATTTTACAAAAAATTAATAAATTTTTTATTTACTACAAATTAAATAAAAACTTCTTTTTTTAACTTTGTTCCGCTCTAAATGTTAACAAAGGTCTAAATAGTAGTGTCCTAAAGTTTTAGGATGATAGCTTTAAAGGTTTCTGAGAAAAAGGTACATAAAATTGGCCAAATTAACATGGGAAGGATGGGGCATACCGAACCCCCTTAAAGCACTAACTTGGTGTATTAAACGTGTATAATAATTTAGTATAAAACATAACGCTTTAAATTGTTTCATAATCATTTCTGTTCTGATCTACAGGTGTTCCTCTTAGATAACATTCTTTTCAATCAAATTCTATTATATGTAGAAATTTTAGTTCAACTGTTTATATTAGTAACTTATCACTTTGATCAGATGATATTGGTTTATTTGAAATTATAATTGGTAGAGCATTAGTAAAGACAATCAATCTCATTTGGGAGGGGGTAAACCTCATTTTTATATGTCTGTCCAGTCGTCCGTATGTTATCACGAGAACGTAATTAACCTATAGACTAGAAATTTGTCATGAAGCATCATATATGAACATCGAGGTCGGTGAAGGTGCATGACCATCCAAGGGATTTGGCTATCCAAGACATATAAAAGGTATTTTCTGTATGGTTGCCTGTTTGTCTGTACACAGGACATCGTAAGACTTGAAATTCTGCACGTGACCTCAGCTAAGCCTGTTACGATACACGTGGTGTGGCATACCTTGTTTAATTTCAATAGACATTTATTTATAGCAAAATACTTACTCAGTCAGAAGTATAACTTGGATATCACTAAGTTATAATAATTACAATAATTAATAATTAAATAAATTAAAATAATGTATTTATAATAATTACAATATAATTTCTATCAGTAAACTATTTCTATTGCCAATATTACATACTCTTGTACGTAGTTTATTTCCAATACAATAGTGTTTGTTGCTGAATAAAACAGCGCCTTCTAGTTGATTGGAAACTACCTGCTTTAACAATCCGTTGCAAGTACAATTGGACAATTTGAAGGCGTTAAGGTGTATCACATAACATTGTACTACATTTGAATTAGCGATATTTTAGGCTCTTCTCTTACTATTCACACACTTTGAAATAAATGTACTTTCCATCAACCACCGTTACCTTGTTATTTGATCATTTATAAACCTCAATTACAATGCCTGAACAGCCATTCCTGTTTTAGTGATACGTTTCCTGATACTGATACATTTTTAGTTTGGAGCATTACAAATTTATTTTAATCTTTGATAGAAGTTAAATGATTGGCCGATAAAAATGCTGCACTAGGTCCAGCACAAGATTATATAACAGTTGAGAAGTAATCTAGAACTATTGAATTGGAAGTTTGATAGTTCCATCAAATATTGTTCCAATGATAAATGGTCGATAATTATCTGTGGGCAAAACTGTTTCCGGCTTGTGATGGATGGAAACCAGAGGGTTGTTGTTACTGGGGCTATAGTTTGACCTAAATATTGTAGTTTGTAGTCAGTATAAATTTCATGTACACTGTTCTACATACAGACAAAGATATTTTAATAGCATAAAATCCCAGTTGCTCACTTGATTTCTACACTGATCGTGCTCCTTTTATAAACACCACCATCAAAACAACATACAAAATTGAGTTAAAAATTAGTAAAATTTGAATTTTCATTGTGTATAAAGGCTAATTATTGTGAGGTCTTAAGGAATAAGAAATTATATTAAGGGGACATTGTACTTATTATCTCCTCCATGTAATTTTTGCATTTTTAAGTGCACTTTTCTCATTAACAGATGTAAAGGAAACAGGATTTTTCCGGACATTTGCCATCGTTCAGTGAAACAAGAAAACAGTAACACTACGTTTCGAGATCTGCCATCTGATCTCTTCTTCAGGTAAAGAACTAACCTAATACATACCGGTAATTACAAACTAGGTTACAAAATTATGTATTAGGTTAGTTCTTTACCTGAAGAAGAGATCAGATTGCAGATCTCGAAACGTAGTGTTACTGTTTTCTTGTTTCACTGAACGATGGTAAATGTCCGGAAAAATCCTGTTTCCTTCACAATCCTTCCATCGTCAAAAATAACCTTCTAACAGATGTAGGCTTTTGAAATTTTAAAATCTAACTTGTACCACTTTTAAATACATGATGTACTATAGTAATGTTTTATAGTGTAAATTTATATGTTTTAAAGTACTTAATACATTTCTTATGTAACTTTTTTTTATCAAAACTTTTGTTTTATTGTTTGAAATCACAATCAATTTAAACTAGTACTGCTTATTTGGCTATATGTGATAGATATCTGGTAAAGATTTTATCCCTCTATCTCCTTAAGTTTCTGAGAAAAGGGCACCAAAATGAAAAAAATATATTTTTCAGGAAACACGAATAAAGAGGAAAACATACTACAATATGTTACTGTTTAAAACATGCCAGGTTCATAGTCTTCTTTCTTGCTTTTCGACAGTCTGGAGTTTTTTCTTTTTTTCCAATTCTTAACCCTTTGTTCACGCACTCTT
This sequence comes from Homalodisca vitripennis, assembly GCF_021130785.1. NCBI lineage: Eukaryota > Metazoa > Arthropoda > Insecta > Hemiptera > Cicadellidae > Homalodisca > Homalodisca vitripennis. The sequence continues at coordinate 4,791,051 of NC_060210.1, forward strand.
TTCCTGTCGACCATCTGGAGGCGTAGGCTACATCGTTCACTGTGTTTTAGTTCTAAAGCTATTAACACACAAAGGTGTTCCAACTGCACCTTTGTTCATCACAAACACCAATTTTCAATGTTGTACTTCCAACATACCAGTTTTAGGAATTCGTTTCCAAATACCTCCGGTGAAGGACATGTTCGAGTTTTGTATTCGTCCCAAAGTACACCTACTCAAAAGAGAATTGTTTTTCAAATCTTGAATAATATGTTTCATCTCTTTTAGGGCCACTTCAGGAAAATAAAAGTTGTAGATGTACTTTTCCTTGGTTATTTTAACTCTTTGAAATCATACAAACCTAAAACCCTTATTTTTTCTGTGTATATTATTCTGTGTATGATAATTTAATGTTTAAATTATCAGAAAAACATGTGAGTGGTGTTAAATTGTTCAAAAGAAAACAAAAAAAAAACAGAAAATATGGAATATTGTTTGTTTTAGTAGCATGTCCCCTTAAGCGTAACATAAGTATAGTTTTACTATGTTAAGAATTAAAACCGAAGACCTTAGTGTTTACATCTTATGGAATCACAGCTATAGGTAGAATGCAGTTCTAGCACAAATACTGCGAATATAAACCTAAAAACGCATAATCTTTAAAATATACTCACACTTTTTGAGTTATGTTTTGAGAAAAAACAAGAGGACACTGAGAAGTTTAGGGCTAATTGTAGACTGTACGTGGCCAATGGCAGCCGTGCCCCTGGAAAAAACACCCCAATCATAAAATTCCCTTTAACTAATATCACTTACTGGTTTTTTTTTATATTTATCGGAATATTCGTGGTAATTACTTTACTGTTACTAATTATCTATTCGGGTATAAATAAATATCAGTACAACAACTATAATTGTATAATTCGTATTTTAAAAGAATGCAGAAATGTTTGAATTATTGTATTTAAAATTTACACTTCAACTCATATTTAGTGTTTAATACATCAGTTTAACCAGTCATATTCTTGCTTGCAGGTTAGTATACACCATTTTGTATTTAAACTACATTCATACTGTCATATATGGTTGGTGAAGTTGGTGGATAAACTTTGAACTTATAAATTTAATTAATTAAATAGTCATTATTCGTAAGCGGATTTCAGACTGCATCGTGATTAAATACTCGGTCCTATTGGAGCTTGACAAGTTATGAAGAGTATATGTGGTCTTAATTTTGAAAGATCTACATACATAATTATGACAGAGGACGTAAGACACTAAACTGTTCTTGACGCAAACGTAGAGATCATTCTCACTGGTAAGGTCAGTGTAATCATTAACAGTTAATATTTTATTCCGTATAAAAAATTCCTATCGTGATCGTCTAAAATATTTATCAAATTTTCAGCCTATATCTTTTAGAACTGCCAATTTATTTTTATTGCTTTATCTAGGTAATTTCCGTAGTAATCTTAATGGTGTCGGCCTCTAAAAGTGCATCTAGATGGTAGGTTGGATTTCGTTATTTCCCGATCAAATAAAAATTATTGTAATATTCACTTTGAAACTGATATAGCAAAAAACTTATTTCCTTATATTATTTTGTTGAGTTAAATATAGTAAGTTAAGCAGAAATTAAAACTACAATCACAATACGTAAACACACTTTTCTTATGAAACTATTTCTATATGAACAATTATAAATAAACATTTAAGAAATTCCACAAGGAGAAGCACATTTAGTTATTGACCTATGTCCCAGTTGTTAAGGTAACAGGATAGTAAGCACAATCGTTAAAGGCATTGAGCGTAGCTTGAATATTTTACAAAACTCATGATTGAACTTATCTGAGTAAAATATGTGTTTATTCTCGAATAATCTCTATAAAGATTCCTTAGTGGAAATATTACAGTATTGTAATTACAATCTTACTTACCTGTAAAGCCACCTCCGTTCCTCCAAACTAAGTAAGAGGCGTAACCCATTTGGGCATACAATGATGACCATGCAATAGGAAACGCTATATCTCCGGTTTTTGATTTAGAGAACTTGGAAGACTAAAAAATAAATGACATAATTGGTTTTAACACCAGAACTAACAAATTAATCAAATCATAAAGTGTTCTAACTCTAGACTTTGTTATTTAAGCGAGTGACACAAAATTGTCAACAATTTCTCTTCTTACTTTAAAGTGCTTAATGATTATTATGAACTAAATATGGAACACTTCAAGTTTTTTCGACTTCCTAGAGACTAATTTTTTATTTAATGTTTCAGCATGATGTGACTGTGGAATATAGCATATTTTTTTAAACAAACTTCACCAAACGTCTGCCAATTATATTTTTTAAACGATGTGCCTTAATGTTACAATTTTACGTATGAAAATGTTAAAATTCGAACCCGGGACGTCCAGTTTTGGCAGACTTTGCTCCTTAAATTGTATGAAGATATTTTAAATAGATTCATTTTATGTGTTTTAGGAGGGTTTCTTTGTCATAGCTCTAATATACGTTTAGGGCATTTGTATGCATAACCGATCTTTGATCGTAATAATTTGATTCGGTAGTAATTTTCTTTTTCTATTTTCGGAATACATTTGCCGTATTGTAACTAACCTCTTTTTTTATTTAAATATAAAAACTTATATTTGAGAAACCTTCTTATCTCGAAGGAAAGTCACAAACAAGTTTTTTATCCTTTTACTTCTCATAATTTACATTTTTTAAACAGAGAGTAAAGCAAACATTAGCTTTTATTTGCAATCGTAGTCTCGCTAATAAAAAGCTATGGCCGTTGACATATTCACGCAGAATATTTTTAATAACACACAACAAACTTTGTGTCTAATTATTATTTTTACAACTCTTAATATATAAATATTTATAAGATTCATTGACTATGTGGCATGGTGTTTAATATTAAACAGTAGCCAATAGTGATGTGTCGAAATATAATGATCACTGTAAACTAAAATGGAGGTTGAAAATATCTGCTATGCCTAAATACAGTACTTACTAATACAAATTATTTTTAATCTGTATAGTATCTATTAGTGGTAAATTTAAAACTAATGTAGGGAGTATCATTTAAAACTACCCTGAAAATCATTCACACAGCGATTAAAAACACGTACATCGATTTAATTACTAAAGTACACAAACAATAATTATTTAAACTGATTAATAAGCTAATAAAGTCTCAGGTCGAGTAAGGAACACTTTAATAAATAATTATAATCGAGTTTTTATAACTTGACGTATGAAAAGATTAATCTCAAATAAGTATTAAACTATGCAATGGCAAAGTTGTAATGTAAATATTATCATGATAATACGTAATATAAATGTGATTTTTACCAATTTTTTTTAGTAATATCCACAAAAAATAGTATCATGACTCAATAAGCCTTGGACCTTCCACAATATATACATGACTGGCAGGTCTTGTATTGTCTGCGATACTTACCTGAACCCAAATGTAGTCTCTGCTGCCCCCCGTGTGGCGAATATAGTTCCCGCCAAGAAGAGGCAGAAGTATTGCCCCTAAGACCGGCCAGTTTGTATAAGACAGTCCAGAACTTTCTGTAAAAGCATTATGCGTTAGGTTACGTATCCTTCTACTCAATATTATTAATGATAATCAACCATTCTTTATTTAAAGTTTGTTGTTGACTATTGAAAGTATAAAAGGGTAATAATGTTTCGGAAATTTGCCATCGTTACAAGTTACAAAAAAGTATAACACTACATTGCGTAACATACATGTGCAGAAACATCGATTAGGTTCATTCTCTCTAGTCAGGACTTCATGCATTACGTCAGTATGGGTGTGACGTGTTTGTGCTCTTGATTCCTGTGTAGTGACATCGATTGGGTCCATTCTCTCTAGTCAGGACTTCATGCATTACGTCAGTATGGGTGTGATGTGTTTGTGCTCTTGGCTCCTGTGTAGTGACATCGATTGGGTCCATTCTCTCTAGTCTGGACTTCATGCATTACGTCAGTATGGGTGTGATGTGTTTGTGCTCTTGGCTCCTGTGTAGTGACATCGATTGGGTCCATTCTCTCTAGTCTGGACTTCATGCATTACGTCAGTATGGGTGTGACGTGTTTGTGCTCTTGGCTCCTGTGTAGTGACATCGATTGGGTCCATTCTCTCTAGTCTGGACTTCATGCATTACGTCAGTATGGGTGTGATGTGTTTGTGCTCTTGGCTCCTGTGTAGTGACATCGATTGGGTCCATTCTCTCTAGTCTGGACTTCATGCATTACGTCAGTATGGGTGTGACGTGTTTGTGCTCTTGGCTCCTGTGTAGTGACATCGATTGGGTCCATTCTCTCTAGTCTGGACTTCATGCATTACGTCAGTATGGGTGTGACGTGTTTGTGCTCTTGGCTCCTGTGTAGTGACATCGATTGGGTCCATTCTCTCTAGTCTGGACTTCATGCATTACGTCAGTATGGGTGTGACGTGTTTGTGCTCTTGGCTCCTGTGTAGTGACATCGATTGGGTCCATTCTCTCTAGTCTTGACTTCACGCATTACGTCAGTGTGGGTGTGACGTGTTTGTGCTCTTGGCTCCTGTGTAGTGACATCGATTGGGTCCATTCTCTCTAGTCTTGACTTCACGCATTACGTCAGTGTGGGTGTGACGTGTGTGTGCTCTTGACTCCTGTGCCCTGTGTCGTGACATCGATTGGGTCCATTCTCTCTCCCTTTTTTTGTATTATGGGAGTAATGATAATTCTTAACTAAAGTTGAGACTTACTACACATCATGTAAATTTGAATGATCTTGGTTTGTGTATTATTTTTTATTTTCCCTATAACATTTTTATTCACACTACTAATATTTAAAATTGTATTTTCCTTGACCACTATATCTATTATAATTATTGGCCGATATCTTAAGAAACATAAATCAATCAATCAATCAGTTTTTATTGCAATAGACATGTATAACATGTATATCAAACGTCACTATAATAACTAAAATTTTGTCTACTCTCACCACATTAAGATCACACTCATACATACAATTCCGCATTCATTCATCGCACATCCATTCGCCAATTTCCCCACCTCCTCAGCCAAAATCAATCTCCCTGTTGGGTGGTCTCCCAGTTAAATGCCAAAAACTCGGCCACATTGTAAAATGCTTGTGACACTAAAAAGCTTTTCAACCGAGTTTTGACCGCCTGGGGCGATGGTGCATTTTTTTATCCCATTTGGGCAGCTTGTTTATGAAATGCACACCTGCTTGTAAGGTCAGGTGTTCATAAACCCCCGTTCTGTGTTGTCCAGTTCGGTAGGCTTCCCTGCCTCTGATCTCATACGAATGAATGTCTCGGCCAGTTGTTAAGGCACACTTAGACATACAAAACAGCGTCGTTTCGCAAATGTAGAGACTAAGCAGAGTCAATAGCTGCAAATTTTTGAAGGTTTCTCGGCAGGACTCACGAAAATTCAAATGAGCGATTATCCGAACCGCTTGTTTTTGCAGTTTGAACACTCTCATCAACTGGTTGTTTGCACTGGCACCCCACAATACTACTCCGTAGATAAGGTGGGGGCAGATCAAACCATAATATGCCGTCATCAGGACCTGAGTAGGGTAATATTTGGCTAAAGACCTCAAGACATAAATGCCTGAGGACAATTTTGCAAACATGGTCGATATGAACATTCCATGTCAACCCCCGATCGAGGTGTATTCCAAGGAATTTGACACTTTAAACGTCTTCCAGAATCTGCCAACATGATGGCAGGGTCACATTCTGAGTCTACAGATCGAAGAGAAGTTCATGGCGTTGGATTTTTGTGTGTTTGTTATGAGATTGCTGTTGAAGTACTGAACACAGTTGTTGATAACAACAAAAGATCGTTCTTCCAACAAAGATTTTGTCTTTTCACTGAAACAGAGAGTCGTGTCATCAGCGTACTGCACAATTTTTCCATGTAGTAGTGATGACCCAATGTCACTGACATAAATGAGAAACAAGATTGGGCTGAGGATTGATCCCTGAGGGACTCCATAGTTCAGCTGAATTGGTTGGGAGAGTTGGTCTGAAATTTGGACAACTTGATTTCTGTTGCTCAGAAATGATCTGAGCCACAAGAGTGGCACGCCTCGGATGCCGTAGAATTCCAGTCTCTCGAGCAGCGTTTTGTGGTCAACACAGTCGAATGCCTTAGACAAGTCGATGAACACACCTAGGGTGGACCTACGATTTTCAAATCCCTCTACAACCAAATCGACCAGACTTTCTATCGCGTCTTCTGTCGATTTACCCTTTCTGAACCCGAATTGGTCTTCTGAAAGTAGGTTGTGCATATTCAAATACTGTAGCATTCTTGACAAAAAAATCTTTTCAAACATTTTGCTCATTACTGGCAAAATTGAGACAGGCCGGTAATTTGTTTGTGGAACTGGAGTCGTCCTTTTTGAAAATTGGATTTAATTTCGCGAGTTTAAGGAGTGAGGGAAAAACTCCTTGGTCAAAAGACAAGTTAATTAGAAGGGTTAATGGTCTCAAAATGTGCTTAGAGCATATTTTAAAGAGACGCATTGATATCAAATTGGAATCATTTGAATTTTTGGCTGGGAGCTGCTGGATAATTCGTTCGAGCTCTTCTTCAACGACAGGCGCTAAACCCATTGAGGATACAGGACTCTGCCTACGCGTAGGGTTCACTCGGGGCTGTAATGGTCTTGGATTCAGCTCACAAGCAACGGACGCGAAAAATCTGTTAAACTCATTTGCCACCTCCTTTGCATCATCCACAAGCTTATCCCCAATTTTAATTTTCCTGAGGAGATGCAAAGTCACTAACTGTGCAAAATTTCTACAAAATTTATTTTTTGTTCTATTTAGATATTCAATATTCAAATTTTGTAAGTCACATCAACTCAAAGGTATAAGGTATACAAAGATATATCAGTAAAAATTTAATTGATATACATTTTGAACTACTGCGTCTGTCCCATTATAGGTTAGCTAAGACAGTGCTATTTTATTGCTAAACAAGTCTTTTTATCTCATCTAAACCTAAAAACTTACCGATTAATTCTTTTGCAGCCTCCTCCGCCTGGTGGACTTCATCAAGATATTCCGCTTTGGGCAAACATTCGGGAAAGTACACGTCTAATAATATTGATGACTCATTCATTGCGAGGGGATTTAGGCTGCTAATATGATTTATACGCTATCGCAATATTACTTCAAAACTAGTATAATTTCATATAAATGTTTTAAATAACACTAAACATCAGAGACAACAATAATTTTACTCACTTTGATGACATCACTATTCACCAAGTATTGTTTTAAAAAACAAATACACTCTCACATAAAATCCTTGAGTTTACTAATGGTTGGTATTATTGATTACAATAGTTGTAACCACTGTTTAAATGGTTGGTATCACTGTTTACAATGATTGGTGACATACTGGTCGTTATCGGCGAGATTTCTGTAGATAGAACACCTGAAGTACAATTATTTTATCTGCGGACTGATAAGTTAGTACTACCTCTTGATAGTAGCACATTTTAACATATAAGAGACGCAGTACACAAAAATTTGATACATACAGGATTAAAACTAGGTCGTTCTTTATAAACTAATAAATAAATCGTCAACTAATTTTAATCATACTTGTTTGTGTCTCCTACGATTCGAGTTTGAAAAGATATTCTTTGAAGTGAGAGATATCTATCAAAGTATACACGTGTTTTTCTTCGCCAAGTACGGGTGTAAGTATGGCATACTTTCAAAGGGCTGTATTGCTCAGAAAAATCACTTGTCTTCGTCAAATTATTTAGGTTTTTAGGATTTTCCAAGCAGTTTTTTTTAGTTTCATTCGTCTTACCATAAACTTGGTCAGTTTTTAATAGCCGACCAGTCAGTGTAGACCTATTTTTACTTGAATTCTTCAGTTTCAATAATTATTTTTTAATTTGTATTAGGTGTGTGTTTACAGATAATGTTCATGGATTTTACACATTACTTTTTTTGCGGTTCCTTACGTGATTGATCTGTGGTGTAACAATTTTCTGGTATGATCTTTTATTTTAACTTTGATTGTAGCTAAATTTTAGGTTAGTTATTCATCTAAGGAAGAGATCAGATTGCATATCTCGAAATGTAGTGTTTCTCATTTCTTGTTTCACAGAATGAAGACAATTGTCCGAAAACCCCTGTTTTCTTCAAACTTTTCCATCGTCAAGAACAACTTGAAAAAATAAATTAATAATCTCTTGATGATTTAGAGAATAAAGTTAATCAAGCAACTGACGAAGCAGGACAGTGGTTTTCAGCAAATGGGCTACTTCTCAATGAAAATAAAAGCCAATTATTAATATTCTCAACACATCAATTGGCAAGCACGTATATTAATTAACGTAACTAATATTACAGTAACACCGTCGTAAATTTTGGGTTTAGCTGTGGATAATCGAATATCATGGAAACAACACATAGCCTTTATAAAAAAGAAGTTACATTCGGCCTGTCTCGCATTGAGCACTATCTCTCATGTGGCTAGTTTAGATACTGTCAAAGTTTATTATGGTTATGTTTACTCGCATCTGAGGTATGGGGTGGTATTTTGGGGAATTTCTATGTTATCAAAACAAATTTATAAATTTCAAAAACATATCATTAGAATCATGTTCAAACTTACAAAGAGAAAATCCTGCAAACCACTTTTTAAAAACCACAACGTTCTCACTTTACCATCTCTATATACAAGCTGTACACTACCCTGTGGAGTTTTTAAACTCACTTGAACCATCAGGAATGCCGTCACATCAATTACTCTTGAAAGTAGGATCACCGATAATGATGTTGAGAAACTTACGACCACCAAAATTGTGCAACGGCACTCGACTAACCGTCAAAAATTTACATCCAAATATCATATAATATTCAATTCGTTTACCTTTGCGCGCTGGTCGTTGCTTTGATTATTACGAATTCGTTTTGTTGCTATCGCACGTGCGCTGTGACGGCTTAAAGCACTTTTTTTTCTTGGCGGCATTATGTTATTTTCCAATAAAATTCGTCAAAAAACTGCTCAAAGGAATTCTGTAAAAAAAAATGTTGAGAAAAACATTCTTCAAAGAATATTTACATGAGAAAACAAAAATACTTGCCTATTTTTTTTAAACCTTTTACTGATGGAAAATAACACTGTTCTTGGAAATTGTAAAAAAGATATCAAATCACGTTTATCAAAAATTTGACATTTGTGACACGTTGTAAATGTCAAAAAATGTTTGTTTACATAGAAACGTCAAAAATATTTATGTTTACTTAGTTACTGTCAAAAATAACAACAATTTTTTGTCGCATTATATATGTTTACAAAGAACAGCTGATTAAAAATTTGAAAAGACTCTTTCACTTAATAACATATGTTTGCTGCAATGCATTTCTTACGGGTATTTCTGTAACCAGTGGGGCGGAATCCTGAATCGGGAAAGGGATAAAAAGTATCCTATAACCTTCTACAGATCAAGACGAACAAATTAAAAAAAAAAATTAGGCGAATCCGTCCAGCCGTTTGTGAGTGATGCTGTTACACACGAACAGTTTCATTTTTATATATATAGATTCTAGAAACCCTATTACTATTTAAAACTAATTACAACTCTTTTCAAAAAATCAAGTATCGCACCATCATAACATCAGGAATCAACCCTTACAATACCCCATACACCGATTAAAACTATTCGAGCAAAGTCTTTACTATTTACCTCTCAAAATCTATAATGAATTACCTCTAAATCTAAAGACGAAGAATTCCATAAACACTTTTAAAACTTTCCTAAAATGCTACCTCATTTACCAGGCATACCATTCAGTTGATCAATACTTAAATGAATAACATTTGTTAACGAGTACTTATTATTTAAGTTTTAGACTAAGCTCACTAAGATTCGCAACTATTTAACTATTTCTTGATTTGTGTAGTTTAGTTTATTTGTTTATATTTAAATATTGACAATTCACATGTTTATCTTTAGCCATGGCTGAAAATTATAAACCTATGTGAAGCTTATAATAAATAAATAAATAAAATAAAATAACGCTTGTTGTACTAGTGACACATAAATAAACACATAACTCATAAAGTAATACCAACATTTTAAAACAAAATCGTAAGTCTCTACATGCTATACACATACCTTTTCAATATTTCGGAAGTGTGCCAAATATAAAAACCCTTATTACAACGAACCCTCTATAGCTACCAATTTTCTAAAGCATGTGATTGTAAGGGCACAACCCGAGTAATATTCATTAATTAAGCTCACCCCGATCCCACCACCCACCCGCCTTGCCCCCTCTGTGATCTAAGCCTGTTCCGTCAGGGGCTGCCCTTGCCTTTGTATTACTTATTAGTAATTAGCCCTTTGTGTGGTTTATTGGTTTCCAGTTCAATAGTTAAATGTGAGAGACGTGCCCTTTGACATGAAGTCTTATGTGAAGTGTTAAAGATCTCTATTAACGAGAGTTATATCATTAATATATTTTTTGTTTTAACTCTCTAGGAGTTTCGTCAAACAGTCATATTTTTGTCACCATGGTCATCCAATAACAATATAACGTTTTAGCTAGAAATAAATCAAAGAAACTCTTCGGACTGTTGGTTTTGGTTAAATATGTGTTTTAATAATTAAGCATTCACAGTGTAAAGGATGTGACAAAAAGGGCTGGTCTAATGCATATTACTCTATTGTTCGAAGTCGACTGCAGTGCAGTATTTCCTTTGGGAATGGGGTTCCTACCTACGTTGTTTACGTTCTTTATACTTTCATAACTGTTTACAACGTTCTTTATACATTTCATTACTGTCTACAACACTCCTTATACATTTCATTACTGTCTACAACACTCCTTATACATTTCATTACTGTTGTTAAAGTTCTTTGTACATGTCATTAATTATTTACATTTTATTTAATTTTTTGCAAACTACGTTTTTATGTGATAAATTATTTTGCCGAAGTTATCTGTTATAATGCTGACACTATTTATAGTGTATCGCAATAAATTCATGTAAAATGAAAAATAATTAACAGCTTTATAAAATAACGTCTTTAAATAAAGTCAGAGCAATTCGTAAGTTTTAACATAACAATAATATCATATACATACATTTTCATTTGTTGCCACAAGGGGAGATGATTAAAACTGGTATCGTCCGTTGCCGATGGGCTAGGGAGGACATTTCAGTGCAAAAGGGCGTTATAATAAAATTTGGGAACCAACGTTTAACATGGATTTCCCACATATTTAAAAAAATTTTACCCTATGATTCATCCCACGAATGTTCATGTAATTTCTCGTATAAAATTAATTTATGTCAGTTATTAAATTTTAAACTGTAACGAATGTCTGAAAAGCTACTAATAGAGTAAAATTTGTTCACGGAAAATTTAAATTTTAGATTGTAATGCTCGACCAGTCTTCCACCTTGCGTGTAACGTGTTCTGTAGTTCTCTCAGTTGTGTGCAGTACATTGCTTTAGGTTCATTCTCACCAGCCTGTACCAGTCAGGTATTGCTTTTTTGACGTACAGCAATTCATGTTGCAAAATTTAGTTTAGTATATAGCAAATCCATCCCTACACTTTATGGTTATTTTGTGCACGGTTAGCCTTATGTATTAGGGTTTTCGGCAACTGAGGAAGTGGGTGTTGTATCTCAATCCTCGAAACATAATTTTCTACTTTTTTAAAAACAACTATAGCAAATACCGAAAATCCTATTAACGTTTCAAACTACTCATCTTCAATAATACACTCTAAAAAAAGGAAATATAAGACATTTTATTAAACTTTTAAGTAGACTAATTTATTCATGGAAAATGTTTGTTTGTACACATAAGCATAAGTATCGATAAAATATGTACTGCATTTACTTTAACAGGTATGGAATACAAGAATTACTTTTGTTTACTGATTATTTTGTTTGATTAAACAATACATGAGTGTTACAATAATCTCATGTATGTCTTTACTTATCTAGACGGAGGGGTGTGGGAGGGAGGGGGATGCTCATGGGAGGGGAGGGGAGGCAATTTCTCGCCGTTGAGCACGGGCCATTTGTTATGTTACCGAACTTATTGCCTCAAGATTGAGTTAGCTTCTTGCCCTTATGAAAACATTGCGAGCGCATCTAAGGTCTAATTGCGTTTCGCCTGTCCCCGGGATGTTCTAGAGCATCACCTCGCGGTTTCTTGATTCTAGGGCAGAACTTACGTTTTGGGATCCATCTCTAATAAATCTATGGCAATAAGATGTATAATTTCTGAACGATTCTCTCTGGAAATTTATACACAGTAAATCATGTTTTCTAATAACACTGTCCTTAAGATAAAAGTGGTTTTCTAAGAATAAGAAATCTTCTACTAGAAAAACGAAATACCTAGAAGAAATAGTGGGTAATTAGTTTTATTGCAACCTAGGCAAATATAATGTTTCATTTTTCTAATAAATTTATATTTTACAATAAACTAAGGAGCAAGGCACATTGGAAACATACCATTAATAGGGTCTAGGGATATCCTAAGAAATTCTGTTGACTCATCCTGTTTACTAACCTCACCGAGATATCTAACTTGAATTGTCTTTGTTTCTGGTTTGCTAAAAAATGTATATATAACTTCCATTTTGCCTGTTTATTTAAACTCTATTTTTGTGTAACATTCCTCCTCAATACAAGTATATGAATCAAATGAAAATTAAGCACGATCATATTTACAAATAAACTACATCACTGTTCGTCGTATGTTAGTGAGTTGTTAATGTTTTCTAGGATATATTTCATTTTAAATACTTTGTATATTTCATTTTTAAACCGGTTTATAAACGATTATTAGCAGCAAATAAATTCGTTCATTAATATGCATTAATTAACTACCCTTGGTGTTTTAACAAACAACATGTCGGCGGAAATGTACTTATACTCGTTATTACTTACTTTTTATAAGCTTTGAAAACTTTTTAAATCAATATAATCCGTTTTTTACCTTTATAGCACTCCATTCAACCGTGAATATTTTACAAAGCTTACATAACTGATTGAAATAAAAATTATTCCATAAAGGCTTACAAAGGTTGAAAAGTGGATTTTCTAGTCATGCATAAATCATTAGCGGAACGAATAAAATACTCATGTTTCTTTAATATCCGAGACCCTTGTCTCTAAAGCAAACGGTTTACTTCGAATCCGGAGAAGAGCTCAAATATTTGTAGATAGATTTACTATATTGCCATCTCCATTACATTACCGTTTCCTCTTTCTAATAAATTATGCTAATAATTTAATATCCTATAGGTATTGGAATATATTAATACTTATCCTGTGTCTATAACTACCCAAAATATAATTTTAAATAAAGAAAACTCACTAATAATGAAAAATACTTATAAGCCTGTGTAAGCGGTAATAACTTTCTTGGCTATGAGACAGACTATACTCCTGTTATTCAGACTGTCGCCGACTGTTTTTTTTTTTTGGGGGGGGGGGAGATATTCGAGAGGTTAAGAGTAAGAATTGTGGTGTTTATTTATAAAAACACAATTGAAGTATGGTGTTGAACACTATTCTATCTTAGCAAAACATATAAAAACGTATTCTCTTAATCAAGACTGATATCGAACTCAAATAAATAAGCGTAAAAAGTGTTTTGCTATGCTCAGATACTTCTTTATTTATTTTTATTTAATCTAACTATATACTACAGTAAGCTTATTCTACGTAACTAAAACCAATATTTGTTTAATACAGAAATTGTTAACATTTCTATAAAACTATCAACGTTTTATTTACTACTAAATGTGTCCCGCGCTCTTCGCACGCTTTTCGTAAGCTATGCCCGTATATGAGCACTTCCGGTTCTAGTGAATTATATTCCCAATACCAATGTACAGTTTACCTTGTTGCCACGATGAAGAAAATCTGTCAAAAGTGTTTGTTTATAGCCTTTGTACATGTAGCTTTAAGTTGAACCAGAAATGTATTTTGAAGACAAAATATACATTTATATACATCAAGCCTTAGAGCCTTCAAATAGTGTTTGACTATTTAATATACGTAACTGTTTCATAATTGCAGTTTATAATGTGCAGGGCTTTGATAACATATCTTACAGCGCCACCTGGGGGTGAGTAAAATCATTGGGCATAGTATATAAAACTTCTAAGTGGAAAAATGCATATACATACAAATTTTCATAATGATCGGTCAAATACGTTCTGTGTCTGTAAAGGACATACAAACAAATATTCATTTATGTATGCCTATTATTCTATATATACCTTATTTACATTACATATTTAAAAATTTTGTATCAAAGCCTATAAAAGTCATAGTATCATCATAGTATATTTACTAATAAAGCATATGTTTACGAATCTATTTAATTTTTACGAGATGATTCCTAGCTAAATTCAATTTATTTTCAATAGTACACAGCCTACTAATGAGGTTTATTTAAATTTTATACTTTCAACTAATTCAGCATCCAACTGCGCGCTCAGAGTAAAAAATATAAGAAAAAACTCCGAATCACAGACAGCTTTTAGTGAGATTGCCGGGAAAGTGCACCCTTTAAAAGCTCCGCGACAATGCAGCATTTCCACAAAAGAAAAGTGCAAAAGCTTGTCTCACAACGACTTGTATTTTTCCATTGTCATCAACTGCACGGGAGTTTGCGAGGAAAGGCCCTTTGAACATGATTGTTACCTTTTAAACGCTGAAGTTATACACCGGTACAATGTATAACAATTCTACTGTTTTCGTTACGAGTTATACCAAAACATTTTTCTGGAAAATTCAAGTAAAATGTTATTTTCGTAAGCTTCCAATTAATATTTTTTTATTTTTTATCAAAACTTTTTTACGTGTTATTATTATGGTAAATGGAATCAGACATTTGAGTTCTGTTGGAAATTAATTGCCCGAACACTACAGTACTCACTTACTGTCTTATTTATTTATTTAACGCTCAACAACATTAACATTATAGATATCAAAATTCATCATGTCAGAAAGTTGGTGATAATATAGTGACAAACATACAATAAATAGTCATAATACAGACAACAATAGATACAGGATAAATAGTTCTGAAAAAATGAATAACAATAATAATAACTAAACAATATAGGCAAACAATAAGTAAAGTAGCAACAGTAAGGTAGGCTGAAATACCAAAAGAGAAAACCATAACAATATATTAATATGATATACGGATAGGCAACAATAATAGACAATACATAACAATACAATCAATAATAGACAGTAAGAGCAAATTCTAATACATTTATATAGTGACATAACAATAGCCATAACAGCAACAGGTAACAGAGTGAGAACAAGTAGACCTATGATATAACATAAAAAAATTATGGTTGCCTGTAAAGTTGGTTTTACGGGCGAAGATTTTACGTGACAACGTCTTTTTCTCGGTAGAATATTTATTGATATGAATATTATTAAATTGCACAATAGGAACAAGGAATTGAATGAAAATAAGAATTGCACAAATTTTAACTATAGAAATATATTTTGTTTACTAAAACATTGTACATAATTTGAAATTAATTAAAGTTTGTTATTGTAAATGGTAAAGTTGAATAAAACATTTACTAAAATTGGAATTTGAAATTCTTGCTAAACACAGTTAAATTCTAACTCCGCGCGTGGTGATTGGTCGGTTTAGTTCGTTTGTTTGGTCGCACTGTTATGACAGGTTAGAGGTTATAATTTGTTATTTTAAATGTTTGACTAGCAATACGCGCTGTTTCTTCTCAATCGACTGAATTACGATTGATTGCAGAGTGATTTAAACTAATAATTTACTTAACACTATCAACATTTGTCAATAGTATGACATAACCTATAAACTCAGTTTCTCAACTTTTGTGTCAATCTAATAATTAATCAATCAATCATAGTTTACGATAATGAAATATCAGTGCACAATTATTTACCTTTATTGTTGTAGTTGTTGTAAATGACGAATCTAAGCACTCCACATTTTCACGAATAAACATAGTTATCTGCTTTATCCCGTGCGGCGGACCCACTGGACGGGCATCGTAACGTTACCGGGCGTTACACTTTTTCATGAGTGACTCCGAGCCGCAACCTAATTTAAGACGTTGTCACGTCAAAACAGTAACGGAAAACCATAATTAAATATACACTCTCAACGGTTCTCTTTTAAATGATGCAGGACTCATTCCTAAGAAGTCAGTGTGCTCCGGAAGACTATTTCCCAAGCTATGCAGTCTAGGAATTGTGCTGTTGAAGGCATACTCTGTAACATGGTGTCCTCTCTCGAGCATGTCTTGCTAGTGAGATGGGCGATAGCAGCGGAGTTTAGCCTAATCTTGTTTAATAGCTCAGATGAGTCAATCTCCACAGTTAAAGATTCCTCTCAGAAATACGAGGTCTGCAACCCACCAACGAGGATACGAGGTCTTCTTGGATCTGTCCATGCCTTCGACTGCGTCCATAATGGTAATCTCCTACGTGAGCGGTGTTATAATGTTACCACACATGTGGATTAAGTCTTTTCTTGAAGACAGGTATCATTCTGTTGAAAACTCATAAATTTAAAACTCAATCTCAAATAAAGCACTGTGGTAAGAATGGTCTATCAGGGATCCGTTCTTGGTCGCGTTCTCTTTTTTATTTACGTTAACAATTTTAACAACGCTAATCAGTGTAGACGTTCAGTATGCAGATGACACGACTCTGCGTCTAAGATCAAATTAAAAACCTAATTTGGTAATGGAAACCTGCATGGAAATTATTTCATGCATTCAATTATTTGTAGATATGACCTTTACTGTCAACAATCAAAAAGCAAACTTTTTTAACTCGCGACGACAAGAAAACAAAAATTTACCAGCAGTCATAGTGAATGGTTCTCGTATAGAGGAAGTCGTCGATTCTACTACATTCCTAGGAATGCACCTCGATAGAGGGCTGACTTGGAGTGATCACATCGTCTTGCTATGATCCAGAGTTGCCAATGGTATCTTTGCTTTGAGAAACATATTAAAATTTTGTACCGAAATTTTTTTTAATGGCCTATTATGGGTTAGTATACCCACATATGAGACAACATGAGGAGTCAGTCTTTCAGAACAATGGCTTATGAACAACTTCCATCTCAGGTTGGTATCAAAGTAATCAAAAGAATCGCGGAGTGCATAAAAGGATTGGTAACAAAGACGCAATTAGTTTCGAATTCGTTTTATTCCTATAACGAATTATACTTAGTGCAAATATGTATAATTGTATTTAGGTAAGTTACATAACTGGCGCATGGAACACAATTGTAAAATATTGTTTACTGTAATAAAAAACAATTGAGTTTGAACTCACGATTGTTCCGTTGTGTTAGTCAATCTTAGGTCAAACTCGTAAATAGACAGTGATAATGCAATATTTGAATAGCTAATATAGTACGTTTACCGCGTTTACTGCCAAATATAAACAGACGAGTCACGAATCGGTTGGGAAAACCGGTCGGATTCTGCAACTCATCGACTAATCGAACATGCAACAGAGTGGGGGACGGGTGTGAACCGATGCTTCTGTAAGTGTGATAACAGCGTCACAGATAACGCTGGTGTTACGTCACTTGACATTGGCCTCGAGTTCAGGATCTCAACAAAGCAGTGAGATAGCAGTTACATAAGGCCTTCGCCACATCACAGCTGAAAATTGGTAAGTAGCTTGTGATATGTTTAAAGCACATCATAATTCACGTAGCTTGATAAATGTTGCACTTTTTAATACAACATGGACATTTTTTTCATAACCGATCATTTTACCCATCCCCGCACTTTGTGTATATAGTAAACATCAATTAAGCTAAGGTCAAACTACCGGCCAACTTTGAAACTTAAAACTTAAAATTTGCACAAAGTATAAACCCCATATGTTTAGAACCCATAAACATTTTTTCTGTTATTAATATTAGGAGGACAAAATAACAAAATTCGGAAAAACGATAAAAATATATTTACTATGTTAGCATACAAAATATATTATGAGAAAACAGAAAATTGAGGTATACTGCCCGTGTATTAGACAAACCACGTTTTGAAAAATTTATGATAGTTCCTTACTAAGACAAATGTAAATAAGAAATATAAATCCTAAACTGGTTCTATTAAAATAAATTTCACTGACAATATTTGAATATTAGTTTAATTGACAATCAGTTTCAGTAATACCGCTAACGCTAAAAGGATTAGTATAGTAGAATGATCAGTTATGTTTATATCTATTTACCCAATGTTAAATTGATCTAACAATCAACTATGGTGCATAATGAAAACCAACGATGATTATTTATTGACTAAAGAAAGTACGATGTAAAAGTCGCGGGACAGAAGTGACTTCTTATAACAGGCTGTAAATATTTTGTATCTTGGAAAAGTACATTTCCTAATATTATTGAATAGCAATTTTTATATTTTTAAATAATATGAGGCACTCAATTCTTTAACATAAAAATGTTATTTTTTATTAGTTTTGTAATGTTTTTCTTATATTTAATGTACTACAATGATCACTGACTTCTAAGAATTAAAGTAACATATAATAACAAAAATATTTATAAGTTTTCAATACTATCGTTTATTTAGTCATTATTATTTACACTACAATCTGTTGTATTTCCGAAATAATTACTCCATTTTCATTGTCATTATATTCTAAAAAATTAATTATGGGCTTATGATTATGGGGTTCAACAAGAAGCAACAGTAACCTGTCTCTAGCACGGCTCGATAGCCACTGAACGGAACGTATAAACGCACTGACATCAAAATGATGCAAAACATACATCCATAGCCCGCCAAAATAATTAGCTACTTCAAAAAGTATGGATACCCGAGTTTGAAAGCCACCAACTAATTTTTTGAGCTACAATAACGGGATACGCTTTACAATTTAGCATTGTTATTTCTGAGTTCAGACGTATAATTAACACGCAAATAAGTACATAATAATAAGTTCCAGTTTTTATATTTATACGTAAAAAGGTTTTGGTGTTTTTCGACCAAACTGCTAATTTTAAAATGCTTAAGTCGGTAAATTATTTTCCAATTAAGACACAAATTTAAAAAATCTTCTCGATTAAATAAATCTGTGTTAAACAATACACTTTTAAATGGTGTTTTACAAGATTACACATAAATGACTTTAACAGCTCCATAACTTGACCAATGTCTAGGGTTTTGACCGCCCGCCCGAAGTTAAGGTGGAAATTTAATAACCTTGTTTCATTTTATCTAAATTTACTCATTCAAAAACACTACTCTTGTATCTATCTTTAATAAAATTGTATCTTAATTAGGTGGCAGTTTCCGAATTATGAATGTTCAAAGTTGCAGTTTGCTTAGAAAGAGTCAAAGAGCAGTACCCTTTATCATTGTTATCGTCATAAAAACTGGGCGTTATTATTGTAAATTATTTGCTTTATAAGTCTAAATACAGAAATAAAAGTGCTAAATTTTAACATCACTCCCGTTACTTAACCGTTAGTTTTTGGTTAGCTCCCAACATTGGGTACTTTTTGTCCGAGAGAAGACATAACTGTAATCCTTCTGTCAATCTCCTGTAATACGTGGAGATTGTATCGTATCTTATAAAATAGACCAACGCCGTTTAATTTGTGACTATTATTCCATAATCTACAGAAACGGTCAGTATTGCTGTCAATATTTAATCAGAGTAGAAATGAAGGTCTGATTTATCACCCAAGGTCCGCACACTGGATGCGACACGACGCGACCTGTGTCTAGAGACGGTTTAAATGTTTAAAGTACAGGTACAAAACACCTAAAATGGCTGCCATCTGTGGAAAGAAATTATTGTCAGTTCGATGGTAATAGCCTCAGACCATCCAAGATAACATTAAGCCATGGGGGTTAACCACAGGAAATTATGTCTCTGACCCTATCAAAGAGATTTTTTTCAATTTCAAGTTATTTATTTGTAAATCTATCAGAGGGCTAATTGATATTATACATCGTAACATATCTCCCCTGTAACACAGTATACGATCTCCTCCATGATGGGTTTTTACTCCCATTTTTTTGTAATATTAATCCCTCCGAAACAAAGTGTTCGGTTGTATTTCAAAAAGTAACATATTAATATAATAGTAATTGTGATTAAAATGGTTTAATTGTTTTTGTATTTACTATTTGTTGTGTATGGAATTTTTTAAACTTATTGTTGTGGCATTTGCATTTTATAACCAACGTTCTTACCAATAACTTATAACCAATTTTTTTAAGTGTATGAAAGACGAATGAAAATAATAGTACCACGAAAATATTGAATTACTTAGTTTTCAGACTACGCACGAGCGGTTCACCAAACAACAAATCGTTGTCTTGCAGTAAGACATTAACGAGACATCAGTCACTTTGCGACGTGATCCTTCGGACTCGAGACGACCTTTGACCTTGTCGTGTTGCCTCGCTGCTAGTGGTTTGGAGACACATACCTTCTTCTACAGGAAAGTCTTGCTACACCGTCGACACAGGTAAGTCTCGAACAAAAGAGTACAGTCGGTCTTAGAAACCGCTGTTGTTACCGATCAAGGCGCTCCACGTGGTTGAGTGCAAAACTATCTGGTAGTTTATTTAAAGAAGAGGTTAAAAACATTACTGGACGCTGAGATCTGCGTGAGGCTTTCTGTCGCTGCGTAGGCCTGTACCGTATATTTTACTCAGCTGGGTGAGTTTCCATTTTTTTCATTTTCCACTTTGCCTGAATGGTCCATTACAGTTACCTGTTGTCAACCCTCCTTTAAATATTTCATGGCTACTTAATTCAATGCTAGATCATACTACAAATCTGGCCTTGGCATCTTCTTCAGTTCATGTATCTTTCTGGAAATGTCCCCTTAGCAATAGGAACAGTTTTATAACATCGATCCATTTGTAAATTTGATGGAGTTTTTGGATTTTACTTCATTTTGTACATCCAAGCAATAACTCTGGTAATCGTTCAAAATCAATAGCCTATCCTTTCAATTTTACTTATAGGGTCAGAAGATACTGGTAATTGCTCAATAATCGTGTAATGTTGTTAAAAACTCTACTATACTGTATGTATATAACTCAATGTATATTACCTGAGTGATTTCATTAACTCGTCATCGGCAACTAACTTCACCATTTTTCAAACAGATCAATTGTCAGGAAAGTGTGTGTCCAGATGAAACTGAAATAATGATATAAAACATAGAATATCGACGATGCTGAGAACGGTTGTACGATTTACAGTTTTATAGCATTGAATATTAAATAGACCATATCAGTTTGTTCAAGAACTTTAACAAAAAACGAACTTAGAACATTTATATAGGATAAAAAGAGTCAAACAGTATGTGCAACAAGTTTGTATTTCTTAAACAATATTTTGTATATTCAGGGAATCTAATAACGGATAAACAAATTTTGCCCCCCTTCCCCACTATCCACCTCCCCCTGGTATTACATATTAATTTTAGCTGTATCTACGATTGTATTTTCTGGCTCAACTCAATGAAGCAGTTTGTAAACATAATAGAGTTAATTAAAGAAGGCTCTTTTACAAAACTTGCCATGCTGGCTTTTGTGGTTCGATCCCGAGATCGGTGTTCAATTTAAATAAAATCTTACCATAGAAGTGGGTAATTCAAATAAATACCCAGACCATTTATTACTGGATGGATTTACTTAAATTTTTGTAATGGATTTTCTAAATCATATGCTAATCTAAACAGCTCATTATATGGTGGAATTGAATATATGTTTTCTGAATTGTTTAATTAAAAAAAAACACACACACGGACTGGAATCCTGCTGCATAATAGTATGGATTTTGTAACAGATGAACAGCATGAGTAATTGTTAATCTTAAGTGATTTTTTTAATTGTAGATATTTATTTTATTTTATAATGTTTAAAGTTAATTAATGTAAGATAGGGTCGTGTGGCCCTAATTGGCGCTCAGTAATGAATAGTTTTCTATTCTAATCTAGGATTAATACTGAACACATTTAGAGGCAAGGGTCGCGTCATCATTAGGAAAACTATTCAACAACAATGCTTAAGTAAAAACGTGTTAAACTTCAGAAAATTGTTTGTCCTTATTTTTATTCGTAGTGTTATGTTGAAAGATGTCTCATTTTGAAAATAGTATTAATGTTCAACCAAACGCAATTTATTATTATTTTTCTTTCTTGTAAAAGCGGATACATTTTTGATTTTTTTTTGTGATGAAGTAAGTACACAACATGTACACTCTCTCCGTACAAGGACGCTCGAAGCGCATGCGTTGTTTTCTGAATCCTTTTGCGTATTCCAAGAACAGACCGTAAAACGTCTGTGTACGCTAAGAATTTAAGCCATGCTCGAGCACATGGTTCACTTCATCAAACTTGTATTATCGTAGTGAATAAAACAATTTTTAATTTAATATTTTATTTTTATATTATATTATATTTTTAACACCTTAAATGCCTAACTAATTGTAAAGAGACAATGTAAACTTCCACTTGGTACCCTTACATGGTACCGTTTATTTGCCACAGTTTTTAATGGTTAGAGATAGGTACGATCTTTAAGTGTAAGAGTTATGACATTACGTACTGTCTTTAATTTGATATGGCAGGAAACCCACTGGAATTTAAAGGTTTAAGTTATTTTATTATATATTATATTATATATAATTTGAGTAACTATTTAATTCTTATATTTTCTGAAAAGACCATTTTACGATGGTTGAACATGTGTGAAAATTCTGCTATACATGGTATAATTTAAAAGCTTATGCCATGAAGAATCGAAAAACTGTTTTATTTTTGTGTGGGTTCGTATCGCATGATTGGCAATACAAACTCCCCACCCTTTATTAGACCACCATTTTGAAACAAATATAGGTAATAAAATGTTTCTTCACCAAAATGTTTAGAATGTTTCACCTTTAAATTAGTGTACAACATGACGTGTGTTTGCATTTGAAAGTTTTAATATTCGAACATGGGACCTTCTGCTTTTTTTATTTTTACCCTGAATTTCTACAGAGTTAAAATAATTTTAAACAAATAATCTGGGGAATCCGTTCAAACTAAATCTCCGTAGTTAGCCATTTCTTTAGACAATTGAGACGAGTGGTCTAAAACACTGTTTAGTAATAAAAATAACTGTAATTTATGTAACTTTTATGTGAAAATTTATTTTTGTCAGGTTTCTGCACGATGTTAAATCTGGAGCCTCTACCTTGGCCAGCAGTCGGCGCTGTCACACTTCCTCTAGTCGGTAGTAGACTAATCAGCTACTCCCTGGGGGGCAACCCCGGCCCCTGGGCAGAGGTTAGTTCAAAAAAACTATGCTGTTTTTTCGTCACGCTTGGCGGAAACTTTATTTAAATTGTTTCTAGATCGAAAAGTTTCAACTCCTTAAATATTTGTGCTAGGAATTTCCCATAAGTATTTTAAAATAGTTATTGTTTGGTAGTTAAATTTGTAAAGATAACAGGATTTTAGAATTTTCGACAGTTAAAAAAACATTAACACTACTTTTCAAGATCTGAAATCTGGCGCCTTCCTCCGGAGATCACTAACCTAACACATCATAGGCTACAAACAAAATTAAAATGAACAAACCTTAATGTTAAATATGCATATTATGATATGATTTGTTCACATTAACTATGTATTTACACTTAATTATGGCAAATTTCTGAAAATTTGTATTATCTATTACAAAACCCCAATACTACAGAACAGCATTGAACGAAGAAGTAAATCGGTTCACCCATACACGTTTGACAAATGTATCTTTAAAGTGTCTTTTTTAATATATGTGTATATTTAATAAATTCATACTTTATTCAGAAGTATTACTGTACGTACAAAATCTTTTGAATATACATAACGAATAATAGAAAGCCATTAAAGATATAACATACATTGATTTGTATTGCCTACCTCACCAACCTTTCACTATTTTCGTTTCCCCGTAAAACGTATGTTGTCATGTGGACAGAAGTGTTCTAAGAAAAAATATTCTTCTTTAAAGAACTATATTTTCTCTTTGTTACTTGATCTTTTTTGGTAAACTGTAACTGTATATTTAAGGTTATTAAAAATGGATAACCAATGGTCGAGTTATCTAAGACGTTAAACCTTTTATCTCAGAGATAAATTTAAATCCTGAATGTGACCATAGCACCTGTATCGACTCTCCTCTTATTCTGTTTGATAAGATCCTCACACGGTCCATGGGAACGGGCAGAATAAGTTTCAAAACGGGATTGGCTTCCCCTTTAAAACAAATGTTATTTAAAACAATAACTCTTAAATTCTAGTGAATCATTGATTGGTTGTGTATATATACAAGTCCTGTATTTACATGATTAGTAATTGTAATTCAATGATCTAAACGTGGCCTCCGTATCACTCTTTCAGAAGTTAAAGACACCGAAATGGAGACCTCCAAGAGCAGCGTTCCCGATTGTGTGGTCCGGCCTGTACACAGGAATGGGATATGCTTCCTATCTGGTCTGGAAAGAGGGCGGTGGTTTCGACGGTGAGTATAGAATACAATAAACAGTCTTTAGAATAAAAATAAGCTAACACTTTCCAAGATTTAATTTTAAAGTTCTATATTATTTGTTAAAAATGGCACGAAGAAACTGAAAGCTGGGACTTTGAAAATAATAATCTTCTGACTATTGATTTTTGAGAAAGGTGATTCATTTTCCAGCAGACCACTTTCTCAGAAATAGCAAATATCCATCTAACTCCGTGTTGTCCTTCCAAGTACTCCATTCTAGAAATTGGAGTCCAAGTACTAGAGTCGTTACAGACAAATACGTTTATAAACATAATTTCTGATTGATTCCAAGTCTACGTTTTCCGGAAGCAATGCAAAGGTAATTATAGGGCTAAATGCAATTTATAATTTTCTTGTCCTAAGAGAACCAAATAAACTATTTCGAGATGATCTGCCATTACTCCAAAACCAAGTTAACAATGGCAAGCTTGCCGGTAAAATCAAATTTTGATTAGGAGTAGAGAAGCTTGTGCGAGTGAGTAATGTAACCAGCACCGACAAGTCGCCACTGGCTTTCAACACTTCCCTTCAAATCTTGTTCTACGGGCAAGCTTTCACAACCGTAAGCCACCATTAGACTTGCTCAAGCATGCTTCGAATGTATACACGCCCTACGTAATGCTAACAATATGTAACTATTGCAGACCATAAGTCTCCCGTGTAGCATAACATAACTAATGTATTGTCTTTTTAGGACTCTTCTTTTGCCACTCCACTGTAATCTAAAAATGATTTAAACATTTTTACGATGGTGTTTTTAAAGGTCCCGCTCGCCTTCCATTGGCAATGTATGGAGCTCAGTTAGCTCTTAACTTCTCCTGGAGTCCAATATTCTTCGGCATGCGCTCTTTAAAGGGGGTAAGTATTGAGCTTAGATTAATGGTGAAATTCATAGTTTTGAATATCAAAAATACAACTTTGAACGGCGTAGAACTGTATAGTCGTTTACAATTTGTAATCTAGAAGTAAGTGTTACATAAACATTAAAATTATTTTGAATTTACATAGTTAAAGGAGTCGATTTAAAATAATAGTGCGTTTGGTTCAGTATTAAGGTCAAAGGGACTATTCTGATGGTGCAAAAGCTACAGAATGTAAATTGAGTTTTCGCCCAGAGTCAGGAGAATTTTATTTATTTTAGTAACAGCCGCATACATGAGGGAAATTGGTAGAGAGAAAGGGAATTACAGATTAGGTAGTGGTATCTGAAATACTGATTCCCTTTAATTCACTTGCCTCTCGTGTGTGGGGTAGGTGAATGTATTACTGTACATCACTCTGCTCAGCTGTTACATCTCTCGGTGATAACTCCCAAATACTAAATTCCACATTCTCATACATCCCTCAGTCACGATCTCCTAAAATTCAGAATCAGAATCTCGTAAAGAAATTTCCACTGTGTGAGGATCAGATTTCATGCCAAATGATTGTCCATGACGAAAAGACTTATTCACAAACAAAATGTACTGCAATTTTATTTTACATCTTTCTCAGAAAGTTGAACTAGTAAACTATAATAGTTTAATAAATCAACTACAGATATTTGTAATTTTATTTTTTATGATTGATTAGGTCCTATTTTGATTAAAACAACCCAGCGAGTCCAAATTAAAGGTAAATTATGAATAAAACAATTTTAACATGCGGTATCCTATAAGGATCTATTCTTGGACCAATTTTTTTCTAGTGTGTATGTATTGTTGCTTGAGTATTAAAAATCAGTACGCTGAATATACAATCCACAATTTCACTGTTGTGCCGGTTAACTGTATAAGTTAATAATTGACTGATTGTACAAATTGATACAGTGTAACGCATTATAATGCATTCCTTAAACTTTAATCTTACTAATTACTTTTAAATAAATGTAGCGTGGGTCATAAATGTAGAATTTAATAAGACAATAAATACGTCTAATGTTTTCTATGGTGACCTCTATGAATAGCAAAGTTTATCGCAAATCTTCCTGGCTTTCAAATTCTGATTGAATTCGTTCCTTCGAGCAATGTACATTCATACTAAACTGAAAACTATTACAACCTTCAAGCTTTTATATCAACTCGGAATTTTAACTTTTATAATCTTTGAAATGTATCCAAATCAGACATTGTGAAAACTAAAGAAGTGGTTAGCTGTATATACGTGTTTATATGTATGAAATGTAATCCAAATCAGACATTGTGAAAACTAAAGAAGTGGTTAGCTGTATATACGTGTTTTCAATCACAGGCATTTATTTATCCATGTGGGGAACTAATTTCATTTATATTAGATATTCTTATCCTACTGTGTGTATTTTTTTTAAGTCAAATTAATTTGAATTTGATGCTTCATGATAGCCACTATCAAGAATTTGGAATTTGAATAAAATATTAATATTTCAGAAGTAGCAGCAGCTGCGTAAGTCACATTCTTCAGGCTCCATTTGACTTTGAACTATACATTCATGTACCACGGTTACAGTAGGTTCCTATTTACCCTTATTCCTAGGGTTGCCTCAGACTGACTTAATATATTCTGAACACAGCCGTAAAAAGTAAAGTAACAAGCACTGCTTTCTCCCCAACTTATCAGTACTTGTGTATTCTAGGTATAACTGGCCTGCACTCAGTTTGGCTAGTCTGATCTACATTCTGAACTACGGAATATCACAACACAACTTACTTACATTCTCTTGTTTGTCCAGGCCCTCGTCAACATCCTGGTGCTAGACGTGGCCGCTGCAGGGACTGCATACCTCTTCTATCGCGAAACTCCATTGGCTGGGTACCTCATGGTACCATACCTGGTCTGGTTATCTCTGGCTACAGCCCTCAACTACAGGATATGCAAAGATAACTCTGACGAAGATGTCAAGAAAATGTAGAACATTCAAGACTGCATTCTAATTTCGAGTAATACTGTACGACGTGTAAGGCTTTGTTGCAAAGTAATATTCTCATCTACGTTATTGCCTTAAACAAATCAGAAAACCCTAAAAACCACAATTTAAAACCATAGTGTTGTGTAGACCACAATAATTTGTTAATTTAAATTTTATAATTTATGTTTTCAAAATATACATTTTTATAAAGAAGTATATCTTTGGTTTCTGTGAATCAGGTTTACAATTCCAAATCATAATAGTGAAAAGGGAAAATACTCATCATTTTCTATAAGACAATTAGCTTGGAGCAGCAAACATTTACTGCTATGTCCTCAAGTAATCCAAATGTTCCAAATTGAATGTCTGTGGTCACTAGTAAATCTCGGTAGAATTGAGAAGGGAATAAAATGAATTATAATTTAACATAGTTCGTTGTACGCCATTTATATGATTAAACCTTGCATATCGGTTTATTTTAAGACATTCACGAATAGCTGCAAAAACATCATGTTATATTAGCATCAAAATTGTTTCACACGAAGCATTATTGCTTTGAAGGTTTAATTTGTATCAAAGTAAAAGTCACTATGGCATTGATGTATTAGCCTTATTTCTTTAAAGGTTTAAATACTGAATTGTAGCCTATCAAAGATCATATTTGATTAAAGATTTAAATTACTAAATAGCAAACGTTAACGAAGTCTATTACTCGAGAGATTAGAATTTTTGTAACATTTTAAAAACTTTAAACGTCTGTCTGTGTGTCTATCTGCCTGTATGTTACAACGATATTTCGAAAACAAACCCACCTATATACTCGAAAATTAGCAAGTAGGCTCATTTTAGTATAAATAACATTGGTTCGATTATAGTAGCTGTCATTCTAAGGAATTCGGTTAAGCACTAGTAATTATTTATACTTTGTTCTTATGGGTAACCATGGCGGCAAAGGAGAAATCTTTTTAATAGATTATTTTTGAAGGACTGCAGGGTATAGCGGATGGTTGACAATATTCCAAAGCAATGCCAAACAAAAGTTATTATTCCACAGATGTGTTGTAAGGTAGAGTAATTGTAGGCGACAACGTTGTTGGGCCACTCCGGTACTGGGTTATTTCATAATTTGCATAACAAGGCTTTGAATATGAACAAGTTCTCGCCTCCTGTGTTGTAAAGTTATGCAAATCACACTCTAAAATTATAATCTAAGTAGACCCATTTATATAATTCAGTCGCATTCATAGTTTATTTTTAATGTAAGACGTAGCTATGTTAAATTCGTGGTGTAAAAACCAGTGAGATTGAATAGATGTTTTATACAGTTTGTTTTTACGTCTCTAATGTGGATTGTGGAGAAAACAAAGCAAATTTTGATTGATTTTGGTAAAATTTTGATTGAAAATCAAGGGAATGGTAATGACAAAATATTATTTTTTAAGCTACAATCGTCTATATCATGTATGATTTTCTATATGCAATATTCAAACATTTATTATTGTAGTAAAGATCTTATATTTATTACAGTGAACAGTATTACTGTATTTCTGTATTTGACATCCTAAAAAAGGTGTTTTATTATTATCTACTACATGACTTATGGAAGTGCCTATTTACTCACTTTAAGTTGTCTAGTGTAACGTAACTTTATCATTTTCTCTTTAGGAAGATATACAACTTAAACAGGAGGGTGATTTAAAACTGGTCATACATTCTTTTCATTACCATAAATTATGAGTATTATTCTTCAAGGAAAATGCATTACTCCACCTACATGTGGCTCAGTCTTGACACATTTAGAGATGAATTGATATTGTAATCTCACACGTGTAATTGAGAGTAATGTAACCTCATTCCAGATGAGGTAGGGCTAACGTCATCTCGTTAATGAGGCCATCACGATATATGTTCTCTCCTGTAGCCCAGAGCACTCCGCTTACACACAATGTTATGTTACAACTCAACTGTTATTGTGATTCCTAAGTAATTATAAGGGGTGTATCTGTAACACTTAATTAGATACTTGTGTTTCTGGACATCTTCATTTTCGTTCAATCGTAGGCTTTACGCCTTTTACACCATTAACATTTTTTTATGCGGTTTTGTGTTTAGTTTTACAACGCACTATTTGAACGCCTCTACTAATGTTTAGTTTTCACGGTGTTTTTGCTTGATTCAATACAATTCGTGTTTACTAACAAAGCTAAGTTACATAAAAACTATACACACTTCCAAGAACGTAGCCAGGTAAAACTTTGGGGAGGGGGGGGTCCAGACAACTGATATTTCCCCGTAGTGGACAGAGAGTAAGGCTTTTTGTTACTTAAAACGTTATTGGCCCGTTTCTTTGTTAAGAACAATCTTTGAACAGTAAATTTCAGTAATACTGAATTATTTAAATAATAATAATCGTTTACTAAAAAAGTGATTCAAAATATTAAACATTTGAGGTGGTCCGGAGCCCTTGGACCTCCTTAAATCCTACGTCCTTGCACATTTACTAAAATTAAAATGACATTCGATGAATGTTCAGTGTACTCTTCGAATGAGACATATCAAAAACTTCTCACCAATAATAACGAATTATAATAAATTATAGTTCTCAAGTTGAGAGCCTAAGCACACCTTTTTCGTATAAATGATAGAGGATTCCCCTAAAATGAGCATTTCCCTGAAAAAATGCGATACTGAGATATAACAAAAACATGTTAAGACCCTTTTCGTGCTCTCTCATTACCACCCCTCTAAACTAAAGCTGTTTGGAACTAGTCTAATCCTCTTTAGAATTTTCTTAAAACCAGGATTTGCGTTTATACATTGCTCTCGACTTATAGACATTGTTCGTACGAGATAGAAACCCGATGTATATTGAATACAATTAATTTACAAATTCATTTGGTGCTAACACTCACAACATTCAAACATTCCCTGTATCGCCTTATTTCGGGATAACGTTTTGAATCCCTTTTGAAGAGCTCTGAACGGCTACATTTGCTTATGTATTTCACAACGACACTCTTCTGAGTATTGCAGCGATATTTACTCTACTCTCGACTATAGAGTGTGACTGGAGAGGAGGCAGAATCACTCTGGCGTTCCATTGCAACACATCACGTCTCACTAAATATTAAAAACTTCACATGTAACGACATAGTTTAGAATTTCTATGGATTATTTCAATACGGAGCGTACAGAATTAATTATTTTGTTTCAGAAACAATGTTAAACAGGATTTTCTGCGACATTTTCACAGGAAATTAAAGGCACTTAGATTATTTTATACAATGCATGTTCACTAAACCGTAACTAGAATTGATTACAAACGTAGTTACTAGAGGTTTACAGTAATCCAGACAAATGCAGAACAAAAGTTATATTATCTTACTGATGTGTTGTATAGTACAGTAATTGGCGGCGACAATGTTGTCAAACCACTACGTTACCGGGTAGTGATTGGATAACAATATTCCAAAGGAATGCAGAACAAAAGTTACTATCACACATATATGTTGTACAGTACAGTAATTGGCGACAAAGTTGTTGGACCACTCGGATACTGGGTAGAGAGTAATACTGCAAGAACTTGAGGGTATACCAGATGGTTAACAATATTCCAAAGGAATGCAGAACAAAAGTTACTATCACACATATATGTTGTACAGTACAGTAATTGGCGACAAAGTTGTTGGACCACTCGGATACTGGGTAGAGAGTAATACTGCAAGAACTTGAGGGTATACCAGATGGTTAACAATATTCCAAAGGAATGCTGAATAAAAGTTATTATTCCACAGATGTGTTGTATAGTAGAGTAATTGTTGGCGAAAACGTTGTTGGGCCACTCCGGTACTGGGTTATTTCATAATTTGCATAACAAGGCTTTGAATATGAACAAGTTCCCGCCTCCTGTGATGTAAAGTTATGCAAATGACACTCTAAAATTATAATCTGAGTAAAACCATATATATAATTCAGTTCTCTTCATACTTGTTGTAGTGTAAGACGTAGCCAACTATATTAAATTCTTCTTCTACAAATATATTAAATTCATTAGATTTTGTTATATACAGTTAGTTCAACGTAAATAATTTGGATCGTTGGAAAACAAAGAAAATTCTGAAATTGTGATTGATAAACAAAAAATAGTAATAACAAGCAACCATTAAAATTTGTATTTTAGTATTTTATATCCAATATATGATGCATTTTATTACCTACTACGTGACTTATGGAAGTGTCTGTTTACTCATTCCAAGTTGTCTAGTATAACGTAACTTTATCATTTTCTCTACAGAAACATATATCACTTTAAGAAAAGGGTGATTTAAAACTTATCATACATTCTTTTCGTTACCATAAATTATGAGTATTATTCTTCATAAAGTGTGCATCACTCCAGCTACATGTGGCTTAGTCTTGACACATTTAGAGATGAATTGATATTGTAATCTCACACGTGTAATTGAGAGTAATGTAACCTCATTCCAGATGAGGTAGGGCTAACGTCATCTCGTTAATGAGGTCATCACGATATATGTTCTCTCCTGTAGCCCAGAGCACTCCGCTTACACACAATGTTATGTTACAACTCAACTGTTATTGTGATTCCTAAGTAATTATAAGGGGTGTATCTGTAACACTTAATTAGATACTTGTGTTTCTGAACATCGTTATTTTCGTTTTATGCTAGACTTTGCGCTTTTAATACTCTTTGTTCATGGAATTTCGTGTCTAGTTTTTACAATGCACGATATCCAAGCATCTACTTATCTTTAGTTTTCACGGTGTTATTGCTTGATTCAATACAACTCGTGTTTACTGGAAACGCTAACTTTTTTAGAAACTATACACGATTCCAAGAACGTAGCTAGGAAAGCATTTTGGGAGGTACAGACAACTGATATTTTCCCATAGTGGAAAGAGTGTAAGGCCCCATTTTGTTCCTTAAAAAGTTTTTGGCTCGTTTCTTTATTTAGAACGATCTTTTAGCAGTACCTGTCAGTAATACTGAATTATTTAAAATAATAATAATAATAATCGTTTACTAAAAAAGTAATTGACAAAATTGTTAATTTTGGGGGAGTCCGGACCCCTTAGACCTCCACGCTAACTACGTCCTTGCACACTTAACAAAAATTAAATTGGCCTTCGGATAAATGTACAGACAGCAATAAGAACAAATGATCTTGATTTATAGTTCCTAAGCTGAGAGCCTAAGCACACACGTTTTTCGTATAATTGACAGAGGATTTTCACTAAAATGAGGATTTCCTTGAAAAAAATCCGATATTGAGATATGACAAAAAAATTTAAGACCCTTTTTGAATATATTTGGGGGGTCCGGACCTTTTGGATCCCTTGAATCCTACGTAAGCGCACATTTACAAAAATTAAAATGGCATGCGGATAAATGTACATTCGAACTCTTAAAATGGGACAACAAATACTTCTCACCAATAATAACGGATTATAATGATTTATATAGTTCCTAAGCTAAGAGCCTAAGCACACAAGTGTTTCGTATAGTTGATAGATAACTTTACCTAAAATTAGGATTTCCCTGAAAAAAAGCGATATTGGGATATGACAAAAATATTTTAAGACCCTTTTCGTGCTCTCTCATTGCCATCCCTCTAAACTATTAATAGCTGTTGGGAACTAATCTAATCCTCTGTAGATTTTTCTTAAGACCAGGATTTGCGTTTATACATTGCTCTCGACTCATAGACACTGTTCTTACGAGATAGAAACCCGATGTATTTTGAATACAATTAATTTACACATTCATTTAGGTGTAGTACCAACACTCACGACATTCAAACATTCACTGAATCGCCTTATGTCGGAATAATGTTTTGAATCCCATCTGAAGGGCTCTGAACAGCAGCATTTGCTTATTTATTTCACAACGGCACTCTCTACTGAATATTGCAGCGATATTTACTCTACTCTCGACTATCGAGTGTGACTGGAGAGGAGACAGAATCACTCTGGCGTTCCATTGCAACACATCACGCCTCACTAAATATTAAACCCTTCACATTTAACGGTATATGTTAGAATTTCTATGGATTATTTCAATACGGAGCGTACAGAATTAATTATTTGGTTCCAGAAACTTGGTAAACAGGATTTTCTGCTATATTTTCACAAGAAAATAAGGGCACTTTTATACAACGTGTGTTCACTAAACCGTAACTAGAATTGGTTACAAACGTAGTAACTAATCTATTCCAATTTATCCCTTGACGTCCCTCACTTGATATAGCATTCTACTATGTTTATTGTCAGAAGTATGAAACACTCACTATGTACTGCCAAGTACACAATTCATATTATTAGAGAAAGGGAGTCACAATTTTTGGTCATAGCAATAGGACGGTGAACGAAACAAATACCTGGCATATTCCAAATATTTATTTTTCTCCATGAGGAATTTGTCTAAGAACCCAGGAAAGAACAGTATACTGTACTTATGCTAATAGTCGGTTTATTCCATTGTGAAGGCAGTATCCAGAAGACTTTTAACAAAAATTGTCAACGCAGCTATTAATTGCCTATTTTAGATCGAGAATGATCATTTTCGTATGAAACGTCACTCCTAAAAATCTCCCAATTTTGTAACCAGAAAGCAAATTCGTTGATTATCGTCTCCTCCACAAATGTTTAAAAACGTTTTAAATATATATGTTTAGTAATTATATTGGAAAATATGAAGTTTTGTTATCCAATAAGGTCTTGTTGCCCAAATATATTTCGTTTTCTGAAACAAAACCTACTAGTAAAATAATAAACAATGGTAAGAGGGTATTAGCTCATTTTACTATATTTAGCTATTGTCCTTGAAACTATTATATTGTAAAAAAATATACTAGAACAATATAAAGACTACAAAAGCTAAAGATACTAAGTGCCAACACAAAAACGTTTCAGGAGCAATTAAAACCATAATAATTTATTTTCCAGATTTTTTTCTGGACTTCTTTTTTAATTATGCAATAAGTTACATAGTTCTAAAAAGCATCATATATCATATTCCGAAATCGTGTTAGCCATTCAAACCATTCAGTGTATATAAGAAACTTTAAACATAGAATCTAAGTGCCATGACACATTTTCCTTAAATAAACACATTTCTAATAGTTCATAATATAGTAAATATTAGTAAATTAATAACATTATCATCACACATCATAAGTAATTTCTACACATCAGTACCAATAAACAATTTCTAGCACCAAGCGAAAGTCGTTCGCACAAAACGTGTTCCTAACATTTTTGGGTTCAATTGATTTGCCATAATTATCGACAAAATTATAAGGAAAAAGCAGAAGAATTTATTTGGTGGGCAAGGCGAAAGAAATAAAAAGTGAACAGGACCTTTCCAGCTCGGAATCCGGATCACTCGTTCACTTGAATAGCCTGTTCAATGACTGTAGCTAGTCTGTAGTTTTATTCATTCGGTTTAAACAATTTTACAATGCCAATAAGTGAGGTAATAATGCTTCAAAAACAATAAAGAAAAATATCAATAACATAATATGTTAAGCAATGAACAACATAGCAATATTCGTGCACTAACGTAAAGAAAGAGAACGTAACAATTACAATCCCCTAGTTATCTATATTTAAAGAGCTCATGCAATCAATCGAAGGGAAATAACTTGTTAAGATAACAATAATAGTATGTAATGACGAAATAATCAGTATACATGTACGCATATTCAGTACACATGTTATGTTCACGTTATGCAATTAGGTAAGATTTTAACATTTGCACAAAAAAGAATACATGCATACTAGATAAATACAATATTACTACACAAGCAAGATTACTGTATTTATAGCGTGATTACACAATAATGTATTTTAGTATTTTTATAACCAAGCATAATAATAAAAAATATTACCCAGGAGGGTTCACTTCTGGCTGGTTTATACGCGTACCTTACAGTTTAACCCACACTTGGCACATCAAAAACCGATGTGTCACTTAAATCTGGGAAACCGTATCACTAACCGCAAATGTAGAGAATCTGAGGTGCAAGGATAATTCAGTAGGTCTGGTCTACTGCGGCAGATGACTGTTGGAGTTAGTGGGGTTCGTTCACTAGTAATAAAAAAACACGAAAGAGAATAGACAATAAGAATATGCTGTATTCGTTCACGAAACCCATACACTCGCAAGCTCACCAATCATGCACCCACAGACCAACAATACATTTGATCATGCACAATAGGAGTTAATGTTATTTTCCTCGGCGATGCCAAATTGCTACATAAGAAGTCAAGATAATGGGAAACTGTTCTCAAACCTGTGAAGTCTATTGATGGTACTGTGAGTTATAATCGTGGAGTACCAATTTTGGTGAAATGGATCTTTCCAATGGGTGCTAATAGGCATTTTGATCTCAATTGGAAAAGGCTACATTAGTCAAGACTTTCAGCAGAAATACAAAGACGTTCAGCTGCCTTCTTGCCTCCAAAGAAACCAATCCCAAATTCTCTCCACCAGCTCCAATGGCACCATATAATTATAGTAAAGTTTGAAGGCCACTACTCTTATAATACGATTTCGAACAGACTGCAGGCGTGGATAAGTCATAACAGTTCTGTCGTGAGCCATGAATACGTATTTTGTTTGCTTCCACATTTAACCTACTCCTCGATGATCAAATGGTATAACCAATATTGTCTTCAGGCTTTTTAGTCATGTCATAAAAAATGGTCTCCATCGACAAATCTGAAATTAAGCACAACCGCCATGTCATAAAATATGGAAGTCTTGCGGTTTAAATCAGTACAGGATTAAATGTAGTAAAATATGGGTGCTGTAGTACGATGACATATTATTGCTATATATTTGCTAGCATTCATGCATATTCTATCCAATATAAACCTGTTTTAAATGCCCATATGACGTTAATGTAGCTTATGGCAATCCTCCAAAGCATAGATAATGCAGATTGCCTTGGTTTCATTTCCAAATAACATAAATTTAATCTTGATCGTGTAGACCAGATCATTAAGGAATATCATATACAGAAATTCTCTGATGTGAGATTCCTGCACTACCCCTGAAACGTGAAACAAATCAAAAAACGGCACCCATGAATTTTAAATTTAGTTTTCTGTAAATAATTTTGTAAGCACTGTTTACTTCTTTGCCATCACTGAATGTTGATATGGATGTAGCTCTCATACAAGGCAAGATTTGTAACAGTATACTTCTTATTCTAACAATTATATTATTCCAGGGCAAGAAAATTCTTGAATGTAAATCTTAATCTGTTACAAATAATACATTTAAAACATTTACCCAATTACTGGCTGAATTACGATGAATGAAACTGTAGTTGCTCACATCATCTTTTAGAGTTTGTGGATCTGTAGTAGATTGTTTAAGCCTCTCCGAGAAAATACTACGTTGAATACGCAAATTGAACAATAAAGTATAATCAACTGCGGAGCAAGTAGAACTTCATAATTCAAGAATCATTAGCAGCATGTCGTTGGACTTATCACATTCATTGGATTTACTGTAAATTTATTACTTATGATATTGTGGGCTTTTGTAGCATCTGAGTATGTCGACCTAGTCTACTGGTAAAGAACGTACAATATTCCTAGAGATCAGAGATATCAGAAAACATCAAACCATCACAGGTCTGATTGACAATATTGTAATTCCAAAATTAACATAAGCCCATTCTTCTTATATTTGGACGATGTCATTTCCTGTGTATGCACAATCGTTTTGTCATATTTA
This sequence comes from Homalodisca vitripennis, assembly GCF_021130785.1. Classification (NCBI taxonomy): domain Eukaryota; kingdom Metazoa; phylum Arthropoda; class Insecta; order Hemiptera; family Cicadellidae; genus Homalodisca; species Homalodisca vitripennis. The sequence goes on from NC_060210.1 coordinate 4,828,322, forward strand.
GTTTACAAAACAGTAAACCATGTCATTCTGTTAAAAATAAAATCATGTGTCATGTGAATTTTTCCATAAAGACAAGAGAAAAAGATTTTCTCAGTTGGATTGGACCTTGGTAAACTCAATATTAAGCCAGCCATTACATCATCATTACAGAAAAATGTGTTACTTAGTTTCGATCTACACCTTTTAATTTTTGGCTCATCACATTAGACCTCGAATTCACTTTTTATAATTTGCCCTTTTTAATATTGTCTTATTCTTATCTGTAGCTTTATGCTGTGCCACATCCGTTTCAAAGTGGAGTGATATTGCTTTTCACTGAGAAATCTTTTAGGTTTTCGAAGGAATTGATTTCAGGATCTCTCAGTTAAAATACCTTGTACACATTCTTCTTCTTCTTCTCTGGTCAGCGAAGCTGAATAGACTGCAAATTATAAAAACACTAATATTAAAAAAAAATAAAGTCGAATAGACTGCATCAACAATGAATACAACTAATATTAACAAACATAAACTAATTTTAGGTGGCATGGGGTTGGTGCTTATGTGTCCCATTTAACATCAAAATATTCTTCCACGGAGTAGATTGGGTTAGACTTCAACCGAGACACAGCCTTACACGTAAACACTAGAAGATCGAACGCCAATACTTCATTTGGCAGGGCAATATATAGCCTAGCAGCTAAAACAGGGAAGCAGTTTTTCTTTTCTCTTAGTAGATAGTATTAGTAGGTCTGGTGTCAGTCTCCCGCGGGTTTTATTGGAGTGTATCTAATTTCTCACGGAAAGGGTCCAGGTATCCCCAAAATAAAGCAAGCTGATAGGAATAAACTGGCCATAGAATTGTTAGTAGCCCCAGTTCTACAAATATAGATATACATTGGTCCTATAGTCCTGCTGATGTAATAATGTGCAGTTTCTTTCTGATGAATCAAGACGCTGTCCCTTCCTGACGCGTGGTCCCAGAGCTGCAGGCTATATAAGCTATAGCTGTGGAAAAGTGCGTGGTATACTGTAATTATATAGCGTCTAGACAGCATAGACTATATTGTCAAAGTTGTATATTATTATATATTGTTAATGTCTACGCAGCAGGAATGTTACACAGGCAGATGTTGCTTATGTGGTCATTCCAGGAGAGTTTAATGTCCAGCGTAAACTCTAACAGATTAACTTCTTCCAGGACTTACGCAGAGTTCAAGGTACAGATGTTTTTTTACTTTAGTTTTACTTTCGTTAGTGCTGAGTTTATTCGATAAAAACCATCCATTTACGCTTTCAAATGAAGCCTATGCAGATGTCCTTGCAGAATTTGGTGTGTCTCCCCTGTTATACATTGTTGTATTGTCAGCAAAGAAAAACACATTACCTAGAAATCATAGGTCATTTATTTGTCATTAATACAACATATAAGGGCTGAAAACAAAACCCTGTATTTCACAGGTACCTATGTTTCGAGTCTGCTCTGTCAACTGAGATGACTTGCTGTTTATTGTATAAGTAAGAACAGAACGTTGCTAGCAATTTGCTTTTTATTCCATTTGTTCGATAATACTGTCTTGGGGAACACGCAGGAACGTGTAATATTAATGCCATTGGACCTTTTGCCTTAAGATTTTAAAAACTAGTTTCTCTTTGGCTGTTGCCGATGATCTGCCATTCTGAAACATATTGGGCTAAATAAAAAAGGATTTTGGACTCCAAGAAGTTCACAACCTGTGATTTTACGTGAATCTTGAATTTCTTTGTGAAGGCGTGGATGATAGATATCGGCCTATAACTTACTATCGATTCAGAATCTCGCTTTTTTAAATTGGAACCGTCCTAAAGACCTCCAATACATTAGGGAATACTCCTTCTCTCAACGCATTAATTAATTTGGTAATAGGTCAGGCTATGTCATCTGCCACATATTTAAGGATAGTGACCATAAAGATCACGAGAGCATGAAATGTTGTATTTCCCTATTATGTTTAGAACCTCAGAGGGGGTGATGGGCCTCCAGCTTGTTTTAGTATCAGTTATATCTGGCGCATCGGTAAATATTTGATTTAAGGAATCTTAACATTCAATTGCTTCGGCTACAATTGTATCTACCTCACCTAACAAAAAATGCTCATTGATGTCATCAAGGCTAGACTGGCATTAAAGGAAAGCCCATTGCTTGTATACTTGATTGGCAAGCTGCCACACTGCTCTGCACTGGTATATGGAGCTATTAGTCATAAATTAATCCCCCATAATTGATCCCTTTTTGCCATAATCAACATTCCGCCTGTAAATCCTCTGAGATAAAAGGAGTAAAATCTGCTCTTAACCTCAACGTAAGTAGGCTTACATGATTTCCACCCGTCATTTAGAGCTGCATAACCTTCTCTGTCAGAATGCAGAGGAGGTCTCTAAATCTAAATCAAACATCTATTTAAATTTGCTTTTTGCTCATTCTCAGCCGAAATACTGAAGATAGCATCAATTAGTAAACAGCTGAGGTTGTTGAGCTTGAGGTTTTGCTATCTTTTTCTTTCCATACTGCCATAGTTGAGAGGTTTTTTGGCTCTGATACATGGGTACATCAGGCTGGCATGTACAGACATTTAATTTTTTGACGTGACAACGTCTTAAATTAGGTTGCGGCTCGGAGTCACTCATGAAAAAGTGTAACGCCCGGTAACGTTACGATGCCCGTCCAGTGCGTCCGCCGCACGGATCCGCACGGGATAAAGCAGATAACTGTGGGTCCGCCGCACGGGATAAAGCAGATAACTATGTTTATTCGTGAAAATGTGGAGTGCTTAGATTCGTCATTTACAACAACTACAACAATAAAGGTAAATAATTGTACACTGATATTTCATTATCGTAAACTATGATTGATTGATTAATTGTTAGATTGACACAAAAGTTGAGAAACTGAGTTTATAGGTTATGTCATACTATTGACAAATGTTGATAGTGTTAAGTAAATTATTAGTTTAAATCACTCTGCAATCAATCGTAATTCAGTCGATTGAGAAGAAACAGCGCGTATTGCTAGTCAAACTTTTAAAATAACAAATTATAACCTCTAACCTGTCATAACAGTACGACCAAACAAACGAACTAAACCGACCAATCACCACGCGCGGAGTTAGAATTTAACTGTGTTTAGCAAGAATTTCAAATTCCAATTTTAGTAAATGTTTTATTCAACTTTACCATTTATTTACAATAACAAATTTTAATTAATTTCAAATTATGTACAATGTTTTAGTAAACAAAATATATTTCTATAGTTAAAATTTGTGCAATTCTTATTTTCATTCAATTCCTTGTTCCTATTGTGCAATTTAATAATATTCATATCAATAAATATTCTACCGAGAAAAAGACGTTGTCACGTAAAATCTTCGCCCGTAAAACCCACTTTACAGGCAACCATAATTTTTTTAATTAATTGTATTGTGCTTGTGCAATTGCGTTAATAAAGCAATTTACCTGGTGTAAAAATATTAGTGGTCTAAAAAAAACAGGCTAGATCTGTACTAAACCTCTGACTATTGTTAACTGAGCATAAAAATAACCTGTGATTGCATGATCAGATAGAAATTGCAGATTCATTGGAGTTCTCTGTGTTACGCAATTTGGCTTCGACTTGCGTTTCTCACATTTCTATTTTCTAGTTGTTTGACCTAAACATCGTAAGTGTTCTCATAATTTATAAAACATAATTTAACTTTAATGTTTATCTAGGTTAGGTTTGTGTAGACTTAGGGCAAAATGATGTTTGAATAGTAGTTCTAGGTATGTAACTGATTAATATTATAATTATATAAATGCTAAATTCCTAAATATGCCACTTTCCATCATTCTGTTATATTTTGAAAAATAGGTTTTAACCTGATGTTAAATATTGGTATTCCTAGTGATTTTGCTACAGGCCTTGTTATCCCATGAAACCAATTAGGCCTAACCCTAATTATTTTCTTATAGTAAGTAAGGTAATTAATTGTAAGTAGTTGTACTTTTAATATTCTAAAATTAATTATTCATCATTTTGTTCTCTTATTGTTTTGTTCAGGAGACTGATTGCAATAGTCTAGGTTATTAATGGGTATCTCTTGCTGGTGCGGGTAAAAATTAATTTAAAAATAATACAAGCAAATTGAACCAAACTTTCTACAAATAAATAAATAATGTAAAAAACAAACACTTCAATGATATACTTTTATTCAGTTAGCCTATGTGGGTCTGATGATGTGCTCTTTGAGTGCGAAAGGCCTCACATAAATAAAAAAAGTATATTATTGGAGTGTTTGTTGTAATTAATATCCAATTCCAATAAGAACAGAGCTTCTAGAATCTAACAAACGTAAGTTTAATAAAAATAAGCAAAACTAACATAACTATAAAACTCAGCAGGGATCACTTCTGGATGGTTTATACCTAATAGTTGAACCCACCACTGGGCACAGCAAAAACCGATGTGCCACTTCAATCTGGGCAACCTTATGGATGTCCAGTAGCGGCACATCACTAACCGCAAATTCTGGGGTTCATGGGCAATTCGATAGGTCTAGTCTACTGTGGGAGATGACTGTTGGAGTTGGTGGGGTTTGTTCCCTAACCTCAGAGATTCCTGTTAACCTCAACTAGGGTGTGCCACCCCCTGCCTACTTAGACTGGAGAGGCTGGTTCAGAGCTGGCCTCCCCTTCTTCCGGGGAGACATGATTTTGAGATGTAGTGCCCTAATTATTCGTCATGGATCTCAACAAGAGGCGGCCCCTACTCCCTAACCTTGCCTATCCTGAATATCCTGTCACTCCGGAAGCAGCGCAAAGGTTCTTACAGGACTAAGTGCAATTTATAAGCTTCTTGTCCTAAGAGAACAAAAACAAACAACTAACTTCCTAGTTTTGTATGTGCATACTAGCCTAAGTATAATACTTACATACCGCACTGTAACTTCCAATAACATAAAAATAGGTTTTCTCGATTTAAAAATAACACATGTTTACACAGTGAACCAATGGCTAATTAAAAAGGAATAAATTAATCTCCTTTAACTGATCACATAATCCACAAGTAAACACGTAAATAACTTTCAAAACTGATTGACAGTATCTAGTAGAGTAACGTGAGTAATGGACACTACAGTTGATAGTTATCCATGAGTCGGTGAAAGTTAGGCTGCAGTATAATAAGTGGCCACGAACACAATTGAAATTTTAATCATTAATATTTATGACCATCTACAAATATTGAAAAAGAAATACCGGACCAAATCACGTAATAGGTATTTCAAATAACAATCTAGTTCTACTGGTTTTTAATCTTAATAATTAATAAAAATCTATCTATATTTATAAAATGTTACAAACAAAACAATAACATTTACTATTTTCAAGGATAGACATGTCTGACTCCTTGTGAAATAAATAACATACTCAATGCCATTTTTGTTGCCTCCATTTGTCAATAACCAAACACGATTTCACTTTGAATTAACTTCCAAACACGAGTTTACTTTAAATAATTTTGAGCGAATATGTCCAACAGAATTACGTTTTATGCTCTTAAGTTCGTATTATAGTGAAGCTTTACTTTTATATGTAAAATAAATGTATTTGTTTTAGATTAAATAAAAACTAAACTTTATTTAAACTATGTTTGAGCAGCATATTACTTATGATTACCTTAGCCAATCTGAAATGCTATTTATGCAGGGTTTGATGCCGTCAAAACTACATTCATTCATTAAAATGTCATAGTTTGTGTGATTTCAAATAAATTAGTACACGATTTTTCAATATATTCATAATACCAAATTTAGAATGTTAATGAAAAGTCTTCTCAAGATTGTTTTTTGATACAACAGGTTAAGGTTGGTTACTTCTCTTGCAGCGAAACATTATTTGATTTCCATCTTTAATTCTAGTTTTCATCTTGTCATCAAACTGGACAATTTGAATTTTAAGAAGCAAGTTCATTGATTATCTTGTAACCATTTAAAACATTGCTCAATGATAAAAAATACATTTTAAGATAATAACTGCATGCTCATCACCATTGTTCTTGCCAATGTCAATAACCTAGTTAATACAAAAAATAAAATCAAAACAGCTGGGAATGAGGATACTAGTTGTACTTTGTACGAGGTTTATTAGAAAAATAAGGTTCCCAATGCCGCCGAGACAGAATGCGATATGTTGGGAGAAGTCTGGCTACACTGTCTTACTCATCAGCTGTCCCTCTCTCTATCCATACCACTCGCGCCTAGCTACATCCAACAGTGCCAGCCTAGCTGCCTTCGAAGATGGAGCTCCCTATTGCTATGGAGCTCCCTCCCAGTTACCGCCAGATGCAAAATTCGTGCTGTGATACGTTTTTTAAATACAAAACAGATTTCACGTATTAAAATTCATCGTCAATTAATCGAAGTTTATGGGGAAACATTAAGACACATTAAGAAATCTGAGACGCGCGATCCAGAACCACCGGAGAGGAAGATTGCCCAGTGGTGTGAGGCTTCTCCATGACAACGCTCGACCTCATGTTTCACGTCAAAATCAAAACCTGCTGACAAATTTGGCTGGACTATTGTGCCCCATCCCCCCTACAGCCCAAACCTAGCCCCAAGTGATTATCACTTATTCCCAAAATTAAAGGAACACTTGGGTGGCCAACGCTTCAGTACCGCTGATGAAGTCAAGGAAGAGGTTACTCGATTCCTGAAAGGATTGGCGGCAGAATTCTACAACATGGGTATAGAAAAGTTGGAGCATTGTCTACAAAAGTGTTTGGACAGAAACGGTGATTATGTGGAAAAATATTTTAACTTTTAAGTTTTAAATTGATGTATAACACTAAGTAGAAATATAGAGCGGTCTATTTAAAAAAAATCATGAGAACCTTATTTTTCTAATACCCCTCGTAGATAAATGAAATAAAAACAGCTGGAATGATTATTATGAATATGTATAGATGAAATATTGTATTGAATAGTATTGGTATTTATACCATGATTTGATTGTGTTGGTGGCTCCTTATTATACTGCAGCTGAATGCTATTTCATGGGACGGTTGTTGATGGTCTACCAAGGGCGGATCCAGAGGGGGGGCGCGAGGGGCGCGCGCCCCCCCTCGGTAGTCACAAATTCAAATTTTTGTTTGTTTATAAAAGATTTAAGCTTAAAGTAATACTATATTGTTCGTTAGTAAAGGGTGCTTTCATCGGCCACACTATTCGTAATTGGTACTGTCGGTGTTGTTTCAAACATACATTTTGTACTTAAGATTGTAGATTTAATTTCGTGTATGAGTAGAGGGGAGGTGGTAACAGTGCGTATGATCACCGGAAGGGGTGGGGGAGCGGTGCGTGCGCATGAGTCGTCCTAGTCCGCCCGCCCAACGATAGGCCTACACCACACCGCCTACTACGGCCACTCAGTTGATTCAGTGCGTACGTTCGTGAATATCGTGAAGTACCCGTTCGCTTGTGTTTAATAGCTTTTTGAGTGTTAACAGATTTTTGTGCAATATGGATCGTTATCTTGTTAAAAGACCAAAGTTAGACAGTGAAGTTCCTTCTTCAAATGTTGAGGTTTTTCCACCCAGCATGAGGTTACAGACGTGCCGCTGCCACCACAATCGGCGCCATCATCCTCCAATTCACAAGTTAGTATCTCCGAAAACATGTGCTCTTTCGACATCGGGTCTCACATTAACAACATCTCTAAGATGAGTGACCATACTAAGTATAGTATTTTTACTAATCATTGGAAGCCTAAAAAGGACTTTAAGTTTCCTACATCCTCTATGTAAAACGAGGACGGGAAGAACAAAGAAAAGCTAATATTGGCCATTTTTGAAAAGTATCCATGGTTAGTTTTTTCAGAAGCTAAGCAAGGGCTATTTTGTAAATTTTGTGCAGTACTATGCCATCAAAAGTTAGTTGGAGGACAGCATACAGTTTCTTTAAAGAAATTAGTTACTGAACCTCTACAGAAATATGCTAAACTCTCAGGCAAGGACGGAGATTTAGAAAGTCACGCAGCGACACAATAATCACAAAGATGCTGAAATTGACGCTAAACATTTTATATCTGTTTTTTGAAAACCCTGAGGGAGAAATTCTTAATTTGTTAAACAGAAAATAGGAAGGCCCAAACCATGCAGAATCGTGCAAGGCTTGTGCCAATAATTAAAAACTATTTTGTTGCATGGTAGGCAGAACATACCCCCTTAGAGGTCATAGGGATGATGGCAGTTTGATTGAAGTTGGAGATGATCCAGTACAAAATGACGGCAATTTCAGGGCACTTTTGCGATTTAGAATAGATAGCGGGGATGTTCAGCTTGAAGATCATTTGAAGTCTGCAGGAGCAAACGCCACTTACACAGCAAGACAACAGCTAACTGCCTTATAAAATGTGTTGTTCTGATGAAATTTTGGAAGTGATAACTCAACGAGTATCAAGAAGCTAAATATTATAGCATAATATTTGACGAATCAACAGATGCGTCTCATACTTCTCAGCTAAGCCTTAGTTTACGTTACCTGTATAACAATGCTATAAAGAGAAGACTTTGTAGGTTTGTTGATCTCCACGGTACGGGTACGAACTATTCTGATCAAGAAGTTGAACCTGTTATCACGGGGGAGGTTTTAGGACAGTCTGTGCTGAAATTCATGCAACAGCTTGGTTTGAACATGAATAACTGTGTAGGGATCGGTTGTGATGGATGCTCTGTCAATATGTCTGACATGCGAGGAGCAGTGACAGAAATTAAAAAAATTGCCATAAACAGCACCTTATGTGGCTGCAGTAATCATGCATTGAATTTGGCTATTTCAAAGTGCAATAAAGTCCAAAGCGTGAGAAATGCAGTAGGCACTGTAAAAGAGATTTCTAGATTTTTCACCTCCTCGGCCAAACGGAACTCTATTTTGAAAAAAGTACTGGGACATCAAATGAGAGGATATTGTGAGACCCGTTGGGTAGAACGGCATGAATCAATTTTTGAGTTTACAGAAGACCTAACAAAAATAGCCGAGGCACTTAAAATTGTCTCAAAGTGGAATGATAGCTCAACAGCAAGCAAAGCAAATTGCTTATTGTGCTCTATCTCCACTTGCGAGTTTATAATAAACTATGCATTGTCTTAGTGATATAACGGATGCAACTGTGTTCTTAGTAAATATCTTCAGTCAGAAACCATAGACTTGTGTTCAGCAAGAGACAAAGTAATGCACACAATAAAAGTACTTCAGAATAAAAGGCAAAATCCTGATCAATTCTTTCTCTGATTTTCAATACTGCTGAAAAGACTATGGAGTCTATGGGCATAGAAGTTCGTATTCCAAGAATTGTGGGACAGCAAGTAAATAGACCAAACTACCCCTCAACGTCCAGTGACAGTCGGGAATGTACAATACAACATTGGAAAAAAATCCGCATACATAACAATCCTGGATAACATTATTGCAGATATGACAGATAGATTTTCAAGCGATTTACTGGAGTGTTTATATGCTGAACCTAACCCGTTCCGACAAACTTGGACAAAATAGTGGATATGACATCTAGTTTTTGAGCCCATATGTATGAAGTATTGCAGTTTAGTGTCATTGAACAAAAACACGATGCTACTGAAACTTATGAACGAAGTATGCTCCCTCAAGAACATTCCTAATTATAATGAATTTAAGACTATAACTAAAGCAATGAAATGTTTTGAAGCATTAAATGAAAACAGCTACCCTCTTCTAAGGGCTTTGGTACAAATTCTGCTTACTCTTCCAATTTCAATAGGTAAGTAATTTTTGTTTATACTATTTTTTCAAAATTATTTATTAGCAGATAATTTCTAAAACCAGTAAAACTAATAGTATTTTCTTAAATCGTGTGTTTGTTAGTAAAAAGTATTTTTTTCATTGGTTATGAAACATTTGACCTTTTTTTGCCAATCTGTTAGAACTTTATTGTTTGTTTTCCAACAGCAACGGCAGAACGATCTTTTTCAACTCTGAGAAAAATTGAAGTCATGGATCAGAACAAGGATGGCAGAGGATAGGTTGACTGGACTCGCTCTGCTAAACGTGCACAGGGACATCGAAGTATGCCCCGAAAAAGTCATTAACAGATTTGCAAGCCAAAAAAACAGAAGACTCGATTTTGTACTTTAAAGATAAAATTTTGTATATTTTTACAACTTTTGTCAGATTATATACAGTTTATTGGAAATATTACATTGTTTTCATTTATCACTTTAGCCCTTTTTTTCATTAGTATACAATAATAACATTATATGTCAAATTACAGAGCTTTGACTACCAACATGAATCATATGTGTAAAAAATCTCCCAAAATCTCAGACCGCCCCCCCTCACAAAAATCCTGGATCCGCCCTTGTGGTCTACCAAGTTGTTCAGACCACAGAATATTCAGATAAGCTATTGGGAGCAAATAATAATGAAAATAGTACACAACAAGAAGCACAGTATAAAAATATGACTACAAATTTATATTTACATTTTTACTGTGAAAAATATATTTGTGATTTGCACCCCTAAAACCACACATATATATATATATATATATATATATATATATATATATATATATATATATATGTGTGTGTGTGTGTGTATGTATATATGTTCAGGAGGATGAGTGAATACATTAATAACATTGAAATTTTTATTGGCTCCTCTGGCTGTTTACCTCACTGATACCAAAATCTTAAATCTTGAGTCTACAAACATTTATGCATTTATTTAGGTATTCTGTGTTGTCCAGTTTAGGTTGGCTTACCACTGTACAGAATATCTATAAAAATAGTTTAGTAAATGTTAACGTTAGTTAGTAAGTCTCATTTTGCATGAATTGTTGATTTTGATGTGGTGGAAATTGATTAAACGTTACTGTTGCCGACATTCAAAAGGCCTCCCTTGTGGTGGGGCTACTATAACCCTTTTATATAAAGTTTGTCCGATTTTGATCAATATTTTTCTAAAACGTATTCATTGTCTATTATCCCACTAAAAATACTTCGTCTCCCCACCCAACTTGCTCTTGGGGAGGGGTTACACAATCCCACCAAACAATATGACAACGAGTTTATTGCATTATGTAATAACGGCAAATGTTCCATAAAAAAGATGTAACCTTTTCTTATAATTTAAAATGACTTAACTACTTACATTGAATGCTCAGATGCTAATACTTGACTAAGATATAGTTGTTATTTAAAGTACATGTTATCACTGATTATGTTTGATTACACATCCAACATCCAACATTTCAAAGAATAAAATCACTTTTAACAAGTTGACTGCTACTATCCATCCAAATGATTAAGGCCGTGAGTCCGTATGCTTTGGGTGCAATTACTCATCTTATTAACAAATCATTGATGAGCGGTGTGTTCCCGCAGAGATGGAAAATGAGTGTTGTTCATCCATTGCCAAAAGTAACGTCCCCTAAAAGTGTCCAACAACTGAGACCCATCTCGATTTTACCAGCAATATCGAAGATTATGGAAAAAATAGTAACACGTCAAATAGCACAGTATATGAACGAAGTAAACATATTGCCAAAAACACAATCTGGATTTAGAAAAAATCATAGCACATGCACTGCCCTGGTAAGTCTGTTCAGTGACTTAATTGATGCGAAAGATAAAGGGATGTGTAGTTCACTAGTGATACTGGACTACTCACAAGCATTTGATTCCCTTAACCATGAACTTTTGTACGCTAAGATGCATTTTTATGGCTTTGGCAAAAATTCAATCGAGTGGGTAAAATCATACCTAGGAGACAGAAGTCAGGTTACAAAGATGGGAAGTGAGACGTCAACTTCACTTGATCAAAAGGCGAGGTGTTCCTCAAGGAAGTTGTCTTGGACCTATATTGTTCAACTTATATACGTCTGACTTCCCAAGTTGTGTTCAAAGCTGTGCAGCTCACCTGTACGCAGATGATTGTCAGTTGCGCTTGTCATACGAGCCTGGCTCCATTGATGGGGCTATTGAGAAAATAAATTCCGACCTAGTGAACATCAACACTTGGTCGGTTAACAATGGCCTTAAACTCAATATAGGTAAGTATTGTCCTTCATCTTGCCCCACACAATCTGGTGCAGGCCCTTGGTCAGAGAGGAGTGAGAGTAAGGCTCAGTGGGGAGAGCCTGTCTGTCTCTGAGTCAGTCAAGACTCTCGGAGTTGTGCTTGACAGTAAGCTCACCTTTTCTGATCATGTCACTCATGCTATCCAGCGTGCCCTTGGTAGGCTGAGGGGTCTGTACAGATTTAGAAGTCTGCTGCCAGAATCCGCTAAGCTCCGGCTTATGAGTTCTCTTGTTCTGTCTGTATTTTATTACTGCTATCCTGCATACGGCAACAGTATCTCTAGGGGAGACATAGATCGGATTCAAAGACTGCAAAACTCTGCAGTTCGATTCATTTTCAATTTGAGGCGCTTTGATCATGTGTCACCCCTCCGAGATGCTGTCAGTTTGTCCCCCATGGAAAATGTATGCAGGATCCTGACATGTGGCATGATCCACAAGGTGCTTGCGCTGGGTGAGCCGCGGTACCTGGTCGAGAAGCTCCAATTTCGGGAGGAGGTCTCTCAACGCAGTGTCCGCCATGGTGATTTGCTTCACTTTCCCAGAGTCAAGCATGAGTTTGGGAGGAGGAGCTTTTCTTACTTTGGCCCAAAGTTGTACAATGACCTCCCCCAGAGCCTTAAACAGACTTCTGTTACTGTTTTTAAAAGTAAAACTAAGAAAAATGATTGTACAGTAATTTATTTGTCTTGTTTGGGTGTTATATTTAGTCTATAGGTTTTAGTTTTTAATTTTATTTCCCAGTATTGTAAATAGTGTAAGATATGACAAGAGTTGTTCTGTAAAGCAGTTGTTATACTGAGAAACGCTTGCAATAAAGGCATTTTTATTTATTTATTTATTTACTAGTATCATAATTTGTACTATCTAATCTATCCCCCTTAAACCACCACACAAACATATACCACATGTTCTAAAAGTCCTACTTCTATCAACTGTTGAACAGAAATATATCAACCAATATCCATGGGGAGGAGGTTGTTACAAGACTAAATGTCATGAGTTTTTAGTATATATGAAGACTTCAACCCACAATCATAAATAGGGATTGAAGGTGTGTGGGGGTACAAGTACATGTACTATTCCACTAACTCGAAACTATATAAATATGTAAGTATGGAACAGGTCATCTTGTATACATAAGTATTAACCACGACAATCGAATCATGGATTTTTCTGGTTATCTAAACTATCGAACGATAAAAGAACCTAAATGTTGAACTGAATTATGTCATAAGTATTTCAAATTATAGTATAGTTAGCTATGTTTATATGTCTAATAAAAAATAATAATTTAATAATGAATTAAAATCTATCTAAGTGTATTTATTAAATGTAACAAACAAAGCAGCATAAAACTTAATTACTTCTTATTATTTTTAAAAGATAAACGTGTCTTGATGGCTTATGACAAAAATAACCTTCATTGTACTTGCAGCCATTAATCAAATACCACTCAAATGATTTTATTTTCATTTAATTAGTTTAAAACATAAATAAAAACAAACCATTGGTAATAACAAAATATTTATATCTATAATTAGAATTTTTTTTGTATTTCTAATAGATAATTAGGTTCACTGATCCAATAGTTTTGGTAGCTACTTATTAAACTACAGCAGAGGTCATTAAAACTCTGTATTGACTAAATCCAAAATTAACTTAATTGTTCTGTAAACATTTGTTGCACTTCAACTTTTTAGAAACACGAATAATTTTTCATTGTTCTACAGGGAGGGACATAAAACCTCGCTAAACAATATATTCTATAAAATAGATATTAAATCAAACATGTTTTAGAAAAAAATCTGACAACTTGAACAAAAGGAGGCCTTTTGGACTTAGTCAACATGAACTTTTAATGATCTCTTCCGTGCTTTCATATTTGTCCATTTTCATTTTGTGGAAGCAGTAAATGACACCCACACACATCCACACCCCTTGTCATATTGTTTAGCGGGTTTTTCTGACCTCCGCAAGTAAGCTGTGGAAGAAGGTAAATAATGCCATTTTGGTTTTCCAGATATTGAAACATGTGTTTTAGAAAATATTGGTAAAAATCAAGCAACTTTTATAATGATGAAGGAGTTGGGGTAAAATGTAGGCTGTATATTTACTATTGGTCATATGGGTATACTTGTAACCTTTAAAAATTGGATCATGGAAATTTGGCTAACTCCCAGGACCTCGAGGTCATTGTTAATAACTTTATCATGCTCAATTTTTTTACCATTGAAATATATTACAAATTGAATGTTTTTAATTAAATTTGAGAAGGAAACGGATGTTGGAAGAATGAAAGAAATTACAAATAATTATTAAAAAAATTGAACAAAATTAAAAAATAATCATCTGTCTCTACCTACTATTTTTTATTATGTGATGTAAGACTATACAGAAGGCCATTTACCTCCAAGTACTCCAAGTATAAACTAGTTAAAGATTTTTTTTTATGACTTTTGAGACCATCAGTAGGAGTGATATTGGATGATATTGCAGATGTTCATATTATACCTCTCTTAAAAAGGAACGACCTTGGCAATTTTACAGATATTCTGAAAAATGCTACTGGATATATAACGCTAAAAGAGGTTTTTAGACTAAAATTTCTAAAAAGTTCCTACATCTGATTTTCATAAATTAATTTTATAACACTTTGACTACTGAGGGACATAGTGTTGAATGTTGGCACACACATCACGCAATACTCCTGTAACGTGTGGCATGTTAAGTTTCTTAGATCTCTCATTAATATTTAATTGGTCCTTAATTATTTCTCTGTTTTTAACTTTGGTCCATACTTTTCCACCCAAACTTTTTAAGATGTTATCAAATTCAGTTTTAGTTTTATTTGATTTGAATACTAATTTTTAGTAGTAAAAATCAAAGTTATGTGAACCAAATAGTTATGAAACTGTACTGTATGTCATACATTTTGGCAGGTCTAGTCAAAATGTCAATCCCATGGCCAATGGTTGGAGCAGTGGCATTGCCTCTAGCCTCAGGTTCTCTCAGTGGCTACCTGGTCAGAGAAGGAACGCGGCATTGGTACGAGGTGAGTAAACCCTTCAATATTATTGTTATAATCAAGTATAGTACATTAACCTATTACATAAAATGGGCGTGTATACACAGCCATGTCCTAGCCATGCGTCCAACCCACGGTCGTGTATACATGACTGACTGCAGTTCACACTTCCCACGTTTTCTAGATTGTTTGAAGAAAAAATGTTTACTTATTTTATTTATATGTCAAACTGTGTGAGTTTTAGCATTGTGTTTAGCAAGAACACACCAGAAATTTATGATGCCCTGAGTTTTTTTAACAATTTCATTTTAAAGATTCTGCGTAATTTCAGAAGATTGTGATCCAGCTGTTCTTATTAACTTCCTCATCAGCTGTATCTGAAATTCTACTGACAAAAGAAAACCTACTAATACTTCTCTCTTTATCATGAAAGTTTGTCCTTTCTTTATTTTTAAATCTTGTCCATTGTTGAACCACACATTCACTCATAATATTTCTGCTATAAATTGCATATAATTCACTATGAATGTCAATTACAGGTGATCCTTAGCACATAAAAACTGTATAATGCCAAGCACTGAAGGATATGGCACTCATAATTTTGAGGTTACATGCTTTACACAGCTGGTGGCAAATTGAACTGCTGTGCAAACTGATTTGAAAATGGTAACAGTCTTCACACTACTTCTTCCACTACACAACAGAAGATTGCTTTCTAGGATGACCCTTGTATCACTTCTCTTTCTGGTACACAAACCAGAGTTTTGTTCATGTGTGAATTTAAATATAATCATTGTATCCAATGTAGTAATAATTTTGAACGGCTGCCATTTTGAAACTTTAAGAGTTATTGAAATATGTGTAAATATAAATGTTCCTCATAGAATGCTTTTAATCTTTCTTAGTTGTATGTGTTATTTTTTGTCTATGCTCAGAAATAGTCTGTATTAAAATTTTAAACGAATGAGATGAACTACCATTTTGACATTTTTATTGGTTGAAACTGGCTAATGAATTTATCAGCCAAGAATAATCTTTGTTGATAATGTAAGTATATCAAAGGATTATGGTGGTTTTTGATCCTGGATACCATGATCGATGAAAATCCAAAAGATTACCCGAAATTCTGCCATGAGGGTGTTAGTAATAGGCAGACAGACAACTATGAAATCTATCTAATGCAAACAATACAAATCTATAGTACTGTTAAAGTTCAGATTAATGTAGAGTTTCATTTTGTGTTTTCTAAATATTATTTTTACATTCCAACCCATGTTACTATGAGTTTTGGAGGACATCTTGGGTTTGTTCCACAAAAACAATTCTTTAATCTTTCTTCCCCAGGAGGGCCTGATCAGTTTGTAGAACTGTTGGAACTGTAAACTGGTTAGCCTCATGGTATACTTTCGGGGTGCGCAAAAGGCCCTTAAGGCTTGATTGCATGGCAATAGGCCATCCCTTGAAGAAGAAGAAGTTAAATTAGGATTATAGGATATTAAATTCAATCCTTATCCAGTTGTGGCTGGAAAGTGCTGCAACCTCTCAGCCAAATAAGTATCTAAAATAATATTTCTCTATTGGCAGCATATACCAGAACTCTACCATTACTCTATACATAGTACATATTGTTCAAAAATATTTGTTAGCCAACTTTGGGTGTTGCTATAACTGCAATAGTGTACCCTATCTATTTATTAAAATACTAGTGCATTTGGTGGAGACAAAAGCAAATAATAAATAACCAATAAATAAAATTTCTACTTTTAAGCTAAGAAATTTTTTAAGTTATTTAGGAAATTAATTTAAATCCTAGTAATTTAAAGAGCCAAAGGTCAAATACTACTATTTTAATCCAAGTAAAAGTGATGTACATGGTAATGCAAGAACTGAATGATAACGCAGAACAGCCGGCCACTATGCATAGCCCGGTGAGATGAAAGGACAACCACCTTAGACTAAATCCGAGCTGAGCGAGAGAAGAATTTCTCTCCCCCTCCCAATCACAAAGGATTAATATTAAATTAATGAAAAAAATAATATTCATTAAATATTTTCAGTCATTGAAGAAACCAGACTGGAAGCCACCTAAGATAGCATTCTCCATTGTGTGGCCAGCCTTGTACTCGGGAATGGGCTACGCATCTTATCTGGTGTGGAAGGAGGGTGGAGGCTTCCATGGTGAGTTTACTCTATGTAATTATGTAATCTGTGCCAGAGTTCTGATGATATCTAAATTCATTTATTGCATAGTTTTGTGTTCCTGAATACATCTTGTTAAATATAGTCACTCGGTTTAGTTCAGTGTAGTGGAACTAATTTGGAACCCAGTAATTAGTTTATAACTTACCTGTTGACCTTATTTATCCACTGAACATGACCAGAAATCCAGTTTTATAGAGAATTTGGTAGTGATGTAAAAAAATCTCTTAAATAGTATTTCTGTTCATAGATTGTAATCAATCTTTCAGGAAATGTTTTTGAATAGGTACAGAGTACGTTTATTATGAAATTTGAAGTAAATCAGATACTTATTAATAATTTTTTAACAACAGTCATGTTTTTAACTAAGTGTTGTAGGCCCAGTAACTTTTGTACTGTTTGTATTATGAAAAGTACTTATTAGTTTTATGAAAATAAAATCACTTTAACCCCATAAGTGCTGAGTTTCTAATGATACTGTTATAGGCTACTGCTAGGTTTTTTTTGCCATGCATAGAGCTGCTCCACAATCAGTGCAAATGTAGCACGTTTTTTTCCTACCATGATCAGTAATATTTTCATTTAATTAACTGGCGTGAGGATATTGGTCTACTAAAAATATATATGAAAGGTCACCATTTTGACACGCAAGAAAAATAACACAGAAATTTTTCAACAGCATTCCGGAAAAGCTGTTTTTTTTTACACTTTCCAGTTGTAGAAAGAATGTTGGGTTCGATGTATCAACTCAAATGGAGCTTATTTTGAAGGGAATAACAGCCGATAATAGTTCAGGTAAGAAAACAAAAATTAGCAGAGCTAGTCCAGGAATTTCTGATACCATTATATTTAGTACAATACAAGCTGTTAGGAAATTATAAAATTATTACGTTGTTGTTATTTATCTTGAATTTTCAGTACTATCCAATATTTTAGCTATCTAATGTTAAAACTACACGCTGCTATATAAAAAAATCTACTGTAAAAATTTACATGAATAATTAAATTAAAGTGTTCTAAAATGGTGGTAATAGAGGAATTGTAATTTATATTTAACAATTTGATGAACATTGAAAACTTTTGCATTAACACATCTCAGTTTTTTTTGTTACCAGTACTGAAACGAGGAACTATAAATAAATTTGTTTTAAACTAACTGAACCATATAATATTTATAAATACTGTGGATTATCTGGTCTCCAGGTGCTGCCCAGCTACCGCTTGCGGCTTATGGAACTCAGCTAGCTCTCAATGTTGCCTGGTCTCCGATATTCTTTGGGAAAAAATCAATAAAAGGAGTAAGTTTTTCATAAACTCTGTATTTATCCATTGGTGAGGCATGCAAAACTGGGAGGAACAGCAATGAACTCTTTATTGTATTTTTCTTATCTAAAGGAGATTGGTAGTAAAATTTTGTGTGTTGTTATGAAGGAATAAATTATTTTATGTTATTTTCCAAAGGAACATTGTGTAATTGAAAATATAATAGGATTTCGGACATTTGCCATCGTTATTTGTTACAAAATGTATAAATCAATGGTTTGAGGATTAAAATCTATCCTCTTCATCTGATGGAAAGATAATATTTATCGTCTTCCCACTTGATGAAGAGGTTAGATTTTAATCCTCGAAAACATAGTGCTATACATCTTGTAAAGTATAACGATGGAAAATATCCAATCTCCAATAATCCTTTCAAAACTTTCATCACCAATACCAAACTTTTGTTGTTAGTATGTAGGCTAAATGTAATTTAAAATGAGATAGGTCAAGTTTTTCAATGAAGGTAGGCTGTTTGTTTTTTATATACTCTAATAAATGAACGATATTTGTTCTAGACTTTATTAAATCAACTTTTTATTACATTAAAAACTAAATTCAATGAAAATTTTGTTTTTCACATCAATCCCTAATCGTCAAATGTTTTCTGCCGCAATTGATTTCCTTGATTTTCAACAAAGCACATTTTGCTTGGAATGTTTTTATAAGGAAAGGTTTTAGGAAAGTGCAAAGGTATTTGCCATAAGAGTTCCACCCAAAAGCATCACTGCGGATACGTCTACTTAACGTTGACATAGATAAGAGACATGTCAATGTGTCGAGACCTTGAGTGATGTCTCACACACCTTGAGTAATTGACAGATAAGATAATGAATTATTGTCCACAATATTTAATTTCTATTATAGTGAGGACTTGAATTCTGTTTTGCTCACTCGTGGAAACGTAGAACAGTATGATATTGTACAACTTCTTTTCCACTTGGAACCAAAACATTTAGAATGAATAATAACTCATTTAATGAACAATACATAAATTAACTAAAGAATATAATGTGAGAAGAACAAATCTTATCTGCACGTATAACCTGTTAATACCTTTTTTCTATTACATCTGTCAACAAAACTAATCATGTTTCTTTTTAATAAGTTGTAATAAAATTTTAGTTTTTAAATTTGTAACTAGAGTATGTTGGCTTGTAATTATCTAATTGGCCAATATTGTAAAACATCTTAGGGATCGCTGTTGGTATTGTAACATTCTTTTTTTTCTTTCAAAATTAACTCTTAAAGATTACTACCATACCGCTGTGATAGCCAAAATTAGTAATAAATTTCAAGTGACATCAATTTGCCTTAAAACGTTGATAAATTATTATGACTATTGTTGAAAAGAACAGTGTTGAGATTACTCCATGATTTTGGAAATAATATACAAACAAAGATTGGATTTAACCATAGAATAAAAATTACCATAATTAAAATCTTAGGCTTTAAAAAACCTACATCCAAGAATTTTTGACCATTGCATGGAATAGGGATTGATGTTAAGCTATACAAATATGTACAACAGTCGAAGCTGTGCAGCGGAAATTAGTTTTGTTCCTGAGCTGGTTAGAATATTTGTGCAAAAGAAGCTTTAATTTCCTGTGGTCCAATTGTTGTTTACGATTCACGATCTGTCAGGAGATTTAAAAATTAAGGACTCCATGGTTCATCTTTATCCATTCAATAGTCTTTTTAGTTATGATATGGTATAGTAAATTGGTGTAAGTATGAAAATTATGCATAATGCATCATTTCCTCAATATACATTCATAAATGAAATTTTTTTAGTATTTTTTTTTTTTTTTTTTTTAACCCTTTGAACCCCAGGCGACGAAATATCGTCGCCGAGAAGATATGCGAAGATCCCCGCGGCGACGATGTATCGTCGCCAATGAAGTTGCGAGAATCCCCGGGCGACGTAATATCGTCGCCATGGTATATGCGTTTAATACATATTTATTTGAAATCGTAAAATATTTATTTTATGAGTATTAATACATATTTATATGTATTTTATTAAAATACTAATTTTTTTATTTATTTTATTTACTAATTTATTTATTTAGGTAATATCAGTGATTTTTGTGTTGTACGCCTAGAGGTTTTTACAAGTTGCATACTTTTATATAAAAATTCAAAAAAAGTTTATTTTTAGAGATATCAATATAATTTTTTTTTGTACATACACAAAAACTAAATTTAGAAAAATAAAATGTGGGTGCCCATGGTAAAAATATTTCTTATTTTTTAATTAAAGAATCTTAAAATCAATTTTTTTGCCTAAAAATCTATATACATATATTTTAAAATTATGTTAATGCTGTTAAACATTTTTTATACTTCAGACTAATCTTTTTCTGTGTATACAATTTCATTCTGAACATTTTGGTGTGTAATACAAGACAATAGCATAAAAAATAGCAAAAGTATTAATTTTTACAAACAGTATGCAAAACAGCTGTTTCTGCTCCGGGGGATTCTCGGTAGTTCTTAGGTCAAATGATTTTGGTACGTTTTTTCCACCATCAATATTTTGGTCTGGGGTTCAAAGGGTTTTATGTAGTACCCATAAAACAATGAGTAAGCAGCTGTTGCAGTAACTCTTCAAAGAGAAAAATAATTGAAAAGATTTACTGAAAACTGAATAATTTGACAAATTGATAGTTGTCAAATTATTCTTTATCTCAAAAATGAAGAATCAGAAATAAGAGATACTACTGGAAAAGTATCAGTGATCAAAGTCTTAAAGAAAGGTGCTACCCTATGAAACCAAAACACAACCGGACGTTCTAGTGACCATTTTTTTGTGACTGGAAGGGAGTTTTACAGATAAGTAGTAAATGTAGTAAGAAATTTTATTTTTGATTTTTTATGATTAATAAATATATAAAAAATTTTCTGGTTTATAATTGACTCCCTTTTGTAAGAAGTTAATAACAAACAAGGTAGTAAAACATAAATTTTGTAACATAAGACTGAAATTTCGAAAGTATTTTCTTTAGTATTGTATCCATTCTTCCTTCTATAAACGTGATGAAAAAATTATTTATTTTATATGATTGGGATTTTCTGTGCAGGGTCTTATCACCATAGGACTACTGGACGCAGCCGTTGTTGCCACGACCTATATGTTCTATCAGGTTACGCCCACAGCTGCCTACATCATGCTGCCGTACCTGGCATGGCTAGTGTACGCAACTGCGCTCAATCACAGAGTCTGGCGTGACAATCCCCGTCCCTCCATCACCGAAGTCAAGGGTCAGTAGACGCACTTCAGGCATTATCAGTAGAACTCCGTTCAGGAAGTAATTAAACAATCTCTGACCTCTTTTAGAAGCTTTTATTTGCATCGCATTTTTTTATAGTAACCACATTCCTTTTAAATGGTTTTTTCCTACGATGTTAAACGTATTGTCCCGTCTTTTGTGCTTGTAATAATTTTCATCACATATATTTTTATGGATTGTGTAATATTATTCATTGTAACAGGGTATTGTTGTTAAATGTTTATGCTTACCAAAGATTGTAGGTTGCTATCAAAGTTGTTAATCTCTATGGCCTCGATGTATTATTAGTCTATTATTGTCTTATATTTTTATAGTTTAAAAAGTTATTACAAAAATGTTAAAAGTTGTTATATATTATAATTATACGTTGTTATATTTTTCTTCTGTTACTGTAATACACAGTTAAATAATTACTGTGGACATTATAAATAATATGTTAATTCTTGACAATGAATTAAAGATGTAATCACTTCAGCTCACTGTATTATCATTTCTTTAACATGGTTGTGAGGTTTTTAAGCAGACTGTTAGTAAAATATGAACAAGTAAAGAGAATTAACTCTAGAATAATGTATGTAATATATTTTTTGTTCATCTATTCTTGTGCCTTCATAGAAGCGCAAATTGTAGTTTCATTTGTAGAAGGTTATTTTTGACGATGGAAGGATTGTGAAGGAAAACAGGATTTTTCCGGACATTTGCCATCGTTAAGTGAAACAAGAAAACAGTAACACTACGTTTCGAGATCTGCAATCTGATCTCTTCTTCAGGTAAAGAACTAACCTAATACATAATTACAAACTAGGTTAAAATAAACAAATCTTACTAAAGCGTTGTGGCACGCCTGAGTCAGGAATCACAACCTACATGTTGTATGTCAACTTCACTAACACTAAAGACATGCACTTAATAAAAAAACTATACAAAACACCAATCATTAAACTAAACTACGGAATACAGGTCACAATATGTCTTCACTCGTCTACTAACCATTTACGACTGACCAGAGGGTAGCCAATGGTAATCGTGACGGCCGGCTAAAACAAGATGGCGGAAATACAAGGGAAGGGGAACAGGAATGGGCCCTTTCGTTATTATTGGTTCATGCGAGATGAACTTCTTAAAACCATATTGTGACTCCGCATTGGTTTATTGCAAATATCCGATCCGTTTGATACTTTTGGTATTCTCTTTAGTTCATTTTTTAGAATTGGCAACCAAAGCGGCCTAATCTCGACTGATGGTTGACTGATTGGTTGGTCTGCCAATTTAATGTATGTTGCCTCAATTAATTTCCTTTTGAAAAAATGTGGTTCCCGATGTATTATGTGGGCTTCATCCCAATTCATATGATGGTCTTCGGACCAACAATGGTGTGCAATTTTTGACTTTTCTGTGAAACCCTTTCTCGTGTTTTCTTTGTGTTCTTTTATCCTTATGTTTAGTGGTCTTTTTGTCTCGCCTATGTATTCCCTATTGCAGCTACATTTTATACTGTAAACACAGTTTTTGGAATCCTGTGTGCCATTTTTTTGGTTTTGTTTTTACGAGACTTTGTCTAAGAGTGTTGTGTGTTTTAAACGCGGTTCTAATGTTGTACTTTCTACCTACTCTTCTAATTTTCTCCGATAATCCCGGCACATAAGGGATTGACATAAAAAACGCAAATTTATCACAATTCTGTTTTTCTGACTCAGGAATGATTCTTCTGGTTCGTTTGCACTTATTAATTACTAATTGAGGGTATCCATTGCTTCTGAGATCCGATTCAATTTCTTAAATTCTTTTTTTAGTCCATCTTTATCTGAGCACAAGCTCTTTGCTCTATCAAACAACGAGTAGGCTACTCCTTCTTTGACAGATTTTTGATGGTTGGATTGATAATTTAAATATTTTCCTGTGTGTGTTATCTTTCGAAAAACAGTTGTCTTAAGGACATCCCTATCTCTTAATACACACACATCCAAAAAGGGAAGCTTTGTTTTGGACTTCCACTTCCATTGTGAGGCGGATGGAAGGAGAAATACTATTAATGTGATTCAAAAAATTATTTTAATTCAATGTCTCCATGAGAAAAAATAACAAAGGTATCATCCACATACCTCCACCAAATCTTCGGTTTTGAACTGAGCTGAAGCCAAAGCTTTTCGCTCGAATTCCTCCATAAAGATATTGGCGAAAATAG
The DNA here is from genome assembly GCF_021130785.1 of Homalodisca vitripennis. Lineage (NCBI taxonomy): Eukaryota > Metazoa > Arthropoda > Insecta > Hemiptera > Cicadellidae > Homalodisca > Homalodisca vitripennis. The sequence goes on from NC_060210.1 coordinate 4,852,455, forward strand.
GAGACAGTGGAGAACCCATTGGCATCCCCTCATCTTGACGGTAAATTTTACCCTCTAACTCAAAAATAATTGCATTGAGTGCATAGTTCTAAACAGTTCCATAATTACTGTGCACGGGAAGTTTAGTTCTATCCTTTAATGTTTGGTCTTCTTTGAGACGTGATTTAATAATTCCGAGAGTTTCTGGAACTGGTACATTTGTAAATAGACTTTCGACATCAAAACTTACCAGTTTGTCAGTTTCAGTCAACTTTAGGGATTTTGACTTCTCTAACGAAATCCCTGGAATTTTTGATGAAAGAGTCAGTTTTTCCTACCAATGGTGTTAAGATGTCCAAGAGGACTTTAGACAATTCCCTGCAAGGTGAATCACGAGAACTAATGATGGGCCGGAGAGGGATGGTAGGTTTGTGGATTTTGGGAAGGCCATACATGTGGGGGATTTTGGAGTGGTGAGGAGTTAATTTAGATCTAAATTTATCTGAAAAAAATTCTTTATGTTTTCTTAAGGTGTTTGCTACTTTGCGTTCAAATGAATCAGTCGGGTCTTTATTTAAAACTGTATTATTTGCCAGTATTTAAAGTTTCCGCAATCTTTTCTTTATACGCTACTGAGTCAAGTACCACAGTAGCGTTGCCTTTGTCGGCAGGTAAGATTTTGACCGTGTCATCTTTCCCAAGGATCGACCTGGCCTTTTTCTCCTCTATTGTTAAAATTGGGTTTTGTGGGAGGAATTTTTCTGAGTAAAAGACTGGCCTCGCAGCGGAAGCGGTCACCCTGTTCCTCAGGTAACTGTGAAACAGCCGACTCAATTCCAGTTACCGATGTGGCACAAAAATCGGTAAAGGCACTGGATTTTCGTAACTGGAATTGAGTCGGCTGTTTCACAGTTACCTGAGGAACAGGGTGACCGCTTCCGCTGCGAGGCCAGTCTTTTACTCAGAAAAATTCCTCCCACAAAACCCAATTTAACAATAGAGGAGAAAAAGGCCAGGTCGATCCTTGGGAAAGATGACACGGTCAAAATCTTACCTGCCGACAAAGGCAACGCTACTGTGGTACTTGACTCAGTAGCGTATAAAGAAAAAGATTGCGGAAACTTTAAATACTGGCAAATATACAGTTTTAAATAAAGACCCGACTGATTCATTTGAACGCAAAGTAGCAAACACCTTAAGAAAACATAAAGAATTTTTTTCAGATAAATTTAGATCTAAATTAACTCCTCACCACTCCAAAATCCCCCAACATGTATGGCCTTCCCAAAATCCACAAACCTACCATCCCTCTCCGGCCCATCATTAGTTCTCGTGATTCACCTTGCAGGGAATTGTCTAAAGTCCTCTTGGACATCTTAACACCATTGGTAGGAAAAACTGACTCTTTCATCAAAAATTCCAGGGATTTCGTAGAGAAGTCAAAATCCCTAAAGTTGACTGAAACTGACAAACTGGTAAGTTTTGATGTCGAAAGTCTATTTACAAATGTACCAGTTCCAGAAACTCTCGGAATTATTAAATCACGTCTCAAAGAAGACCAAACATTAAAGGATAGAACTAAACTTCCCGTGCCAGTAATTATGGAACTGTTAGAACTATGCACTCAATGCAATTATTTTGAGTTAGAGGGTAAAATTTACCGTCAAGATGAGGGGATGCCAATGGGTTCTTCCACTGTCTCCTATTTTCGCCAATATCTTTATGGAGGAATTCGAGCGAAAAGCTTTGGCTTCAGCTCAGTTCAAACCGAAGACTTTGGTGGAGGTATGTGGATGATACCTTTGTTATTTTTTCTCATGGAGACATTGAATTAAATAATTTTTTGAATCACATTAATAGTATTTCTCCTTCCATCCGCCTCACAATGGAAGTGGAAGTCCAAAACAAGCTTCCCTTTTTGGATGTGTGTGTATTAAGAGATAGGGATGTCCTTAAGACAACTGTTTTTCGAAAGATAACACACACAGGAAAATATTTAAATTATCAATCCAACCATCAAAAATCTGTCAAAGAAGGAGTAGCCTACTCGTTGTTTGATAGAGCAAAGAGCTTGTGCTCAGATAAAGATGGACTAAAAAAAGAATTTAAGAAAATTGAATCGGATCTCAGAAGCAATGGATACCCTCAATTAGTAATTAATAAGTGCAAACGAACCAGAAGAATCATTCCTGAGTCAGAAAAACAGAATTGTGATAAATTTGCGTTTATGTCAATCCCTTATGTGCCGGGATTATCGGAGAAAATTAGAAGAGTAGGTAGAAAGTACAACATTAGAACCGCGTTTAAAACACACAACACTCTTAGACAAAGTCTCGTAAAAACAAAAACCAAAAAATGGCACACAGGATTCCAAAAAACTGTGTGTTTACAGTATAAAATGTAGCTGCAATAGGGAATACATAGGCGAGACAAAAAGACCACTAAACATAAGGATAAAAGAACACAAAGAAAACACGAGAAAGGGTTTCACAGAAAAGTCAAAAATTGCACACCATTGTTGGTCCGAAGACCATCATATGAATTGGGATGAAGCCCACATAATACATCGGGAACCACATTTTTTCAAAAGGAAATTAATTGAGGCAACATACATTAAATTGGCAGACCAACCAATCAGTCAACCATCAGTCGAGATTAGGCCGCTTTGGTTGCCAATTCTAAAAAATGAACTAAAGAGAATACCAAAAGTATCAAACGGATCGGATATTTGCAATAAACCAATGCGGAGTCACAATATGGTTTTAAGAAGTTTCATCTCGCATGAACCAATAATAACGAAAGGGCCCATTCCTGTTCCCCTTCCCTTGTATTTCCGCCATCTTGTTTTAGCCGGCCGTCACGATTACCATTGGCTACCCTCTGGTCAGTCGTAAATGGTTAGTAGACGAGTGAAGACATATTGTGACCTGTATTCCGTAGTTTAGTTTAATGATTGGTGATGTTTTGTATAGTTTTTTATTAAGTGCATGTCTTTAGTGTTAGTGAAGTTGACATACAACATGTAGGTTGTGATTCCTGACTCAGGGCGTGCCACAACGCTTTAGTAAGATTTGTTTATTTTAACCTAGTTTGTAATTATGTATTAGGTTAGTTCTTTACCTGAAGAAGAGATCAGATTGCAGATCTCGAAACGTAGTGTTACTGTTTTCTTGTTTCACTTAACGATGTCCCCCCCACCCCCCCCCCCCCCCACCCCCCCCCCCCCCCACCCCCCCCCCCCCCCACCCCCCCCCCCCCCCACCCCCCCCCCCCCCCACCCCCCCCCCCATTTTACTTTCATGTTTTAAAACTTGTTCTTATGTTATATACTATCAAAATGTAACACATTTTTCTTATTTTAAGGAAACGAATAGACTTAATTTAATTAGTATTTTAATATATTTCAATTCACAATGGGTCTTAAAATATAATTTATTAAATACGGTAGCTTGAGAAATAAATTATCAATATTTAGTCCCATAACAAAGTAAAACAGCCATATAAGTTACCAGAATACAGTAATTAACCACAAAGTTCACACACAGTTAAATACTTTTCTCTTAAAATATTTACCACACTGTTCTGCAATGATCCTTGCCGGAAGACTTTTCCACCATGTCACCATTGTCTAATGTATCATTAAAGGGTTTTTTCACGTCATTCTTGCCAATTTAAGCCTTACGCATCTTCCCATCACATAGACAAGTACATAAGTTGTAAATAAGAAAATAGTACACTTTTTGGCGAAGCTGTCTTAAATGTATAAAATTTATATATTTAATACTCATCGCCTTACTAACAAAACAATCATAGACTCGTTAACACAAAACAATTCAGATACTATCTAAGCACAGTTAACAGAAATCAATACAGCATCATAATAAGATGCTAATCTTTTTATACATTATTTTATTTCAATATTCACCTGCGTCGTCAAAAATACTCTAGAATCCACAATAAATGAAAAACCCTTTTCAGCATGAAACTCTACTTCTTCTACATTTTAGGATATACTGTACTTGTTGCTGTGTGAAAATAAAGCTCGATATAGTTAGAAAATTTCTACGCAATTCGTGCACTAACTCTTTTTAGTAACTATATACAAAAATAAAGAGGATCTGTAATTGTAAATATCTGTGGAACATTGAGGGAGTGTGTGAATTCGAAAAGTCAGAAAAGAGCTCCAGCAAAATGTTTGTTTCTATTGTTGTGACAGAAATGAATGATGACATCAGCATTGTTATGGATCTCTTCACACGGACGTGCACGGACGTCCTGATTCCAGTGTCAGATTCCAGACGCTGCACTAAGTGGAAGGTTTAAATGGAGGAGAAGTCAATATTTTTCATGGCATGAACCCTTGCCACCATAATGTAGATTCAAGCAAAGTTTTCGGTTTTTAATTTTAAAATTATTAGTTTTTAAAAAAGATAATGTTAATTAATGTGTCTCAACTTCCCTTTCATTCATTTTAAATATATTTTAAAATATCTTCCTCATAGCTTTCAGGTTCAACATTACTATCAGTGTTTTGACTACATACTTCTTTCTACATTAATTATGTCTACTATCATTTTTTATTTTTAAAGTTGTTTAAAACTTAGATTGTTGGTTTTGGGGCTTACCCTTTGATCGACAAACATTTAGCAATGTGATTCTTTTTTCCCACACGCGTTACACGTAACACCAAACAATCGACACTGATGGCGCAAATGGCCCACATTACCACAACACGAACACTGCACTTTGTAGTCGTGCGAAGCGCTGCTTTTGGGGTTGTGGTGGTGACTTCCCAGGTGTTGGTAGCGCCGCCGGCACCCGCCGATGCTCTGCTCCCAGCTGTTACACTGCGGTGTGATGAGCTGTCATCTTTTGTAGTCGCTCGGCGTTGCGGCTTCCGTTGATCGCCAAGGCTGCTGCATTCTTCTCAGCGGCTTCTGCTGACGTGATGATTTTAACTGCTTGGTCAAAATGTCAAGCTGGATTCTCCTAACAGTTTTTGTTTTGTTGCTTCATTTCTAATTCCGGAGACTAAACGATCTCGCAGGTAATCGTTTTAAAACTGCCTCAAATTCACAATGGGTGGACATCTTTCTTAACTGGGCGATGTAGTCTGCTGCTGATTCGCCTTCGTGCTGAATCCTCTTTGCTGAACTTGTACCTCTCGACTATGAACGATGGTTTTGGATACAAGTGATCTTGAATCAAACATACTAATGCGTCAAAACTTTTTTGTAGACGGCTTATTGGGCGTGCATAAATCCCGTAATAGACTGTACGTTTTTACACCGGCAACAGTTAATAACGTGCTAACCTTTTTCTTCTCCTTAATATTGTTGCACTCGATGAATAGTTCGAAGCGCTCGATATAAGACTACCACGTCTCACTATTTTGATCGTATTCACCGATTCCGCCGATTATTCCCGACATTTTTGTGTTGCCCGGCAGTTCGATATTGTGTAGTAACGGCGCTAAATCCACTTCGTCATCCGACATTTACACGTGTTGTCCGAAATTTACACTACGCGGCACAATCGAACAGTTGCATTGCCCGGTATGTAAAATTTAAAAACCGACCTCGTCGCCATTTGTTATGTTTGTTCCAAATAACAGTACTTATGCCGGGGGCGGGTGAATCGAAATAAAGAATACTTTTACATTTCTTAAAACACGGCCACACGAGGGGTGGTGTGGCAAGCGAGACTGGGAGTTTCACTGGACTACCGGCTCAAGGAATGCTCGGACGAGGCAGTGACCAAAGGAGAGGGGGGTCAGGTGATCTCGAGTAGCCAATGCCGTTTATTCAAAATCATACGATTAAAACAGCCGACACATTACTTCGTATGGAGTGAGGTGGACATGTTGCAAATATATCTAAACTTACTAGATAATGATACAAAGAATATTCATATATAACAGTTACATATTGCCATGTTAAATAAACATTATTACTAATTTTGGCAATGAATTTTAAATTATATCTAAGGTTTACTACAGGTTGAATTGCTACGCATTGAGTCTTGCGTTATTAAAAACACTGGTATAAAACCAGACTGGTATAAAGTATTGTGAACGTGCTTCCTTTACATAGTGGTACTCCACAGACTAAAGGACAAAATTGTGTAAGATTACCGAACTAGCAATAAATTGGCATGATTAGGTATTTTCTTTACATCTCAGTCCAAGAAAATATCCGAGCACAGAAAACCCATTTCCATTTGTTTCAGAATTTTCATTAGACTCCATCTTAACTGCATATTATATTCTCATTGAAGACTATGAACTCTATTCTCTGTCCACCCTTAACATTATGAAATTAGCCAATATGAGTTCTTAAGAACTATTAAAAAACGCGATAGAATTCAACTCGTATATGCTACTATCTCGATGATACCCTTGAGAATGGTTTGACTCTTTGGCACCAGGGTTCTCATAGAAAATCCTTTTTCAAATTCCTAATCGTTAGAAGGTTATTCTAGAGATGAGAAATCTGATGATGGTTATTCCAATAATTGGAATAACCATCAAATTATTGGTGCTCTCCCAAAATTATTGGACCACCATTTTGAAAGATATCAAAGATAACTACTGGGACACGGCAGAGAATTGATTGTAAAAACCGGAGGTAGCGAGTAAATCTGTAGAGTAGTATTACAATGCTTCATAAAAAGAATCATGACGCACTATTGTCCACTATATTCTTTTTGGATATTTGTTGTGTTTGGAAAAGGAGTTTCAGTTAAAATAATCCATAACTAAAAAAAAATCATTAATTTAAAATATCCTACTTGGTACAAATGATACTATACACATAAAGGAGTAAATTGAGATCATGGTATTGGAGAAGACATAGTAAATTTATTGCAAATATCATGAAATAAATTTAAGTTTGAGCGGTATATATACATAGTACGAACGAGAATGAAAGTGAGCTTGAAAACAACTATTTGTGTGCTTGAGAAGATACAGGCAACGTATTTAGTCCTGTCCACAAGTGACCCTATCACATAACAAGTACATTAGTTCTACTGACCGAAAAAAATTTAAGTTGTATTCGTGAAAATACTTTAACTTGTGTTGGCAAAGCTATTGCCATAGACGGACTATAAATTCAACACTAAGCAGTATCGGCATTTTGGAAATTCTCAGAAAGGAAAAGTGAAACTCGTTATCCTTAAAACAACGAAGAAATACAATAAACTGATGCTGAACTGTGCTCTGGAGACCCATCACTCAGTACAGGTCTTATATGTAGTCGATATTCGATAAATGTTATAGCTTCCACGCTTTATTACTTTTTGACAACTTCTGAACAACACTGTACGAGAACCAAACTATAACTGAAATTACTTTGAAAGACATTACTATATTTTACTTTAATCATGATACTAACAAAGAGTACTAAATTTTCATCTGTTATCCTTATTGAGTCTTTTAAATAACGTTGATATTTTACAAATCAAAAACTGTTTAAGAAAAATAGTTACGAAATTAGATTAATAAAACCGGATACTATTTTTAATTTTAAATATATAGTGATGACAGTCTACTGTAAGTGCTACAAGAATGAGTTAAAACAAAGCTATGTATAAAATAATACCATGTATATTAAAATAGTTTATAATTTGAGAAAATAACAGTACGACGGAATATTTAAGTTAGCTGAACTTATTTTAGAAGCAGTAAGTCTAATAACAGAGTTATAGATTAAATATTCTTGAAATGGTTATTTTATTTTATTGAATTTTTAATGGTTATGCTAGCTGAAGCACTTTTTTCAGTTAGGATCCAAGTTATAAATTAAAAATGAAGACATATTATATAATTATTTTTCATGTTTGTCTAAACATCATTGAATATTGATGTCAGATATAAACAAAATTTCATGTAAGTATTTACCAAACACATGACGAACTTTAGAAAAAATAAGCTTTTAACCCCTATAAATCCTCCTTTGTTATAACCAAAAATTAAATTTTCGGTAACGGTAACAAAGAGTCTATGACTGTGATATTTATAAGAAAATTATAAAACTCAAAAGTATAGTAGATCAAAAAAAAATTACTGGATCAGAAATACATTATTAAATAATAGTGGAGTATCTTATTTACCCAGGTAATTAAAGTATAAAAGTTACTATGAGCAGTTGTATAAAAACTGTAAAAACGCTCTGGAATGAGATATTATAAAATACGAACGCCCAAACATATCCTAAATTAATGAACTTTCTTTAATAACACGCAAAGTTATGAAAGTAAAGATGCTGAAGGTAAAAATAATATTTGTGTTGCTACCTAATTGTCCTATATAGCAAATGCTAAAAGACTCGACGAATTAATCGAAAAAAGGAAGCATTAGATGTAGTTTACGCTTCCTCGGTTTATCAATCCACCTACTCTATTTTTAGTTAACTAGAAGATTCCACTCGTAAAGTAATTTTTCTAAAGGAATAAAGTTTTCTCGTGGATTAACTGAATCATACTGCTCCTTTATAAGGAATGCTTTTGGTTTTCAATTTCCAGGTCTACAGAAGTATTTCTGGGCACCTGTATAGGTAACTGAGTTTACAAGTTTTGCTGAGGGGAAATGTGATTACCAGAAGGACAGAGGTCAGCTAATATAATAATGGAAGCTGTTAGAGACCAAGGCTGTGACGCAGTTCCATCCGAATATTGGGACAGCTGCTGTGAGAGATGGTCTTCTCTTTTGATACACAGTACTGCCTTTGTCATCATGATTGTGGCACTGAGCGTACCACATAATACAACTACTAGTATGACTAGCGGTATTGCACTTGGAATTAAACCATAAAATCATGAGGTCAAAAACACATATGTAAGAGGCACTATATTAACGAAAACAGCGTTGTCGAAAACTATTTTAGATCTGCAGCTGCAAACACATGTTTATATATACGAGTATATATATATAATATATATATATATATATAATATATATATATATATATATATATATATATTTTTTTAGAGCACCTCTTATTTATTAGGAAGACCTTCTTGGTTTACTATAAGAGTGACTTGAATAAAATTATATATTGTTGTATTCATTAGATATGTCAGAATTCTTTGTTTGAAGTTTGTTTTCGATGATAGAAGGATTGTGAAGGAAATAGGATTTTTTCGTGAACTTAGCTGTCGTTTAGTGATACAATATAGTCAGTAACACTACGTTTTTAAATCCGCAATCTGTCTCTTCATCAGGTAAATGACTAAACTAATGCATGACTAAACTCTAGATTAAATTAAACAAAATATTTCACAGCGTTGTGACACGCATAAGTCTGGAGCAACAACAACCATGTTGTGTGTCTATTCCTTGAACACTAACTCTAAAACATTTACTTAATAAAATCTAAACATTAATATATTATTAAAACTGAACTACCAACAATGGCGTTACTGACTGAATTGAATCACTGAAAGATGGCAAATGTCCTGAAAATCCCGTCTCCTTCATGATAGAATTGTCTTAAAACTCTTCTTGACGTCCGCAAATTTTGTTAAACACTAACGTCATGCATTTAAAATAATAAAAAATAAAAATACAGTGTAGGAATATTTTTTTTTTAATTCAAACCTAACATTATAGGTAGCACAATTAGTACAACAACTATAAAGTGTTGTTTTGTGCAAGTATTCGATAGTCTAATTTATTAGTTATTTCATACTTTCAGTCAATTTCATCACCTACATACTAATAATATAGAATACTTTAGAGATGTTATTAACTACCGCAATTATCACAGTAATAGATTGATTAACTTCTAAATCTTTTAAAGCAATAAGTATATAGTAAAAGCTGATAATTAAAATATGGTTATGAATTAGAACGGTTAAAGTATTCAGATAAAGTCAGAAGTTCGAATATGCGTTGGGGATAGCCAGTGGTACCCAGGTAGTGTAGGCCAGAGAGGATTATCTAGCCGTATATTTGTCTTGTAAATCAAAATACCTTTTAAATTAATATTAAACTGAAAGGCTAAAATCTGAAACTAAAAGCGTTTTTGTAATATATTTTAATCAATAAAAAATAATTTGTGTACTGTTATAATATAATTTTGTATCTAGCAATACGTTTTTACTTGTACTTCAAGAAGGAAATTTTCTTATTATAAATAATAAATTAATTTCTTAACATATGCTGAATCAATATTGATCCAATGGGAGTAATAATTTGATTAGTAATTTGGTATTATCTGGAGCCCTCTGTTTTTAGAATTGATATTTTTACCGAGCACCTAAATACAACACTATTAGAAAGAAGTGACTTTATTTGAGTTACTGCGAATATTACAGGTCATTATGAAGATCCAGTCTTGAAAATATGAAACTGAGAGTTCTTGGCTGTACTGATAGTCCCATAAATATGACCGTGCGTGCCATTTTTAATCAGAATTATTGGCCACAGATTTGTGATTAACCTAATTATTTTGTGTAACTGATGGTGCTCGTTAAAAAGTTAGTATTAGTCTGATGATGCTCTGATACGTGATCTGAGGTCGGGAAAGTACCTATTGGAAATGCCCCTGGCCATCAGAGCAAAAAAAAAAACAATAATAATATGTTTGAAGCCATATAATTCATGTGTTTATCGTAATGTAAACAATAAAACTTTAATCATCCTCTACTAAGTTTCATAAAACATACGTTATAACAATTGTAAATTCTGATTTACACAGACCTACGATGTCTTCTTTACCAGGTGAAGTAAGGGCTAAGAGATCTCACCAAAACGACCTGGGGACCATCGATTATATGTGACTTACAAACCACCACCAATGGTCGGGCAGGCGGGCTGCTTGCAAGGACAGGATCACTCAGCGATCTCCCATCCAGCAGCAGCCACGCTTGACGTTGCTTGATACGTATCAGTAGTTGTCTAGTGATACAGCCGTAACCGCTACGCCGTTGGAAACTGGCGCAGGAACTGGTCATCGAACTGTAACTGTGAAGAAGTAACAAATTTTAGTATTGTTCTCGTATGGATTTATCAAGGATAATATATAAATATTATTTTGAACAGTCGAGAACTTTGGACCCAATGCCTCGAAAATCCAAAACAGTCTAACATAAACGATGTAAACCGTGAAATATCCATTCTACACAAATCACTACAGTTTAAATATAATTGTTAGTATTGTAGACTTGAACTACTGAACATGTAAAATTGCTGTAAGGCATACTGCGGGAAATTTAGGTACAATGTAAGATCACTTAATTCCAATCTCATATAAAGAAACGATCGTATTAAGTCTTTTAGGCAAGGCGAGTTAGGATCCAATTTAACCCATCGAAAGATTGACCACTGTCGTTTGAGACAGTGTAGTATATTGAAACCACAGTCACTTCCTTGCTTTCGAAGACTTGTGTGGGATTCTATAACTATCTTGTAGGGTAAATTCTCACAATGACAATTTTAAAGGACTCGTTATCAAAGTTGTAATGGTTTATATAAACTATATAGGTAATTGATTATTAATTACATTTTAAACCTAGAACAGATTGAGTTAGTCATGTAAGTTCAGGTTGATTGTATGGTAGGTACAATATTTTATATGTTTTAACATGACATAACCAATATACTGTATCACAACAATTAGAGTAATGTAACTTGTTATAGTACAAAATATAACAATTTCCTTTCATGAAAATTTATTTTCAGTATATATTAAGACAAAATATAATAATATGAATATGATCAAAAACACTGTTTAGCTTGTTTATAATAACGAATTGCCATCAGTACTGGCGGAAAACAGTATGTTTGGGAATTGAATTTATGGAGATTCCAAAATAATTCAATTTTTATATATTCATTGGTTATAAATATACGGTAAAACTTCATTACTATAATTAAATAATTTTTCACAACAGGAACAATATATCTTTCTAATTTTAGACAAGAAATGTACTATATTGACGGATTAAAAATCGCATTTGTAAATATATGTATAAATCTTTATCATATGGAACACATTTGCATTTAAATAAAGTGGATTAGCATTGCATGAGATCCGTGTTGAGATATGTCATTGCTTTACTAAATCGGTGACGGATATCTGGATATTGAGTGTTAGCTTTAGCCTCTATAGAAATTTATAGAAAGAAAAATACAATCTCGTGGTTTTGCTTGAGCTCACTTGTTTCTTCCGTCTTAGTACTAAAAATTCAAACCTAATCATAAAAGTTATACCTATTTTATATTCCTGTCTTTTAATAACCACCCATTCCTATGCTTTCCTTCCTTGCCATATTTGTGTATGTAACGTTATACTTATCCATTTATATTCTTACTTTCCATCTAAGTCTTTATACCTTTCATTATCTTAACTATTCTCTGAAAGAAACTTATAATTAGATGGATTTTTAATGTGGGCTTTCCATTAAAAGTATGAATACACCTTGAATATAATAAAACTACTCCCAGCTCTTTGGTTAGTTTGATGAAACAGTTTCATCAATATAAACGTATATACAAAAGTCTCTACCAATATTTTCAGGTATTTACTGAACCCAAGGAAAAATTTAATTTATTATTCAAACTTTCGAAAACCTAATAGCCACCATTTTGTTTTTCTCACTTAACTATTTTAATTTGAAGAACGGCTAATTGTAATTAATTGAACTTTAGAAAATTGCCTTTTTTCCCTTGGGGCAGCCTACTGCCATGCACTTAAGCCTCAATGGCTTTTTGCGCACCTCGGAAACACACCATGAGGCCCACCAGTCTACAACTTCAGTAGTTCAACAAACCGCCGAAAACAACCTATCAAGTCCTCCTGGGAAAATTCACCACTCCTGTCCAAACTACCAAAAATGGCATACCGCTCTCTTGCTATTGCAGGGCAATCAAAGAGCAGGTGCTCAGCAGTCTCCTCCTGCTCATTACACCTTCCACAGAGCGGATCCTCCTGAAGGATGCCGACTCTGTGAAGATGCTTCCTCAGGTGACCATGCCCCGTAATGAGACCAATGACCTTAGAAGACATTGATCTGTTTAATGAGAAAAGGTCCGAAGCCACCCTGGAGGAAGGTGATTGTAATACCATTCTACTCACTCTCAAACCCGGATGCAATCTCCACCTTCTCTCATGCTACGCGCGAATCCATTTCGAGACAACCCTAGAGGATTCACACCTTGGAACACCGTAGAACGGTTGAGGGCCCGTCATAATTTTCGCTGAGCCCTGGTTAGCCAGGGAATCAGCTCTTTCGTTCCCAAGAATCCCCTCATGACCAGGAACCCAACAAACGGTTACATTGTTGACTCTGGCAAGGGAGGAAACGGCCTGATAGCAATCCTAAACCAGTTTGGATTTGATCACGCAAGAATCCAGCGCCATCAGCGCCGCCTGACTGTCCGTGAAAATATTAATCATCTTGCTCCTATATCGCAGACGAAGATTCTCACGAGCACATTCCATAATAGCTGCGACCTCCGCTTGAAAGACTGTCGGATACGGACCCATAGGGACCACTAGCTCCCTACATGGTCTCACTCCCAGAATTCCAGCGCCTGTGCCGCTTTTTGTTTTAGAGCCGTCTGTGAACCATTCGAGCTCCGCTGGTGGAAGAGGTTTCCTTCCCTCTGACCAATCATCCCTTGAGGGTAAAATAATCCTAAAGGGTTTGTCAAAGGAAGGTTTTTGTGGCATCTGATCAGAGATCATGTGCAGAACATCCTCCTATATCTGAGTGCTAATTCTGCAGTGCCCACCGCTGCAGCCCGACCAGAGGCTCATCTGCTGAAGACAGTAGGCACTCCTCCTGGCCATAGCCCGAATGACAATGTCCAGGGGGACGAGGTTAAGACAGTCCAGAGCCGCGCCTGGCGCACTAGGAAAAGCCCCAGTGATAGCAAGGCAGGCCATCCTTTGGATACCCGCTAGACGAGCTACCACCGTCTTGGCCTCCGTTTTTGGCCACCAGACGACAGCTCTGTACATTAGTGCAGGTCTGACCACGGAAACATAAAGCCAGTACAAGAGCCTCGGCTTCAATCCCCAGGGCCCACCTATCACACGCCTGCATTGCATTAGAGACCACTTCCCCGTGGCAATGACCCTTTCTAGATGAGGTCCCCAGTTTAGAACCCTATTCAGGATTACGCCCAGGTACTTGACCTCAGACTTCGGCTCAACGGGAGAGCCTTTGAATAGAAAGGGACCAATGCCCTTCATCTGTCGCCTCCTGATAAAGGCAACCACAGCAGCCTTGGTGGGGTTGACAGTGAGGCCAACCTCATCGCACCAGTTTCCCACCATGTTCAGAGCAGCATTGGTCAGTTTCGTGACTGTTGTGTTGAACTTGCCACTCACAAGAATCACAATATCATCTGCGTACCCTTATGCAAAGACACCGCTGCTATTCAAAGAATTTAGCAGGTCATGCACAACCAGGTTCCACAGAAGAGGAGAGATGACGCCGCCCTGCGGACAGCCCCTCGTAGTATTCGCACTAACACTTGCTCCCATAAGGGTTGTAACAACAACCCTGTCCGTGAGCAAGGCCCCTATCCAGTCACACACCTGACCATCAAAACCACGTCTTGAGACCGCACTGATAATCGCCTGAGTGGCTGTATTTTCAAAGGCTCCTTCAATGTCTAGAAAGACTCCTATGGCTACCTCTTTTGCCACCAGCGTCTTCTCAATCCTGCATACCAATTGATGCGGGACCGAGTCGCATGACCTTCCTGGAGTATAGGCATGCTGGTTAGGATGTAGAGGTTGCTCCAAAAGAGCTCCCTCCCAAACAAACCTGGCCACCATTTTCCCCATAATTTTAAGAAGGAAGTAGGACAGGCATATCGGCCTGAAAGACTTTGGCCGATCCATGCCCGCCCTCCTCTGCTTCGGTATGAACACCGCTCTGGACACTCTCCAGGATAGTGGGATGTACCTGAGAGCCACGGAGGCTCTGAACAGTCTGCACAGCTGGGGAAGGAGAATATCCAACCCACGCTGCAAGCACACCGGTCTCACCCCGTCACCCCCAGGAGCTTTGTAAGGACTGAAAGAGTTGATAGCCCATTCAATCCTTCTGAAGGTCACAATACGGTGCGCCAGACTCCACTGCAAATGGGTGGCGCGGCCCGCATATCTCCCCTCACTGTCGCGTGGTTGATTACCCTCATGAACAATACAGTCCGGGAAGTGTGTTCCCATCATAACTTTTAGAACTCCTTCCGGTTCAGTAATGTAAACACCTTGATCGTCCTTGAGACTACCAAGCGGCGAGATGGGATTCTTTGCTAGTAGCTTTTTCAGCCTTCCACAGCCCTGCACACTATCAATATCAGTGCAGAGCTTCTTCCAGGCTAACCTCTTAGCCGTACGAATCTTGCCGTTGTACAGTGCAAGAGCCTCGTGGTAGGTGTCCCAAGTGCCCTAAGTTTTGGCTCTCCTGAATAGAGCCCTGACCCTCTTCCTCAAAGAGGACAGTTCAGAGCTCCACCAGGCTACCTTTGATCTATTCCTATTGATAACCGGGCAGCTGAGATCGAAGGAGCCCACAATCGCAGAGGTAAGACTGTCGGCAGATTCGTCAAGCTGCGCCGCGCTGTCAATCCGTTTCCCATTAGTGGAATCAGACTCTAGCTGTGCCCTGAGGTTTTCCTTGTATGGTACCCAGTTTGTGCTCCTCGGATTTCTATACTGAACTTTTTCCAGCATCTGTTCAACGATCTTAAAACAGATGTGAGCATGATCAGAGAGAGAAGGCTCGTCCAGTCCCAGCCTGACTGTGGCGTGATCCCTGCAACAAAATTCCAGAACAGGAATGATGTCCTCCTTGTTGCTTACAACAATACATGCCCAGGCATTTTAAACCTGGGCACTAACAATTTTCACCTCTGTCATTGAAAGCCCTGATATTTTTCCCTTGCTGATCCAAGGTTCCTGTATCAGAGCCACATGAAAATCCTCCGACAGGAAGCGTCTGCAGAATACAGCCGAGGCAGCTTTATTGTGCTGCAGGTTGATCTGAAAGACCTTGATCCCCATGATCAGCCGCCCCACCCTGCGCCCTCAGCTGGACCTGCTCCACACCAATGAACACCCTCCAGCCCCTCCCCTTAAGAGTGGCTGAAGATTGTTCATCTACCAAGATTAATAGTCTTCTGGAATCTCCCGTGTGGACATCTCCGACAACCCTCCAGTCCGACACAGAGATCCCAGCATTCTGCTCCTTTATAGCACCAATAATGGTCGCAGAGTCCTTCTCGGCCATGGAACCATCAACCCTGAGGAAGACCTTGGTAGATCTTATGAGATCTTTATAGTCCCCACAAATCACCCCTATCCCCCCAGGGCCACCGATTCCCAGCCCCGGAGCCAGACCTCGAAGCCAATCTCTGGTCTCGTGACTGCCGCACAGCATGACGAGAGCCCCTTTTCCGGAAAGCACCTCTTAAGTCCTTCTCGGCCATGGAAACCATCAACCCTGAGGAAGACCTTGGTAGATCTTATGAGATCTTTATAGTCCCCACAAATCACCCCTATCCCCCCAGGGCCACCGATTCCCAGCCCCGGAGCCAGACCTCGAAGCCAATCTCTGGTCTCGTGACTGCCGCACAGCATGACGAGAGCCCCCTTTCCGGAAAGCACCTCTTAAACTGCAGGCACACACCCTCTGCTGAGAGTACCTCGTCGAGAATGCGCCCCTGCAGCTCCATAGCCTTCTCCTCAGAGAGGCGCCTCTCAGGAAAATTTCGCAGGGACACAGACAAGCTTATGTCCCGTCAGAACCTCCCTGAAAGTTTCTCCCAATCCCTCCTCCGTTGAGGGAGAAAATTGCTTTACAGGCCTAAAGATCTAATTACTCAAAAAAAAAAATTTTAGAATATTGAAATTAAAATGGTGGCTTCCTAAAAACTTCAGGTGTAAATATCAATTTTACTGTAATTTACCAAATTTCGACTCATTAAAACAAGCCGTTCTTAAATTACAAATAGTTACAAATAGAGAAAAAACAAAATAGCGGATATTCGAGTATTTAAAATCCTAATACACATGGAGATAACAGCAACACAAACTGTTAATTAATGCCCTTGTGGTGTATAATTATTTTCCTGCCTCTCCTGTTGTTGCGCAGTAACTTCATTATGTATTGTAACTTCAAACAACAAAACAGCAGATCTTGATGAAATCTTGGAAATGTTATGTAATTGTTTCCATCAAACAACTTGTAATAGTTTGGACTTAACTCTTGTCTCTGATTTCTTTATATTAGTCTTAGGATAAAAAGTGTTATTAAAATTATATTCCTGTAATTATTTGAAAATGTAGAACTATCCTTGGTGGACACAATAACGCTTAGGCGTTTTAAAGGTCTTTCCGAGTCATTATCCAAAGAATCTGCTCTTGGTAATGGAATGGGTGATTGTTGTTGACCTAAAAGTGCCATTGCAAGAGTTTTTTACCATGTCCCAATAGTTTTCTTTACAAGATTATAAGCCCTATTTACTCTTTCATTCTATCTTTATGGATTGCCAAAATATAATCGCTTGAAGGACATTTCAAAAAGAAAAGTTTACGACGTACATGATAGAAATCAGGTTTCTTTTAACTGTCTGTAATTCAAATATTACATACAGTTAGTACAGTACACATTTACCCTATTAATTAAAATAGTAATGGTATGGAATAATAAACTAGTTTAAATCTTCAAACCGCTGTTGAGGTTACAAAGGGTTCCTAGTCATCACGTTAAGACACAGGAAATGGGTCAGTTATGGATGACTGTGGGAGTAGTAGTTATCGACCTCCCCCCCTCTCCAAATACGATAACTAGTCAAAACTGCTTCAGAGATCTCTAAGATAATACTAATTATCTTGACAAGAGACTATCTTAAGATTTATAACATTTAGATCCTGTAAAATGATTTTTTATTAATAAAATTTAGTAAATCATTTCAAATCTTGTGAAAGAGAATGGGGATTATATTTTCTACAACTCAAATTATAGGTAGAGAAAACACTATGAACAATATGAATTTATTTTAAAAATCAATTAATATTCATTGTTTTATTTTCAAGTGAGTTGTTAGAATCTTCAATTAATTTTTTTTATATAAAACACTTTAAAACTTTAGTTTGTTTTCAATTGTAATGTTACTCACATAACAAACAATCTTTAAGTAGAATCTATTAAGTAGACAATTCAAGACAAATGACCTAAATTAAATCTTTGAATGTAATTTGAAGGACATTAATGTCGTATCTTTTATATACTGCATACACCAAAGAATATTAGAAGAAAAAGTTATAAAAAAAGAAAAAAAGCGGAATTTTTATATTCCACACCAAGCACGTCACCCAAGTTGGCACTACTGTAAAATGCATGAGCTGCTGAGTGATGGCGCCTGAATGTGAACCGCCTGACATTGAACTCTAGATTTACATAATCCCTCAATATTAATCTGTTGAAGCAATTCTTGCTTATAAAAACTGTGCCCTTTGAAGGCTAAAATTTTTTACCATAATATAACAACTTATATAATATAAAATTATATAATTATTTTGTATAGAAGCAAATAAGTTAGTCTATGAACAGTATTTTGATTCATACATTATTCTAATTATCAATTAGTTAAGGGTAACTGAGTTATTTATATGACTTTTATGGATGTTATCTAAAATAAACTTATGCTAATTTTAAGAAATGATTTTTCAACTTAAACGCCAACGTTGTTCGCATTAACAATGGTATCAGAAATGATAATGTTAATTTCAACATACAACTAGCTGTACCCCAAAAAACCTCAGCTATTAAATTTTAAATATTTTGATATGAATAAATATAACGTGAAATATATAAAATAGATGATTTATTCTGCTTTTGAAAAGGTAAACAATTATAACTTATCTGGGTGCCAATAATGAAGGTGTCATTTAAAATTCTTTCATTCAGTTTACATAAATGGAAGATTCCATTTCTAGTAACTTTTTTTTATTTTATACAATAATTTATGATATTCTTTTTCCTCTGAGGGGCAAAATAAAAGGTCTGATTTCAGATTAATTCATCATAATAAATGTGGTATTGTTAATCTAAACGAATAGAATACTTTTGAAGGGCCAAGCATGAAAATAAATTGCTATATATTTTTATTCCCAATCTGACAATGTAAAAAACTTAAAGTCTGTATAGCAGCCGTAGAATGTTGTCCTAAAATTGATTGGCCTGGTGATAAAACCCATAAGATGTCAAAACTTCGTTTCTTATATTTTATATTGTACAGTAACAAAAACTATTTTCTTGAAATTCCTGTTTAGCAATTCAGTTTAGGTAAAAAAAAAAACTATTGGAGTTAAGCATATAAAAACAATAAAAATAACACTATTTGTGTACCTAGATATTTCAGATGTAATAAGTATCCCATGTTCTACTGGCTGAGCGTTATCGAATGTTTCCTGAGGGATTGTCTTCTGTCTGTCTGTCCACATTACACTGCAATCACGAACTGGCCTGCAGACTTCGTTTATATGTACACAACATTAAATTCGATACTTTAGCAGGTCAATTTATGTGATTTGGCTGAGCGTTATCGAATTTTCCTGAGCGATTGTCTTCTGTCTGTCTGTCCGCATTATACTGCAATCACGAACTGGCCTGCAGACCGTTTATATGTACACAACATTAAATTCGATACTTTAGCAGGTCACTTTATGTGATTTGGCTGAGCGTTAACCAATACTTTTCAATTGGTTATCCCTATTTATGGTCTTGCGGCTAACCATCATGGCATCGTCAAAGCAGCAAGTTAAATAAATTTTCAAACAAGCTGAGTACAATCACATGAAATTTTAACATAGAAAAATCATTTATTTTGAGACTGAATTTTCAAGTAATTTTATATCTACATAAACAAGAATGAAGTTTATGATGGCTATTGTCAATCCATGGGATTTTGTTAGGTATCACTGAAGCATATCACACATTATGCGATGTATTGATTGTCTTTATGAAATTTTATATTTGTAGGAAATATCCTAAATTAAATTAGCTATATACATTAAATTTGTCATTCAACCTGAGCTAAGCCTATTAGCGACACTTCTTCATTAATACATTTTATAAATATAACCTATAAAAAAAATATTTTACCTTTTTTATCCGAGATTGGGCATTACAAGAGGTTATTATAATAAAGACATAAATTTAAAACCCTCCGGCTGGCGCGCATTTGAGCCTTGACTGGCACCCTGTTTTGAAGCTTCGTGCAGAGTTTTTAATTTTTTATCCTGTACAATTAATTATTGGAGAAAACACAAAAGTGTTATACATCAAATTACTCTGCAGAATATGTTGTACAATATAAACATAATTATAATTTGACTTATACCTGAATAATGGTGGATGTTTGATGGTCAGAACTCAAAACTTTTTTTTCAAAAAAGTTTTTTACATTATGCCATTAAAAAACTCAAAATTAATTTTATTTAAAAATCTAAAATATGCATAATGTTCACTTACTTATGCACAAAAAGAAAGTAAATAGTTCTAAACACTTTTATTTACAAATAAAATTACAATTGAAAAAAACAAGACTATATACAAGCACTAACAGTTGCCGAGTCGCGTCATGCGGAAGTAGTCGGGAGCTTTTAGCGGCCAGTAAAAGAACAAATATTCATACATATATATATATATATATATATATATATAAGTGAATACATTATTAGAAGGCTTAGGATCTTGTGATTAAAGTGATATAACTTTTATGCGATTCGAGCGGTAATTATCGGAACTATGACGTAATTAGTAGACGATGTTTAATGAGTCGTATATTACGACTCTGCCAGTTCACGGCGGGAAAAAATGAGTCGTAATTTACGACGTTGCCAGCCGGAACATCGAAATCGAAATTTCGATGGACTTCTTAAACATTATGAAGGGCTTCAAACCGTTTCTAACTCATCCAACAGAATCTGTGGAAATAATCCTATACCTAATAATATTACACATGCACAAATGGGTTGTTTGTTTGTACGTCTTGCTTTCACGGGTTACGCATTGAATTAATAGTACTTAAATTTTACATGAACATTCTAAGGGTACCTTTTTAACATTTAGTCCTATTTTTATTTTGAAAATCCCTCCGGGCTACGACCTACTGGTCACCTTTTATTTTAACCTTTTTTGGAACCGCTGTTAAACACAGAGCGACACAATATCCAGATAGGAAAATAAAAGTTTTACTCAAAATAAACTTTTAACTGTAAATTTCAGCAAATATGAAGTAGGCTATGCAATGTTGTAAATAAGTTTAAATAATTGTACTTTCATTAGATATGTGATAAAATTCTCTATAAACTGTAATCTTGAGAAAAATTAATTGCTGGTTTTTAAGATATTCAAAGTTTTAAATGGCCACCATTTTTAAAATACTAAAGATAGTTTCATGGTATTTTTTTAATTATTGCTCTTGATATTGTAAAAATTTGAGTAAAATATTTATTATTTAATTCATTATTTTTTATTATATAAATTTGTTACTAAAAAAAACAGACAGTCAGACAGATGGGAAACCATCGGAGACCAATCTTCCTATGATGAACTTTGTTTTGTCTTTACCTGGGTAATAAAATAGTATAACTTAGTTCAGAGAGTTAAAGGACACTCTGTATATACATATTTTAATCAGGAAACAATGCATAACCGCCAATGGAATAAAAAATACTAGTAACTGAGTTTGTGCAAAAGCCATATACACTCTTGAGAGGTTTTTTTTATTATGGCAACAAGGAAACCAATTCACTCGAAATACAATTCACTCGACCGAACAGAAGTGCGCATACAACGTGCAAAATGCTTTCGGAGAAACAGGTAACTGATAGTGAATACATACGCATATCAACTCCTGTTTAAGACATGCAATATATCCGATAATATTACACGGAATCTAGTTCAGAGAGATTGTAGATGGAAGGCTAAGAGATATAGGAAGGGGGATGAGTGCAAGAGAGGGAGATGTTATATAACAGATAACATTGTCCAGTCAAAAGGAGCGGGACAAAGGTGCTCGTTATCTACAAACTCGATGTAGAGCTGACCAAGCTATCGGAGAAAAGTAAGTTTTACATTAGTTGCATAATTCAATTTATCCCTCTATAATTATAATTATGAGCTCTTTCATCGTTTTCATGGAAATAACTTTAGTATTATTGTCTTTTTCTATAAATAAACTATTTCATTTTAACTAGAAACTTGTTTTATTAATACTTTAATTAATAATGAATTATCATAAAGAAAGTTAGTTATTAATATGACCCTTATAGTATTATAACAGGAGTGTCAATTAATATAGATCGATCATAACGTCTAAAACAGTGTTTTTATTGTGTCGTAATGATTGCATAAACTATTGTTATACTCGTTGAAATAGTAAAAATTTTTGTGTTTTTCACCACATCGAATTTTAATATCAAAAGTATTATACATATTTATTTGTGAAGTTTTATTACGATAACATATTTGGTTTTGAAAGCCTTGTTCCAAAAATAAATAATTTAGAAATTTTTTATTTAATACTACTGGTTTAAATTATTTCAAATCAAACCGAGAATCTTCAATATCAAAGAAATGTTTTCCATACCTATTAAAAAGGAAAGAAATATGTCCCGCGGATAAATAGATGCAATGCTGCAGGTTTCTGTAAAAGCTTCTATGTTTGGGAATACCTAAATGCATGTCAGCAGTTGGGAAATTACCTTAAATATGTTGCTTAATGCTGTTGGTTACAAAATATATTACATACTTTATTAAAATTACTTTGCTTTTTTATTACTATTGCACATGAAAATTATTTATCAATATTAAATTAACTGTAATAAATTTTTTAGACTTTTTGACTTAAGAAATTTTGAAGTTTTTAAGAAAAGTGTAAAGTTTTAGTCAGCCAGACAAGATTATTCGAATAGCATTATTTAGGTAGGTAACCTACTGGTAGTTTATATCATAGGGTATTCTACAGAATTTATTGGAAGGTACCAGCATCCTCTTATTCAACTACTGGAGCCATAATTATGAAGGAAACGCAGCTTCGGCCTTTAATTAGATGAACCTTCAGCGTATAAAGTATCCATATTTAGTCATGGAAGGGAAAATTAGATAAGTTTTCACCCGTAAATTTTGCATTATTGTGAATATTGAGTTAAAAACTTTGGGAGTTTTTTGTTATTGATAGCATTACAAACGGAATTTTGATTGCTTGAAAAGTGTTAATGTCATGTACTTTGTTGATCTCAAGAACCATCTAATACTTAAAGAAATTAACTAAATTCAAGGTCTTATTTTTCGTGTAATCTTCCAAAACCAGCGGTCAGGTCATCATTCTAGTGAGTTCTACAGAAATTAAATAGAACCTTACATATCTACTATTTTCTAGTACAGACTATTTTCGCCTTTTTTTACTTCAAACATCACTGAAAAGGTGCCACGTCGTTTGGTGTGCTTGATATGAAGATATAAATGAACAGCTATGATCTAGTATCCTATTTTATCTGTATAAATTACACCATCATAAATATTTAATACTTATCAACAAAAAGATACTTAACTCATTTTGTACTGTGAATATATTTAATATTTAACTCCTGTGTTCATTTTCTCCTTTACTAAGTTAAGTTCATAAAAGTAGAAGTAAACTGTTTTACACATTTCGTCATAAATTAAGAGCAACAAAGTTAACTGGTAACATTCTTATACTTTTTAAAAAGTTGTTGAAATTGCTCTAATATCATTAGTAACAGATAGACATTATTAATAAGCACTGAAACAAAGAATAACTTTATAAGTTTGCTTGCTTTACAATTACTTTAGTTAACGTGTTAAGTAACTCATTTCTGCGTTTTTTCCTGAATTGAACTAGAGTGTTAAGGACAATATTATAATGAATCAAAAACATAAAATAGATCGTTAATATGTAATACCTGTTACTAAAGATTAAACTTAGTTAATTGAACATTAGTGAAGGCATCACTTGTGGGCTAGACGAATGTTAGTTCTGTCTGTCTGTCCGCTAGACATTTTGAAAATGAACTCACCTATAAAACTTGG
Source organism: Homalodisca vitripennis (assembly GCF_021130785.1). NCBI lineage: Eukaryota > Metazoa > Arthropoda > Insecta > Hemiptera > Cicadellidae > Homalodisca > Homalodisca vitripennis. The sequence continues at coordinate 4,876,518 of NC_060210.1, forward strand.
AATTTTTCATGATCCTTCATTTCTAAATGAGAAACACTTAGTTAGGTAATGGTACATGTCACTTCATAGGGTTTAGCTGAGTGTTAGTGAATATTTTTACATTGTTCTTTGAGGTAACCATGGAAAGAGAAAAACAAAATAAATAAATGAGAAAACAAACTCAGTTTAATCATACGATAGTTTAGAATTTGACTCATTAGTACATTAGTCTAGGTTTCTCTAAATCAAACCATGCAAATATTTAGTTTTGAACTTTTTATCTCTTTCTATATAAGTGGATTCAAGATTCCGGAAGTAAATTTCAGATGCTGCACTAAGCGGAAGTAGAAATTGAGCTTCATCGCATTGAATTAACCCTTCCCACCATAGCTGTGGTATGAATACCCCCGTACTTTAAATGAACTTGAGTTACCTTGAAAATTAAAGATTTTCTAAACTGAGGTTTGTGTATCAATAAACATTCCAATAATTATGCACAATCTGCTAATTTTTTAACAATCTTTCTTTAAACAGAGGTTTTAGATTAAACTTAAATTTAAGAACTTAGAGGTTAAAAATAATATAATTTACTCTATTTACTGTAATAAAAACATTTTTTATTGTATTATGTATTGTATTTATTATCAATAATAATGCTTATGTAAATTATGTTTAGGTGAACGCAGTCTGACAGCCCTGATCAATTCCTTAAGATAATCTCAATCTTTGTAGTTTTGAAACACTAGAATTAAGTTTTAACACCCTTGTCCGAGATTTACAAAAAATCATCTATGATTTATGTAAGAAGTTAGGGCACAAAAAACAAGGCTGTAAATACTGTTGAGTTTGACAATGCAGTGTCCGGTACCTTTTTCCTATATCTAGATTACGAGGTTTGGGGTTATGTCTCATCCATCCGGCCGTTATTAGGATACATTTTGTCCTTAAAATAACACCGTTTTAAGTTTCTCAGATACTTTTAATGACTTATTCTAGAATAGCCAGTAGTGTTTATGTTTAGAACTCTTTCCGATTTATTTAACCTATTTAGAAGAAAAGAAAATCGAAAATGGCAGAAATAACTAAATACTATTAGTGGTAACAAAATGGTGTGTGACTAATAACGATGTCCAGTCACTAAATAAAGTAAAGTAATGTCTTATTTTGACAGGCAAAGGTAGGTACTAAACCCTCTCTAACACTTAACCTGGAGATCAACGGCTTAAAGTTGACTTCCAAATGAAGCGGAAAAAAGGTAACATCGAAAATAGTTTTTGGACCTGGCCAAGTTGTTGGTAAATTTTATTTATACCACCGTAATAATGAAAAATGTAATCAAATTATTCACAATCTATAGTATTTTGTTTTGAATTGTCCCAACTATATTGGTACATTATTCGTTTCAAATTATTTCCCTTATATCTGTACTTTAGCATTGAATTCCTTTTCTTGTCAATCACCTCCATTAAACAAAATGAAGTAAGATATACTTCCAGGTCTTTATAAGGTAGAGGTAAACATGCCAGGACTTGTCTCCGACCTAATGCAGTGTAATAATAAAAAAAAATATTTATTAAGGTGTTATTATTGTAAGGTTCCTATTTTGAAATTTGCCCTTACAATCCTCAAGGGTAATTGCATTTTCGAAATGAATCTTAGGTTTTAAAACACATTTAGCTCTTTTCTAAGATTATGATATACTTTCAGTATAAAAGAGATGACAAGGGAGAGGTTTCCTATATTATCATCTTGTATACCCTCCCTTGACTTCTCCTGTTGTATAATGACTCCAATGATCATTACAGCGGAGGTAACAGATAGCCGCGGGTGCAGAGTCCGTGTAATTGGGATTCGGGTAAAGCGATTACTATCTGACAAATGCAATCAACCGCCACCGTCAACCTCACGACTGGCTGGGCCTATCATAATTGTGGTGATCCGGTCCACTGCAGACTTTGGGTATATCCAGGCTTGATATAATTAGTGCCTAGAACTCGAGTTTATTTGAATATTTGTCACTTTCTTTCCATCAATTAATTTAAAAATTAAGTTTAAATTTATTGCTATTATTATTAAAATGTACTGGTCATGCCAATGTATGTCTTAAACGGCAGTATGGCTCTTTGACAGAATAAATTTGGCAACTTATTAAGCGTTGAATACCTAATAACAAATCCGAGGAAAGGGTGAGTTGTGTGCTAATGCAGTACATCGGTTATTCTGGTTGTAGCTGGTCTTATATTACTAAACTACCACATAACAGTACTTTATTACACTTAAATTAACACTTAGTCTAAATGGATTTGTTAACTCTTAAGATAACTTTATAATGCTAAAATAATTAGGAGAGCTGGTGGCCAAACGGTCTAAAGAGTTGGGCTTTGGAATTTAGTCAGAGATACACGTTTTCGAATCCTGTCTGTGACAGAAGCACTTTATATGAATGTCGAGCTTTTACTGTACAAGTAATCCTGTTTATTAAGACAATCGCACGTGAAAGTGATCCGTGATGATAGGCACAATAATGGTCTAAAGTGTTTGGCCTCTCCCTCTTACAAAGGAAGAAAATTTTTAATAATTTACAAGTTTACTAGGAAGAATTTGTTCTTTCTACTGTTTTTCTATTGTTTTTCTAATTGTTTTTCTATTGTTTTGTTGTTCTATTGTTTTTATAATTAACAATATTACGAACATGGATTCATTATATCATAAACAGTTTTACTTTTTGATCTCATCTTTGGTTCAAACTGTATGTCTTTGAAAGTAGAAGTAGTATTTTATTGTTATACAGCCAGCAAGTAATAAGAGAGCGAGCAGTTCTGGTCCGTTGTTTACCAAGTTTTGGCGCCAACTGTGTTAAAACCGCCTCTTCATAACGCGCTCTTGGGTAGTGGTTTCTCCTACGGCACGAACTTTATTTTACTAGCACTAAAGAGTGGTTAGCCTATTTATGAAATTACCACACGTTAAGCCAGATATTACTTGTGTTGTTTTAGAAAAATCTATTTTCACAGTAAAAATGTTTCTCTGACGTTTCAACTGAAACCTGACTAAATATTAAATGTTAAAAAAACAAGTATATAAGTACATAACATCAGATGCTTTGGCTAATCCTTGATACATTTTTTAGGTAAGATAAACGAGAGATAATAATACCTAACAAGAATAATTAGATACCTGGTTTCAACCCCAGAGGAATTAAATATAATATACCATACATTATTTGAAACAGTAGTTATATATTGGAGATTATGGAAATATGCATGTTACTAGTTTAATTGAATTTAAATATTGAATTTCAAGAGATAAATCTTTGACTAACTATTTTTCTTTATCATTACATGAGTATCAGTTCTCAGAGGAATTTTGCAAGACAAATATTATTACAGTTTATATTTTTATTTATAATTAGGAATTACTATGATTCCATAACGAGAATGAACTTAAAATGAATTTAATCCAATTAATTACAAGATTAAGTGTTGCATAACAAGCATCACTAAGTTTGTATGTAAAATGTCATCTATAACTAATTTAATTCTTGTCATGTTGCTGATAGATAAGACATAAAGACAATCATACAGAAAAGAAATTCTTAAATGTCCCGGAAAAAGCGAAATTTTATTAGTGTACTGAGTAATAGCGTTCAGCCATGGATGAACATGCATCATCGTAAAACTCGTCTTGTCTATGTGGACTAAAGTTCTACATATGACATGATTTATGTACTTTCTTACTAAATGTTTGGCTAAATATTTTAATATATCACAATCTAAAATGTCAAACCTCGAACCGTTTACTTTTTGTTGTACTATTAATAACTAATAAAAAGATTGAATATATTTTTCATTTTTGTTGAGATAATAAATATTGGTATTAAGTAAAGGCAATTTTAGGGCAAAAGGAGCCCCTTTTGAAAAATATTAACCCTCATGAAAGTGGCTTTAGATTTAATTTCATATTATTTATTTCAATGTGTTATAAATTTGAACCCCATATTTTTCCATTTTATGATTCTAAATTAAATCTACTTGCCAATAGTTATAAAATTATCAGAATAAAACGTAACTTACATAACGTAGGTAATTATTAACAGTCCCTAAAGATTGCTTTTAGTACTGAAGAAGTTAATAGGTACAGGTTTAATATATTCTCTATACTGTTTACTCTCTCAGGATCTCTCCAGTTGTATTCTGTCCGCTGATGATCACGACAGAGGAGATAGCCAATGGCCGTGAGAGCAGTGCAATTAGGACTCTAGTAAAGCGATTACTGTCTGACAAATGCAAACGACCGCCACCGTTGAACCTCACGACTGGTTGGCCAATCATGTCTGTGATGATCACGATAGAGGAGATAGCCAATGGCCGTGAGAGCAGTTGCCGTGTAATTAGCACTCTATTGAAGCGATTACTGTCTGACAAATGCAATCAACCGCCACCGGTAAACCTCACGACTGGCTTGGCCAATCATGTCTGTGATGATCACGACAGAGTAGATACCCAATTGCTGTGAGAGCAGTTACCGTGTAATTCGGACTCTACTGAAGCGATTACTGTCTGACAAATGCAATCAACCGCCACCGGTAAACCTCACGACTGGCTGGCCAATCGTGTCTGTGATAATCACGACAGAGAAGATAGCCAATAGCCGTGAGAGCAGTTTCCGTGTAATTAGGACTCTACTGAAGCGATTACTGTCTGACAAATGCAATCAACCGCCACCGGTAAACCTCACGACTGGCTGGCCAATCATGTCTGTGATGATCACGACAGAGAAGATAGCCAATAGCCGTGAGAGCAGTTACCGTGTAATTAGGGCTCTAGTAAAGCGATTACCGTTTGACAAATGCAATCAACCGCCACCGTTAAACCTCACGACTGGCTGGCCAATTATGTCTCTGATGATCCGGTCCACTGCAGACTTTGGGTAAGTCCAACCTTGCTAATTAGCTTCGGAAGCTCGAGCTTTATTGTTGTTTTCTCTCTTTATTGCATTTAAGGGTAAAATTTTAATTTATTATTACTTTGAACTATCAAAGTTTCTTCAATTAGAGCATGCACAAACAATTATACATACAATTTGCATTCAATGATGCATCATGTTTATCTTCAATCCAGGATATCACACATATTTCATCCATCTAAGAGAAAGCCCTCGAAACAGTAAAAGAGATGTACATCGCAATCAGCATGAGTAATCACCTAATGGTATTATTTTTGAATAACAATGAAAATTGTGACAATTGAGAGTCAAAACTATATATTTCGGTTATCTAACAGGTTAGTGACTTTAATTGATTTATGAACGTAAGAATTAAAAAAATATGTAACCTCTAAAGTCCCTGTAACATAATAAGTGAATTTTCTTCATTCTTCATTTCAGTTTTCTTCCATGAGAGGTACAAATTTATTTAATAGAAATTGCATGCTTATAAACTCAGCGATAAATGTTTCAGTTTTTTTGGGAAGAGATGTCCTAAAGAATTAAGAACTTTAATCAAGAATTTAGTGAACCATGGAATGTCGAAGGCGTCTAGAGGTCTAGGAATCTGGAGTAAGGAAACAGATTTAGTGGTATAAAAGATTGAAGTGTAACGAGCTAGAGAAACCAGGAACATGAAATTAACACACTAACCAACATTAAAACATTTATTTAATTAAGAGACTTGCCATATATTAAGATATAACCAAATTAGCATCCGTGTTAGTATATTATTATAGCATAATTTGCAAATATTCTATTTCGTGAATATTAGTAAAAAACCGATACTTAAGTATATTTGTTTTTAAAATTTATTAGATAAATTGTATTATTACAAACTTTGCTTTAATTGGACATTTTGTTAAGTAAATTACAGCCGACAAAGAATAAGATATATAACTTGAACACTAATAAAACCAAACGAGAGTATGGAAAAGCTTTAGCTATTTCTGAAAATTCTACTAAACATCATTATCAGAGTGATAAAATGTGCGTATAATTTGTTAACAGATCTGCGTGTAACAGGATCATATGAAAGAGCTTTGGGAATAATTATGGTACAATTAAACTGAAAAGCCCAATAATACCGTATTGAATTAGAGATTTAACCGAATGTTAATTAATACTCAGTAATCGAACACCTCTCAACATTTCATTGACATGCATGATACAATAAGTTTATAATTGCTAATATACAGGGTGTTTCTTATTTCCTTAGAATATTGTTCTATCGAACAAGAGGATTCAAAAGGTATACGTCTTTTTTTCTTTTCTGTCTATCTGTATTAGCTTTTTTTTAATAAAAAAACATATTTTAAAAGTATTACATGAACTGTAACAAACTTCAGTAAATTTCTAATGTGAATGGGAGTTAATTCATATAACACGTACATGTATAACCTCCATCTAAACATGGCTAAATGTACCAGTGACAAAGAGGTGGCGTAGTATGGAGTAGTTGTGGAAGACTAATGTGTCTGAGATGTCCTCTTACTACCCGATACATTATGAACAGCTGATGTTTACTTGGACTGTCGTAAAATGCTACTAGTAGTTACCATCCAACTTGAATTTGTTAAATTATTGTTCTGCTTGAATTAAGATTACAAATTGTACTGTTAATTAAGTACAGGAAGTAATGAAGTAAATGACATAATGAGTTAAATGAGAAAGAAAAGAAAATATGTTGCCTACAATCAAACTTCGCAGAACCTCATGTGCATAATACCTCATAAATTGGTATTTGAATGAAAGTTTGTTATATGCATGCTAATTTGTTGTGATACGTATATAATGAAGTTCTTCTCGTTTTCTTTCTTTTTTTATAAACTCTAGATACTCTACTAAAATAGATAAAATATTGAACAATTTAAAATAATTTTGAATAAAATGTTTATTTTCATAAAATAAAGCAGAGAAGTATAAAAAAATAAATTTCTCGGCTCACGCAAATCCCATATTTGAAAACCTACTTCAATGTCACGAGATAAATATACAAGAAATCTTGTAATGTAAATCTGCACTCGCGGCACCAACAGACAGTAACGTGCAATTTTGGATTTTCACTCCCTCTCACCTTAGTGACATTATTACCCTCGCGGTGGATTTTACTGACAGGCCGATGCCATATCAGACCCGACCGCTTTATTCCTTACTGATTCCTTTTCATCCAATTCTTAAAATATAGCTAGTTTCAACAACCTTCTATGTTCCTTCAAATAAGGTTTCCACAAATTATGATATATTTGCATAGTATTTATTTTAATAAATTACTATTTAAGTTACATCTAACTACATGGGGTGGTCATTAGTAAATAAATCCTAGCCCATAAAGTTCGCTTAGGTTTTTGCAACATTTTACATATATCATTTAATTTTCAAGACATATTAGTTTGAGGAATTAAATTAAATTGTTAACCCTCCCGGCAGGCAAAAAAGAAATGGTTTCAACCTGGCAAAATTCCATAATTCGACATTCAACATATTATAACTCATTCTTGTCTATGTATAAATAATTTATAAATTGACAAGAATGTATAAATAATTTATACATAGACAAGAATGAGTTTCATGCAACGTTTAAATTGTATGATTAATTATTTCTCAATGAATGCTACCACATGTTTTCAAAGAATTTGTTTTATTAAGCTAAATTCAAAGCGATACTCAAATAATGAAAGTTCGGCTAGCTGGGGGTTTCAGATCAAAAATGTTCTGAAGTAAAAATTGGCCACCAACTTTAAACGTTAACATACTGTCTATTCTATTATTTGTTTCTTTAAGGCAATGAATAAAAATATTATATGCTATAATCCCATATGATTGTACTTAAATTATTTACACATTTATTAATGATGCTATTTCCTCGTTGCTAGCGTTGTTACCTATAAGACAAATATACAAATATTCGCTAAAGCTCAGTCAAACTCCGGAGAGCGGCTTGAGCAATCACTGAACTCAGTGTTGCTCTTATAGAAAGAACGCCCCCTGCAAACTTTAAAGTATATGCAGCAGTTTGTTTGTTTAGATATAATACGGACAAACAAGCAGATAGACAGACAATCTGACGGAAATTAAATTGTTCCAGCCCCTCAAGTGAAAGGCTTCACGGACGCTCAGCCAATTATGAACTGGCACGAATCTCTGACTGACTTATTAACAAGGTAGATGTACGTCACATTACGAGTCGTAATAGGCTTCTTGAAATTTTCTACGGACATACAAAAAGAAAACAAAACAAAATAACGCATCATACTTGTAGAAATAATGGTTTGTGCAAATATAAATTTGATGTATGAAATCTTTCCTTACGTATATCTTGCCACAAAGTGTATTCAAATTCTTGTTAACTAAATTAGTTTCATATCAGTGTTCACGTAATAAAATTCGTATAAAAATTAAAGTTGGGGTAGTTGGGCTACATGTGTTAGTTTACCACATGTATGAATCTCTTATATATATATATATATATATATATATATATATATATATATATATATATATACGTTTTTAAGTTCTTTTTTGCAAATGTATTTATTATGCTATTTTCACGTTGTCATCATGGTAACCCACTCACTAAGGCTCACAAAATTACATGAAGTGATATACACCATCATTGAACTCAATTATCCTCATATTATATAAATGATAAAAAGACAAACAAACAGACTGAGATTCAGAAATGAATTTTTCAGCAAAAATACATATTCCTATAGCTCTGAACATCAAAATCTACTCAAACAAAATTCCTAATTCAATATTACCTTTTAATTTGACTTTACTGCATGCTAATGATCATATATTGTTATCTATATATATAAAAATGAATTTTTTGTGTATGTCCTTTATAGAATCGCAAACTATTAGACCGACCATTATAAAAATGTATATGTAAACGTAATTTTCCACGGAGAAGGTGTATATGCTAAGCCCATTGATGTAACTCACCACCAAGCGGTGCTAAAAAAAATAAAAGGTTTCAAAGCGCCTGCACACTATAGACTGCAATTATGAGACATTTACGTATATTACGTAGCCAACCACTATTTGAAGGCGCTAAGTTATTTTGTATATTTGTCTTTAAGGTACATTTCTCATTGAACTTAAAGCTTGAGTGTAAAGTAGACCACTTTATAACAAAGTACAGGTACGTTAACAATGGCTATAAACATAAATAGATTTTCTTGATCGTGGCAACAACGCAAACTCTACACCGACGTTGGAAATATAATTAAATTAAACCAGAAGTTCAAATACACGGGCAAACCTTACGAAAAGCGTGCAAAGCCGCGGGAAACAGCTAGTAAGTTATAAATGTATATAGCATGCAATTCTTTGTTTAAAGGTTATTTTTGACGATGGAAGGATTGTGAAGGAAACAGGATTTTTCCGGACATTTGCCATCGTTCAGTGAAACAAGAAAACAGTAACACTACGTTTCGAGATCTGCAATCTGATCTCTTCTTCAGGTAAAGAACTAACCTAATACATAATTACAAACTAAGTTAAAATAAACAAATCTTACTAAAGCGTTCTGACTTAGGCGTGCCACAACGCTTTAGTAAGATTTGTTTATTTTAACTTAGTTTGTAATTATGTATTAGGTTAGTTCTTTACCTGAAGAAGAGATCAGATTGCAGATCTCGAAACGTAGTGTTACTGTTTTCTTGTTTCACTGAACGATGGCAAATGTCCGGAAAAATCCTGTTTCCTTAGCATGCAATGTTTTTACTAAACAAGAGAGACTGATTCTTTTTAACCGTATACTGTCCGTCTTCATTAGCCACTGGCCATGCGAGCATCTTACAGACAGAATCAGTCCAATATCGACAGTTTTGGTAAGAGCTCCAATGGTCACAGATAGGATTTAAACCTGTGCTATTACTAACCCATATCGTCTTTACCAGCTTTCTCCATGATAGAGTAATAAAATAGTGTGATAAAATGAGCTTAGTGAAATAAAATAGTAAACTACCAGCCAAAATAACCATTAATAATAGACAATATCAATATTGCACTCAATGAATAAAGTGGAAAGGACAAAGCACTACCACCCAATTGACCTCATTCTTGAAAAAGTAACCACCTCGTAAAATATTGCACATTCGATGAATATTCATCGTCATACCTTGAATCGTCATACACTGCACGGTGTTATGAACATTGTAACGGACTTCTTGAATCCTGAAATTAGGCGTTCCCGTCTCAAAATACACAAAAATTTCGTTGACGAAGGAGTTCACACAGCCGAGTGCTTTCATTTTTTTGAACAACAGAGGCTCATGTCTCCACGCACCAGCCACCCAGTGTAATTCAGAATAAAAGGTATTCAGAAAGTCTCAAATTTCAGACGCTGAACTAAATAGAAGGTGAAGTAGAGCTTAATTAATCTGCAATGTCTTATTAAATTGTAGATTTACCAAAATTAGTAAAAGGTAATGGCATATAATATCTCATTAAATGGACGTGCAATGATTTATTTTGTTTGCACATCTCAATAAAATATACTAAATTGTTTACATAACGCTTATATAAATTTAATTATTTTATATTTACAACTGAAATTTTCAATAAAAAGAAACGCAACAAATAATTTGCATTCACTTTGACAAGTCAATAAAGATTAAAGCCTTTTAAAGATAATTTTATAAACAAAATAGTACAGAAATAAACTGTTTGACTGCTGCTAATCATTTGATTACGCAATCATTTAGTTATTTTGTACATCCGCGTTGTTAGATAAGTAAAATAAAGTATTGTGATTTTGTATAGTATTTTTTACTATTTCTTTTAGATAAAATTGTTTAAAACATCTTTTGTTAGAATAATTTGATAATATTACTATTAAATAATTAAAACACTAAAGTATGAATTATGCTACTTGAAAAAAGTAACCTTAATATGTGGCAAATAATAAATTAATAAATCAAAAAGATTAAACTACTTTATTAGAAAGTTAAAAAATTTAATTAGTTAAACAGTGTACATTTTCATTTACTTTAGATGGCGAATTGTGATTTTTGAATATAAACATAGTTAAAGTGTAGTAATGTATGAATGATTAGGTAAGTTCCTGACAGCTATATATAACTGAAACATGTAAAATAATAAAAGCATAGCTTAATTATTTATTATTATACTTTATTTTGATAATTAATGATAATATTACATATGTTTAATGTTGTATTTATATTTTAAATACATTTGTAAAACAAACTTCAGTTTTTGGAACCTAGCTTCATAAAAATAAATTCGATCCTATTTAAGATTAAGTAAATAATTTGCTAACTCTTTATAATTAAATATTATTTAATCTTTTTACAACAGTGGAATATTTGTTTTAATATGGTTCAAGTTTACGTTTTTAATAAAAAAAATACAGATTAATGTTTTTGTGTTTCGGCTGAGTTTTAAGATTGTTATATCTAAATATGTATTTGTGTTCAGTTTGGAATTTGAAATCATCAACCTGACAACACTGTTACTAAAATGTATTACTAAGGTAACAGCTATATTTCACCTATTCTCTTGTTACCGTATTGTGTACATGCATACAAAAACTATCGGAATTAACAAGAATATTTGTGTTGCCATACATGTGTATACCTACATTTCACAAAATATTACGAGCGTGGTGCACGCTTTAGTACTACTTTTCTAATAATTTTTTTCCGGAAGTTGTAGAGATTTAGAGCTCCACACAGTATAGCTGACATTGTCTGAACTGCGACAAGAACAACACGAACGCGGAGCTGTCTCAAACAGCTGAGGTTATAAGATCACGACACAACTGAGTTGTCGAGGTTGTTGTGTTTTGTTTTCTCAAACAGCCAAGCTTAATCACTCCCTGCATGACATTTCTTTAAGTTACTGTATATTTATTTATTGTTGTACTGCCTAAAACAAAATACAATAGTAATTTATATTATTATTAATTTTTAGTATTATTATTATTGTTTATTACTTAAAAAATTTATTTAAAAAAGTTAAACACCCCCGCTTGTCTTTACATAAAAGTGTATCACCATAATTTCGGACATTTCACATAGTTATATGTTACAAAATGTTTAACACAACGTTTCTAGGATTGAAATCTATCCTTTTCGTCATTTAGGAAGACAATTATTACAATTATTCTACACAAAAGTAAAGAAAAATGAAGACGAACAAAGGGGTACAAAGGTACTCGAAAACTGTTCGAGCAAATACAGGAGATAATCGATCGTAGTTAATTTATAGGATGCAACTCACGAGAACAAATCAGGAGCGCAAGAAGACTCTTGCACTATGACGGTACACCAGCACAGATGAAGGTGGGATATTTTCTTTCTTATCCTTTTTATGCACTAATTATCTCCCAACCTGCCAAAGAGTATAAATTAATTTCAATCCCAAAAATTTAGTTTTATAAATTTTTAACGTATAACGATGGCAAATGTCCGAAATCCTATTATTATTTATAACCTTACTTTTTCAACAGAAAAGTTTAAACAGAGAGCCATGATTTCGAATGTTCACGTTTATGTATATTGTTTGTGCAAGTGCGGTTTTGTAATGGATTGTCTGGTAGTTACATTATAACTAACTAAAATTACGCTTATGTTGATCATAGTACAAAAGTGTTTGTTTCAAACAAATAAAGATAACAATTACTTCAAAATTAATGAAGTCAGATTGAAAAGGTTAATACAGTTATTAATATTTATTCCCTAATGTGTTTAAACAGCTCGTTTGTTCTCAAAATTCAAATTAACGGAGATAATTAACAAGTTTTACACGCACTCACGACTTGATCGTGATATGCGTTCAACTAAAAGTGGACATTCTAGCCCAAAGAGTGACTTCCAATGTTTAAAGTTTTCAATCTAAATATGGGGGCCGTAAAAGCGGAGTTTCACGCAAAACTTTAATCTTATAAGTTAATTTACTTTAAAGTTATCCTGCATACAGTCGTTATAAAAGAAGAAAAATATTTAATTTCATTATCAATAGTAGGTAGGAAGAGACTGCACTAAATGCTTAGGCAATTTACCTTCGTAGTGGATCATTTTAAACAAATTAGGTGTTAGGGCGCAAACGTAAATAATATTTAGTATTATAAAAATTTCTTTATAATAACACAACATTTTAATTATAAAATGTCTTTGTATATCTTCTGCACACAAGTATACAAATACAAGTTCATTTGTGTCTTCAAAACCATGCAAATAAATAGGAATACAATCCGGTGACAAACATTAATGTTCTAAAAACATTATCCTAGGGACATGCTAAAACTCATGTGAATACTACTGTCTATCGAGAAAAGAAATAAATAGCATATTATATCATTGCTTTCCAATTCTCAGCTATTTTCCAAAATTCAAGACACTATATCTTTGCAACGCTATTTTAACATCTATAAAATATTTGTACCTAGCATACATACAGGAAAATGCGTTAATTGAGACATTGAAATTACACGTTTAAGATCCATGCTCCGTCCATCACATTTCCCAAGGTATACGTACTACTTAGCTTTATATGAAGAAGACGTTGCAGGGAAAATTAAGATTAAGGCCTTGTATGAAAGAATACAATAAAGTAACATCAGCACACTTTAGGGTGTAGGTGCGAAATGTCACATGACTAGTACAGCACCAAAATCTGTTTACTATTAGTTTATCCTATGACCAATGTAACTAGAGTCACATTTTAATGGACAAATATTAAGACACTGATGGTACAGTACCAATTTTAATTTTTAAGTCCAGGTATTATATTAAATCCTCCAAATCAACTCTTTCGACAGGTTTCGTGCGATAGACAGAAAGGAATCCTCACTAACTGTAGAGAGTGGCTTTGCCAAACGCTCAAACTGTAGCAAATTGTATGTCATTTAATTGTTACTTAAATACGCCAATACAGTTTTCTACTCTTTACGGAGAGAGAAAACAAGGGAAACTCATTCAATTGAGTACTGAATAAACATATAACGCTGGTTGAGATGGACTTGCCTTGGATATGAGTTGGTGTAAGCAGCTTATGGCCCGCCCTCGGTAGCCAAGTACTTCTGAGTTCTGTTTCTCCCTTTATAAACCTAACGTCAGGATCATAAATATATTTTTATCAACTCAATATTGTCTATAGTTTACTTTTAAATACATCACAAGTATGTTTTTACATCGTAAAACATCAGTGTCCTAATTTATGAAATTTATTTATCTTGTTTTATAAGCTGGTATAGAAACCAAAGGAATTACTGCCTATTCCCCTCTGGTATTTTATGTACACTCTGTTAAGCTTTTTGTGTTACACTCATGTATCATTCTACATGTAAAGTGTAATCACTACACATTGTGATGTGGGTTAGTCATTATTCATTATTCAAAAGAAACCTGTGGCATTTATTCACGAACAATATAGTTCGTAGTGTCTTAGTTTAGATAGTAACTACGGTAGGACAGAAGATTGATACTGGGTAAAACAATATTGGAGTACGCCACACCATGCGTTTCATAACAGGCTTCGCTGAGGTATATTGAACATTCCAAGTGTATAGCTTATTTCATTCTTAAGGTGCCTGCGGACCTGGAGAATCGTACAGACAGTAAAACTTTACTCCCTCCCGGCAGATAAAAAAAGAAGTTTTATGAATATACCTAGTGAGAGGCTTCAATGTCGCTCAACCAAAATTCCATTGATGTACACATATCATCATAGAACGTTTAGTAATGAAGTTTATTGCTAAACATAAACTCTACAGACCGGCAGATAAAAAAAGAAGTTTTTATGACTATACCTAGTGAGAGGCTTCAATGTCGCTCAACCAAGATTCCATCGATGTACACATATCATCATAGAACGTTTAGTAATGAAGTTTATTGCTAAACATAAACTCTACAGACCGGCAGATAAAAAAAGAAGTTTTATGACTATACCTAGTGAGAGGCTTCAATGTCGCTCAACCAAGATTCCATTGATGTACACATATCATCATAGAACGTTTAGTAATGAAGTTTATTGCTAAACATAAACTCTACAGACCGGCAGATAAAAAAAGAAGTTTTATGACTATACCTAGTGAGAGGCTTCAATGTCGCTCAACCAAGATTCCATTGATGTACACATATCATCATAGAACGTTTAGTAATGAAGTTTATTGCTAAACATAAACTCTACAGACCGGCAGAAATGCAATTTTTGCAGCCATTCAGAGGTTGGCTTCCTTGACGCTCAACCAATTAAATCAGGTATTTCTTAAATGGAAAATTATTAGATGAACAGTTTTTATTAATTAATATGTTGTTTACAGACCAGGAGTCACCGTTATTTGACTCGTGGAATAAACTAACTTAGGCCTCCCTATGAAGAAGTCATGTTGGTTTGGTATAATTGTTACAAGGTTGACATGCTCCAGCCTACACGTGTTTTCATTCATTCATTTCTTTATAATTTAATGCGTGATTTTATAATGAGTAAATAACTTAAATATTGTATCCGTTTAGACTTTTGTGTCCACACTTTTTTTATTTACGATCACAATAAACAAAGGATATGGTTGGTTAAAAACCACCACCTGCTTAGTTTCCAGTTACAAATCTAGCCACAAACCACGCAACGAGTCCTGGGACAAACATTGGGATTGTTTATTTGTTGGGATGACACGTTTAAAGTGATGGGTTTAGTCACTTTCAAAAGAGTTGACAGTTTATTTGGGCACAACACGAAAAACGTTTAAACTACTGTATAGATCACACCTAAAATCCAAAAATAATTGTTTTATACATGCCCTGTAATCGAATAAACTATAAAGAAGTTATTTATAAATCATTAATTTCTTTCAGCGTTGTTAAATTACATTGTAAACAAATAAGTAAAAATAACTGTATATTATGCATTTACTCGTATATCCAATATTCCCCACATTGCCTTAATTTAAAACATTGTTAATATTTAAATAAACATTCGTACAGTTTTATGGAGTGACATTGATTATTTTGAGTTCGAAACAATTAAAATCTAAAGTCAACAAAAGCTCAGTAGTTTTATTTACAAAACATATCTCTCAACTCCAAAAATATGTTTCAATACGAAATGAATGATGTAAAATTAAATAGAAAATAATCTTTCAAAGACTTATGTATAATATTTGACTCCAAGTTTACATTTAAAGATAATATAGTTTATGTATGCAAAGCGTCATACTCTTTGTTGGGGTTTATTAAAAGATCAAGTTTATTTTTTTTTTAATACCAATTCTCAGAAACTATTATTTTTCACACTTGGGCATTCAAAGCTTGAGTACGGAGTTGATTTGGTAAAAGTCATATCAATTACCTTTCAGAAAAGATTGAGTGTTCAAAAAGGTTTTTCGTAATACCTTTATTATACATATTTTGGTTTTATACAAATTTAATACGCTGAGCTACTTGAAAATTTTGAATTATCTAGTATAGCAAACATATATGAGCTAAATACTTTATTGTATTCTTTACAAGTTGATAAAGGGTCGAATGGATGATAATGCATTGGTGTGAAAGATCACTTTCGCTGTCCGTCGTCTTGGCTCTCGCAACATTCATGTTTTCACAATAACATATTCAAGGACTAACCTGGGTAACAATTATCTGCTTTTAATAATATGTGTAGGCTTTATAACTGTTACTGTATAAAATTGGACGTATTTTCTAAATGGATAAGTATATTTATGACTGAATTGTTAAGCAGCATAAAAAATATGTATATATATGTATTTTCTAGAAAATTCAAAGTTACTTTTTAATTTTTGTTATATAATTTAATTAGTTGTATTGCATATTGTAATTGTATTAAATTATTGATGACTATAATGTAAATGATCAGCTTTAAGTTATCTTCTTCGAGCAAGTTAATGTGTGATGTTTTGTAATGCTTTGTATAATTGGGAAATGTGCTGTACTAAACAATCTAATAAAGAATTTGTTTATTTAATATTTGTTCAAGTTACTCCTACTATTATTATAAGACATGATTATTATAAGATGGTGAGAGTACCTCCACCACCTGAGTACCTGAATATTTTCAGGTAGTTTAATTAAACAGGGTTTTGAACATGTTATCTTAATTTGTTCAAATGAAATGGATTCAAATAAACAGCTGTAAGTGGCATCAAAATTAATTACTTTATTATAAATGCATTTTTTTTCGGCACGTCCAATATATATACAACTTAATCTTCCTGTAAGTAAATATATTATGATACAATACTAATGATCGTATAGGAGTAAATTACAATAAAAATGGTCTGAAAATAAAATTTTGTCTCAATGTGAACGGTGAATTCAGAAGATATTTTCAGAAAAGCATGAAAGCAGCTATTCAAAGCGCTTTAGTGGGCAATGTTGATGTTTTCATGTACACTTCTCAAAGTTTGACAGACCGCTTTGAAGATTATGATTAATTCACCTCTGTTTTACCTGGTGCTTGGAAACGAATCCTTTTGAGGTTTTTGCTTCATTGATTATCTTCAATACTATTTATTTCGGATTGATGCGGATAATAACAGTAATTCAAACGTTATCAAGCAATTATTCCTGATGTTATTCTTTTTTAGATGGACATAGTGCACATAGTAGTGGCGCGTATTCCTGTGTTTGAACGTCATATTTGACATAAATATGTCTCTTTCTTTGTTAGACAGTATCCTATCTCAAGAAATTTAAACTTGCATGTACATACATAACTTGAATGTGTTTTGGATATGTTAAAAATACTAAGAACTACTTACAATAGGGCTTAACAACGTGAATTGAGTAATGCATGTCAAATTTATATGACATCACAAAACCGCAGGGATTGTACTTGTGGAAAATTAAATGGAATTGAGGACGCTTTCTTCTAGCTTCTATACATTTATCATTATCCTATTGTAATATATTATTGAAGCCTAAGAAGTAAATACGAGTAATACTTGGACTCCTGGTATGCCACGGGAAGAACGAAAGCGGCTCTAAGATATAACATTAAAATGTGTATAACATCGATGCACTATTTCTGTTCAGAATAATTGATTATTATACGCATCTCTTTAATGCAAAGAGGAGCAAGTAGCTTACCAACTATTTGAAATAAGTTTTTATTGTGTAATGATTTATTGGATGAGCTTTAGCGAAGCCTACCACTCGAGACACAGGAAAATATCATTTCTGTTTGTCTGTTTACATGAAATCTCAAAAGTGAACTTTTACGAAAAACTTCTCCTCCCGACTTCATGCCTGACTTTTCAAAAGTCAAGAAGGTAGCCATGGCGGGTACTGCGTTGCGAGACCCCCTCCCGGAACAACAACCGCTCGCTCAGGTACTGCGGTTCCTGGTGTGATAGGACCTTGTGGACCAATGAGCAAGTCAACATCCTGCAGACGGACTCCACTGGTAGCAGGCTGGCAGCATCTCGAAAGGGGGACACGTGATAAAAACGTTTCAAGTTGAAAATGAAACGCACAGCAGAGTTTTGAAGTCTCTGAATACGTTCTACGTCCCCCCGCGAGATGCTGTTACCATAGGCTGGATAGCAGTAGTAAATGACGGAAAAAACCATAGACTGCATAAGCTGAAGCTTCGCCAATTCCGGCAGTAGAGATCTGAATCTGTATAGACCTCTTAATCTGCCAAGTGCACGTTGTATGACATAAGTGACGTGTTCAGAGAATGTTAGATCGCTATCAAGCATGATGCCGAGCGTTTTCACCCTGTCACACAAAGGTCAAAAACTCCCCATCAAGAGCAATCCCCACACCACTGTCTGTCAAGGCCTGTATTGTGTTGTGTGGTATAGTATGAAGGACAGTGCACTTGCCTACATTGAGCTTTAACCCATTGTCTACAGACCATTTACTGATGTTTTCAAGATCAGAGTTTATATGGGCAAAAGCCACCTGAACTGAGCTAGGGTCATAGGACAAATGCAACTGGCAGTCATCAGCATACATATGAGCCGTACAGTGTTTAATACACTTTGGGAAGTCAGAGGTGTACAGGTTAAACAGTACAGGGCCAAGACAACTTCCCTGAGGCACACCTCGCTCCCTACTTAGAGAGGCAGATGTCTCGCCCTCAACCCTTGTCACCTGGATTCTTCCTTCAAGATAAGACTTCACCCACTCAATAGCGTTTTCTCCAAAGCTGTAATAGTGCATCTTGGCCAACAACATTTTGTGACTAATTGAGTCAAATGCCTGCGAATAATCCAACATAACAATGGAGTTGTATTTTCCACTGTCTTTATAGTCAATCAAATCCGAAAATAAGTTCATCAGGGCAGTGCAAGTACTATGATTATGTCTGAAGCCAGATTGATTTTTAGGAAGAATGTTCTTATCATCCATGTGCTTCATCAATTGCTTAGTAACAATTTTCTCCAATATTTTGGACATCGCTGGTAAAATCGATATTGGCCTAAGTTGATTAACACTTTCAGGGGTGGGTACCTTAGGTAAGGGATGAACTATACTTTCTTTCCATCTTTGTGGAAACATGCCTTCAGACAAGGACTCATTTATCAAATGTGTGATGGCACTTAGTGCATATGGACTCAAGGCTTTAATCATCTGAATAGTAATTTCATCGCTGCCCGCTGCTCTGGTTTTTATTTCATTCATTGCTGATTTCACGTCCTTGTCAGTGACTGCATAGAAGTTAAAATTAACGGCATCATTATTTATCTTGTTCGAGTTCAAATAAATTACTTTTTCTTCGCTAACCTCATTTGCACTGCCCATCTCAACAAAGTATCTGTTAATATCATTTATATTCAAATTATGAGGCAAACAGTTATTTGTAGAATTTCCAACTACATTAAATTTCTTGAGGCACGTCCAGAAATCTTTTGGGTTACTTTGAAGATGATAATTTTTCAGTGAAATATGCCTTTTTTGCTTTCCATATCATCAGGTTCAATTTATTTCGTGCCTCTTTGTACAGTTCCCAGTTTCCATTAGTTCTGGACTTCCAATATTTTCTATGCAGTATATTTTTAATTTTTGTATTCTTAATTATTTCATCATTTCTCCAAGGAGCCTTCTCTTTTGTGACTCTTTTACAAACAAGAGGGGCGTGTTCATCAAATATCTTTTAATATTCCTTGAAATAAATTGTTCAATATTATCTATTCCATCTAATTGCGTTGCACTATTCCAGTTAACATTTGCAGCTACAGCAATTTCTTCATTGAAATGTTTAAAATCTCTGTAGATAATCATTTTAGGCGTTTTTTTCTTATATTTAGGAACTTTAACCGTGCAATAAATAAGCCTGTGATCCGTTATTTTATTCCTCTTTGATCTATAATACTAGGTACGTCTATGACGCCGGTCCTCTCGATTTCAGCCGACCTGTCCACGATTATGTGGTCTAACAAGGTGGCTGAAGTTGCAGTAACTCTTGTTGGTTCATTTATAAGTTGTAATGCGTTTGATTCTTTCAAGAGTCGGCGTAAACATTTAGCTTCATGGCATGTCTTTGATAATAAATTAATGTTAAAATCCCCGAAACACATTACCGTGTTTACTTCCATAGCCAGGCAAACAAAGAGAGAGTGTAGAAGAGCTGACATCGAAGTGTACCTCACGTGTGGCGGCCTGTAAACCACACACAGACCAAACCTCACCCCTTCCACTTTGGCAATAATGCAAAGAGTTTCAACTCCAGGGCCCACATCCGCTAGAGTGTATCGCTCGAAAGGAATACTCTCTCTTACGTACAGGGCCACACCTCCACCTGTCGTATCAATAGAGGAGTCGTTTAGGGTACCTTGGGGATCACAACGAAGCAGCGTGTACCCCGGTATATTGAAACCAACTGATGAGGTTTCAGGACGAATCCAGGTCTCAGAAACCCCAAACGCATCAAAATCAAAGTCACGCACGAAAGAACTCATCTCATCAAAGCCTGTATTAAGAGTCCTCATGTTTAGATGCGCGACCTTGAGACGTCTTTCACCTCCCCCCCCTCTCGGCTAGTTTCCCGACACCCGCGAGGTGTCCAGACTTCCACAGGCATCGTGGTTGTCATCAATGTCCTGCATGGGTTCGGGACTCAGGCCGAGATTTGAGATAACTTCATCCTGAAAACACGGGGGACAGGTGTTTTGTGCATCGGGAAGTTGCAAAGCTGCGGAGATTGCCTCCACAAACAGTGAGCCTAAGCGGGCGAAACCCATTCTATTGAAGTGTACGCCATCCCGGGTAAGATCCCGCTTATCCACACAAGTATTGGCCTCCACGAATCCAACACCAAAGTTGTTGCACATGAGCTCCAACTGGGTGTTGAAGTCGTAGAGGGCCCTGTAGCCAATATCTTTTCGAGTTAAAACACTGTTTAGAAAACTTTTGAATTTTGGAATCTAGTCCTGACAGTGTAAAGCAGATCCGCCATAGCATGAAGTGCCTCACGCTTCCCATGCCCACCATTGTACCCCGAACGGGGGGTTCAATGTAATCTTAGCAAAAGTAATCTTCGACGAATCTATCGGGGGGTATAGACTCGTCGAAGATTACTACACTCTACATGAATATAAATTACACTTAAATCTACCCCTATATAGTTCAACCATCGGTCCTTAATATCTAAAATTTTCCCTCCAGGGCAGCACTCAAGATAAGCTCCCCGAAGAACACATTCCCTGCTAGAATATATCATGTGCGAGTCACCTATTAGCAGAACATTGCTGAAGCCTTTATTTTTACTGCTGCCTTGGGGGGTAGGGGAGGGAGTGCGAGATTGAGGCACTGGAGGACTGACAGCAGGCACAGGGGTGGCAAGATATCTCGAGAAAGATTTTATATAGTCTCTTTTAAGCCAAATGTTGACATAACCATCACACTACGCTGTGGCTATCATTATGGCTTTATTGGTTATATTTATCCATCATATGTAAGTAAATGAAAAATACATTCAATGTTGAAAGCTACTGAAATTTGTTTTTATCCAATTACAACAAAATGTGTAGGTTCAAAAAATGGCTTATAACGTTTAAAGTACTTAATATCTAACTCAGATGGCTTTTGAAAGTTCAAAACCAAAAGAGATGAATGAATTAAATTATATAAATTAGCGTAAAAATTGTATTTTGCGTACTTCGTGATTATTAAATTTATGGTACCTAAAGCACAAAACTAATATTATGTTTTAATCTGTCATTAAGTGATACAAGTCAATTTAATTTAGCCACCTTTTAAACCTACAAATCATAGTAAAATTCTTGCTTACGTATTGCTTATGAGGTGACTGCATGAAAGAAGCATGTCACGTAGTTAAAAGTTCATAAAACTCAAATCTCATCAAACAAGATTTTTCTATTTATTTATTTCCACCCTGTTGGCACTATTATACTCTTTTCTATACTGATGCATTGAGATATGCCTACACTGTATACATATTTGGAAATTAGCTATTATTGCTACTATTATAAAATATTTTAACTTTAAATCTTAGTAGTTTATAAATATCAAGGCAAAAGAAAACTGCTTCCATAAAGTAGAATATGGAAACTAGATTATGGATATTTCAGATATATTACCAGAGTGGTCACATTAGCATTCACAATTTAGATTGTGTTGCAATGGACGGTATATGAACACTCTAAGACGTTTCAATTCTTGAAACTAAAGTAGAATCCAAATACACACTAAGGCAACAGTATTTAGCTGTTATTAAAAGGGCCTTTTCTTTCAAAGCGTGATCAGCAGCAGTGTATTGATTTTACGCTCGGAGGTAACGAACGCGTTTGTCGCTGCTGTCATATGTGGCCAGACTGTTGTTATCTGTCACATCACATCTCTGTATTACCAACCCCCATATGCCTCTTTATCTTCTATCCCCATCAATGTTCGTCACATCTCCCTCCCATTGTAACTTCCATATTATTCCCCAAAATATACCCATTTAAAAATTATTTTTGCTCCAGTAAACCTTCCTCTTAGTGCAGCGTCTGGGATAATACGCTGTCACAGACATAACTTCTGGAATCTGGAGTCATATTTGTCTGAAGAGATCAAAATAAAGTCGGCGACGGAGAAACTTCAAATGAACTTTTTACATAATTTTGACATCAGAGACAAGGTATAATATAATCTAGGTGAACTCATAGAGAATGTTATGTAAGACAAAAATTCTGGAGATCATTATCTCACCAGGTGAACAATAGAGATAATGAGACAATTTGTATCCTGATTGTCTCTTCGGATGCACAACTGAGTGTACTATGATGTTCCAGACATGGTCTCTCGGCACGCTGAAGCAACCGAAATCTCCTTGTTATTTTCCTCTCTTCTCTATAAACATGACTAAATTAGAATAGCCCCTGGTTTATTCAAATTACCAAGGTTTTTCTCTTAACCAACACATATGACCGCTAATAGACACACATTATAGACAATTTTAATTGACGTGATATTCAGGGAGCAATTTAATGCCAATATATTTTCACACATTAAATGATAAAAATAAATACATCTACTCAAATAAATATAAACTTATTTAGGTATAAAGCATAGCAATAACAAAGTAACCAGCTAAACATTTGTTTCAAACTTGTTGAGATGAAGATATTTATCGCAAAACCAATTATATGATAATTGCGTCGTGTTGACGTCAAGTTTTACATACAACAAGAACGAAAACTGTCACATAATGACGTTTTTGTTTCATTATTCAGTAAAACAGTCTTGTTACTTCAAAACCTTGGAGCAACATAACAGTTACACTGCACGTTTTGTTATGTTTCACCCGCTGTTATAATACTGTATATTCCAACTCCTGTGTAACCACGTTATTAATTACAGATTATTATATGAAGTAGTAGTAAATCATATTTAACATCAATGTGTTTAGTTATTTTAGTTTAACAATTATTATATGTAGTCCAATGGAAATTTTAGCAGGAAATTTATTAATATAAAAACGGAAGCTTAATCTTGTAGGTATCGAGGAGTCTGCAAGAAATTGTGTATTACCCTGCGAGGATACAATGCAGCATATTTTAGAATGTTGAAGGAATTCTATAAAATACCTAATAAGTCTACCTAGACTTTCATTATTTATTATATATATATATACAGGGGTGCTGAAAAGTCCCGGGACGGTCTAATAACTTTTGAACTAATTACAATATAAGAACCAAAATTTACATCAAGCTTTTGCTCATATAAAGCTATTATTTTATGTATTTCACCATGATATCCTGCTTATGGGGGACGTCCCGTTAGGAGTTGGTGAAAATTCTTAAATAGAAGCATAGGTCGAGTCGTACATCAAATTAAAGCTCTTTTAATTAGAAACATTTTGGCGAAAATCTGACGTAAAACAGTTGACGCATTACAAAATTAATATAAACAATGCGATATCAGCGTTCTACAATCGATTGGGATATTGTCAGCAAACTGAAGGCAAACACTTTTTGTTGAACATTTTTTATAACTGTTTTGGTAAGTGATTTGAAGTAAAAGAAGTAAAATAAAAGATTAAGTGTCTCAGTTTTCTCTAACAACCAGAATGTTTGCATTTGAAAAATTCTGTATTTTATAATCTTTGAGTGTCCGCCATTTTGTAATGCGTCAACTGTTTTACGTCAGATTTTCGCCAAAATGTTTCTAATTAAAAGAGCTTTAATTTGTTGTACGACTCGACCTATGCTTCTATTTAAGAATTTTCACCAACCCCTAACGGGACGTCCCCCATAAGCAGGATATCATGGTGAAATACATAAAATAATAGCTTTATATGAGAAAAAGCTTGATGTAAATTTTGGTTCTTATATTGTAATTAGTTCAAAAGTTATTAGACCGTCCCGGGACTTTTCAGCACCCCTGTATATTAGTGTCTAGTAAATATAGTATAATTGTTAATAGCTGTTTATAGCTTGTTAAGAGCCTGCTAATAGCTGCTGTTTAAAACTGTAACGTCTCTACAGCATTATTTTTATTTCATCCAAAAACAAAAGAAAAATCTTTCATTAAAAGCTATTTTATAAATATTAATCTCAGTAATTTTGATTGCCATGTTGGTCATAGATTATGCTTGTGTATTTTAAAGGAACGTATTCATTAACAAGACGCATGGTTGCTGTTTCATTTACAAAATTTACTAGTCCTGCTGGTTTTCATAGGTGTAATAGGGACTTGACATACTATAGATTAATTGAATAGTTCCTTACATTCATAAGACTTTAATGATAGTTGTACAAAAACATTGCTGAGTTTGCATCAAATCCACTCAAAATATCCGTTGGGAACAGTTGGTCCTTATTCAGGTAATGCTAATTTTTGAAGTTGTAGCAAACACGAGGTTTATAGTCCTCTCTTTTCGGTATTATTGACTCCAAGCACAAATTTGTCATTAATCATTTATTTGTAAATGTCTCGAGGACTTATTCTACATATTTGCCGAAGATACGTTAGTAATTGTGCATGTAGGTAATGCTAATGATGCATAGACAGAGATGGTTAATCATTTTAAGACGGCACAATAGTTATATTTAATATCTAGCTAAACGTTTACATCATAAAAAATCTACAGATACTTTTAGTGGTGTTCGTCAATTCGTTCAGAGATAACTACTAAAGAGTTTCTCTGTTAACAAAATACAACAGATTTCCACTAGAAGCTTAAGTATAACGAGTCACTATGAACGTGGGGAATCCTTCCCCTGTAAGTATTTTTTTTTTTTTTTTTTTTTTTTTTACATCTGGCAGATAATAATGTTCATTATTTTGAAGTCCTTAGTATGTATATTGTTGTCTCTTTTAGTTACCAAGAAATGGTATATTACGTTTTAATAATTAATAGTCTTTTTCGTACTTATATATTATACACAACGAAATAGTATGGTTTAAATTGGAACTATTACAATCTGGTGTAGCCTATGTGACATAAATACCATGGTGGTGTGGTACAGAGTATCCACGAATTACTCTATCCAACCGCTTTATTTGCTTTACAGGTTAAAATAAGTAAAATATGTCATATAAATTATAGATATATAGCTTTCTTAGGGCTGTCTCCTTGTCTATTTGTATTTAGGAAAGAATTATACAGTAAAAATACATACCGTTATGTAAAGTTTAAGAAAATATTATGTCATATTTAAAACATTGTGGCTATCCTCAATTATCAAACCGTAAAAACTCAAAAACGGAAAGTTTTATAAAATAAATAACAAAAATTATCGAAACATAATTTATATCAAATGAACATTTTGATTCTTAACTTACTCTGCTATCGAAAAATTATTACAAAATAGTAAAGTTTTTACTAAGCGCTCTCTTTCATTTAAGATGTGCCTACTAATCGAATTATTATTGTTACGTAAGTGATGACATTTTTGAATCCGTTTTTTCTTGCTCATATTCCTTGCTCATTGCTGTAATTATTAAACAGTTTTAAATATATATTATTGGTTATGCTTCTTGTTATATCGATGAATTTATCTTTAAATTTTTGTTTTATTTCTTTATGCATCATGAACAAACACCAATTACTAAGCAGACAATAGTTACTTTACTCAATTTGATATATTATATTATTACACTAAATTACTTGATTTAATACTGGAAATAAATTAACTGTTTATTACTTACTTTTTTAGTTGATTATTAGATTTAATATTTCAGATATTACTATCTTATTAAGGTTGATTAAATTTAGTAAACAGCCTTATTCGCAGTATGAAACAAATACAAAATATGCTATAACTAATTTATGAAAATTAACTATATATGGTATAACTGATGTTTGGTTAAAACACAAACTATAAAACAAAATATTAAGATCAATCGCCTCAAATAATAGTCTTCCCTAATACCCAGGCAATAGTATTTATTGTTTGTGG
Organism: Homalodisca vitripennis; assembly: GCF_021130785.1. Lineage (NCBI taxonomy): Eukaryota > Metazoa > Arthropoda > Insecta > Hemiptera > Cicadellidae > Homalodisca > Homalodisca vitripennis. The sequence goes on from NC_060210.1 coordinate 4,903,324, forward strand.
GTAACATCCACTGGCACATAAAGGAATGCGATTTTATTCATATTCCTCCGCCTACATTTTATCAGATAATAATAAAAGAAACACTCCTGCAAATTGATTCGGTTAAAATTCTAAACATAATTCGTAATTTCCAAACTTTAATATTTAGACCTTTATGAAAGGATGCTGTAACAATGATATATTTCAATTTAATTGCGATGAGTGATGTGTGAGTGATATATAGTTAAATAATATAGATCAGTGTCCCAACAGTAATGCAGTGAAGAGCTTAATGACAATCTACATAAGAGCATTCACTTCATCACAACAGTTCATGCATTTTACAGTGCCGCCAACCTGGCTGTCTGCACGTCTTGATCTTGTACATTAAATAGAGATTGCTTGTAAACTGAACTGGTTTTATATTATGAGTCATAGAAACTTACAGTTATCTGGAGGCTTGGACGCAATGTCCTGTTGAAAAACACAATCATCATAGGCATATTTTAAAATTGCATACTAAACATTTATAACTAATACTTAGACACCCAATATATTTTAGGCCTGCGTGAAAAATCTTAGAGTGGAAGTCTGTAGTTGTGTTAATAAAAGTAATTATGTTGTAATTTAAACAATGCAACACTTTTTTATGTCCGTTTTTATACAAAATTTAATAGTCATCTATCGAACAACATTTAATGACCACTTTTGAATACTTGTCGCCTTAAGTGGTGTGAGATTAATCAATAGGTTCTCTGATAGTATCAAACAGCTTAATGGCAAAAACAATAATGACGCCGGGAGGTGTCTCAATGGTGTTTTACTCTGTTGATGATGAGCCGCAGGAATTGTTTTTTAAGACTAGGCAACAAGCATGAAATTTTCCACTTCTAGTATAGAACAAGAATGAAACGCCTTTATGTTGAAAAAACATAATTTAGATTATATATTTTCTTAATACGTTCTGTTGGCTCATGCAATGCAATTTTTAATTGTCTATTCGTTATAAAGATTATTAGAATTATTAAATTTCACACTCACACATGAATAAGAAAAACATTTCCATGAAGATCAAACATCTATGGAATGCTTAATTGTGATCGGTTTCGTTCGCTTTTACCTGTTACGGTTCTTTTTGAATAGGAGCCCGTTGTAATATTTGAGTGTTCAGTGTGTTGTTTCTGTGTATATCAACTGTGTAATTCTTTCTCTATATTATTTGTGTGTTTTTTTTATAAAAATAGATCCTGCATCCTATAAATTGTACACTTTGACAGAGCATCAGGGATTTATTCATAGATTCCTCATACTACCGTAGGTGGTGTAGGGCATACGGAGAAGATTGTCCTACACCTTTTGAAGGATTATTTGGGGCAAGGCCATTCAGTGTATATGGACTTTCAATGAAACAAGTAAGTTATATCAGCAGCAGAGCGCTCGTAACAACTTTTGACAGTACAGGACCAGCACAATATGCGGCCGGCCCCAGTGGGGGCCGAAAATTGTGACGTCATAGTTCCAGGAAACTCGGCCGGAAACGTCATTTAGACTTTCAATCCTGCCTTTCTACCGTACAAGGAAAGTTTTTTCGACATAAAAATTCTTCAGCATCCGGTAACCCTAATTGTGCTTTTTGCCGCAGCGAATGTGCTAAGTTTCTGTTGTCACTTCTCTGAGATTAATTACAGTCAGGACTTTGTACCTAAGTTGATACACGGTATCTAAAGAGTACACGATGTACAAACTGTTTGAATAAATATTGCTCAAGTGGTCCATATCAATATTCATTGTATTTTTGTTTGCCTCAATCTTTTACTCTTAAGTTATATGGGCCAAAGTTATTGAAAAAAAACCGAATATTGAAAAAGATGGAATACATAATAGATTTACAAGTAATATCATTTAAATTCACCAACTTCAACAAATTATTATAATTTTTTATTTATTTTGGTATTAATACCTCATACTCGTATATACTGTTGTGAAAAAGCTTTGATAATAAACTAAACAGAGAGTTTTATTTATTCCAATAATTATAAAACGCCACTTGTTGTTTTTATCTAAAATAACTAAACAGCCTTGTCCAATTACATGAGGAGAAATGTGAGGTTACTAAGTAAGCTGCTGTATGAGTTTTAAATAAAGATTAATAAAGTGTTCGCTTATAATCTGGTCATAACAATTAGATGAATTCTGAAACGCGTTTGGACGAGATTAAACGTTATTGCATGAAATTTCCGAAGTCCGCCCTGGATTTAAGCTTTTATCTTCTTAACCGGAGCAGCGTTAAATTGGATTATTACAAAAGCCTTTTTTCTCTCTAATGTTATACGATTACAGAATATTTAAAACATTTTTTATTTAACTTAATTTGTAACTTTACAGAAGAAGATCAGACAGAACTTATAAAGATACAATTTGTCTTACAATTAACCAACAAAGTTTAATAAATATTTAGCATACCTAGATATGAATGCTTAATTATTTTTTATGTATTAATTATTTAAATTTTTACCATATTCAGGATTGACATCAGCTCGTGCGTATTGTTAAGCATGAATTAAATATAAAATAATAGTTTGCTATATAACTATTTTAAATTCTAATTTTTGAAAGTAAACTAATATTATAGTGAATAAATACATTTATAATAACGTCAAGCCATTCTGGAATGTACTCACCAAACTGCTAAGACATATTTGGTATCCAAGGACTCTTCTCGTGTGTTTCTCGTATGGGGTAGTCATTATTGCTACAAATCGTCTTCTCCCAGATATTTTAAAGTTTTATGGTGTCTCTCTAGGTTTTTGGAACTTCATATTAATTCAAATGACTAACACAAGCAGCAAACCTAATTGTGCTTTTGAATTCATATCATTTTTACAGGCTCCAAAATCTTTGATATATATTCTATCGCCTCCAGTTTCCCTTTATAACTTAATATTTTACTGAAATTTTTATTTTTTGTCGGATTCTTATTAGCTAGAGGGAAATAAAAAGTTCATTTTATTCTTTACTTTGAAAAATTTTATATTTAAAACAACTTTTAAATTTTTATGTAACACTTTTACTCTTTCAGATGGAAACCAAACATATTTACAATTATTACCTTGCATTTAGATATCCAGCATATTGTTTTAGTGGTGTCTTTTATATTATGTTAAGAAGTGATAAAAATCTATAGAGATGAAATCAAAGCTATATAATATAAAATTTAAACCTGAAAAATTAAATTAAATACGCATTATCTTTCCTTGCGGTGGCTGTACCATGGGGTGTCTGCAGGAACAGCTTAAATCCTCCAACTCTACCCTTTGTGAACAATCTGCCTCTCTGGAAGCTCCACAGACCTTATATCCTTAAGTGTAGTAGAGGTTTCCTATTTTTGTTAATGAGAACAATTTAAAGAAATTATCCTGTTTCAACATAATGTATACGTACCTTCTGTATTTTACTAACGTAAAAAGATTTACCTGTAAACTATACATATTACATAGTACTTTAACTATGTAATAAAGAGAAGACAGGTTTAATTTATGTATAGAAAAAACATTTGTGATATCGGTCCGCTTTTTATAATCCTCTCCCACCCAACACTGAACTCAAACTGTCTTTCTTTCTAAATTTAATGTGACATTTTCTGTTTAGTGAATTATATATATTTCACGTACTTTATGTACTTAATGCCTAAAAATACGTTTAAAAGCAATTTAAAATTAAAGTATTAATATGAACGTAATATTTTTGCCAATGACGATGTTTAGCGGGTATCGAAGTTTCAAGCAACGTCGCGTATGGTTGCTGCTTGGATGAGTGACCGCTGAGCAATTCTGCCTTTGCAAGCAGAACCTCGCCCGACATTGATATTGGTTCAGAGGCCACATTATATATATATATATATATATATATATATATATATATATATATATATATATATATATATATATATATATATATATATATATATATAATTAAAATCTTTGAATTCAGTTTAATAGAAACCATTATTAACAACTATTTTGTATATTTCTGTCACAAAATACTTCTTAGAAACCAAGCGTAGGCTGTTAGTTGGAGGTGAATAGATACAATTAAAAATTATTATATTAATCTCCAATTAAACAATATTATAAAAATACAACAAATTTAAGAAAATCTACTAGATTGCCTAATGTAATGTAAAGATGTACTGTATAGGCATTAATAGTGTAAGAATAAGACTTAGGTTTAAAAAGTTTATTGCCTAAAAATAAGTATCATTAATGATAATACTAATAAAACTTATGCAATAGAAGGTAGATACTTATTGTCTTATTGTGAAAGAAATAGTTTAACAAAAATGCTTTAAGAAGCTCTATACATTTTATAACAATACAGTAAATAAGTGTAACATTTGTTACAGGGGAAGTCTCAGCTCAGCTGTCATCTTACCTTCCTGTATGACTTGTCTCGTTTCCGGCCGGAAACCTCCTGCCCAAATCTGGAGATTTACTGCACAATTCGAGTATCTCAACAAACATGTCAAACACATAATTGTTTACCAAAGTTTTAATTTAAAATGAGGCAAAAGATCTTTTTTTCTGCCAAATAATAATCCCAACGTAACTTTTACAACGCTGTTTAATCACGAACTATATTGATAAACATAATGATACTAAATTTCAAACCTAAATGATCCGTAACCACTTGAATCACACGAAATGTGTTTCTTGAATTTTTAATTTTATAATTAGTACACTACAAGTAGCACTACAGTTTAAAATTTAAATTCTGCAAAATAATAGCAAATGATTTCAGACATCTCATTGAATCGAATCCATGATCTCTCAGTTGAGGAGTCTCAATACCTGTACCCTGTTTGGCTTGGCATTCACTTGCCTTATGTAAAGGGATTGCTATAATATCCATTTTAGCCATTTCATTAATATCTGATATTAGGTAGATTTTGATTAGAAAACTAGCTTATTATAATTGTTCTCATGAAAGTACTTTCTATATTTCTATATGTCTTTACCAAACATTTCCCTGATCACAAAAAACCATCCCTTGATGAAACATTTATATACGGTTTATGTCAACTATAACTGTTCCAACTTGATACAAAACATCTTTGTTAAGTTTGTGGCCCGTTACTTTGCCATTCCGTTTCAATACAGTGCACATTCAATCTTAAAAAAATTATAATTCCCTCATGTATTGAACTAGATAAAAAGCGTGTGACATTGCTCACGCCATTTCTAAAACATTTTTTTTATTACGAGGTTTTTTATATCGAAAGTTTGAGATACTGAATACATGTATATCACTTGAGAGTAAATGCTTGTATTTCTGATCATCAAAGGCAAAGGTGACCCGATCTCCCCGTCGGCATACAGGCCACTTTGTATGCTTGACATCGCGGGGAAGCTCTATGAAAGGTTGCTGAAACCCAGATTGCAGTCGTCCATCGAAGCCGCCGGGAATCTCTCTCCCCGGCAGCACGGCTTTCGAAAGCGACACTCAACTCTGAACGCCATTACAGAGGTGGTCAGTACCGTCCAGCAAGCCGAAACAGCTTGTCAAAAGGTTCAGCTGATTATGCTTTTGGTCACCCTTGACGTAAAGAACGCGTTTAACTCTGCTCGGTGGGAGGACACGCTAGAGGAGTTGCAGCGGGACTTCAGCGTACCCGACTATCTCCTGGTCGTTGTGCAGGACTACCTGAAGAACCGGCGGCTGTTTTATGAAACCAAAGACGGAAGGAGAACGAAATAGGTCACTGCCGGTGCGGCTCAAGGGTCTATTCTCGGCCCAGACCTATGGAATGTTTCATACGATGGTTTGCTTCGCCTCAAGATGCCCCACGACGTCTTCCTCGTGGGTTATGCCGATGACGTAGCTGCAATCACCATGGCGAGGTCTCCGTACTTGGAAAATTTACGCCTTAATCAGGTAATGATTCGGGTCAATGCCTGGATGACGAGCCACGGACTTGAGCTGGCGGTCACCAAGACCGAAATCGTTATGCTCACTCGACGGAGAATCCCCACTCTGATCTCTATGAATGTGGGGGGTGTCAAGGTTCGGACAAGGACTACGGCGAAGTGTTACTCGACTGCCGTCTTCGGTATTGGGAGCACATTCAGGCGGTGTGCAACTAAGCCTCTAAGGTGGTTATGTCTCTCGGCAGGCTGATGGCTAACGTAGAAAGTAAGAGACGCTCATGTCTACTGTAAACTCAACCCTTCTGTATGGCGCAGAGGTTTGGGCGGGTGTCATGAGGATAAAGCCACACAGTCAAAGGCTATTATTGGTACAGAGAAGAGCAGCACTTAGGGTCGCCTTTGCGTATCGCACCGTTTCCGGTCGGCCGTGGTGGTCGTTGCTGGGGTGATTCCTATTGATCTGCTGGCCATCGAGAGACGTACCGTCTTTCGGGAGGCTGCCGAGCGGGATAGAGAGGATGCCTTGGCTGCTGCCAGGGTGGAGACTCTGCAGGTTTGAGAACGGAGGTAGACGGAAGGATCAGACCGTCACTGGACCTTCCGTCTCATTCGAGAGCTTCAACCCTGGATAGATCGTGGCCACAGGGAGATTGATTTCTACATGTGTCAGTTCCTGACGGGGCACGGTTATTTTAGGAAGTACCTCTACAGGATGGGAAAAGTTAGGTCGCCTCGGTGTGCTTACTGCCCAGGGAAATAAGATTTCCATCACACTTTCTTCGCTTGTGGGCGCTTCACCGAGGCCAAGCAAACACTCGCCACCACAGTTGGCGATGTTTCGGCAGACACCATTGTGGAGCTGATGTTGCAGAGTGAGGACTCGTGGAATGCAGTCACCACTCATGTACATGCGATCCTTCATCAGAAGCGTGAAAATGGATGCCTGGCTGACCCCTAGCTTCCGAAACAAGTAGTTTTGTCCTGGATGGGACATAAGACACACGGACCAGGCAAGATTTCATCCGAAAGGGTTCCGGCCTGGGCCCTCCGTGGCCCTTAGGGGGTTTAGTGGGTAGTCCGCAAGGAATTCCCACACTCCGTGCGTAAATGCATTCCCCCTATGTTAAAAAAATGCTTGGTATTTCAGTTGTGACAACACCTACCTATTTCTGTCAAATGAACTACAAGAACTATTTTCACTACTAACGACGTCGTTTCGGTTAAAGTTACTAAACTTTGAAAAGATTCGCATGTCTACGCCGTTATCTTTATTAATACCCGAAATTCTTATCTTCAGTACAAATAAAAATATATAAGACGGCGCACATGCTTAAGCCTTTTATGTTTCATAAGTCCCAGGGACTAAATTCATGTAATGTTTCAATGCACATGATTATTAATGGATGATAAACAGGCCAAAAATATCATCAGATATTATCGTTGATCCAGTTTTACTTATCTCCAGTAACGACGGATATGTCAGATGTAGAGTCTTATGTAAGAGAAGTGACGGCAACTTTGTTACAAGACGTTGATGGAAGTAATCAAGCAAGTTTACTCAGATCACAACAAGACGTGCACTTTAGTTGTTTGGCTTCCTCATAACTAGAAGATGGCACTTACATGTAGAAGCAAAGCACTCACGAATACCATGGGGATTTACTTTGAATATCTAGATTATTACTCTATAAATATTTTATTAGCGAGAAATGTTTGTTAGAGCGTAATTTTCGGCGCCTACGACAAATCTATTAGTTTGTAATTACAGTAAAATCAACAATATATCAAAGATTCATTTGCCTGGTGACCATATGGTGTAATGTATTTTACATATTGATTTAATAAAAACAACCAACAATCTTATATTACTGATTAACATGATATTCTACGTTGACTCAGTATTGAGAAGCCGAAAATACGACTCAACTAAGTGATTCACTCACTCAATAAAAGAAGGCTTTCCACCAAGATCCATTCCTTGTACATGTACTGTTGATAGTAAATTTTAAAAACAGAATAACTTAAACATAAAAAAGTAAAAGTTAAGAATGTTTTATTTCACCTGGTGAAGTTATAGTTAAGAAACTATCTGGCAGCCGAGATAAATTCCTTAAATCAATTTCAATCTTAGCAGTTTTGCAATCACTCGAATTATGTTTTATTACCCTTGTCTCAGATTAAAAATATCCATGAGAGTATTTAAGAAATTAGGGCATGCAAAAAAAAGCTATTAGTAATGTAGAGTTTGGGCTTGTGTCTCATCCATCCGGTCGTTATTATGATAAAGGGTTCACATAGAAAAACATTGTGTTTTGTGTTTCTAAGATACTTTTTAATTACTTGTTCTTGCCAGAATAGAATAGCCAGAATTCATTGTGTTTAAAAATCTTCCCGATTTATATAATATTTACGGAAGCAAAATTTAGATTCTCAGCAATAATTGATGGAGATTAATCATAACAAAATGGATTGTGATATACAACATAGTCCAGAGCCAAAGCAAAGTAATGTAATGTCTTATTTTACCAGGTGAAGAATCCCTAACACAAACTAGAACCAAAGGCTTAAAGGTAACCTCTGAACCACTACCAATGTCGGGCAGAGGTTCTGCTTGCAAAGGCAGACAGAATTGCTCAGCGGTTACTTATCCAAGCAGCAACCATATGCGACGTTGCTTGAAACTTCGATAACCACCATACCCGTTATACATCGTCATTGGCAAAAATATTACGTTTATATTAATGCTTTAATTTTACATTGCTTTTAAACGCATTTTTAGGTATTAAGTACTTAAACTACGTACAATTAGGCTCAACATGTACGTATTTTGCAAATGTAGCGGTAACATGTCCGCCTTTGATTATTCATGAGGAAGCTGTTTCTGAACATATTTTTGCAGAAGTAGCAAACACAGTGGGCTTGTATCTTTTTACAAGATAACTACTCGAAATTATTCAAAAGTTAACTATACACTAGATATTTTGAAAACTTTTTTAACTGTGGATGTTAGACTTTGCACGAAACGTCATTTCTACATAAACAAGTATTGCTTTAAAAATGGCGTGTGTGTAACCATCAGGTTTAGCCGAGCGTCATTGAAGCCTACCACTAGGTAGGCACAGTCCCTCTTTTGTCTGCCGAAGGTTGTAGAATTGTTCTGTATGATTACCTGCCTGTCTATCTTTTTACAGGAAATATCGAGAACGAAATAAGTTATGGACATTAGATATTACACTCGACTTCAGCGGCACACGAAGTGGTATACATTTACTTTGTTACAAAATTAAGGATTAAACTCCAAAATTAAAGGACCATAAAGTGAACCTATCCTTGTATCTATGCTTGTAAAATTGTATCAAAACTTCCTATTAGTTCATATGTATGAGTGAACTTTATTTATACTTACTGTACATATTTAAAGGTACAGGTTATTAAGTAGAAGGCTATATTAGTGGGAACTTATTTAAACATACTATAGTTATAGTAGTATAAAATTTGTTTAGTATTAAATTATTTAAAGATTTGAAAGTGGTCTCATTTTTATATTAAAGAGGATTGTTTTGAATTTTTAATTTAGTTAGAGTATATAGAGTCGAGGTGCCTCTCACATTTTATAACAACAAATCCACTACTCAACCAAACACCTAATATTGGATATACCATAATAATCGATAGTATTTAGATGCAACATTCATATTCAGGTTGCGAAAGGATATAATTAATAATGGCAAATGATTATGTTATAAGCTTACCAATAAAGCAAAGTCTGGAACTTCGAAGGTTTAGACACAAAGTAAAACTGAATAGATCTTTTGCTACCATTAATAAATTTACAGTAAATTTATTTTTATGAAATAGCAGAGCCTAAGGAATAACTGCATCTTATTTAGTTCTAAATAGTGAACTTACCTGATGAATGCTTCATCAGCCAAATTATGTGTTAAAGTGTCTTTATCAACTCAAGTCTATTACTAATAGTACATAATCAATAGTTTTTTGTGTTGAAACTTCTTCCTGTGTTAATTTTTGGTAAATGTCTCTACCAAATTGTAATAAAAGTTAAATCTAAAATATATCTTAGTTGATTGTACTCATTTAAAAACAATTCATTTTCTTAATCAGGATCTGACTTGCAGCTCGTCTTCCACTTCTAAAGTTCAGGGGTTGAACTAACATTGATTGGAGAAGTTCGCGTAATTAATTAAGTTTGGTTACTGGGTGTCCAAAATTAGCGAAGAAAAAACCCACTATTAATTAAGGAAACAATTATCCAGTCGACGATTTACACTAATGAAGAAAAAAAGGTTATCGTAAATTATGTTATCCTAGTAATACATATCCTTTTGAACTGCAGGTAAATAAAATAGGTACATCTCAAATAAATAAAAATAAAATAAATGCTACTAATACTCCTCCTCTCACCTTATTATTGTGAAGAATGCAGAATATTTTATTGTATTTGAGTTTAAATTGAACCAATAAAATATAAAAATAATGGAAGCCTATCTGTTCACCTTTATTTTGACAAAAAAACCCAAAAAATAGAGAAATAAAACTTTATACCCTCTAACCCCTCTTTCTTCTATATTTTGGTAGGAATGCTCGTAATTAAAATTTATTTATTAAACTCATACAATTATTTATTTAATTGGGACAACTTTTTTTAAATAATAAAGAAAAACTTTACACTTTGTATCATGTAATATGAATCGCTGAAGCTGCATACAAAATTCCAATTCTATAGCTCATTTCATTCTCAAGATGTTCTGCAGAGAGATATACATTGAGATAACAATATTTTACAACCCCTTTGCAAACAGAAGAGAAAATCTGCCAGATTACTGAGATACACTTTAATTATTCTTAGATATTCCTTCATTGAACTCTGTGTTATCTATGTAGAAATGAAATGTCATGCATAATTTAAAGTCCTCGGATGAAATCAATCTTGATATACCTTGCGGATAGTTATTCTACGTTAAATATCAGGCCTGTTCCATAGTAGAGCATGCGAATCTCAAACACGACATTGCTTAAGATAGGAAAGGTCGGTCTTTGAGATATCAAGTGTAAAAAATATACACTTTGAGTTGTAGGCTTTGCTAACACTTAGCCAAATCCCATATAGAGACGTGCATCATTTGTTATCCCCACGATTCTGTATATGTTAGATTTTTGCAAGATACGGATAGAAGAGGCAGCAGAAATAAACATTTTACCACATAGTGATTAGTTGAGCACAGCGAAGACAATCGATATAGTATTATAAAGAAATATTACTCTATAGGGGTGTAAAGTAGAATAACATTATAACATACTCATTAAAATATCTTTATTTTTAGTCAAGATTAACAAAGGTTACCATGTGTTATTAAAAATATACATTGTTGTTATTTCCTTCGTATGGGTATGTATAACAAATCACATACTTACTTCAAATTAAACTCTTACTTCATCATTTTAATCAAACAAATTTGTATGGTTTATTTTCTAATTGTGGATATTTTTATATATTATTTTACTAAAAAATACAAACATTAGCCTAGGATTATGTTTACAACAGGTTATAGGTTGTAAACATATTTGGTTTACAACCTAGTTTAATTTAACAATAATTATCGTAAGAACTTGTTTGAATTTCATTTTAATTTCTTTTTTTCCAAACTAATACAATAAGAATGTGGATGACTTAGCTATGTTGAATTTTGTATTAGTAAATCGTCACGTATTAACATTGTCAATTAAGACAAATATGAGACTCCCATTATTGTAAAATATGAAGGAGGAAAGGTAAGGTAAGTATTATACATTACTTTATGATATATCAGTTTGGATAAACAAATTTATTTATTTTAAGACTCTTTGGTAAGCATAGTAGTGACTCTTGTGTTTTGATCAACATACAAAACAGAATAATAAAAGAGTTTAGACTGAGAGGAACTGTAAACAAAACTAAGAAGATTGCATATTGGAAATGGACTAGATACAATCTGCTGCAGTTACTCCAATATTTCAATGTTCACTGTTTATTTCACTCATTTATTACCAACGGTCTGTGGTACGCTTATAAAAAAAGAAATTTTACCCTCATAACATTCAGCTTGTACACGAGATAAATGAAGACGATCCAGATCATCGTCTATAATTTTGCGATAAAATGGAAGCACTAACTTCTGCACATCCATAGTTTGTTTGAAACGTTGTGTTCAGTGATGAATGCAGGTGTTTTGTCAATAGAGCTGTAAACGAACACAACTGCAAGTAGAGAACAGATACAGAACATCCCCATGTTTTCCGCATGAATCCTGCACTCAATAATACCCAGAAAACATACGTTTTTGGCTCGAGAGTTTTAGGAATCAAATTTTAGGACCGTATGTTTTAAGAATGAAAATATGAATATAGAACTGTATTTACACAGGCTGCAAGGATCAATATCTGGTATTAGGGATAATAAACACGACTTTTATGAAGATATCGTCCACATGGTGCCTTAGCACATTTTTACCGTACTGCACGATTGTTCCTGGAAACTCAGAGGAATTTCGTGGTCTAGAGGTTTGGTAGGTGTGATCTAATAGAATGACCGCGATGTCAAGACCATACGCCCGTGGAATATTTTTCTGTAGTCTAACGTTAAATCCATAATTTACAAAACACCAATAGAAAACGTTGAAGATTTAAGAAACATGATTGTTGAGGCCTGCAACCAAATACCTCTTCAGATTTTCAAATGTGAGAGAGAATTTTACCTTCCGCTTGTCTCACTACCAAATAGTAGGAGGACTTCAGTTTGAAAATTTGGTTTGGTTCGGCACAGTGGTGAGTTATTTGATATGTTGTTCTAGTAACTGTGGGCATTATTATTTTGGATAGTAAAGAGATAGTGATCTCTGGTTTTCACAACTAACATTTAAGTTTTATTCTTCAAAATGAGTCATTTCACAGGTTTTATATTTAAAACTTTTGAGTTTTCCCCAAAAACCCTCCTTTTCCACACACAAACATTTTGAAAATCACCAAATGAAACTTCCTTTCCTCATTGCATCACTACTCTAAGTATCACCTTAAATAAATTATGCAACAATATAGAAGGGTAAGACCTTTTATTAAACCTGCATAATAGTTATAGCACCGTCAGAAGGTTTGATAAGCAAATGAGAGTTGCGACATTCAGACAAATGGCCTGTATATTTTGACGCTGACTATAATTTCACATTTATTTAGGTGTTTGAAGGTTATGTTTGAGTATATCATTTCGAACGAGTATGAATTGATAGACCAATTATTTTTTCTTACTTTAACCCTTTTAATACCCTAATATGACAAACCTTAGAAAAAAAACGTATTGACGATAAACTTCATTTTGGGGATTATGAATCGAATTTCTAATAAAGCCATGTTTTTTATTAGTACAAAAGAAATCGGCTCTTGGCCCTGAACAAAAACAGGCTTGGAAAGTTTATTATTTTCAAATCATATTTTCTTAATATAATATAATATAATAATTTGAAAATGTACATAAAACAACGTATATAAAATATTTGACTTTTTATCTCGTACACATGTCAGAAATCCTTTTAATTTAAAAAATCCTTAAAATATAATCCTTAATCTTACACCATAGCAATTTCTTCCAATATATTACTGTGTGAAGTGCTATTGTGCCATGGTTTTATAATTAACCACATTCAATTAGATTTTTGAAATTAGGATATCTACATGGGGGGTTGATTCGTTCTTTTGATTTTTGCCTTCTTACGTAATTCATATACGAACTTTATATAATTGTTTTCGACATTTGGCTAGATTGAATTCCATCTTTAGTTCAAGAAACCAATCAATAATAATTAAAAATGTATTATTGCTTATCGCTATAGATTGATGTTAAATATTGAAAAACGCTATATATAATTTTATGTGCAGAAAAATTTACATCAGCATTTCTCGTATACAGTACTCAACAGACTTTTACTAAAAGCCTTTCTTTCGATATAGCAGGAGAAAATCATTTCTTGGGCGACTACTTGTATAATATTATCACTATAAAATATACTTAAGTTTTTCATACACTGAAGTACTATTAATGGTTAGATAAACAACGTTTTAATATCCACATAGGCAAGGATTGATTTAAAAATAAAAAGCTTTGTAATATTCAAACTATTTGAAACAATGAAGCCTAATACTAGGCCTAACCATCAGTATAGTTTGTTTACCATATAACAATTATTTTAGAATAGTTAAATGTATATAGGAAGATGAATTTTTAACATAATGAAGTATCAGCCAACCTGGCGAGTTTGTGATAAAAACGTGACATGCCTTGGTAATGTAGAATGTGAAAATTACTGCAGTTTAATTTTACATTTAACCCGTCAAAGTTTTGCAGCAACAGTATTCGTACTAATTTCATGGTTAATAACTTGAATTTAAAATAAACCAGAATGAAATGTTCAATACTTATATCAGCTTGTAGTTTCAACAAGTATAAATTATATTTGTAAATGGAATCACGTACTTCATAACATCTCTATGTGTATCTTTAGATCTTATATAAGCTCTGTTATTTGTATATAGTTCATTTTTTAAATATTTAAAAAGGATAATAGTTCATTTATTTATTGAAAAATAATAAAAATGTCAAAAATTATGCTTCTTAAATCGAATACCCAACATTTATTATCTATTATGCACTGAAATATCAATATTTACTGTTAAACTTATAAAATAAAAATGAAATACTAAATGTGTTTGTAAGCACTAATCTAAACAATAGCTTTCACAATTCGGATAATACTTTTTTAATTTTTTTTAATGTCCGTGGAATGATATATGAAGAGAAAGATTGAAAACGTTTATTGAAACACAACAAAATAATTAAAATATTTTTGTTTCACAACCCAAACGTAACTGATACTAAAAAAATGAAGAAATCTTTAGACGAAGTTACATCATGAAGGAAACATTTGTTGACTTTAATTTCTTAATAAATATTAGATATTCAGTGCTTGATCAGTAGTGTAGTGCAGGTAGCAAACCCAAAGTTACTATCACTGAATTAGATTTTTAAGATCTGGATATGTATATTTTTTCACCGAGGCAATAAAATGTAATAGAATATTACTCTGTGATTGGGTCAGACCAGAATTGAGTTGCAATAGCCTGTAGGCGCTGATCAAATGTTGATTATTTTGAAATGTTGCATTGGTATTTACTAATCAAACGCAGTAGGCAGACGTTTTTTAAACTGACACAATCACAGAGAGAAGAAGACAAACTCTACTATGGCATGAAGAAAATATATCATCCGAAGTTGATTAAAAGTTCAGTAACTATACATATTTAGAACCAAGAAGGTCCCTTATAGGTAATAATGTGTGTATATATATATATATATATATATATATATATATATATATATATACATATATATATATATATATATATATATAATAGAAAATTCTGTGCAATTCTAGAATTAAGCTTAACCGTGTGAACTATTGTTTATTTCCCAATGAATTATATGCATCTTATTTTATTTAATATTTTATATTGATATTGATCCATTAGTATGATGCTAAGTAAGTTTAACACAACTTCTAAAATAAGAACAACTAATTTGCTAGTCTTAAGTACAAATAAAGTCACATTGAATTATTTATAAATAAGAAAGGGTTTATGCTGTATGTATGTTTGTAAGGATAATGTACACTTTTAAAATTTCTGATAGTTGTTTTCATGTTTCGCAAGTTTAAAAAATTAGTTGAAATATTGGTTTGCAAACACACATGCAACAAAAAGGTATACAATCAAATCGCAGAGAACGTTGGTTGTCGTGGTTGTTCATTCCCATTTGAAAATATTGCGTACTAAATATTAAACAAAGGCTTTCACATAGCAAAAACAGAGCATTAATTAACACTTTAACGCCTTTCAAATTTAAATCAGCCCCAAGTTCCCTTGACGCTACATAAACGTTGCGCTTCTCTGCTGAAACAACAGTAAAAACGCAGATTCACGCTGGAGAGTACTTCGCACCTGTGGCACTGCGGTACGGCGAGTAGCGTTTCTCTGTTTGTATCGGAAAAGAGAAATTGAGATAATTCTAGATTACATTTAAAATGTTTAGCAGTTTTTATAGACTTGCATCAAAAGAATTATTTAGTTCAAAGAACTTTAACACAAAATCCACAAAATATTTACATACCCGTTAAGAAATATTAAGTTGGTTCTAGATTTATTTAAATTGTTAGCGATCTCTGAAGATTTGCAATAAAACAATTACTTAATGAAAATAATTTTATAGTTGAAATATATTTAATACTTCTATTATCGTTACGAGAAAGTGATATGGTTAACCTATTAATTTATGTTTTAGCAGTATCTACTCAATTGCGTAAATTAAATTATTTAACTAAAAGATCTTGAACGGTGAAATTTGCAAAATATTTCCATTACCACTTAGAGTAATGAAGTTTATTCTAGAATTTATTTCAATTATTGGTGGTCTCTACAGGATTAAAGTAAAACCATTATTTAAGTTTAAGAGCTTTAACGTTGATATTGTACTAAATATATTGCTTTCATACTCTAATTTGATTAATACTATTTTTTTCTTTATTGATTTCAAACGAACCCAGCTAATACAAATATAGTTCAAACATTTTTGTAGCCAATAAAAATTTAAGAATCCATCAAACTTTACAAGTTAAGTGTATCAGGTTTTAAACAAACTTATTTTCGGATTTTTTTGAAAAGGCCAGTAAACTGGGGTAACCCTACCCCAGGACCTTAGTACTGTCAGGATACTTAGAATAGAAACGGTTGGCGTACTAGCTACCTTCTATTCACGTAGCAGATTACATGCGACATGAAGGGGATTATCAGGCTATATCTGTTATCTCACCTTGGAAGAAGGAGGGGGTGGTAGTTCTGTACAGCTCTTCAAGTCAAAGAGGACAATGGGCAGCACACCGTCATGTTTAGGGCTGAAAGTACTTTAAACACTAAGAGCTGCCAAGAGTATACTACGCCTGTAAAATAATGCTGCAACACTTCAGCAGTCACCCTCTTCAATAAGCTAAACCTTACCGACCAATAGCTTGATATTTAACATGCAGTGATATTTTGCTACCAGATCACTGCAGTGCGAATTGAGGTAATGCACCGGAAAAAAACACGTTCAGGTAAAAACAACTGCATCAACGGATCCTACAGATGGCCGTGGCGATGACTGTGAAATAACTGCTGAATTTATTAACTATTTTTATCAAAACATTCGATTCCCATCCATAATTGAAAACGTAGTCAAATATTATAAAGATTTACATTGCGGAGAAAAACATTTTATTATTTACACTGTGTTTGTATGACATAACGCTTTAATTTACTTACAATTAAAACGAAAAGGAAAAAAAGAGGAATATTTCACCAACAAATAGTTTATATTACTAAAATAAGTATTATTAATTTGAATTGTCTAATTTGTTTTTTACTCAAGTTGCAGTGAAACGAGCACTCTACTGCACGACACTGATGATAGTAAAATGGCAAGGACAAATGTTTAGTTGTATTTATGTAACCAAGTTTTTAACACAATGATTTAACTGTGTTTTAATTTTTTTCATTATGATAAAACGAAATAAGGCTGGGTACGAATGTTTGAAAATGAACGCTTATCGAAGTGTGGAAATTCGGTCTTGAAAAATTATTGCTATAGATACATTTTAAAATAGTACCAAATTTAAGGATCTCATAAAGTTCCAAATAAGGTGATTGGAGCTAATTAAAACTTGACATCGAATCAGCCCTTCCCACCACAGCTGCTTTATGAATAGAGGACTCGGTTGCTCCACCGTGCTTTGGGATCGTGTCAGTCAACATCGTAGTGCGCTGAATTGTGCACCTGATGAGTCAATGACTCCACCTAGACTGCACTACTTTTTGTAGTCTGGGCTTCTCTGACGTCAAAACAATGCGAGGGGTTCGTTTTGAGCGGCTTCCTTCTTCGTCACAGACTATTTTTTGGATCCCTTCAGATTAACATGAATCCAGATTTCAGGACTCAATCCTGTAACAGTATTAGATTTCAGATTCTTCACTTAAGAGGAAGGTAGCTAAATCAAGGATAATGCTGTAATAGATCAAGGAGCTAAATTCAACATTCGTAATTTAACTTATTTTCGTAATGATTATGGTTTATTATTTTAAAACTATAAAAATCTTAATTAAATTAGAAATTGTCTTTACGTACTTATACACAAAATATAATTTTAAAACTATAGACACAATAGCCAACATTGAAGGGCCACATTATTAATTATTCAGTATATAAAAACATCGTTGACCTACTATTTCTGCTCGTGGATCGAATTATAGAAATTCTTTCAACAGATGTTTCAGCGAAGTTAATAAACGTTCTGCGCTTTGAGTATAGATTAACTGGGTGTCTTATGGACAAAAACGAACATCAATTTGTACTTTTATTATGTCAATTAGGTGGGTCAAAATATTTTAGAAACATGATTACATTCCTATGAGTGTGCTTATTAAAACATTCTAATCTATGTATTATTCTAATGCTTAGTTTGCTAAATAAATTAAATACATAGGTGAAGTGTCTAAACTCATTGAAATCGAAAACATGTATTTAATTATAATTTAAATGACAAAGGATCCGTTACCTTAATTTTGTATCTTAAAATAAATTATATGTATCGTAAATGCATATATCATATATATCATGTATTCGTTATTATTCTATTTGAACGAAAAGCAACAGAAGTAGAAAGTTGTTACACAAAAAGATCATTTTTAAGGTATAAAGCAGTGGTGGATAAGTTAGATGTCGTATCCCTTTCGTCATAACAGGACCTTTAACACCTTCACAGAAGAAATAAGCATCTCGACTTAGTATTATAAGGACAGCGCACAGTGTTATAACTAAACCAATACGTAAAGTACACAGCAAACCTAAAAACACTGAAGAACAAAAGAAAATATAATTTTATATTGATCTAGGTTATTTTTACTACGCTAACAAATGTCGTGAAAATAGCAAATGATGAAGTTAAATTAGGTAATGTAGGGTAGTAAAATAAAATGATAAAGGTATATGTAACAGATTCTTTCAACTATTTGACACAACCAAGCATAGTTATAATGAAACACAATATTATTTAATATAACGGATTTATTTCACATAAATAGATCAATTTGTTTAAATGTTGGCACATAGAGTCTCAATTGTAATTAATTAGGAACTGATTAGGCTGCCTCCATTAAAAAATTATTACCAAATTAAATTGGATTCATCTTATTTTAAAATTTGATACAAAACCATTTTTGATGCGAAAAGCTAATCAATCTAATATTTGTACACTCTCGTAAAGAAATTATATTACACATCCACATACTTATACAACATTTATATTAATTATCGCCCATAATTAATCATTCATAAAATATGTAGTACTTTGGTTTAATTATAAAAACATAGTAAGCAGCTTTAAAAGATAAAACTGATGTCAAATATACTAGAGGTTGTCGACATTAACGAGTCCACCAGAGTAAGCCTGATATAATCTACCTAGAAAGTAACAGGTTATTTATATTATAAATATAAAAGCATCTTTATACCGGTTCTTCGTGTAATTAAAAGGGAACTCATAGTTAATGTTTTTGATTAATTTTAAACTCCCTTAAAGTAAAATAAAATTATTTTATTTTCTTAGAATATTTATTATAAACCATTTCCAATATTCCTTTTCATTATCATACCGTTATAAAAATCCCTACTTTTCACGTTATAAAGCAAAAGAGTATTATCGGTTTAACTGAAAAGTTTAAATTGTATTTCGAAGCAAGTTGTATACCATGCATAGCTTTATTGGTTACGTTCCTCTGCTCATTTTTTAATTCATTGTATTCTGGTACAGTACGAAATCAATGTTATAATACGAGTCCGTACATATCATAATGTAAAAAGAGTACTTAATAACAAATGTAAAAGTAGAACAATAAAGGTAGATAAGTATAATCATACTTTGTTTTAATTAACCATTTTCATTTCATGTAAAAAAAGGAAACCCAATATACCTCCGTTTTTAACCTTGCCAATAGTGGTCTAGCTCATAATATTGTCAAGGTTAGCTACATCGCCCGTTGGTGCAGGTAAATTTAGATAAGAGCTGAACTGTTGTCATATGCGATCATGACCTCTTAGAGAATATTATTTTCACAAATAATATTTTGCACGCATCTTGACTTTAGACTAGATTGAAACTACCACTTAGTTATTTTATGTTTAAGGTTAAATTAAACCGATTCCGTTTGCTTATCCATGAGAAATTTAGGGAATTGACCACCTGCCTGAAATTTGAAAAAAAATTATACAGGTAAGTAATAAATTTGAATACACATATATGGGACAATAAGGTGTCAAAAGCATTTCATTTTTATTGAGTAGTTTATCAGTAAAAACTAGCAAATAATTTATAGTGAATTAAAAACCAAATATTACTTGTATAAAGTAATTTACGACCAAACAATAAAAAATGACTATATTTAAGAATAACGCGTTTTAATACCAATATATGTGACTTAAGTTATAAAAGTATTTTCTAGTGAATAGTATGTAACTGAGAACTACAATTACTTTACATTAAATTGAAAAGTAAATATTTACTACTATACAGTTATTCCTAACGAAGAATTCTATTCTGAAAGCACTTTGGTTCATTTTTGTATTTTAAACTAGTCAAATATTATTTCCCTGAGTCATAATTAACTCATGCATATAATAAGTTTGCTCAGCAGCTTTAAATATTAAAAGCATTTTATTTTATATCCAAATTGTGTTAACAGAGAAAGACACTATTTGTTGACTTTTGATGTCGTTCAGTGATACAAAAATCAGCAACACAGTTTCGAGATGAATAGTCTACTCTCTTCCTCAATTGAAATGTAACCTTGCACATAACTACAATGTAGATACATTGTAAAACAAACAAATCATATCAGAGCGTTGTAACAAGCATAAGACAGGAATCGCAACATGCGTGTTTATGTCAACCGCTTGCATGCTATATTTGCTATATTTAGCTTTACCCGAAACTAATGTTATAATTATTATACACTGAACTAACTAATATTTAATATTCACAATGCAATAATATACTCGTAATCACAAAAGCACTGACAATTTGTCAGTTGCCTGTAAAAATGCTTAGTCATTACGACAGAAACAAGTTGGTGGTAGATCAGGGAACGGTGGTCGGACATTTTATTATTGTTTAATTTTAGAGGAACTTTCTATAAAATAAACATAGAAGCCTATTTTGGTAAAAATGTCTATTTCCAACGTTATTGTCTGAGATATTTCTTGTGCCCTAGTTGAGTTTGCCTTTTTTTCCTGATATAAATCTACTTGGGCATACACAATCATATAAGAATTTACTTCATTCTGCCAACTATTTTGCCCAAATAATTTTTTACGTCGTCAAGAATACAACCATTTTAAATTTTTGTATTTCTTAAACATGAATATAGATCTTAAAATTTACACGAATCGTTTGAGTATCGAGCAAATATTTCTCAGATGAAAGAATATCTTGAATACCGTATAGCAGAGAGCAGTGAACCGTTTGTAGGGCTATATTGCTGTCATTGTCACCACTACTGCGGTTGCAGTGGACAGAGTGAGATATTGGAATTTGCTTCTGTGTACACTGTACCCAAAGCTCGGATACAAAATATAATATTACAGGATTCGTAGAATATATTACTTTGCCAATTATTGACCTTATTTGTAACAAAGGTGTTTTATACATCAAAATGAAACAAAAATGTAAAACTTCTCAAATTGGACTTGAATCAATTAAAATAATCGAAATCAAAATTTCTACTAAAAATGTATTATAAATCTAATAATTAAGTAAAATATCTTTCAGGCAGTTTCTCTCAAGCCGTCTAGTAACTTCTGATCTCCTCAACTTCATAGAGCGGTATTCCAATAAACGTTTTGGCTGCAATGCATACTACTTACTAAATCTTATTTCTGATTTATTCTTAGTTATTTCTGAATTATTTCCTTAAGTTACTAAGGAAAAAAGAACACATTCAACAATTCTACATCAATATTGTGTTATGTGGAACATATTTTTTGAAATTGCAAGCTACAAAATTTTGAATTTAGTTTACATAAAAACCTGGGTAACTAAATATATTAAAATGTGAGGCGCAATATAAAATTTGATAATACTAATATGGAAATTGCTTGTGCGGTGATGTTTAGCACGGTCAAGATGTCAATCAGAAAAGAAACAATAGCAAGAGACAGACTCTGAGTCTTCTTACTCAGACTGATTGCCCCGACGCGCCTTCCCATTCCGAGAAAGTTTTAACAGGGAACCGAGCTACAAGAACCAACAAGATCATCCAAGCTCTCTCGTCCTAGATCTCGGCAGCGAACAACCACAAATTATTTAATTTTAATATTGTCTCTTAGAGCCTATTTTTTTAGGGGAAAACACAAAGTTACACGATGCGTCACAATTACTTTAACCTGCAAATTGTGCAAAACTTGTTTCTATTTGCACTGAATATACTGTGAGATTACCTTATACTGGTTAACATCATATGTTACAACAATAGCGTACAGTGATCCTCAAAATTGATTTATAACATTTAATGAAATTACATTTTTATATGCCAGGATCGCTGACAGAATTAACTGTGGTGACTGTTAGTAATTATGAATAATTGCTTTAGAGCTGTATTTATTTGTTGTTTTATGTTGATTATTGGCTATGGTTAATAAATCAAAGAATTTTTTTAAATTTATAAATCCACAAGTTATAATAAATTTGTTATTATCATTAGTTTTCTTATTTTTATACCGGTTCTCACACTCTCTTTTACTTCCCAAAATGTTTTGATCTTCCCAAAATGTCTTGATTTCAAATCACCATTGAGATCTTTACAAATTGATTTCCTAATCTTGATTTTCTAATTCTAATTAGTACAGTTAAAACTACGGTTTATTTATAAATAACATTTATTTTCCAATGTATTTTTTTATCTTTGGGATGAGGCTTTCCATAACCAATAAATCCATCGTCAGGCAACTCCACGCTGGTTTTGCTTTGTTGAATTTTGGCTTGTCTCCCATCCAAAAATCATCGGAAATAGTTTTTATTATAACTACAACTAATTGCTCGATGGGTCTTTAGATAGTGTAATCATTTCAATGCAGCTATGACTCATTAAATACTACCATACGTCTTATACCTACATCTGCATTCCTTAGAATACATTTTATATTGAAAGAATTCACAAAATTTAATGAATTGAAGTAATTCTAATATTTAAAGTTGGAGGTGTGTAAACAGAAAGTATAGAGAATTTCCAGCTAATTATTATAAACAATATAATCAAAATTTATAAATGCTGATTACGTATGTTAATATATAAATTAATTTACAAATATAGCCAAGCCTACACAAGCTGGATAGAAGTAGACTTAAAAAAACAATGGTCTAATTTAAAACAGATTTTAAATTAAATTGAATTCGTAATAAATACGGTTTACTGTTATTTATGGGTGGCCTTAATGAATAGCTAATTTACGAGTATATGAGATGAGATTATTCAACTGTTTAATTTAAGTTACTTGCTTGGAAAATTTTACGCTATGTTAATTTAAAAGAAATTTATAGCGGGTAGAAAGAAATTCATAAAACGAGGCAATTAAACTGTCAATGTGCTAAACGTTATGATGTAAAGTAAGAATAAACTCAACTTACCGAAGTCTAGAGAAGTGGTTACGAAAGAGAATTGACAATCAAACAGCAGCAACGCTCTGTGGTGTTCAGCACATTAATGAGTATTTGTTGGTAATCGTGTTCCCTCTCCAGAATTTGCCGAGTACACTTCAGCATGAATAAGCCGATTATTGGGCTATAGACAGCCCACACAATTCGTAATTGCCGATAATATTGTTTCAAGCTCTGGCATCCACCCATACGTACTCTGAGACACTAATCTGAACATATTGTGGTAAATAACGAGGCGTAAAACAATTTTCGTTTCAGTCAGTAATTGAAAATATCTCATTCACTATTCACAATTCATGAGACTAATATTGTTCTTAAGTAACTGAATGCGTTTGTATATTTTACTCGTCACATTGCTTGTAGTCTTAGCTTTTGATGAATAAGGTTACTGCAGCAGTTACAACGTTGTATTGCTGAAAGTAGTGCTACCACAATAATGTTGAAATTTCCAAACAGCTATTTAACTGTAGTTTACAGTAAAAATATATTTTTTAATTTTTAAAACATAGTTCCATAGTGTGGGTGAAATAATGTTACAAATATCTGTGATTTTCAATTTCATGGTGTGTTATCGTTACTTCAACACTGTTTGAAACTAACCTACGCCTCAAAAAGCAATATGGCATTGAGTTACTATGGAAGAGGTTTACTGTTTTCGAAACTACTACTTTAAAATTGATTTTTAATCGGAAATTTTCGATAGAATTATATTGGTCACCAAATTTACAGTAGTAGTTTTACAAATGATATCAGCACAATATTCTGTACGTAAGCTCATTAAAGCTAACAAATCCAAACAGTTAATTGATACACTTTACACTGCCTATTATTAAAATATCATTGTATCATATTAAACTGATAACAATTAATTGTTGAATCGCCCAACTAGTTGTTTTGGAACGGTAACTTTATAAACTGGTACTATACAATAATAATTTTTTAACTAATGAGGTAAATAGTTTCATTATTTAAACGTTCAAAAACTACAATTACGAATAACAAGGAAACTATATATATTTGAATTTTACACTTGATGGGTTGTTAGATAAAACTAGTTAGATCAATCCTGGCAATAAAATATGTAATAAAACTAATATAATAGTATTTTTAGTTTTATATTATTTTGATGTTTATTCTATATATTATAAAATGAATCTTTTTATAAAATTAAGTACGAAATGGTTCAAATTGAACACTATTAGGATAAGGGTAATCTATTACATCGGGAGACGAGTGCTGATTCTCATTGTATAAAACGTAAACTAGTTTTTCGTGGAACTGATAGAGCAATTTCCTCTACTAATTTTAGCTGCGCTAGTTTTAATGAGAGGGTAGCGTGTGGATTAAACAGTCTTTAACAGCCTCAATTGTTTCAGCTTTATTAACACAAATTTGTTTGCAAAATTAGTAATTTTAGTAAATTATTTATTAAAATTAGTAAAATAGAAATTTCAACAACGTTCAACGCTTATGTTTCGATGACATATAACGTTGGCGTTTCTTTTCCTCATGGGTATAATTTTAAGCAGAAACAGTTTTTTTTTTCATCTTCTTGAGTTATACGATGTTACAATGTTTCATTATAAATATAGATTGCGTACGTAAGCATTCCAAGCATTCATTATATATTGCAATAAATTTGGTAGAGGTTATAAACTTCTGTTGTACGTTGTAGTCTATAAATATTTAAACCCCCCATATTCATGGTGAGACGAGGTTCTTGGTATTTAACAATGAGTTAAAATTAATTTGGGAATACTTTTGGGAAATAAAGATAATGTTAAAAATATAAATTTTAGAAAGATATAACTAGTTTGTAAGTAAATGTATTATAGATTGGATTTTGTAGCTTTGTATTTCATAATAGTATCTAATTGCAAATCGAGATAAGTTACACAGATACATGGAGGGTAACAAGTGAGGATAATAACTAGTAAATACCGCCCAGCTAGAGAGACGCAAGATGCAGTACAAGAAAGTTATTAACAGAAATATCTAGATTTATATTTACATAGAGAGAATTTGTTTAAAAACAATGTCATAAACAACTGTTGTCATATCAGTTCTCTACTATGGTACGATGACTATTAATAATGGGATAATTATAGTTAAATCTCTTAAAACATATTCCGGTCTAGAATGTCTATCAGTGATTTACAGAATTAATTTCCAAGCCCATGCACTCTTTAGTTAAAATTTTAACGTATACACCATTACGTTCTGATATGTATGTGAAGTTGATTTTTCAAATTCAATCCTGATTTTTCAAATTCAATCCTGATTTTTCAAATTCAATCCTGATTTTTCAAATTCAATCCTGATTTTTCAAATTCAAATTCAATATTTCTGTCTTCGATAGTAAATCATAATTTTCCTTAACCGGTATTTTAAAGCTTTGTTGGATTTTCTGCATTTAGTGAATTTTACCGTTCGTACTCCAAAAAGGGAATCGCAGTTAAAACGATTAGATCACAGCACAGAATTTGAAGAAAGAAAAAGGAAGCAATAAAACTAAGAAAAACCGGAAGAATCCAAGAAACTTTGAAACTATAAACCCACCTCAAACAGTGTCCAAACTATTCCTAATAATATTATAAATACGAAAGTGCCTTTGTTTGATTTGGTTTCACGCTTAGACTATTCAACTGAGCGTACTGAAATTTCTCATGAGCATTCTTATAGTCCCCGGTGTGAGTTTGGGTTTATTCTTATTTTGAAATATCCCCTAGGCTACGCAGCACTAATCTTTAAAGTAGAAAAAAATCCCATCTTGTTCACCCAACCTATAGGATATTAATTGAAAGAGCCTGTCAAATGTAATCAACTGTTCTGTAACAACATTATTAATGCCAACAAAACTACATGTTTAATTCGTTTAACCACTATTTTAAATTTGTTTACATTCATATTGAGTACATTTTCTAAGAAGAAACCATTAGTTTTAACGTTTTTAGATTTCAGCGATTATGTAAGTATTCATGAACCTTAGAAAATTTCTTCAAACATAACATGGTCAAAATTATACTTCGAAGACGCTCTTTGAAGTAGTTGGTAGGAACTATGCTAGATGATGCTAGATGAAAGTTTTCTGGAATGTGCTTTTGAAATTATTTACCCAATTCCAGTTCTAAACGTTCTAATCTAGTAAAAATCTTCTTTTTATAAAAAAGAAAACACATAAATCGTGTCATCATTATGATGACAAGATTTTGGACATTATACATCATTATATGTTATGCCTTTTGTAACATACAGTTATTCGAAACTACTACACCTAACGAAACAACTCAGATTTACCTCTAGCTGATACAAGCTAATTGCTTTCTAACCTCATTTTGACCGATAGTAATAAGTTATTCAGCTATGAAAAAGTAATATAAGAGACGTCTACTATGACGGTTTCATTACAACTAATGAATTTGCTTTATAAGATATAAATGTATCATATTATATTTCAAAACATTTGATGACTTAAGTTCAATATATATCACCATAAGTTTTAAGTTGTTCTTGAGATCGATTTCACTAAGTGTTATTCTTATATTTTCTTTAGATGTTTTCGGAAAGTATAAAGCTAGTAAGCTATAAAATGTATCGAAAATCCACTTCAGATAGCAGTTTTACTTGAGTGATGAGACTCCAGAGCACCATTTTATTGTGTATCTTGGCTTTTTATGGATAGGAAGTTCCACATTTCGGTTTCTGAGTTGTTTTCCATGCATACATTATATAATGTATTCTCAGTTCTTGTTTTATACAGTATAAAACAACTTAATGAAGGAAATTGAGTTTGCATTTCCCCTACCACTATCATATACTAGATAATCTACTCATAGTTCACTATAAGATATATTTCCATATACTCAGAATACTAAATCTATCATTACGAAACCGATATCAACAGTATAACATTTTTATTTGACGCATTTAAAGAAAATTACCTCACTGTTAACTTCCCCAAACCTTTTGAAGTAAATTTATCAGTTAAAGGAAGTGTCAATGCAGCTCCCGAGGTTGCGGTTACGGTTACAGATGTGGTACAGAATGTGGTTACCATTTCCACGCTGCCTTTCAGCAATTATATGTCTTTGAGACTCCTCTCGCTTAATGAAATAACTGAAACACATCCTGGGTTTTTGTGTGGAAAACACATGTTATCCAGGTATCATTGTGCCAAACAGTGTGTTTAGTTGGACTATAACTTAATTTTCTTTATAACTTCTGATGTTTTAAATTTTTTACTTAGTTTTTTAATTTAACGTAACACTACGTTTATAGAAACAAACATTTTTAAACTAATAAGAGGTTGAAATAATTCTTGCTTACTACAAACAAAATTCGCATTTGTGAAACTTTGCAGCAGAATAGAACACTTTCAACGATAAATTGTCTACAAGTTTTAGGTGCAAGAGGTATTCTCTTTGTTTTAAGGGTGTAATTAACGAGTTTGAAATGTTTATGTCTATATTAAAACGAATACTGTAATAAAACTAGACAGTGAATAATTTTCAATACATTTCAATATAGTAATCAGATCAAGCAAAATTTAAAAAAAACTGCATAAAAACTAAACCTGTATAAAAAGTCATGTAAATGACGTATAATAAAAAATAAAACCTCATTTTCACTGTTAAATTGCTCAATTACACAAATGTATTGCCCATTAGTTCTGAGCTAGACTACACTCAAAATTATAAGTCTCTCCTTATTTTCAAAATTAGTTAAAATTAAATTACTTAATTTCACTAAAAAATTTTAAAAGAAATACATTTTATTAAAAAACTTTACTTTTGGAAACGCTGTACGTGGGACCCATGATCAATTACATTTTGAATCATTAATTACAGTGAACATTATACTGTAAAAATAAATTTTTGCGGTTGGATAATATTTAAAAAGTTGCAATTTTATCCAATATAATCCAATGACGTTGTCGTAGCCATTACAGCGTGGACTGAAAATATAAAAGGATAATTGAAATATCAAGTGAAGTAGGTTAAATAAAAATATTATATTTCCTTATTTTACAGTAAGAAATGTAATTGTTATTCTAGGAGCACGAATTCTACTTGAGTTATATTTGATAGTACCATTACACTATGATCCAGAAAACAGCATATGACCATAATGTACAGTGTCCACAACAGAACAGCTTAGACACATTAGTCTCCCACAACTACGCCATATCACGCCACTTCTTTGTCACTGGCAGATTTAGTGCTAAACTTGGGCCACTTGTATTTTTGTAGAGAAAGAAAATAAAATTTATGACTAGTACTTTGTATTAACTGAATAACGTGTACTGACTGTTTAAATTTGAGTTGTTGCCTAGCAATCTTACGTACTACAAAAATTGTTTTTATTTTTGTTTATTTATGCTGTATAAACAATATTTAAAAACTTTGCATGAATCGTTTCTCTAGAATATATTTCAGAGTGCTGTGTCCAAAACATCTGCCAGAACTATTTTGTTCTTTTTTTGACAATATAATTGGTTAAAATTTTTGCTTCAATACTCAAACCACTTAATTTTAACTGAGTTTATTCACTACCTATGAACAAGTCTGTCTCTGTACCAAGATTACTCTGAATCGGTTAAAAACTTTAACAGTTATCATTTACATACATTTCCACGAAATTGTTCTATATTAACCAAAACTTTACACGACCGCTATCCGGAAATTTCATGAAACTTCAAAACAAACATAAACAAACTACTGTAATTAATTTTCTCACTGAAATATGAATTTGAAGTAATACACTCACTGCAACGTAAATGTCCATCAAATGTTATGGGATGTGCGAATACTGATTAATATTTGGTGAGATCTGCAATTCATTGCGGTATTATTAGGATTTCATTTATTATTGTTTCAGAATATTAATGTAAAGCTCCTATTATACGCATATCTGTTAATGAATAATATTATTAATGCGAAAGTGTCGTTGTTCGTTTGTTTTGCTTTCATGCCTAAACTATTAAACCGATTGTAATTAACATTTACAAGGACTTTCTTGCGGTTCTGGTATGAATATATGCCTATTATTATTTCAAAACCCTTCCAGGCTACGCGCCAATGGTATTTAAATTAGCAAAAATCTCATCTTGGTCTCTAAAACTGCGAAGCATTAATTGAAAGAGCCTGTCAAATTTATTCAACTGTTATTTGTAAACGTTGTTTTTTAACAACACAACCGTATGTTTAATTATTTATCCACTATTTTCAATCTGTTTACATTTATAGTTTATCCGTTCTCTAAGGAGTAACCATTAGTTCCACGCCGTTTTTAGATTTCAGCGATTAGGTAATTATCATAAAATGTCCTAGGATATGAGATGATCAGAATTTGACTCCGCATATTCACCTTGAAGCAGTAGGGAAGAATTTTGCTAAATGAATTCGCTTGACTGTTCTTTTGAACTAATGTACAAATTTCCGCTGTAAATGTTTAAAAACGAAAGAAATTGATCATATTATATAGAAACAAACGCTTAAATAGTCAATAAATAGCTTTAATAGTACCAATGCACTTCTAATTGTGTATTATTAGCAAATATAGAATATATTTATTTTATGAGTATATCCAATAGGATAATCGAAATAAAAATTGAAAAAGTTAGATTGTCTGCCAAATTAAATATTATTTTTTGAGAATTGCTATATGCATATTGAAACCATTTGTAAGTATTATACAATCTATAAGGTCGAGTAGAATAAGCTGAAAAAGATCAACCTCTCCTTAAAAATCTATGCACAACATAGTTTGAATCAGTTTGAAGCACTTTTTAATTTTGTTCCTAAATTCCTTAGATCCGAAAACTATCACGCCTTTTCATTGAATAGCCACTGTCTTAAAATCTTTCCCGATACTGAAAAAACACGAGAAAAATTTTTTTAATATCCTGAGAAATTAGAAGTATTCCTAATATTTCTTTACGTTGAAAATTGTTTATTTTTATGAACAGCTATTAATTTTTGTTTATTCAAATATTTGACGCACACAGATTATACTAAGAGATTGGTTGCAATATACATATCTCTGATAAATGCACCTGAAACCTATAAGAGAAGTGTCCGTTTATTATTTAAATTATTTAACCGTAGCTTTTGGGAAAAACTGAATATTATTATCATTTTCAAAAAATATTTCAATAGAAACTAAAAAGTAAATTAAATTTAAATAATTATTTGAATATGGTGTGGATCAAAAGGCTTTCAAACCAATTGCTGAGAACTAAACCTATTTATACACCTAGCTTACTTTGAGAGTTCGCAAAATTACTCACACAAATATACTATTCGATCATGTATACGTCGTTTCACATGAAATGTAGCTTTCAAGTGACGTAAAACTATAATAAAGCTACTGCATAATAATACTTCAGACGATCTACCAATAACCACGCAGCAGAGAGCGAGAGTTAAGTGCCGGGTCTATTAACTAACAATACTAGCTGTTGTGAATGACATGCTGTCTTCAGTATATTGTTTTACGCCTATATTGTCGACCACCGAATACAACACCGATAGAGCGCGAAAATCGATTTATCTCAGTTACTCCAACACGGTTCAAAAGGCAGCATCGTTTCGTAGATAAACGTATTTTGACGTTTTTTGTAACAATATACGACGTTTCTTTGTTATAAATGTCTCAAATTTTTTGAAAGGAGTGACCATCTCTGAGAAAATCCAATTGCGTGGTCTCGACGATAAGCCATTAGTTATTTTAAGAATATGGTCCTCTAGTATGCCTTAGTAAAATTTGTATTAGTAACAAAGTAAGGTTACATCACTGTCACCTAACAGGCTTCGTTAAGGTTTCGTCTACAATCTGGATTTAATTTTCGAGAGATCTCACAGTCAAATTGAGAAACAGGTTGTAGGTTCTATAAGCTCCTGATCTCACGCAAAACTGCCGTAAATTTACCTCTCCCATGCACTCCTATAACTTAAATCTCTAAAACACCCATAATGTGAGTGTCCGTGGTCTTTAACACGCGTTATACCTTCTTTAAACCTTAGACTAAATTCTTACGAAATTTAGTTAAAAACTAATTTATCTCTGTGTGTACATTTCATAAGTTTACAGAGCCTTTATTTTCATTGATTGATATATTTGAAATTTCCTTACTAGTCATTGAGTCCCTTAGAGTCTGGAAAACTTTAAAACACCGTAACTAAATAAATATTAATACATAAATAAATTAAATATAATTTTCTTTTATATAAAAAATTATGGTAGATTTGCTACAGGCTACTGGAACACATACTCTTCAAGGCTGCTTGACTTAATAATTCTTGTTGAAGCACATCAATACTTAGGGCCATGTCATGGAGTAGGGGCGTAACGAAACTGGAGCCACAGTGTAGTAACCAACGTAAGTGAATTGATTGCTCTTTATATTGCTTGCTATCTGTATAGTAATACATTACATTTTAGTTTTAATTCCTTGGAGGAAAATATAAGGTAAAAAAATTACTAACGGTATAAAATTGAGATGATTCCCTGCAATAGTTTCAGGGATAATAACTACTTCTAGGGATTATGTAATTGCAAATATATTACTTTTGACTTCTTAGGCATTTGTAAAAAAATACGTTACCTCATAGTGCAAGACATCGCGTTCTGCGCCTTAATTAAGGTAGGATATATGAGTCCAATTCGTTAAGATTTAAAGTTCAGCTATTTAATCAGCGATCATATAATTTGGATGTTTTAACAATGTGCGGCTTTCTTCATTACACACCCGACGGCACAACGCTAGATATCATAAATGAATTTTTACGATGGTGGTAGTGAACTAAATCTCTACCTTTTATTCCAAAAGAAGAAGAACCCTTACAAATATTTGATAAGTCCTACGGCGGCTATCACTAAATAACCAAATCAGCAATATCGAGTGTGGCTGCTGCTTGGAATGGAGACGACCGCTGAGCGATCCTGTCCTTGCGAGCAGCCTGCCTGCCCGGACATTGTTGGTGGTGAGGAAATCACCTCTAAGCCGTTGGTTTCCAAGTAAAGTGTTAGAGAGGACTTCTTAGTCCTAAATTTGCTTTACACTTCTCTTAGGTGTATCGTAAATGTACATAATCACACAATCGCACATACACAATTAGTGCCATTGAATCCCAAGGCAATTCCCTTCTCAACCGATTCATTGTAAAATAAATTTGGGTGCACCACTTCCAGACATAGGTAAAGATAAGAATACCAACATTTCATTCCTTCCCCACATTTTACTTTCATATAAATTGTTTGGGAAGTATTCATACGATATATTTCTGAAATATACTGTTGTACCTATTTTAAAATAACTTTAACAGTATTTTTTAATTGATGGTTATAATAAAAACAAATAAAGAATTGAGTTACTTCTTTACTCCAGTTAACCCTAAGTCTTGCTCTAGTTCCTAAGAGATTTTAAACAGAAGAAATAATCTCCCCCGTAGAAACTGAGTGATACCTGTGGAAGCATAAGAGATGATAAGGCAGGATGACTCAACTGTACTAAGAAATCGCCGTCACTTAAATCAAATATGTCCAAAGACTAAGGAAAAGATCTACCCCCCCCCCCCCCCACCCCCCCCCCCCCCCACCCCCCCCCCCCCCCACCCCCCCCCCCCCCCACCCCCCCCCCCCCCCACCCCCCCCCCCCCCCACCATATTTGTACTAATAACTTGCCTTAGATATCAATTACGAATTACATTTCAGAAAAGAGGTTTTTTCTGGTCCAACAGAAGGTGACCAAAACCAAAATCATCCATCAATACGAATTTCGGCAAAACTTTTTTGACTGAAGTTTTTACACTATAGCAAAGCGTTTAACAGTCCCAGCAAAACGAAGACAACCTCATAATATTTGGCGAAGATATTCTTGTGTTGTTATAAATTGCACCCTGTGCTTGTGAACCATATATAACAGAATTAGAAATCATTAAGGTATGATTTTTTATTTATAAATACAGTATTCTGGAATTTATATTATATTCTCACCGAGCACAATGTGCAAATAGTATTATTTTAATTTAAGCACAAAGCTGTTATATAATTTTTGTCTTTATCTGTGTAATTAGGGATACATTTTCTTTCTGGGTTTTTCTTTGATGAGTCATATCAACTGGGACAGTATGGAATTAAAATTACCCACAAGAGCTGAAAGGACTAAACAAGTCTTATTAATGTGAGCAAATCTAATATGTTGTATCACCTTTTCAAAGTTTTAATGAATGTGTTATACCGAGTAAACACGACCATTATTGAATTAGTCCTATAAAACTTAAAGTTTTAATCTATAGGTGACTATTACCACCGAATTTTTAAACAGAGCTGTAACTTTGATAACCTTTGTTAAAAACAAGATTTCATTCACAGAAAAAGGCCTTAAAGAAGTCTGTAATGGAAAACAAAGGTCGGGCCAGACTCCCACGTCAGAGGGCTCCCTTCGCACCCAACAAAGTGGTTGGGGAGATTATAAAATCCCTTGATGCGCCTATTGGTCTCTGTTATTCTCCTCACTCCTCCCCATTACCTCTATCAATTTAGTGTGCATCTCAGTAAGTAATAGCGATGTATTCATTAATGACTCCTCTGACCTTGCTCATTAAATGTAATCAGACAAATTCTACCTTGATTTTTAAACTGAACAAACACATTCAAATAAAGACTTATATACTTGATAAGGCTATAAAATGTGTAAATACCTTATTCGCTAAAGTTAATATTTTCTGTTGTCATAGTTAGTACTTTGTTTTTTACTAATCAATTAATCACGGTACTACCCAAACCCACATTTCCTATCGTTACTTAACGTTTGTGTTAGGGGTGTAAATTGAAGAATGCCTTGTCTAACAGCTAGGTTCGAATTAAATTTTTGACAATATTTTGATCTAAAGCAGATGTTTTGATCATAAATACAAAAAAATCAAACGAAGTAACAAAAAACCGTAGTAGTAACTAGCACTATCTGCATTGTAGAGAACAAAGATGCAGTTCAGTTGGTGATTTTAAAACGCACCTTATGAACCAATTCAGGAGTCACATTGTAATATTAAACTTCACTTTATTGCCTACAAACATATATATTTAAATGCCATCCCCTGAGGACTTTTTATTCGTTCCGTTTACGTCAAACACTGCCCTTTCTTTTAAAATGCTTAGTATATTATTCAGTCAGTTTTGTAATACGAACATAGAATTAACAAACTATATTAGAAATTGAATAAATGAATAAATGATTTATTCCACCAAAAAATATCTACAAATATTACAAGGTACAATGACGTGGGAAATTTACCGACCACTGTTTCAAGTAAGTGTGGCCGGTGATAAAACATAATGAAAACATTATTATCATCCACAGTCCAGAGTACAAAATTATAAAAACACGTTAGCCTGCGCTCTGTGACGTCTGTCAGACACAGCTTTTTTGAACCCCACAAAACTTACACTGCATAATACATATTATACAAAGGAAATGAAAAAACTAAAGCATTTACTTGTTTATTTTTTACACATTTACTAATACTAAAACAATTTACAGAAAAGGAAAAAGATCTCACTTACCAAATATACACCATAGACAAGGGAGACTACAATTTAAAAATAGAATTAAATTCTGCTGAGTAAACAACCATACTCTTTAATCTGTTACAAAATTTACTAATATTGCTTAAACATTTTATTTTTCCAAAGGCAACTTATTACAATAAATGTGGTCCTGCGAGATAGACAAAAAGAGTGTTTAAAAAAATGATTTGTTAACTTTAGGCATTCTGAAAATTCTACCGGTAAATATTTCTTGTAGCATGATAGTCAAACCAAAGTTCCGTGGATTCCCGCATCTTGAATAAAAGAGTCTTAAAACTTTTGAACACAAAAAGATGCTTGAAGGGGCAAAATTTCCCTAACTCATAAAATATAGGGAAAGAGCTATCCCTTCTAGTTTTTTTTTGAAATTATTCTTAAAAAAGTAGTTTTGAATAACTCTTATCTGTTTGAATTAGGTACCTAAATGTCCGCGGCCCCATCAAACAAAACCGTATTGTAATGCTGAAGTCAATTAAAGCAAAATATCAACTTCTCAACAAATCTTATTAGGAACAAAAATTTCGGTAAAAAATCAAAATTTCCTAATTGAAGATTAAAGTCTTAGTCTGTAAAGTTGTTATGTGTTTATTCCAAGTAAGTTTGGCTGTCCAAAAATACGCCAAGATATTTGAATTGTGAGACTTTACTGATCGTTTCACAGTTGCATATAATTTCATTACAATTTAAGAATGTGATATTTAATTTCTTTTTCAAGTTTAAAATTTTTGAAAATCAAAATTGACATATATTGCGTTTTTTTTTACATTCACTTTGCATTTTATTTAATTGACACCACTTTCTTAGAGTTTTTTCGGCAAATCTTCTTCCTAGTATGTAATTTAAACAAGGTCATTATATTTTTGTTGTGAATAAAAAAAGGACTACGACATCAGCAAACGCATTTGGCATGCCCTTTAGGTTCATTTCCAGGATATCGTTTATATGAATATCAAAAACATGGTTGCAGATATGACGGAGCCCTGAGGCACACCACCCTGACTAGGAGCGGTCCGACTCAGGAAACTCGCCAAACCGCACCCGCTGTTCGCGGCCCAAGAGGAAACCGCGAAACCAGCTGAGAGCAGGATCCCCACTACCCCTCCTAACAATTCCAGTCTTGTGTAGCACAATCACATGTTATACTAAATCGAAGGCGGATTTAAAATCAATAAACAGTCCTGTTGATTTCTTCCCTGAGTTTTAAACTTGTCGTAAATCATATTAGAAATGTTTTAGAAGCTCATCTTCGGTAGATTTTCCCTTTCTGAAACCGTACTGAATTGCCATTGAAAAACCCTATTGTTATTCAAATATGCAAGTAAGTCGTCCATTCATTAACCTTGTCAAATATTTGTAGAAAAAAACTGTTAACAAGCTGTATAGGTCTTAGATTTTCTAATTTAATCGAAGACTAAACCCCTTTTTAAGTATATGAACTTACACACTGATTGTTTAACTTATCGGGAAAAACGCCCTGAAATAAAAGTTTAAATTAAATGATGTGTGACAATATGGGTGATAATTTACTTCTGCAATGATTGTGTTTTTATAAGTAGCTGTACTTAAACCATCGATACCAAAAAGATTTTCTTGTGTTTTTAAACTTTTATATTGTTTTTAAAACTTCTACATTGTCTTGTGGTTAATTATGAGAAAAATGACGTGTTTCCTGTTTGCCGACAAATATGAGTGGGATCTAAGTTCGGAACACCGCCTGTCCTGACCCGACCTGTAACAGCGATAAGATTTATTTACTTCCTTCCGCAACAATATGAGGTTTTCCGTAATGACTGTACCATTGTTTACGTCAAACCCCGTACAACTCCTTTTTCATCTGCGATTTTTCTGGTTAAAATTATTTATAATTTTCCACTGAAAGGTTTCGTATCACCTTGCCAATTTGAAAGTTGATTTGAGATAGTATGAATGTTTTACGTTATACTGATTTCATGCTTTTAAGTTTCTTGACAATAAACTATGATTAAAAATTTACAAAATGTCTGTCATATACAGTCTCCTTCTAAGAATATTATAACAACCGTTTCCTTCGGTCTATTGTTGTGATAAAAGGCTTAATTTATCCAAGGGCTTTATCGATTTAGGCTTTAGATACTTACTATTGTTAAATTTCTACAGACTTTTTACAGCTATTAACAACATTACAATAACATCTCATGGAAATATTAAAACAATAAATTAGCAATCTTCCAATTAAATAAAAATGATTCATATTTGGATTTTTGAAAGACTCTCTTTAAACTAAGATTATAATCAATAAATGAATTTTGTTAGGTTGTTTCAAATTTACATTTTGAGTTTAAACATAATCATTTTATATTTAATTTTTATCCAAGTAAACTAATGGTCTGTTAAACCAATGTCAAGATACTCCTGCATTAAATATCAGATAAATCTTCGATGTCTTACGAAAATATGATCCAAACAGGATTTAGATTCATTTGTAATTCTTGTTGGAGAGTCAAATAAATTGGGTGAAGCCGAAAACCACTCCATTAAAGAAAGATAGTTTTGTGTGTTTTGAAGACTGTCCAATATATTTAAATTTCACATCTCCTATCAATTATAGAGTTATTTGGCAAATTCAGAAAACTTTAATGCTTAACTCATTAATAAAGTCCTGTTTCAGAATGACTATGCAGCCTATACTTACAAATCAAATTGAAAAAATAAATCCTTTAAGTCGTTACTTTTAGAACGAGTGCACTCGGCAGGTTAGTTATAAGTTATAATTTAGATTTATGAAACATCTATATCATTATGCTACAAAACAACACACACCACCTGACCTATAGAAATCGTTACAACAGTGAATAAGCAATTATTAACCGTCAATATTATTACATTCCTAGCTGCCTTGTCATTGCTGTTTATCCAAGTTTCACAACAAAAACTAAAAATATCAATTTTTGTTTTAGATTTGACTCAACTCTAAAATAAGACCTATTATAAATTCTGCACGCATGCTTCTAATTTTTTGCATAGAATTATTTTAATAACTATTATTCTTATCTTTGGAGGGAAAAAAACTATTTAAAGAATTTGAATCTATGAGTTATGATGTATTAATCATTTTTGAACGCACTAAAAAACTAAAGGAATTATTAGTTTTTTAAATTTTTAAATGATGTAGCTTGAACTATACTATCAAAACTAAACTATATTTACACCAACTTTTGTACATCCTCGAAGCGGTGATTCTCTTGGCCGCCTCGCCCCCTGACTTTTCCTGGCGAAGAATCTCCCATCACGTGACCAGGCAAAGCGTAACCGATTTTTTTTTTCTCCTTACACATCGCTGCTTGATTTGGAGAGAAGTAGTTTTAGTATCGTGGTACAGAGGTGGTCATTGATGTACACACGCTGTGGCTGGGAACTTCTTGTTCACGTCACGCGGCTGTCAGGTCGTCTTGATCTGTCGATAATTCTGCCTGATCCAGTCATCTCTCTTAGCTCTGTTGACAAACTGCACCGATGACGCTGGTGTCCCGGTCTCTCATCCAGAAGGACGGCACGCGATGTTGCTGGCCGCTAATGGTTCGTGGTTCTCATACATGTAGGGACCAAGTAGTCTTGTAACCAACATCTCGCAGTAGGTCAACCGGATGTTTTCCCCTGCAGTAGAGGGTAGACCGTTGATCGTCAACATTATTGTCACGAGAGTATTGTTCTTCTGTAGTCGCATCCTGTCGACGAAGAACTGTGAACTTCCATTCTTCAGAACCGCCTCACGGTGGATTTCCAGGTTTCCTCATGTTTCTTTCCTCAATTCAGCGAATTGAACAGACCACACTTTCCATTAATTTGTTTAAGAAATCTCCGATTTTTATTTGAGGATAAACTGCACCGAGGCTGACAATTCGATTCATTTCAGACCGAAAGTACCCCAACTCCCGCAAACACGTTCTTTTTTAAATCCGTCCTAGGAACTGCAATAATAGAATTCTTTGGTGAGAACATCAGTCTACTGGAAGAAGACGGAAAAACCCCCCCCACTCTTATTTACGCTAATCTGTTGTCGAAGGTACCTGCTGCACATTCGTTGCACTTGAAATCCCTTCCAACCTTTGGTTTTCTTTTCCCTTCTAGGTCGGTTTTGATACAGGATGCGTGAACACAAAACCGCACGTACCCGAACAACTTTATGTCAGTCGCTTCGACCAGAAAATCTCTTGCATGACGCCACAATATTGTGCCCTTTGTATCACTTAAAAACGTTAAAAAATTCACTTCTTTATTTTAAAAAAAGCTTTGAAGTAATCACGCAGATATAGGGCAAACTATCCACGTGCACGCACGACCTTGAAACTA
The DNA here is from genome assembly GCF_021130785.1 of Homalodisca vitripennis. NCBI lineage: Eukaryota > Metazoa > Arthropoda > Insecta > Hemiptera > Cicadellidae > Homalodisca > Homalodisca vitripennis. Next base: position 4,942,983 of record NC_060210.1, read on the forward strand.
TAGATACGGAGCGATAAGCAATGAGAACCTATCGGCTCGGCTGAACTGAGCTGGACTAAGTTATTTATTACTTACATCCAGATTTCTAAATAATTTAGTTGAATAATTACACATTATTTTATTCCTTTATAAATCTTATTCTTAAGTATAGCCATATTGAAAATCTAATTATATCCTTGTATAAAACAGTTTCATAATAAAACGATATATTTCAAACATTACGTTTAGCGTATTCGTTTATTTTTAAACTCAAATTTAGAAAATATGTCGTTGAATTGTTGTATTTTATAAAATTTTAAACTTTTAGTAATAGTTAATCGCTAATAAAATGAAAATTATTTGAGATTGAAGTCTTTTATATGAGGCAAATTCAGTAATAAACGTTATATTCCAGTCATTGCGTTTACCGTGTTAGACCAGCTGGTGTGCTCTAACCATTTAAGAAGTTATTTATTACTTACACCCAGATTTCTAAATCATTTAGTTGAATAATTACACAAGATTTTATTCCTATATATATATATATATATATATAATATATATATATTATTCTTAAGTATATCCATATATACTTAACTCTTACTCCCAGGGCCATTTATATCGGAGGTGATATTTAGCCGCACCAACAAAGCTCCTCCATCTTGAACGGTCCTCTGCATCTTCCTCTGAAGCGCCCACCTTCTCCATATCAGCCTTCACCTGGTTCCACCATCTCACTTTCGGTCTCCCACGGGGCCGTCTTCCTTCTGGGTTACCGTACATTACCCTCCTCAGTTTGCATTCCTCTTCTCTTCTGAAAACATGGCCTGCCCAACGGAGTCTTCTGCACTTTATTTCTCCTATTACATCCGTACTATTGTAGAGCTCCCTGATTTCTCTATTATGTTTTCTTCTCCATACCCCTTGTTCATATGATGGCCCATAAATTTTACGTAAAATTCTATTCTCGAAAACTAGAAGCTTTTTCTCATCCTTCTTATTTAGCCTCCACGTTTCGGATCCGAACAAAAGCACAGGACATATAATTGTTTTGTATATTCTAAGTATAGCCATATAGAAAATCTAATTATATCCTTATATAAAACAGTTTCATAATAAACGATATATTTTAAACGTTACGTTTAGCGTTATTCGTTTATTTTTAAACTCAAATTTAGAAAATATTTCGTTCAATTATTGTATTTTATAAAAATTTTAAACTTTTATTAATAGTTAATTGCTAATAAATTAAAATTATATGAGATTGAAGTCTTTATATGAGGCAGATTCAGTAATAAAACGTTATATTCCAGTCATTGCGTTTACCGTGTTAGACCAGCTGGTGTGCTCTGGTACCTAACGACACGTGAAACGTGCAAATATAACGACTGGTATGATGAGCTGTTGCTTGCTGTAAAAGATGCTATAAACAAGATATCTATAACTCTCACATTCTCTGACCATTAACCTCTCACATTATTGGAATATTGATGGCAACTCTAGGAGTTTTCATTTTAATTCTATTTTCATAAACCCAGTGTTCAGAATATGTTGCATTATATACATATAATTAATGTACTATACAAATTTTGCTTATCCTATATTCTACTTACTTACTTCTATGTAGGAAAAACAATATACTAGAGCTTACCATTTTACGCTTTTAAGGTTATATGTATGTCAGTACTACACACTCCCATCACTATATTTGGATGAGATGATCGTTTCCCGTTTTCTGCCGCGATAACACAGTCTATATGCCCCCATTCCCCTACATACCGCGAGTAAATAGTTATCTTTGTCCCACCTGTTCTCCATCTATCTATCAATCATCCTCAACCCTAGATCTGTAAATTAGAATTTTCTTTATTACCAGAGCACTTTTTCATGTGTTTGAAGTGTTCTTTCAGAATTTTTAGTATTGTGTATACTAAATTCAAATATTTGACATTAATGTTTTCATAACACTCTGAAATATGACGTATATCATATTAATGTCATGGAAATGATCGTTGCAAACAAAAACTTAATGTTTGGGCCTTGGGAAAAAATGTATAAAAATGTCTTGCAAAAGTATTGTTTTTACATGTTTATTAAAAAGACACGAATAAAAGGTGAGAAACATTTCTTTATCAAATTAAAATCACCATCATTTCTTTTAACTCGATAATTATAAGAATATTAAAAGTTAAAAACTGATAATTATTTAATATTTTAAAAATTTAAAATGCTTTGTTCATGATTGGAAACAAATTTACTTGTTAAAATGGTGTTGTTAGAATAATATACAATACACTAACATTGTAACAATAGTGGTAATGTCCCATAATTTCTGGCCAATTCTAATTAAAAATTAGTACACAAGCAATACTTTACATATTGCTTGGTTGAGTTCTTCTCCAATAAAAAGGATAATTTCTCAAAAAAATGAAAGATTTTAAGAACTTGACTATCCTCATATGCACTAAATCACGAAATGATGCTAATTTACAAAATATATTTTCAACAAGATATTGATTATAAATTAGTGTCTAGTCAAACGCATTGAGCTCCTGTTGTATTTTTAAATCTGCCATCGACCATAGATAGTAATCAATTATTAACGACCAATTTAGTGCTTTTTAAAAAAATCCTGGTATATTTTGAAGCTGACTGAAATAATCTGTACGAATTAGAATGGTCACTATAATTTAACTTTCTATTGGGTGAGACTAGCTAAATAGTTTATCCAAGCAATATATAAGTTCATTTTAAATCCATAAGACATTGACACTACAACTGGTAAAACGAAATATTTACTACTTGGATAAATTCTCCACCTATAAAACGTTTACTCTCAATACTAATACAAATGTTCTAGGTAGTGGCAATTTGTGTTTGTGAACGATTTCACTGTAAGGTATTTCAAAATACAAACCAATATTTTAATATTCAAACATTTTAAAGGTTTAATTTGATTATTTCAACACATTTCTTTTATAAATATTAACATTACAAAATGTGAGCAATATAAAGTTTGTAAAATTACTGCTAATATATCAGTTGTCATCCATTACACGTCCAAACATTTTCAGAACATTTAAGTATTTCAATATTTTGAGTAGTGGTAGAATGTGTTATAACCTATTCGTTTCACTGAAATTTGGTATTTTGGTTTATAACAATTATTGTACATCTTTGTATGAGTAAAAATATTGATATAGCTTTAAACCGGTAATCCTGAGTGGGTTTTAATCAACACTATGGTATAAGGATATATAGTTTACATTATAATTTTAATTATACCAGTCTCCAGGATCAACATTTATTTTACCATGAAATAACGAGGAACTTCAATGACGCACAGTCAAAACCCCATGCATTGATATGTCACTTTATTAAAATAATTCCTTTCTATGTAGAAATGAATTTCATACAAAGCTGGTTTAAAGATTAATTTAGTCTTGAGGAATTTTCGGAAACAGAGACACATACAGAGAAACAGAAGAGGAATGTTGCTAAAACTCTTATTCTTCATAAACAATATACAACATTTCATGTTTTTAGCTCCATTCGTTCACGTTCAAGATGACGTTCAAGATGACGTTCAGAAAAATTCTCTTGAAGGATACCCACCATCATTGAATTTTATCTCGTCGGCTGAGCGTTAGCAAAGTTTAATCATGTGATGGAGGATTTCATTTATGTCAGTATGACTGTTCACAGGATATGTGAAACACGAACTGACAATAGACTTGAAAACTTTCCATAAGGCTTCATTTCAAAATAAAAAACACTGGATTGAGTGTAACCATTTTAAATTTGTATTTGTGTATGCCACTCCATCGGAATGGGCTGAATGTTAGCAAATCTCTTTACATTGGTCTCATGGGTAACCAAGATTGCAACGAGGAAATAGCAGAATAAATAACTTTGTAAACAAACTGACTATAACCACATGACATTTTAACATGTGACATATTAGTACATGTAGATTATTCATACAGAAATGTGAAAAAATAATATAGTGAAAGCAAATCTTAAGAGTTGCTGACACGATCTAATTTCAGCGCCCTCTTGTGTGGTAATAGCCTTTCTACCTCACAGGAACGTTTTATTTGTAATCACTGCTCTAAAAACCTAAGTAGTAAACAAAACTGTGAGCATGTGGCAATAAGTGTCAATAAAGCTCATTTACATTCCTTAATACTTGACATTCCAGATAGACAAGATTAATTTCTATTACAATTCATGGCCAAATATGGAAATTCGGCCGCGCGTCATACAAGCTTTTTAACACAATTTATTGTTGTCTCCTATTAAGTATTTAAAATCTGTCTGTATGGTGTATGTCAAGACGTCTTGAGTATGAAATGAGCCAGAGGTATGCAATTTACTTAGCATGGTGTACTTCTTCCATCTATATAAACAAAGTAGGATTACGCCACACCACGTGTCGCACATTAAGCTTCGCTGAGATTGCAGTTTAAAATTCCATAGTCGGTGTCTCATTTCATTTTTTCCTTGCGGATAGTCAGACAGGCAATAATACAGAAAATAACTTTATTATTCATTTTACAAAAGGGATATTATGTCTACCTACTTAGTGATAGACTTCAATGACGCTCAGCCAAGGTCCATAATTGGTCCATAACTATGCATTATCGTAGAATTGATACGTATGTATCAATACGTATGTATAAATAAAGTTTTATGCTCAATTTAAAGTCTACAGATTAAATCTATCTTTGCACATTATACATTTCGATTTTCAAATTCGTTCAGTTGGGATTATTTGTAACGTTTAAATAATGAGATTAAGATACCAAATGATGATGTGTGTGTTGGGGATATAGTTATTAAAATATCTTGATTGTATTCAGTCAGTTTACAAAGTTTGGTTAATTTATGATTTTTTCATTTCCATTATGGTTACCTACCAGACCAGTGTAAATACGTTAGTTATCTCAGCCAAATCTCTTGGAACTACACTTATCAAGTATTCATTGTCAAGTATTCATTTTAGCCAGGTCATTTATATTCAAGCAAATAACTATTTTTTTAGGAGTAAAAATAATAGCATCCTTCGGAAAAATTCTGCAATCCTGTGTAATTCTGGAAATAACCAATTACTACTTAACGATGGCTTCTATTGAACATTTCACGACACAAAATTATAATTAATTATAAACAAAATTATAATTTCAAACTGCCATAATCACCCATAGAGTCTATCACCTCGTTTACTTTGATTTTTGTGTTTATTATCTTCCTGGATAGTTTTATCCGTTTAAAAATTATAAATAATCCTGTAGATTAGCAATTCTAGAAAAAATTCAGAAAATATTTCCACTCCTTAACGCCAACAGTTGTTGATGTTATGAATTGTTTGTAAAACGCTGTGATTTTAAAAGAAAAACTTTCTTTAAATACCTGGAAAACCATGATATGCACTTTTAACTGTTATTACAACCACCCTCCAACCCATATCCTACAACTGTGGCAAACTTTATTTAATAATAAAGATATAAATAATTTATTATTCAAGCTCCATATGTCTGTACTTGCTTCCTTCTTAACATACAGGGTGAGTCAGAAATATGGTATAATATTTTAAGACGTGATTTTAGAGCTAAAAATAGGAAAATAAATTATATAAAGGTAGGTCCGGAAACGCTCCATTAGTGAGTAATGTCTGGCGAAAGATTCTGCTTTGTTTTCAGTTCACCTGTTGAAATTAAGTGATTCTGAAATGTTTTGTTCTTACATTTTATCTCATATAAGGTGGATTTATAAGGAAAATCACCGGAAAGATCAAATAAAACCACTCTAGAAGTTGTAGTATGAACAGTTTTTGAGAAAAAGTATGAAATTTGCCTAAAATCTAATAACAAAAATACCTTCTTAAATGCTTGTTGTACAATAACATTGTAAAATACCAATACACAAATTGTTTTTCCTAATACAAATTGTAGAAAATTTAATTCTGAAAATAACCACAATAAGCACAGTTAATTAAATGTGTAAAGAAGTTATGAAATTGACTCCTCACGTATTACACTACGCACCAAACTTTTGCTGTTTTATAATAAGGAATGAGTATCTGATTGGTAACAGCTGGTGAAAAACAAACATATTTTTAGTTCAATATTTTAATTTTAAATACAATAAACATATCTACAATCGCTTTAAATCTCACCGGAAGATTAAAGATGATGCTCAAAACGACCTGCGTTGTTTAAAATGCACGCTTTCTTCTCATCGAGTTTCGGACCCGTTCAAAAACTCCAGGTGTCTGCTTAATGGTTTCTATTCCATTAGAAATGTTTAATCGGAGTTCTTGAATGGTATCTATTGGGGAAGAGTAAACTAATGTTTTTAAAGTCCCCTAAGATAAAAGTCCAAAGGATTTAAGGCCGATGATCTTGCTGGCAATGAAACTGGCCACCTCGGCCTATCCATTGATTTGTGAAACTCTCATTTAGGTTTCCACGAACAGCCAGAGAGTAGTTCGCAGGTGCCCCGTCATGCATAAATCACATGTTTTGGCGTAAATGCAGAGGTACATCATCAAGCAGGTTAGGTAGCTCGTCTCTTAAAAAGTTCAAGTACACCACGCCATTAAGCCTGGGAGGAAGCAAGAATATGACTTAATGATCTGCTAAGATTCCAGCCCAAACATTTACTCAAAACTGATGTTGTGGCCGATTAGGTTTGATAGCATGAGGATTCCGGTCTGCCCAAGTCTGGTTGTTATGGAAGTTAATGATAGCTGTTCTTGTAAAGTGAGCCTCATCGGTAAACAAAATTGTATTTAAAAAGTTTGGATCAGCACATTTTCCCAGAAGCCATGGACAAAAAGCAACACGGGGAGCGTAATCTTGTGGCAAAAGGGTTTGGACATGCTGGCAGTGGTATGGGTGTAACTGGTACTCGTGTAGTATTCTCCGAATACTAGATTGGCTGGCATTGAACTGTAGTGACAATTGTCTAGTGCTCTTTTCAGGATAATTAGAAATTTCATTAAAAACCAACTCTTCTAATTCAACAGTCCTACATGATCGGGCGATGCCTGCATTACTATGCTCCGAAGACTTCAAAGAACCTGTTTCTCAGACAGGCGTTGATGAATAGTGGAAAAAAAATCTTACGTTTGGACACCTGCGGTTAGGAAAGTTCTCTTGATACAGACGTCTTGCTGCAGTACTATTGTAGTGTCCCAAACCATACATTAAATGCATATCTGCTAATTCAGAGGTTGAATACACATGAATATTAACTTCCATTTTTAATACATGAAACACATCACACAAAATCACTAGTAAAATGGATGAAAATAACTAGTTAAAATACTTAACACAAACACACAGTATCTTTACAGTTTGTTATTTTGTTCAAAATAGAGGTGACATATGTCATCTAATAATAAACGCCCAGCTGATTATGTATTATTTAGAAATATTTATAAACATCTGTTGTTTAAAAGATTAATTATTACCAGCTGTTACCAATCAGATACTCATTCCTTATTATAAAACAGCAAACGTTTGCTGTGTAGTTTAATACGTGAGGAGTCAATTTCATAACTACTTTACACATTTAGTTAACTTTGCTTATTATAGTTGTTTTCTGAATTAAATTCTCTACAATCCATATTAGGAAAAGCAATTAGTTTATTGGTCGTTTAACAATATTATTGGAGATCAAACATTTAAGAAGGTATTTTTTGTTATTAGATTTTTGGCAAATTTCATACTTTTTCTCAAAAACTGTTCACACTACAATCTTTAGAGTGATTTATTTGATTTTTTCAGGTAATTTTCCTTATAAATCCACCTTATTTGAGTTAAAATGTAAGAACAAAACATTTCAGAATCACTTAATTTCAGCAGGTGAACAGAAAACAAAGCAGAATCTTTCGCCGGACATTACTCACTAATGGAGCGTTTCCGGTCCTACCTTTATATAAGATTTTCTTCTTATTTTTAGCTCTACAATCACGTATTAAAAATATTTTACCATATTTCTGACTCACCCTGTATATGAGGAAAGAAATGGATTTAAAATTATGAAATTTGATTTATAAATTATAAAAATACGATATGTAAATCTTTAATGCCGGGTGTCTTTAAAGCCCCCAACCTCCTATTAACGTTCTTATGAATAGATATAGAGTGACTTATTTTGGGAAATGTTTTCTATGACAAACTGAGGAGTCTCTTTTGAGGTATGAAAATGTTTGACCCTCCCCTTTCAACAAATCAGACAACATTGAGACAGTTACTGGATGAGTCTCACATACTGACTGGTAAACAACAAGAGATGACATTGCAAAACCAGCTGGTATTGGTATTCCCAGGACTTATTAATGGGCGTATTAAGAACGGTGTGGAACATGGGTACAGCAAAAGAGTTGAAATGAACATCCATATAAATTCGTAATTAAATAAAATAAAAAAAAAATTATAATGCTTCTTTCTATACTAAGAAGAAAATTAACTACCATTTCTATCGCCACTAAGATTACTAGTTTCTCACACAGGTATGGACTTTTGGAATTTTACATGAACTAATGACTCAAGTAAAATTAAAACAAAACCCAGTAGCCTATGTGATAAAGAAGTGTGAACAAAGTAATATATTCCAAGCTCCTCTGTCATCATCTCCACTCCTTCCCCAACCGGCACTAGGATGTTGGTAATGACCATTCCCTTCACCCCCCCCCCACTATTTTACGACATTTTAAATGTGTAAATTATAAGGCGGTAATGTTGGTAATGGAGAACCGTCCCCTCCCTCAAGCTACTTTTTATGTAGTGTGCTTGTAATGTCCCAGAACGATGAAGCAATTTACCATTTTTTGTGAAGCAATGACACATAGTGTACAAATGTCGCTACTAATTTTGTATGCAATAGCCAGGTTTTTATCTTATCAGTAAAAAGGCTGGTAATTTTTCAGAAGAAAATCTAAAATTAGAGCATAGGTTTACATGATCATCAAATAAAATGTCTGTTTTATAACACAATACCGCAGAATGGACCCAAAACGTTCATCCTATCTAATAACATGGCGGCGTTTTAAGTTTTCTCATAAATTAAGAAAATTTGTATTACTGATTGTGTTGTAGACAAAAATGCCTTTAATTTGATTGATTTTGACCTTGATCTCAATCTATGCTCTAATTTAAGATTATATTCTGACTCTTTGTAGCCCGTCACTCAACAAATAAGATTGTTTTTGATAAAATTGATACTCATAGGTCTCATTTCTTTCCAAGAAATCGTTATAAAAACTATTTAAAAGTACCGGGACATTTGACGCACACCATATAGGTAAAATCCATCAGTACTAAAAAAACGCTATAATCACAATATTAATATCAAAACATATGAATTGTAAAACTTGTCAAGACATTAGTGCAACCTACCTCTCGATGGACTTGAAATAAAAATGTCTCTATGTAAGCCTGTCCGCACGATATCTCGTAAAATGCTTGTTACAGATTTTAAACCGGTTAAGATGCTTCGATGACATAAATCGGGAGGTACACACGAAGCGATACATGACACCTGATATGGTATACCATTGGCTGGGAGCTGGAAAGATTATCGCTGGAAGACCTTCATATACATATGTCTGTCTCTCTGCATGATATGCCGATAAAAGGCTTGAACTTTTCCATGAAGTTTTTTTATATATAGGCGACACTTAATTGAGTACAACCATTTGAAATTTCATAGGATATAGTGACATATATAGCATTGCAAAATGAGCTATAAAATTGAAATTTTTCAGGCGACATCAGCGAGGCTTGTTACGCGACAAGTAGTGAAGCGTTTGCCTACCTTGTACGTATTTAAAATGGGTTTAAATATTTTTTTCCTTATAAGAGCGCAAAGTTTTTACAATTTGGTAGTATTCTTTTCAAATATTATTGATAAAATCTGTACCGTTTTGCAATTATTTCCGAATTTATAAATCTAACTCTATAAACAGGATATTCAGAATTAAAAACTTTAATCAATATGTTTACATGCAGCCAAAGCTCGTAAAATACACGAGCATATGAACACTTTTATTTGTCATTTTCAATTTTAACGAACACTCTTAAACCTCATTGAAAATTGCTACTCCTCATTTAGATGATAACTACGTGAGTATACTTAACTTAAAAATTGAATCTATATTCTTAGACGTGTTAGATTGGGATACAAAGAACGGAAGCGAGATACAAGTAAAATTCAATAACAACCGCGAACACCTTTGCAAAGCGGCGCCGCATAACTGACTGTATACAAAGGTGAACCGGAGTCCCACAAGGTTCAACTTTTGAGGCGATTACATTTCCATTGCAAACACGAAAGGGTGTTGAATACTGATATCCTGTAAGGGAAACTCGCTTCATATAAAGCGTTCTCCCTTTTTTCCAAAATGTATACTAATAAGCTGCAATACTATATTATATTGAACATATTACGAAATATTATAAAATATTATTAAGCTTTGACAACTTTGACTATTTACTTGGCAGTACGTATTAAGTGTGTTACACAATTGATTCTTGGACCCTAGACCCAGTAAGGATATATAAATGGATACACACTTTGTGAATTACACATTATTTAATTTAGCAATTCAGTTACGAAAATGTGTATTCAATTATTAACTAAATTACAATCCCAAATTAATTGGTGCAAGATACTGTTATTGCATGCATACATTATTTTACTAATTTTTATGGATAAACTTTTTTATTTTAACAATATTAAGATTCTTTATTAAATTAAAAGAAAGCTAGAAAACTGTTATATGTAGTATGGCAGATATTTTTATTGTATGATAAATTAAAATAATTTAAGTTTTTTTGCTCAAAAATATTGCAAATTTGTTTCATATATTGTATTAAATATGCAAATAAATGTTTTAAAGATATTATTGTTTATCAAAGTAATGAATTTATTAGTATATCGACAAGACTGTTTTCGTGGACTTCTTTATATTTATACCATCATATATAAACCATTGGTTTTCCAGTGGTAAAAAGTTAACTCATTACATCTTAAGTTCATATACACATCTCAAATTATTAGGGTTCATATTGTGTAATTAAACATAATAAAAAATCACAGCTTGTTTGAATTCTAAGATTGTTACAATATACTTCGTTACTTTATGTTTTCATAAATATATACTCAATGTTAATACTGTTGCTATTGTGTACGATTTTAGGGGATTGAAATCTGTCATGCATACTTTTCATAGGTTATCAATCCTTCATGTGTTGTCTTTTAGTCTTTTAAAGAAATTCCACAGCTTACATGTGGAAAGCACACAACTAACTTACTTTTGTAAAAGGAAAATTGTTTTAAGTAAAATTTGGGTGCAGTAAAAACAAATATTTATTAGTGAAATGCTTCATACTCGGCTGGTTTCATGAAATAAATCGTACTAATGAATATACCCACCATTAATAATTATGAGTGTTTAAAAAAGAGTTTGGGTCCGTAAAGTAGTAAGGCTAATGATAAATATTGAGAAATCTTCTGCACATAATTACAAATGGTGTTTACTCAACACTTAATAACACAGGCCAACGAAAAATTTTTTTGTGAAAACTTTTTTTACTTTAATAGCTGATTTTTATAGATTTTTATGTGCTGAATCCAAATCTGGCCTTAGTTTTTTTGTATCACCCATAGTTTTTCTGCAATTTTGGGTTTTTATGTAGTATATACATTTTTATGTAGTTTTCTTATGTAGTATAAATACGGTATATGGTGAAAATTAATGAAACACTATGTTACATCATTAATTATGAATATATTAATACAATAGGTTACTTGAAAGAGTTATACATGTGGTATAATACAGGTTCCATTAGTCCATCTGGGATTGGTTTGTATTTTCTTTCCCTCTTTTCTTTGAAACTTCTTGTGTAGCTTTTTCTACGATGAGTCGCCTGCTGAACTTCTCTGTGAAGTGACCAACAGTAGTCCCCCATCATGTTAGTGTTTCCAGCGGCCCTGATTAGCGTTTTTTCCATCAGTTTAATGTCCTGGTGAAAACGCTCTCCTTGCTCCTCACTTACATCGCCCAAGTTTTCCGGGAAGTAATCAAGATGACTGTTCAGGAAGTGAACTTTCAGGCTCATCAAACATCCTAACTTTTTAAAGTTCTTTAACATGTTAGCAACAATAGCAACATATTCTGGATCTTTTTTATTCCCCAAGAAACTTGGTAACCACTTGCTTGAATGACACCCATGCTTCTTTCTCATTTGAGGTCATTGTCGATTCAAAGTTAAGGTCTAACATCATTTTTCTAATGTCTGGTCCGACAAAGACGCCTTCTTTCAGTTTAGCTTCTGAAAGGTGTGGAAACTTTAGGCAGAGATACATGAAACATGGCCCATCTTTAGGCAAAGCCTTGACAAAACTGTTTTCATGAGGCCTAACTTTATGTGAAGAGGTGGTAGGAGCACTTTTTTTGGATCTACGAGGTTTTTGCGAAGAATGTTCTTTTCACCTGGTTTTAAAGATTCCCTAGCAGACCAGTTCTTTTTGCACCAATGTTGATCTCTAGCCCTACTGTCCCATTCACACAAGAAAACATGAAAACTTGGTAAAACCACCTTGTTGACCAAGTAGCATACATGTTACTTTTAAATCACCACATATCATCCAACCATGATCACAATAGCCTATTTTATTCAGCACTATTTCTAGGTTTTTCATAGCTTTCTTTCATGTGTACAGAATGACCAACAGGTATAGATGCGTACTGGTTTCCATTGTGTAATAAAACAGCCTTTTAAACTTCTTTTGGATGAGTCAATGAACAGCCTCCAGTCTTCCTTTTTGTACTCAACAACAAATTCATTCATCAGACCTGGAATGTCTGTACAGTACACACCAAATCACCATCTTGTTCAAAAAACTTTGAAAATTGTTTGCTCTCTCTTTCTATACACATAAATGCTGGTTCCAGCACCCAACAAGTTCTTTTCTTTTAGTCTAGAGCCAAGCAATTCAGCTTTTTCTTTTAGTTAAGCCTAGATCCCTAACCAAGTCATTAAGTTCAATCTGAGTAAACAATTTAGGCTCTACATTTTCTGTAATACATCGAAATTCTTCATCATCTTGTTCATCTAACTCAGATTCTACATCATAAGATGGTTCAGTTTGAATGGAATCCAAATCATCTGGAGGTTCAGGGACCGGCAAATCTTGACCGTGTTTCACTGGTCGGATGGCAGACATAAGGTTAGGGTAGCTTATTACCTTCTTATTTTTTGAGTTGTGACCAGTTACATCAACACTGCAAAAGTAACAATCATCAGAATGATTTCTTGGCTCTCTCCATATCATAGGAACAGCAAATTTGAAGGATTTTTTTCTCCTTTTTTGACCATTTTCTTAGATCTTCAACACATACATAACACATGACCTTATGTGGCGCCCAATATTTATCCTGATCTCCAAGTAAAGTTCCAAAGTATGATCGATAAATTCTTTTTCACAAAGTCCGTAATGTTTCTTTGGTTGTTTTTTAATCACCAAACTCACCACAAATATAACAAAAACTGTCAACAGAGTTTTTACAAACCGCGGTTAGACATTGTGTTGAGCACGTGTAACAAAAACCGTGAAAGTGTGAGGTTAGATTGACAGTAAACAAACATCAGCTGTTAACGTTTCAAATGGAATCTACCTTTTTTGATCTTTTAGTGTGTTTCAGCAGTGCTACCAACACAATTTAAGTCCATTACCTCTACTTTTTTGATTATATTCAAACTCTGTAGAAATCGCTTAGTTAAAAAAATGTTACTTCAAAATGTGAAGAAATTGTGGGTGATACAGCTTTTTTTAAGCATCATATTTGGATTTCAGCGACCTAAAAAACATTAGAATAAGGTATTTTTAGTAAAAAAGTTTTTTCATCGTTATAATTCTTTAGCTAAACTGAAGTTGAAAACTTTAAAAACTTTCACCTATCATTTTTTAAGTTGAAATTATCTATCATACGGAAGTAAATTATAAACAAGCAGACATTTACTATAGCAGCCTACACCAAAATAGTTAGATAGTGTATTTTACGTTTAAATACCCTAGCCCCCCTTTCACCCAACGCTTAACACGGTTGCTAGTTTTACTGTATGGAAATATAACTGATCCGTATCAACGTCAGGGAACAGTTCATGGCTATCTGCGATTTGCCAACACCGCCTTAAAAGTCTATTTTGACTATTGCCAAACTATTTTGCGATGGACTTCTCTTTTCGAATACTTCTCTGTCTATCGTTTTATAAGAGTACTCGAATGAGTGCATGATAATTTTTTCTGTAAATGTAATGTTAATATGCATTACGAAAGAAAATAATATATTTTTCTAGAAATTTTTGAAGTAAAACCGAAGTCTTGGGTGTTGTATTTTGAGTCTGAATTAGAAATAGAGCTGGTTCAACTCCTGTCTGTATCCTTGCACTTTTTTCTTATCAGTATTAGCGTAGTAAAACTACTGTCGTATACTGTATCGACTGTTCCTCTTAGGCTGTTTGATAAGATATTTACATAGGCAAAACAACCAATAAGGACTGACAGAAAAAGGCTAAAAACAGGATTGGCCTACAATTAGTCCAAGAGAAATCAAATAATCTAGACTACATCATGGAGATATCTGTGGATGTCAAATTGCTCGAAGATGAGCGTGAATGAATATCCAAGTTATTGTGAGATGCGTTGGATTAGGACATCTGAATATCGATATTTCTGAGCGTTGATTTTTATTTTAAACCTTAATAGGTCCTCAGAATACTACAAGTATAGTAAATAACACTTCCCGAATTGCCATAGATCACTTATTTTACCTCCTGTTGTATTTTAAAACTGTCCTCGGTCAATAATAACGTGTATAGAATGTGTTTATATGATTCTAGTTTATTCTTTCGTGAACTATATAAATATAAATATAAATATAAATATTAAAGAATGATACCTATTATATTATTAAGAATTATTATTATATATATATATATATATATATATATATATATATATATATATATATATATATACATGTATGTATGTATATTTCAGTGTTACATATTTTTTACTAGTTAACATAAGCATTACAATTAAAAATATTAATAATTTATATGTATACTTTTTAAGGATAGGGTAAGTAATAAAGGGAAAAGGCCATACTGAACTGAAGGCTACATACTACATGCATACAGTAAAAATTATTAACATTTTTAATTACAGTGCTTATATTAACTAGTAAAAAATAAGTAACACTGAAATCTATTGGTCAAAGAGATTGTACTGTAACTAAATAGTCGTTTATTTACAATTGTTTTATAAAGTATACGCATTCAGAGTTAAACATAAAGCCGATTCAATGCAATGCAAACTGACGTTGGATTTCCTTTTAAAATTATTTTAATCCAATAACTTTGTTTAGACTCATCCAGTTTGAATTAAAGCGTTGGAAAAGTGCTCTCCGCCGTGAAATCTTGTCACTCATGCTGCATTTTACTGCTCGAGTTAAAACTCTTTTCAATAACTTTGAGAAAAACCTTATTTAATTTATTGCTTTGACATCACACGTAATATTAAAATTCTAAATCTGTAAAAATTTCAGTATCCTTATTAACAATTGCTTAGGTGTTAAATTATTTAAAATTTAACAAATAAAAAGTATTAACTACTTGTTTTTAAACTTTTCACTTCAATACAAATTCAATTAATGTGAATGTCATAAAATTATACAAGATATTTTGCAACTGTTCATAAGAGATGTATTAAAATAGTTACAATACTTTTTTATAACATGTATATTAAATTTTATATTTCATATTTGTTCAGTCATATAATAAATGAAATGTATGAATACTGAAAAATTAATTCTTGTGTAATTGTGTTAGGTGTTACAGAATATATATTCAACTAAATAATAAATATATACCTTATAATTATAACCTTATGAATATTTGATGAACTTCCTAGACCTATCCTGTCACTATAAGAATTATTTTAAAATCAAGAAAATTAGAATATAATGGAATAAAATTGTTAAAGTGTACATATTAGAATTACGGAATATCTTGTGATTATATTGAACGCCCTAAATTATTTACTTTATTTATTGCTTCGTTATTTCCAGATTTGCGATAATTTTTAAGACCCTTTTTTAGCTTATAGAAAATTGATGTTGCATATAAGATCAGTGTTCAATAACTTCAATATTTATAACCTCATGGCGTTGTTTATAAAAAGGCATAATGCAATTTATAAAACATATTTTAATACAAATTACCCATCAAACACATAGCAAATAACAATTCTTGCTTACAAATTTAAATACAATTACTATTAAATTCAATAATATAGATTCATGTTCAACCCCAATATTTTGTTACACTTCCATCGGTTAATGTAACAAACTTTTAATGTATTCACAGCAATAACACTTGATTGTCTCTTAACAACTTTTCCCTGTAGATACACTTAATTGTCACATCTGTAGTGATAGAGACACATTACACGATCTCCTCATCGGAATGAATGATGATAGGTTGGCCAGAGGTGCCGCCGGAACAGTAACCCTGGCTGAGGCTGGATGGAGAGCCACTCCGTTTCGTATTCAGTGTGGATGGGGTGGAGTGTTTCCTTGTCCTGGGTAAGGATTGGAAATTCCTACTGCACACAGAACTTCCAGAGGAGGTCACCATTCCGGCCGAGGATGCGGAGGACCCAGAGGAGGAGGAAGTTCCGGTGCCTTCGGAAACTCCGAGGACCCCTTGGTGAACAATGGTGCAGCTACCGATGGTAGCGTACCGCGGGAAGTTGGAGGTCGGGAACTGGAACGTGATCGGCTGCCCGGGATAGGCACTGTTTGGTGGCCTCTTGTGCATGAGGGTGATAGGGACTGTAGTGGCCGCGAGGTGGAAGTTCTTCTCCTCGGCCAGAATGTTTGTGGAGCAAATGTCCGGCGGTGTCTTGTTGGTGAGAAGAGGACCGTCACAGCCTTCCTGCTCGTTAGGGTCCGACTCCGACTTCCTCAGCATGTCTGGGTTGTTGGCCCTCTTCACCAGGAACTCCTTGCACAGTTGTCTCTCCTGGAGCCGACGGTCGGCACCGGGTACCATGGTCCTAACCATGTCTTCCACTGTGGGAAACCGCTTCAGATACGCTGTCATCGCAAGCAGTGCAGCCACCTCGGACAGCACGAATGCTACTCCCGCCGTGAAGAAGGACCAACCGTAGTGGTAGTGGTACGGGCTGGGGGCGGGCCTTGGGGGTCGCTCTGTGTAGGCGTCACTCAGCACCGACACGAACACCACCAGACCGCTGGCCAAGGTAAGTCCTGTAACACGTAACACATTCAGCACAATCATTTTGATCTTAGTGATTTGTCACCTTTAAGGTATTGTAACCATCATAATGAATAACTATTTATGTACTAAGTATTTATGTTAACTAGTACTAAATTACTCAATAATAGTAGACTAAATGTAAAACTCCTATTAAAGTGAAGCCTACGACATTTTCAGTATACATGTCTTGTGGGAAGACAGGTATCTTAAGGATTACTGTATGCAAAATAATATTATACCTTCGGAAAATTCGAATATTTCTTAAAACAACTAGTAATAACTATATTATAAATCACAGAAATCTAGTCAATTCCTTTACAACGAAGGAAAGTAAATTAAATTATAAATATCACATAATTATATTGAAAAAATTATACAAAACAATAGATTTATGTTAAAATTCATATTCGATTGTGACTGAACCCACAAAAAATGTAATAAAAAACTTGTATTTATTAAAGAGCAGATGTGAGAGTGACTGGCACACCTGCCAATGTGTAAAGGCCGCATGCAACCAGAGTTTTGTGGTCAGAGTTACAGTGGCCCATCAGCGCGAACATGGAAGCAACCAAGGTCAGCACCAGTGACATGGCGGCGAACGGCATTGAGAACCTGGCAATAGCAATACATTAAGCATAAAAACAAATTTGATAAAAGTACCCTTAAGAGTGTAGGGAAAATATCCTTATATCTTCTGCATAAGTCGTATCGATAATTCAAAGTTTGTACAAATGTAAATATTAATTCAAGTTAAAGGCTTCATCTTCTTTCTCTTATCTCGTACCTCATTTTAGAGACAAAAGCAGGGGTAAACTCTAGCGGTGCCCAGAGAACACCCAAGTCTGAGCTGTAAATCTCATCCCATGGAGAGTACTTGATCAGCTGGCAGGCGGGTGACGGCATGTCTAAACAGGTCAACAAGTTTATTTTAGGTACGCACAAATAGAGAGTAAAAACCAACATATATTTTCTAAGGTTCATAAAATTTATTGGAAAATTACGATTAATCATAGTATAACGGAATAATAGTTTCCTTGAGTAGTAACTCCATATTTTGAGAAACACAATTTATTAAGACGTTATTATTGGTAAAATATAAATATTGCAATGTTTGAAATTAAATGTTTTTTAATTCGTTTCGATAATATATCATGTACCACCTATCATGTATAGAAATTTCCTAAAATGATTATGAATAACTGAATAGAGAAATTTAAGATAAAAATTTGTTTACTTAAATGTACTTAAATGCAACTTCTGGGAAAATTAAAAGGTCTTCTGGGTTGAACACTATTATTTTTGTCATTAGGTTTGAGAACTAAATTTCTCATAACTTTTTTTCTGTGCAAATTTTGTTTAAGAAAGATATCAATGAAACAATGCTAAATCGGAACATAAAAAATTTCAGGGAAATAGTTTAATAGATGAAGGTTCAGTACCAAAATGAAAAGTTTAGATTGTTTTGAAATATTAACCAAAACTTAAAGAAAATAAGAAAACGTTTCATTTAAAAAGTTCTTCTAGTTAATTGAGTTTGAAATTTCCGATATCCTGTGAATCAAAGAGATGGATGGCGCTGCGGTTGCGGTACATGGATTACAAGGGAGGATGTGAACATCCCAGCAGTTGTTAATCTTATTTTAAACTCTACCCTAGTCTAAGTTTAGGGCGTCCTTCATTACAAGTGAATCCATAAATAGTTACAATTTATGTATTGTATGTATCTTAATTTATTATAATCCGATGTCTTTTTTACAATTAAAATTCATAAACATTGTTTTGTGTTTAAACTAAAAAAAAACAATAAACTAAAATATATTATTCCCTAAAAATACTAAAATTTAATTACTGTGAAAAGCAAGATTTGTAGAAAAACCTTGCGAAGTGGTAAGGAAGGATGTATCCATTATTAAACATTGTTTTCTCAATTAAATACAAAATTATGTCAACGTACGCCCAGTAATGTTGACTTTCTTAACGGAGGGGCAGGCTCTCCAGAATCCAATCTTGAAGGTGATGGTGGTCGAGGAGTGGGTGTTGGGGAGAGTGACAGGCTCACGTGTGAATACCCACACGTTGCTGACAAACGCTGTGACCAGTGTAACCAAGGAGAGTAGACCCACCGTGATGCTGAGACGGGACAGCGAGCCACTGCTGCTGCTGCAGCACATCATCGGCTGATGATACTAGTCTGCAACAAAAATTAACGTTAGTGACAAATGCTGGGTCTGGAATAGATTCAACGTGATGCTCAGACGGGACAGCGACCTACTGCTTTTCAGCAGCATATCATCAACACTGACACGTGATTGTAAAACTCATCGTAACAAATATCCAATAAGAAGCAGGGCAATTATCCATTTCTTCAATGATATACATGATGATACCATTCTTGACCAATAGTAACATAGAAATACCCGATAAATTATATTCTAAAGTATAGTCTAAAAGGCCCTTCATACATCTTTCAAATAAAAAGGTAACGGTGTAACAGTTCACATACATATGAGCTCAATAAAGTCAGACATTTTTATAATTTTAGTGTTTAGACCACCCTTCCTTTCTGCCTGGTAAGGGATCCGCTACAATCAACGTGTTAATCATTGTTCCAAAAATTAGAACCAGTTTGAAATAAAAAATCCCCTTTAGGGTTCAAATATTTTTTAAATTAAATATTTGTTATGGCTTTTTTCAATGATTTTTTTATTTCAATAACTTCAATGATTTACTGTTCCTTAAAATTATTTGTGCACAGGAAATAATCCTTTGAATTTATTTATAATTCTCGGTAGTCTAAATTGGTCTAACCAGTAATAATTCCTCAACGAATGGTGTTAGCTCTATGAAATACTCGTAATGAAGGTAAGGTAAGAACACTTCTCACAAAACCCTGCACTGTGTAATGAAACTAATTTGACTTTGAAAGACGTGATGCACCTGTAGTACAAAGGCAAGTTATTCATCAAAGGCCGTGCCGTGATGCAGATCTGATCAAGTGATATCAGCTGCAGATATCAAAGGAAAATGAGATGTTCGCTCAATAGAATTTCAATATAGAGCGAGATTGCCTTTTAGCGTACGGTATATTACATTTCTTATTACACTTACCTTTCAATATTCTTTTGAAAATTAAATCGTAATATTTCATTATAAAACAATGTGTATATTAATTATAATCACAAAGTCAGCAGTTATTTCTCATTAATAAATGTTACTCTTATAAAATATTTCTATATAAAAGAGTTTTGGACAAGTTACTTTTCATTTTTATCAGAACGCTTCAAGAAGTTTGACTTTTTCTTACATTCATCGTTGTGAGCCACTTTTTGCTGTTTTTAAACACTTGAGAAAATTTGTGAAATCTGTGATAATTATGTTAAAGCAAGTTAGAACTGAAGTTGATTAGTAATTGCCCTGAATTTTCATTGAAAATATAACCTGAGAATGTACCTATTGTACTTGAATCCCTTTACTTCAAAATCATAGTTGCCAGAGAAATATGATTTGTATTTTAAAACCTACAAAGTTTCTTTACAAGCAGCCTTTATCAAAATAAGTAGTAGAAATATGCAAAAACTCGTACTAACATGAAACGGATGTTTGTAATATACGAGCAATATACTCGTATTATTAAGCAATATAAAAAGTAATCTTAAATGATTGTACTTATACTTAGCACCGTAATGCCTCAATATAAAAATTTGCAATATTCTAATGTTTAAATCTCGTTGCTCAAACAGAACACTGCAATTTCGTTACACAAGGCTTGTTATACAATAAATAATCAGTGAGAAACCAGGTGTATCCTTAGTAATTTTTGAGTAGGCAGGAAGGTGGGCAAATGGAAAATATTGGTTCAGTAGATTGCAATATAAATGACCAGGTTCATTCTAACACAAATAGTGGAAGTGCTGAAAATAGCATGGAGACAGCTGGAATATAAATTATGGTTAGATTTGTAAATACAAACTAAAATGCTGACATACCATAGCTGAATACTTAAACAAAATAATTATTTAATAATAATAAATTGTTAAGGTTTTAGTACGGCAGCAATCATGGTAGTACCATTCATTGGGTTGAGTGTCTGAATACTATATAAGTTAAGAACAATGCCGCAAGATGAGACTCATGTAGTTATGCCACATTCACTTGTTAAACCAAAAAAGTCAATACAACATAATTGTGCTACATGTAATTATAGAATACAATTATAGTTATAATTTATTGCTATATTTATCCAAGATATACTAATATATATATATATATATATATATATATATATATATGGGTTTTATAGCCAGCTTCTGTTTAAAGGCAACATGAATGTAAGGGAAAAAAGGGATTTTTATCTTAACTAAAAACCGTTACGGCGTAAATGCCTTTTTATCATTCTTGAGCTATTGGGAAAAAACATGGTTGGTTTGGTTCTTGTATTTTATTTAGTACCAATATTGTATAATGGGTAATATAACATTTGGGTAATACAATATAGGGGAAATATACATCCAAAGTTTTCGAAATAGTTGTAGTATTTATTTATTTGTTCACTAACGGACAATGTTTAGTTTGTATAAAACTATTCAAATAAATTAAGTGCTGTAGTCAGCATCAACAACTAAAGACTTAATTTATACTTAAAACTATAAAGCAAAAATTTAAAGTAAGTGTAAAGCTGACTATTTGTCAGTAATAACGTGCAGTTTTGCCCTATTTAACAAGGATACTCGACATGCAGAAAAGTATTTATAATTTTAATCTTAACGGCAGAATGACTATTTATGCATACAAAAAACCATAAATGCCAAAGGCGTAACTGATTATTAATAACTAAAGATAAAATATTGCAGCTGTTGAAGTATAATGACGCGTGCGTGGTCGTTTAAAACATCTTAACGTATGACATGCCAGGCTGCTGGGGAGCCTGTGGGGGTGACGGGTGGTGCTGCTTGTTGTGGTCATGTGGTCAATCGGTGTGTTAGACTGATTGAATGTTTCTTGCTTCTTGCTCTTCAGGCTGCTGGGGAGCCTGTGGGGGTGACGGGTGGTGATGTTTGTTGTGGTCATGTGGTCAATCGGTGTGTTAGAATGATTGAATGTTTCTTGCTTCTTGCTCTTAATTTTGAATTATCTTGTATATATCATAAAATGTATAATGCATTTTTCTGTATTTTAGGTATTAATTTAAATATATAGTTTTCATATTACAATAATTTACTTTTGTATAGGTAATTTACTTTTTCTGTTTAAAGAATAAGATAATAATTGACCACAATTTTATTAAACTATTGTGAGTTTTCTGTATACAATATGAGGTTGAGTGGTAGAGAGGGCTTAATAGCCCTAACTCCGCCTCTTTATTAAAGGGGTTTTTCATTCATTCATACCAAGGTGGCATACGTATAAGAAAAACTTGTCAAAACTAATTGAAAACAATATTTAATACCATCATAAATATGATTTATAAAATAAATTAATCCTTTGCTTATTTTATAAATAATGTCAATCTATAACCTCTTCACATCAAAACTTACTCAATAGCAGTAGCAGCTTCTAATTAGCAAGTAAATAAGAAGTAAAATGAAATACTAGTAACAACATGTTTCTTTGGAGTACACTTCTAGGCTGTACGGATATATCTAATCAGTATTATATAGTCAGTAAAATAATAAGCTTTTTAGCAGAATCTTACGTCCCATTTGAATACAGCTAAAACCCACGTAACTAACCCTTATTATATCACATAAACCTCTCATTATATTTAATATAGTTGTGCAAACATTCACTACAGTGAATGAAACCTTCCGGTTTATTATTTTAAAACTATTTACTACATAACTGCATAGTAATAACATTTCAATTTATCTTAGAATGTTCTTTAGACTTTTCAATAGTCGAAGTACGTACTAGTCTATGGTGGTTTGATGGTATTTTCACATAATTTCTCCATCAGAACTTTAATTCATTTAAAACCTTTACTACATGTAAATAGTATTAGTATTTGCTCTGGAAAACTTTCTTGACGCCCTTAATTCGGTCAGGCATCCCAACACAAAAAGGCAACATATCAATTTTAAACCCCATTAGCCTCTGCCTGACAAATGTTTAGAAAATATTACATAACGTACCACGTACAAATATAAAAGTAACATAAAATGCTACGAAATAACTAATGCAGGTTTTTAAAAGTATTAAAACGTCACTACAGATGCGATTAAATGTGGCAAAGTAAGTCGATGAAACAACGAAAACAAATGGTAACAAAAAACTGTAATTGATAGCTGTAAAAACTAAACATGAAATAAAATTCAATATTATTTTCATGATAGAAAATAGTTTCTCCAAGTTAATGGAACCAACAATGATCACAATCAGTAAATTATGGAATATTTCAGGGTAGAACATTGGTTGTGTAACTGTTTTTATGCAGATAACTTATTTTTGGTTTATTGTAAGGGGAGCAGGTTGCTCTAGGGGAGAGTTCATTTCTGTTAATTTATACCTTCCAGTATAACATACACTGGGTATAACAGCAACATTGTGTCAGAAAAATCTGGGCAACCTAATGGATGTGCAAGAGCTAGTTATACATAAATCGTAAATATACCAATATGGGGGTATAAGGTCGGATCGATAGTTCTATTCTACTGCGGAGGATGACGCTTAGATAAGTTGAGACTCCCTTAATGTTCATGGATTTTGAAAGGCTCATCATGACAAATATTGCATCCTCTCGTCTCAAATGCCCACTTTGCCTCAAAGAGCTAAGCACTCTAATTTCCAATATGACATGACTGTGATATAAAACGTTATCCTTGCTCATGGGATATCAACAGGAACGGCCTATCCTAATCTTAAGCGTTCTAAATATTTTGGCACTCATGCATCAGCGCAATAGTTCTTTTAGACTAAGTGCAATTATGCTGAGAGGGTTTAAAACAAACATAATAAACTCTGTATACCTATTCTGACGATACAAATATATCATTTTACCGTTTGATCAAATCAATGGCTGTTTTCAGACACCCTCAACACATATTTTAAAAGAAGAGAAGGTTCGGTCAGAAGTAGTAACTAAGTAGCGTTAAGTATTATCAAAACTACAGTTGTGGAAATTTCGTTAGGATAGAGAGGAAACACAACGTTTGAAGACTTTACACTACAAACCTGCATTGGTGTCAATAATTTCTGTTGCACTTAAAGGGTTCTTGGGCAGGGTAAATTAATATAAATATTAATTGCGATTACTGATAACAGGCTCATCTTCTTTAAACGAATAAACACTTATGTGTATTTTCAGTAAGTTAAACGTAGTTTATTGGCCTAAGAAGTGCGATGTCTTTATTGTTTAACTGCTCAATCAATCCTAGAAGGAGATGTGATATCATGGGAATGGCAACGTTACCCCAATTTTCTGGCTATCACATAGAATACTATCTAGAAGCAGTTCCGAGACGGTAGAACGTTTAATTTTAAGATATTTTTATGAAACGTGTGTTGAATATCAAACAAACGATTGAGAGAATACAGATTTGTAATTTAAAATATTTAAATATATTACTTGAACCGATATTACGCACATCTATTTGCCATCCCAGGCACCCTTAAGAGTTCTCTATAGAGAAATTTTTCAACAAAATCCAAATTCTATATTTTATCAATGGAATGATTGGAATCGGGAGGTGAAAACATAGATACATCAAATTCCAAATTCCAATTTGCCTTACGTATTTTGTAGACACCACAGCAAAGGATGAGGCGTAGCAATTTTTTTTTAATCAATTTTAATTTTCCATATTTTCAATTCAGGAAGCGGTCAAACGAGATTTAGAAGCAGTTCGTATCAAACTTTAGTCAGTAAATTCAATATTTTTTATCGTTGGAATCTATAGGTCTCCCAGCGGAATCTAAGAAATATTTTTTTCTAAATTATAAACCTTCCTTACAGACCTGACCTACCAACGACAAAAATTCGTCCTGACGGGCGACTTCAACATTAACGTGATGGACTGACAACAAACAACAAACCACCAAAACATTTATCAATTTGTTAACATATTTTGGCCTTGAGTTATTGATCACGACCACCACGCTAATAACTGGAACAAGTGAGACAGTCATAGACAATGGCATTTGAAATGTACGAAACATCGCAGTGTCAGAGATTAACACATCAATATATACAAAACAAATCCACTATGGCTACGAGGTTATAATTAGTGAAAAGAGAAAAGAGGGAGACCAAAATTACCAAAACAGTAAGATATATAAGGCATAAAACATTGCTGTTCTCAAACACTTGCCTCTCTAAAGAAAAATGGAACTGCCAAATTTAACTCAATCCGTAGAACAGCAATTTAAAACTTTTCACGATGTACTGCTTCTTATAAGTATCTAACTATCTAAATATATGCTGTCCTACAAAAACCATCAGAGTTTTTCCTAAAAGGTAAACAAGTGGATCAGTAAAGGCATATTGGTTTCGAGAGAAAAACTGAAATGTTTCTCTGAAATAAAAATAAACCTCTAACGAAAATTTCAAGTGTTTTTTTCACAAAGTATAATAAAACCTACGAAACAGTGATCCAAGCTGCGAAAACGTATGATCTCTATATCAATAATTTCTTCAAAAAACTAAAGAAATTACAATTAAAAACAGGGCTAAATTGGTTGGAAATCAGCAATTTCAACATTTCAACACAATCTTAAAACAAACACACTACAAAATTCAATGTCATGAACTTTGCTCTGTGGACGGCTGACTCAGATGTGGCCCTGCCTTCAGATAAACAGATTCATTACTGGAAGATTTTTACTGAACTAAATTCCTTGGAATACACCTAGATCGAGGGTTACATGGAATTGCCACATTGACTATGTTTGCACTCAATTATCCTCAGGCATTTATGTCTTGATATCTTTAGCTAAGTATTGCCCACCTCAGGTTCTGATGACGGCGTACTATGGATTTATTTATCCCCACCTTACCTACGGTGTGGTATTGTGGTGTTCCTGTACAAACAAATTGTTGACGAGTGTTCAAATTGCAGAAGCAAAGCGATTCAAATAATAGCTCATTTGAATTTCAGAAAGTCTTGTAGAGAAACTTTCAAAAGATTTCGGCTGTTGACTCTGCCAAGTCTTTTCATTTTCGAAATAACTCTGTTCTGTATGTCTAAATGTGCCATGACAACTGGCCAAGACATTCATTCGCAACGGAGACCAGAGACAGAGGAAAACTACCGGACGGGTAAATACAGAACGGTGGTTTATGAACATCTGCCCTCACAGGCAGGTGTTCATTTTATCAACAAGCTGTCCGATTTTATAAAGAATTCCATGACATTCGTTTAAAACGCTTTTTAGCGTCAAAAGCATTTTATAATGTTACCCAGTTTTTGGAATTTGACTGGGAGATCACCCAAGTAGGATATTGACTTCGGCGCTGTAGATAGAAAATTGGCAAATGGAAGAAGGATGCATGAATGTTGAATTGTATGTTTGAGTGTGATCCTGATGTGGTAAGAATATACAAAATTTCAGCTCTGAACTCGAATTGACTTTTACATGTGCTATATCATGTCTTCGCAATAAAGCATTGATTGATTGATTAATCGACATACGTATTGAAATCGTATCGTTTCCGTCCGTCTATACGATTTTTCTTAATAAAAGGTCCTAGAGACTTGATAAATCATAAAAGATCCTAGAGATATTGGTACATAGGTTCCTCTTGTTCAAAGGGCCAGACCGTTTGTATCCATGTATGTGACAATTCTAGAAGAAAAGGACCCACCCACAATCGTTAAAGTTAGTTAGTATATAGATTCTGCTTATCCAAAAAAAACGATTTATTTGTGAAAAGGTGAAAGAACAGTCCGTTCATCTTTCTATTTGTCATTTTTATAAGTCTTTTTTCCTGCATGTGATTTGCGATGAGAGTATCGCCTGAAAATTTGGGTTTGTACTTTTAGTGGAAAAATAAAAATCTAGTACAATATGCTTCTAGGTCAATTTGACTGTAGGAAAGGGAACCGGTGGAGTTGATTATGACTAGCAGAGTATGTGATAAGGAATTGTTGTCCGTCTCTTCGTTACCGCTTGCTAGCAAAAAACTGTGTTCGATTGGGCCATTATCGTATAATTATCTGTTTTATTAGTTATCTCATATAGATTAGTTTTAATTTTGAGTCTAGTATAGCACTCAACCTTCCTACCAAGCGTTTAGCCTGCAATAGGCGTATTGCATTGGTTAGAATATAATAAACTATTTATATTAACGTATAATGTGTAGTGTTTGAAATTAACTGTTCTATTTTCTGCATAACATTACAATTGTTTGACTTGGTTTCTTGTTATTTTCATAATTTTTTATTTTACAATCTTCATCTAAAGATCTTCTTAACTTTTGTTAGTAATGTGGTTCTAGGAGAGTGTTAATGATACCAAATTAATTATATTTAATTTGTGAGCTAGTTGTGTAGTAAGGTGTGAAAGGTTACGTTAAGCGACTTGTCACGGATATTATTTAATTATTCTATGCTCTTATTATGTCCCTAATTATTATTACTTAAGTATATATTGAACTTAATAAACTAAGTACTTTTTCATACTATAGTAATTAACACAAAACCTCATTATTCAATAAATTAATGCTTTATAAAATTAATTACTTTAATCACACTCCTGCTCACGGGAAAGCACAATAGTATCATAAAATCTAGCATAGATAGATAGACGTCGACTTCTATTAAGAACTAAATATGTAATTAACAGATCTTTTGCTGTAGTTCAAAATATATTCACGATATTTAAGTGGATTGATCAGGAAATTTCCTCTTCATGTGAGATAAAAAAAATTATGGTTGCCTGTAAAGTCGGTTTTACGGGCGAAGATTTTACGTGACAACGTCTTTTTCTCGGTAGAATATTTATTGATATGAATATTATTAAATTGCACAATAGGAACAAGGAATTGAATGAAAATAAGAATTGCACAAATTTTAACTATAGAAATATATTTTGTTTACTAAAACATTGTACATAATTTGAAATTAATTAAAATTTGTTATTGTAAATGGTAAAGTTGAATAAAACATTTACTAAAATTGGAATTTGAAATTCTTGCTAAACACAGTTAAATTCTAACTCCGCGCGTGGTGATTGGTCGGTTTATTTCGTTTGTTTGGTCACACTGTTATGACAGGTTAGAGGTTATAATTTGTTATTTTAAATGTTTGACTAGCAATACGCGCTGTTTCTTCTCAATCGACTGAATTACGATTGATTGCAGAGTGATTTAAACTAATAATTTACTTAACACTATAAACATTTGTCAATAGTATGACATAACCTATAAACTCAGTTTCTCAACTTTTGTGTCAATCTAACAATCAATCAATCAATCATAGTTTACGATAATGAAATATCAGTGTACAATTATTTACCTTTATTGTTGTAGTTGTTGTAAATGACGAATGTAAGCACTCCACATTTTCACGAATAAAAATAGTTATCTGCTTTATCCCGTGCGGCAGACCCACAGTTATCTGCTTTATCCCGTGCGGATCCCGTGCGGCGGACTCACTGGACGGGCATCGTAACGTTACCGGGCTTTACACTTTTTCATGAGTGACTCCGAGCCGCAACCTAATTTAAGACTTTGTCACGTCAAAATAGACATATTGTTCTGGAAAAGAAATAAATCTAGAGAATATAGCATCTTACACACAATCGAAAGATGTATAATAGGATTTATAATTATATAATAGATTGATAAAACGAGTTATTCACATCTTAACTCAATCAAGTAACTCGAGTGCCTTATTGGCCTATCTTAAATTACTAATCACTTGCGAGGCTGTACTAATTTCATTTCTCTCTGTCGACCTAACTTCGACTATCTATCTGTATGTCCGTATAATATCATGAAAACAAACTGACCCAAAAACTTTATATTTTTCACGAATCTGCATTTCGGCACAGGCAACATTGAGTACGATGATGGTGCATATCACTCCATAGAAGTTAGTTGAGCGTTAGTGAACATTTTTACGTTGGTCTTATGGGTAACCATGAGAACATTGAGAAAACGGCAGATATAAAACCTAAACACAACCTCTCTCATATGAAACTGTAACAGGTGACATAGTAACACGTATAACCATAGACTTCAACTTATACATACAGTCCTGACTCTACCGATGACTATTTCGCGACACGTGGTTCGTCGTATCTTTTCATATTTAACAAAAGAGAAGGTATCAAAACCTTACAATTTGAAAACAAACCTGTCACTGTATAAAATTAGCCTAACCTTTTCCAGAAAAAAACTTTAATCATGAGAACTTAACTGGATGTTAAAGCTCTCATTTATTCAGTGCAAGAAGTTTCCATTAGTCCTTTATAGTCAATGTAAGACATATCCATTTTCTTCCATAGCCACATTATAGTCCACCAAGTCTGGACGCAAATGTCATAAAGCAATAGTGTCATGTGGCCTTTAACTGCACGTGGGAGCTCGCCTGATATCAGTACTGATAATTATTGACAACTCTTCACCTCCACAGCCTATCGTGTTTCATGGATAGGTATCGTACAATGCATCTACAGAACATTGATAGCCAAATATCCCCACCCATTCCAATGGTATGTTATGTACATCTTTGAGTACATAAAACACACATATACCCACATTATGGCATATTACATAATTTATCAAACTTCATTGATGGATTAGTGAATACTTGTGACGTTTTGAAACTTATAACATAGAGTTCTTTGGTTAAAGTTTGTTTTTGGCGATAGAAGGATTGTCTAGGAAACAGGATTTTCCGAACATTTGTCTAGCATGAAACTACAACACATTTAAACGTAGATTATAGTTATGTGTTAGGTTAGATATTCACCTGACGAAGAGATTAGATACACATCTCGAAACGTAGTGTTACTGATATTCTGAACGAAAGAACAAATATCTGGGAAGATCCTGTTTAAATGGAACCGACCTTGCATTGTGATTAGGAAGTAGACCTGCAATTTCATTAATTAAACTGGTGAAATATAAATATTTTGAATGTTAAAACATATTTAAGAGAACACATGTGACCAGAGTGGCAGAATCGAGTAACATTAATGCCTGATAAACAATATTTCCAAACATTTACTTGAATAAAGTATAAAATATAAAGTACCCTCTCGATAGTTCCAGCAAATTTTCATACCAATCATTGATAATTTTGAGTTTACTTATCAAGATTAGAAAAATATTTTTTGTACAAAATCTATTTACCGAACACATGCTTAATTCACAAATATAATTAATATAATAGCGTAATAAATTAAATTCAAGGCGTGAGCTGAAAAGACTGAACCTCATTTACACATTGAATTAAACGTGTCCAACAGCCGTGTCTGGTGATGTGATGTCGATCGAGCTTGCTACCATTCACGCTGCGTGTTTGCCATACCTCTCTCATTACGGTCTAAATGATCTGCTCATTAGTTTAAAGACTCACACTTTAACAACGCAACCCGTCGCTTGTAGGTCTCGCTGGAGGGTGGAGTCATTTGTAATGGACTTTCAGTGTGAGAATTGTAATATATGAACAAAAATAAACCTTCTAAATAGTAGTTATAACTTTATTTTAATCAAATATATTCACTTTAACAATATTTCCTCTGATTTTATCAAAATTAATTAATTGTTGTTGAATCGGGAAATTCGATCTTTTAAATTTATTCTACATAATTTTAACACACAAGAAACGTGGAGTGTGGATATATGACGGTTTTAATGTCACTATTTCCCACAAATCAAATCCTCAACTACTTCTAGAAGGTGTATAAACGATGAAATAAATACATGACAGAATGCAATCGTAGAAAATCATAATCAGTTATAAATAACTGGTAAGATAATCTAATGGCGTTTTCTACAATTTCAAACCACTGTTTTTCCAGTTTATAAAACATGATTCAACGGTCATGTAAAGGATTATTAGACCTAAAATTTCCCAAAGTGATTTATCAGTTTTATGTCTTAAATAGATATTGAATACATTTTAATGTTTGTATTACATTAGTCTCTTCAGTAAGTCATCAAGTTAAATAAGCCCGAACAGGAACATTTCTGTAATCGTTTGTGAACTCCAAATATTAAGAAGGAAATTGTTTAACATCTTATCACAAATCAGTCTTGCCCATCCGCTCGTGTAACCATTGGAAGCCCGTTGGAGGAAGGTTAGATACTCTTATACAATTATACAATCAATAATAGAGAGAAACAGTAGTCACTGCACTGTACCCTATTGTACTAGGAAGCTATCGCCAACTGTGTTCCGATAGTAGCTGCATAGTCGGAAGCTTACGTGAGCATTCCCTACAATATATTATGCTAATTTGTCTTCTAACACAAATCTTGTACATCCCGCCGTCAGCTTGCATCACTAATGTGTATCATCATTTGAAAATATCATAAAATTGTATCATCTATCTCTCATTTTATGAACTTCCAATCGTTGGTCGTTCTGTACTTTACACATGTATGCTATACATTGGAAAATTAGTACAGTCAAATTCATTATTTATAAAATAAAATCAGCATTAGGCATTGTAAATTTTAATCACTACAAAGTTCTTTCTAAAATAAAAACATTAAGATAGGCGATGTTGTTTTTAATTTTCAATCCAAATTAATTATGTATAATATACGAACTTGCTAGCTACAAGATTTGTCTTGTAAAAGTTTCCAAACTGATTACGGTTAATTTAATGAGCTTTTGAGTTATTATTTAATTTAATAACTCAAAAGTTTTCAACTTGAATCATGGGTGGAGAACGGAACAAAAGCTACTTGTTTTAAAATGTAGATAGTAACGGAATCTTGACATTTTTATGCTTAGATTTACACAGCTCGTTACGTTATTATTAGTATCTTTAAAATTGTAACGTTATTTCCACAATCGAATTCTAAAATACCATACTTAAAGTTAAACTCGAATTCTTACTCATAAATATCTTATTTCTGGCATGAGCATAAAAAATATGATGTATAGTTGTATGTTGCAAGCATGGTCATAATTTTTATTACACAAATGTAGCATATTTTGAGATGGCAGGTATATATAGTATGTTTAAAAAACCCAGCAGCGATCACTTTTGGCTGGTTTATACCTTCCAGTTGAACCTACCTCAGGGCACAGCAAGAACCGATGTGTTACTCATGTTGAGATTCTGGGGTGAAAGTGTAATCTGACACGTCTAGTCTACTGCGGGAGATGACTGTGGAGTTGGTGGGGGTCCCTAAGTATCATAGATTCTTGTTAGCCTCAGCAAGGGTGTGCCACCCCTGCCTGCTTTGACTGGAGAGGCTGGTTCAGAGCTGGCCTCCCCTTCTTCTGGTGGGACATGACTTTGAGATTAGTACCATAATTCTTCCTCATGGATTTAGATAGGAGGCCGCCCCTACCCCCTACCATACCAATCCTGAATATCCTGTCTTGTATATCCATACGTTTTATAAAGCAAACAAATAATTTCTCATCCAAACTGTGTTATTTCCTGTATTTTTAGTCATACTATAAGAGAACACTGTTTCTCAGAAGGTATTTGCTCTTAGAGATAGTATGATCTCGAACATTTGCCATTAATTATTTGTTATAAAATGGAACATTTAAGTTTAGATAATACAAGGAAGGAGAGATGATCTATCATTTTCATATGGTCTCACATTTTTTAAAGTTTTTTTGTCAGACGTGTAAAATGTGATAATAAGATATTATATCATATTTGAATATAAAATGTTGTGGTTGAATGCGTGGTTGTAATAAAACTCGCACAACGCGCTACGGTCCAGATATCGCTGTCTTCAAGTGAGGTGCTGACAAGGATTATGGCTGCCGCCACCTAGAGTGAGACATTCATCGACTAATGTATGGACAGGCTAGGGTCTGCCACTTGAAGAAATGAAGAATTCGAGTGATTTAGAAGTAGTTGCTGTGGTAACGAGACATGGATGCCTACTCGGTAAGCTTGAATTTTCCGATAGTTGTTTAATATTTCGAGTTTAAAAAGGTAAAAAACCATTTATGCATAATGTTAAGTATGCACAGAAGATTTAAAGACGTTATCTTCTCTAACAAATAACGACATTACATGTTGGATATACTATAATTCTTTGCAATTATCTATCCGCCTATCGTCAGTAACAAAATTAAAATTAATTATCAGCTTATTATCAAGGATTCATTGATAATACAGTTTGATAGTATAATTTAGTTTCCACTTTGTTATCTTCTTCTTTGTATATGAGCCATTTCCAAATCAACCACAGGCATAGGATTGCCTAGAAAAACAGTCGCATAAGTGTAAAAGGTTTGGTTTGAATTAATAACAAAACTAATCAGTCAATTAATTTTTTTGGGTATTTAAAATCCTGATTACTCGAAGGGCTGGAATTATTTCAATTCTGTTTGTCCCCCTGCCTTTACGATATTTCTAACACGTGTTCGAAGATGTTGCATTTCTCTCCATTGTGTTTTGCTTAGCTTAGCAAACATTTAACACTGATCTTATGGTTAATCAGGATAGCAGTGAGATAATAGCAGAATAACTAGACTTTTAAACATATAATAATATGACATTTAACACACGTAGTCTAACTATCTCAAATCATTAACATGATCTTTTGCTTAGAGTGTAATTATTTATTATTTAAACACTACTATGGAGTATGAACCCCAACTTAATTAAAAAGGATAATGTTTAATTTGGCAAGATATCCAGCTTTATGAATAAAAATAAAATTCTGACATTCATAGTGTGGTATTATAAGTAACCATCGTGACGAAAATAAAGGTATATTCACGCAAACTAAGTGCAATGTGAATCATATAATCATATTTGTAATCATTTATGTTGTTTTCAGTAAATGACCAATGACAGCAATGACATAATTGCTTTCTTAGATTGGTTGTTTTCATAAAGGAACGAACATTTAAACTTTATCTCCAAATTTAATGTGAAAAGTAAAGGTTTTAATCTTTTACCAGGCGAATTTAGGTCTTATAAGCCCTCTCTCTCTCTCTAACACTTAAACTAGGAAATAAGGCTAGAAGGTACAGCAATACAACACATGTAGCCTAAAAATTTCAATAATTAGAACATCTTATGGTGACTTTGTGCGTAGAATTTCTCTTTTGAAACATCGTTTTGAATACTAACTAATGATCAAAAGCGTAAATGTACCATGTAGCTAGATATCTTGATGAAGATTTTATTTGTAGACTTTATATTTTGAATCAAACCTTTATGTACAGAGAGAATAATAAGTTTGATGATGAGCATCATTGAAGGCCAATTTAGTACCTTAATTAATAGTAAGCTGAAACAATTTCTCTTCGGTCTGCTTACTTTTCTCTGTGATTGTCTGTTTGTCTATCTGTCGCAAGAATAACCGGAAACAATATGACGTATAGACTTTATTTGTTTGTATGCAGCCCCAGCGAAGTCTATTACGCACCACGTGGTGTGGTGTACTACTACTTCGCTTCTAATATAACAACTATATAATTATCATAGTTAGTGTAACCACCATGGTACAATCACCATAACACATGAGTGTATGGACCGAGTTAAGGTTAAGGGCTCTGCCGTTTGCCATCAACTCGAACGACGTATGTTGTAGCTCATAACACAGAAGTTGAGTGCGTTACTTATTTTCGGCGTACTATTCCGATAACAACTGCCACAAACTAATATATACATCCAAGAACTGTATTGATTTAAGTATTTTTATGAGCTAATCTATTAAACATTACTAACATTAATGTACTTAGTTTTCTTCCCTCTACACTATTCGAGAGTCTGTTATAAGAAATATAGCATAAAGGCATAGATAAATAAAAAAAATAAACGAAGATAAAAAGCATTACTGGATTGAAATAAAAAAACGGCATTGCGCCATAGATTTAAAAGTTTCGGAGAACAACGTTATTGATTTATTAGGTGATCTACAATGACTGTGGTAAAATAGATCTATTAATGTTTCACGAAATCTGATCATATTTTAAACAATTTTACTAGGTTTATTTATTAAGTTTTATGAAATAAAACCAAACAAATATTGTTTTACACGAAATTAAAATTAAGAGAATGTGTTTATCACAAATACCGAGAATATAAAATAATGGAATACATTTTAATGTATTGTTATATATTTTCACTGTCTGAGTCCAGTCTTGTTTTACAGAATTATAATAAAATGTTCAAAGCTACGTTGTCTATTTGATTGTAAAATGCACACGCTAAATTTGTTCTTTCATTTTATCTTCATTACCATCAAAATTACATGAAATCTACCTCTGCTATATTTATATTGGCAATGGTTTAAATAATCAGAAAGATTTTTTATGTCTCTTAAACTTTTAGTTTATTTCATTTTCCGTAGGAAACTACAGATTTTCTAGGTGATATCGTTAGTTATTACCACCAATGAACGATGCTTTAGAATGTGTACGATTGCAAACTCAACAACAACAAACGAGCTACGGGGGTTGTAACCGGTCTTACTTTGTCAAGTAATAAAAGTTTTGAAAAGCTCTAAGAGTATTTAGTACACGTCATTAAAGTTAGCAATGTTTCCCTTCCTTAAAGGGGGCTATATTGATAAATAAAATTGATTTACAACAATAGTATAAAGATGATCTTTGAAGAATACGCGCTTCATTGTGATTATATGAATATTAATTACAGCACTGATGTTTAATGTGTATTATAACATTATAATTGAATTGTATAGTGTGATGTTAAATAGATATAAAAGGAAAACAAAAACGAAACATATCATAGAAAATGCACGTTATTAGACAGAAGTCCTATATGTGTGATACTATTCATGTTATTGTAAGAGGTAATATTAAAATAATTTAAAGATAAAAGAATTAAAATAACAAAAAACTAACTTTACACGTAGATCACACTTCATTTTCTCCATGTAAATTACTGCTTTCCTGTGAGATAATGTGTTCACACATAATTAACCTACTTCAAATATTCTTTTATTTAAAATTCTTTATATACTTAACACGTTTTTTGAAATATTGAAAATAAGAAATAAATATATTACACGAGTACCTAGTTCACTTATGTTCAGTAATCAATATCGTTTTAAAATAGAAAATACAACGTTGTGGTAATCTTAAAGTTAATAGGGCGTAACTTAATTGTTAATAGTTTTTTTGAAAATTTTAAATCTAGTAACTTACAGCAAATGTTAAACTCGCTTTTGGTGACGTATCCATTTCACAGTAACAGTCGCGTTACTCGGTGCTCATACTTGGTAGGGTGTCACCGCCGGCGGTACGAACTGACTGGCAGGGAGAGCTTGGAACAGCCACGTCCGTTCCCGAACGAGGCCAGACACCGACTGAGAGCACGAGTGGGTGGGGTGACAGAGGGGAGTCTGGTGACGTCACATAGAGGGGTAAGTGGGTGGGGTACTGGCCTTATCTCGAGAGTAAATCAAAACTAACAAGTACCTTACGCTGCGTTCTCTTGTGACAAAATTGCTAGGCGCTATTCGTGTACGTTACGGCATCTCAGACCTGTAAGTGATCAATGACAAAAGGTGCTTCCTCTCACGTACTGCTCAGAGTGGTAAGGATACTCTTATATTAAAACAAAACATTATATAATACTTTGAAACTTAAACGTAATAATACTAATGTACATATAAATAAGCGCTTATTACACTGTACTAAATTATGGTTTCATTCGTTCAGGAAGAACTTAGTTGAACTAAACCTAAACAGCAGAATAAGTAGTAGTGGTATAAAAAAAACACTAACATTCTTCGAACCTTATATGAAACTTGATTTTTTTTAATATTTTGGCCTTATTACAGATCCTATATTTAGTCAACCTTCTTTTTTTTAAACATTTTTCGGCTCTGGGTTTTCACGTTGCTGGAAGCTATAAACTCTATAAGGTGACAGCGCATTCTATAACGTGTAGTACTTTGGGATTGGGTAATTTACCCCTCTAAGGTCCAGTTTATCTTCGCTCCTTTTTTTTAATAATAAATTATGTAAACTTTTAGGACGTTGTGGGCTGGTAATACTGAGTACCTCTCGGTTTCCGGAAGATTCTTAGGAGATTCTAACCTGTGGGAGCTGCAAGTAAACGAGAGTTTTAGGCCATTGGAATTATAGAAATTCATTTGCCGCAGCGAGCTAACGAACACTGCGCAACGGATCCCTGGCCTCTAGGAAACTTCGATGTCTGTAATCCCTGATTGACTTTCGGTAAAAGCGTACATCATAAAAAATTATTTAAATATTCAATCCAATTTTTACAAAGAATATGAAGTAAGACTGCCTATTGAGTTGCTTGTGCAGGATTAATTTTTCGCACTTTGGAACTAAGTGTAGAAACTGTATTATTTTAATATTAGGTTACACAAAAAAGCCACCGAAGAAATTTTTAGAAACAAATAGAAGCCTTCATCAATTTAAAAATGTAATGATTACTGTGTTTTCCTTCAACCACAAAAATTGGTCACTTTGTTTCCATCTCTCACTGTTATTCAAAATTATAAAAATGGTTTAGAAAATTCATTTTCACTCTTTATTTTAATGATATATTAATAGTTACTATTGGTTGTAATCTTTTACTCCACAAGAAGGAAAGGAATTAAGAAAATTAACTGTACTTATGCAGTAAGATTTTATTAAGGCCAATTTGAATGAACATACATGCTCTGTAGTTGTAGATGGTAAATTTTATTGTTAATCAAAGAGTTGTAAATAACAAAGATGAAGCATTTGAAAATGCAAACTGTTCACTTAGAGATAGGACTGAGTTGTACCATTATAACAGAATATACTGGGTGCATTTCATCGACGATCAAAGAAGCTTTTACCACCGCTTCCTGTACTCTAACTGTTAAAATATAACAATGTTTATAGATACTCGAAACTTTGAATTTTTAAATACTCCTTTAAGTTAGTTGGTTCGCTTTGGTGATTAGTAATGA
Organism: Homalodisca vitripennis; assembly: GCF_021130785.1. Taxonomy (NCBI): domain Eukaryota; kingdom Metazoa; phylum Arthropoda; class Insecta; order Hemiptera; family Cicadellidae; genus Homalodisca; species Homalodisca vitripennis. The sequence continues at coordinate 4,981,353 of NC_060210.1, forward strand.
TAGTTTTAGTGTATGTAATATAATCCTATACAAACTTAATTTGAGAGCATTTGTATGAAAAGTAGTCCAATTAAAATTGTTTTCTATACTTACGAGATAAAAAGTCAAACCTGAGTGAGATTAGAATTATGAATGACATCACAGAAACTGGTGACAATTTATGAGCTCTAGGTAGCCAGAGACAACTTGCCACAGTAAGCTTGTCCCAATCAGCAGGACATGTCCTACTTCGAGGGTTGCCGCGGAGCCAAGGACTGCGGTATACAATGGGGTGACGGCCATGCCATGTATTTCCTAATTGGCGTTGAGAAAAATTTACCGTTTACTCACTTGGTACCTATATATTGACAAAGTAACTTTGATGCGGGAGGTAATAAAGTTCTGATTTTATAGTATTTTTTTATTATTACATTAAACAATTTTAAATCGATTTTATACATTTTCAGGACATAAATATTTTGCAAAGGTCACTGGAATTTTTAGGGTAGCAGTACAGTACAGTTACCACGATCAGTGTACCAAATTATCGAGTAGAAATACTTAAGCTTTCGAATACCAATACATTGTAATTATATTTATTTACAATTAATTATTCCAGGCTCTTTTGAATGTACTGAATAACAATAGTGTCCCAAATTAATTAACAAAAAATACATTCATTTGTACGGTATTTGAGTAATGGTCACAAGTACAATGGCGATATGGATATGCTGTTTGTCACAAGCTGTCAGACACGTTTACCTACAAAATATTAAAAAGTGTAACTAAATATTACACTGTTCTGTATGTTACCTTTTATAAATACACATAACCTAGATAGTGTTTTATTTATCATTAAATTATTTCTTTTTACTTATTAAAATACCTGAACTATACTGTAATTTTAAACTTGTTTGTCGTTTTAATTTTTATTAGTTTAAGTAGTTATCAATATCGATGATTCGATTGCAGTTTTGGCTACTTATAAAACTATGTAGGAATGTTGCTAAAGTCCAATGTTTTAATCTTTACTATCACTACGTTTCGAAATCTGCAATCTAACATTAAATCCTTAAATAAACAAGCATACCAAAGCGGTGTGACACTGTTAAGTAAGTTATAACGAGATACGTACCTACTCCTTGCATACTGAGTCTAACACGTCCGTTTATGTGGAAATAACACACTAATATAGATCAATCGAACTAAAGAATGCAAGTCATAGGTCTCCTTGCAATAACATAGAAACCACGATACGCTCTACGCTGTACGCTATAATACTGTCGTTACCTTAATACGCTGATTTATTCAAGTATGTATCACATAGAGAGAACTGTAAGCCACACATAAACCAGAACTCTACCATAAATCGTTTCTATAAGTCCCTTTTTTAACCGGTAAATTATTACTCATACTTCAGTTTACTTAAAACTATCTTAGAGAAGATCTATGAACTGGGGTAAACATGTCAGAAATGGATGGAAATGCAATAATAATAATAGTACCACAAATACATATATTTTTGCCCACCATGGTAGGAGCAGGACAAAGCTCAAAATAAATGTATCTGTTGACACAGAAAGTACACTGTGACAGTGAATAGTATTTTTTTTATCAAATCTCTCTCTCTCTAACTCTCTCTCTCTCTCTCTCTCTCTCTCTCTCTCTCTCTCTCTCTCTCTCTCTCTCTCTCTCTCTCTCTCTCTCTCTCTCTCTCTCTCTCTCTCTCTCTCTCTCTCTCTCTCTCTCTCTCTCTCTCTCTCTCTCTCTCTCCTTCTGTAGACATTAACTTAACCCAAAAATTCATGCAAGTATAGACTTTATTACTATTTTGATAACGTATTATCTTACATGAAAATCCAAATTCTTTACTTTTTGATGCTTCTTCCAAATATTATACTTTTAATTAAGAGGTTTACGTTTGAAAGTTTTCATTTCTACCCTAATTCTCCATGTTTGGACAACACAAAAGAAAATTTTAAATCATTAAATAAAAATTCCTTTCTACATTGCACTACTACCCAAAGGATATCTCCGTACATAAACTTTTACAAGTGTCCAGACTCTTTATTCACCGTTTATATATAATTAAAATAGATAATAAAATACATCAAAACTCTTTATTAGGTTGTTCTGCTTCATAAACTGAAACATTGTGTGGCCAGGCACGTGTTAATGCTGCATGGTAAAGTGGACTCGAAAAATCTGTTACATATTTCACGTTTAACTTTTCAACTGTAAAAGTAACCCAATTACAATTCAGTGTTACGTGAAATTTAAGACAAATAACTTATTCATTGTACTGAAAGAATTGCATCCATTAATATATTCTTCTAATGAATAAATTTAAGACTGTTTTTTGGCTACTGAAGCATTATGTAAAACGTTATTACAGTGTTAAAGTTTAGTGTTATTGTTTTTCTTTTTCCTAAATTAGTTAAATACTTCTTATAATTATTTGTTAAATTGTTGAATTAGTTTTGTATCTTTTAGTAATACTAAAACTACTATCTGAGAAATAGTAAAAATGTAATAAATTACACACTGTCACATGGTTTTTAAAGCACCATTTAGCAGAAAAGTATTAATAATAGTTTTAATACCCTTTAATTTAAACAATTTTGGACTAACATATTAATATAAACTACTTGCTCCGCCCACATATATTTTAAGTGCACATTACTCTGTGTAAATTGTTACGCTTATTATGATTATACTAACTCAAACTCTCTATTTTAGCAATGTAAGTATTAATTTGACATAACAGTGAGCAGTGTTCTTGCAATTTCTCAAGTCTCCTAGCTTAAAGTCAAAATTTTTAACATTTCTATTCAGTATTTCTACTAAAATACCAAATTCTTACACAATTACCCCCATGAGCGCTTACTTTATAAGTTGCTTTAGAATTCGTTACGTGGATTTGGTACATTTTATAGTAATAATTAGTTTTGTGGAATACATTTGGCTACCACAAACATATAGGGTGAAACATTTTAACCTGTTCTGAAACTATAAGGACTTTTAATGAAAACCTGTACTAAATTTTATTTTTTCTCTTACCAAAGAAAATAAATGCATATTTACAAAAGGCAACAAATACTTCTTAACATTCAAAGGAAATATTTTATAAAATTCGATCGGTTTAATTAGCATCAATATTTTATGAGTTACAAGAATGTTTTAATTAGTTCAAAATCATTCGCATGCTTAATATTTCTATACTAAGTATTTTTAAGCTTGCATAAAACCTGACTAAATGGTGTTGAAAATTAACTAACGCAGTTCATTATTTACAATAAAGAGAGGTAACGCGGGAGCTCGTGAGATTGAAACAAACGATGTCCGCTGGGATCGGTCGTTTGTGTCGGGACTTGTAAGGTTTATACTGATGACTAAAGCTGTTTCATTTTTGTTCTGATGAATAAAGAATGATGGCGCTTGATTTTGAGTCCGCTGGGATCGGTCGTTTGTGTCGGGACTTGTAAGGTTTATACTGATGACTAAAGCTGTTTCATTTTTGTTCTGATGAATAAAGAATGATGGCGCTTGATTTTGAGTCCGCTGGGATCGGTCGTTTGTGTCGGGACTTGTAAGGTTTATACTGATGACTAAAGCTGTTTCATTTTTGTTCTGATGAATAAAGAATGATGGCGCTTGATTTAGTAACTTCTCATTCTTCAGGATGATAATAATGTAGTTTAATTAGTGAATTTTTTATTGTAGTTAGCTTATATAAACACTATAGGGACTATTGGATATTTTGGAATATTGCATTAGTACTTATATTATTGTTACCTCAAGATAAGTTTCTCTAGTTTCAAAAGTTAAAATACTCACTATTTTTATGAAAAAATGTCAATTTGTTTTCCTTAGAATAGTTATCATTGTTAATGGCTGACTTAGCGAAGTCTGTAACTCGAGTGCTTGAACAATTTCGTTTCTGTCTGTCCGCTCAATACCTTGAAGAAGAAGTGGCATGAATTTGTGAATTAAAGCTTCATTTCTATATAGGAAACCCCAAATTATATGAAAGTGCATTTCTCTCCATTGGATTTAGCTGGACGTTAGTAAATATTTTTAATCTTACACGTAACTATGGTAGCAACGACAAAATAGCAGAATAAATAAATTTTTGAACAAACTGGTGGCAATAATGTGATATTTTAACATTAATTTATTAAACATGTATTCTAATAACTTTACCAAATACAGCATCATAGTTTCGTGACTTTTTGTGGACTTTTATTCCAGGAGTAAAAACAAATATATTGCAGGGTCAATGTTTAAAGTAAGTGGCGAGATTGAATCTAGCGCGCCTTAGAGTTATAGTACTCTGTATAGCTCACCGACCTTTTATTATTTAAAAACTACTATAAAACCTAATATAATGTATGTGACAAGATGTTTCGGGGAAGATTAATTCATTCTTATGTAGAATTAAAATTTTACATTTAAACTTCTATTCTACATAGACAAGGATGATTTATGTGATGATACGCGTTCAACCATGTAATTAAGAATAGCGTCATCAAAGTCTATTTCATTAATTTCATATTAACTGAAAACATCAGGTTATGTTTATTAAATATGTCAAATATATATATTTTTTTTACTATTTTTTCTGTTAATATTGTTCTATTCTGTGATGTCTTTTGTTGTTGCAAGCTCTAATTATATTTTAATTTGCGAAACGTCAAGAGAGTGACATTTACCCATTGTTATTAAATCATATAATGCGAACGAAGCTAAAAGAATCTTTAATTTGGTAATTTTCCGTAATTGTGTTTATGATGTAATTCTCAATGTAATTTTAACGTACATCCAACTAACTACACTACTGATAGTGTGGCTAGTTTGTCTTAAGAATCTCACGTGATCTGAAAATTGAAGAATAAATCATTATTTCATATTCAGAAGTGATTTATAAATTATCAACCATAAATCCGTTAATTTTGGTAGGGAGGCATAAATCACAATAATAATTATTACTCGTGTATAAATTTTTAAAAACATCCTTTGGCTAAAAATTGTTTGCATAAGAATTTTACCTTTTGCGCTTGGCGGCATGATTTTAGACTATTATGGTAATTTATATAATGCAACTTCATACAGTTATTTCAAAATCTGAATAGTTGTCATTTTCAAGGATCAATCAATATAGCCACGTGTAGTAGAGTTACTAAATATACAAAAAATAAATTAATAAAAATATACGCGTAGACTATCATTAAACATTTTTTGTGTCATAAGTAAAAGTAATACTTGAGTAAACCATGTTGAAAAACGGTGGATATTTTGAAAATTGCAAAATATATTTTTTTACTTTTTAACAAGAGTTCCTCTATAGACTAATATATATAGCAACGGCTTCGTACCGATAGATCAAATCCCGGGAAGGTCCAAGACATGATATGCAATGTACAACGAAGCCAGCATAGGTGAATGCTGAAGCTGACCTTAAAAATACATATGAAAATTAAGTGCTAAACTTCGAAACATAATTTGTGTATTATGAAATCTTATTATTAATTTAACAATTAAAAATAGAAAATTTATAAGCCTTATAGATGGAAATTTCGTATAACGTATAAGCAAAATAAAAGAAGCATAGAGAGGGGGTTATTCAACTCTCTGAAATTGCTTAAAAAGACACTTTTAGTAAATTTCAGTTTCAAATCCAACTTACTACAAGGCAAGTATAGAAATTTCTTCATATAGAAAGATACATGTCATGTTGAATGAAATTAATTACAAACTTTAAACCACGTTTTATATCCAAACACGTGAAGGATTACAACACAACTCTAATTTAGTGTTATTTCCCTTGGCTACAATATTTAGTGAAACATTATTATGTAAACATAAAAGGCCTGCAATGTTACAAAAGTTATTCCGTATACTCTATCTATAATCACTATGTAAACCACTATTCTGATAAGCGATCCTGTCCTTGGAAGCAGCTCGCCTGCCCGGCCATTGGTGGTACTTCGAAAGTCAAGTTTAAGCCATTTGTCCCCAGGTTAAATGTTAAAGAGGGATTTTAAACTTCACCTAGTAAAATAAGAAATTACTTTATTTTACTCCTCCAGTGTAGTATTCAAATTGCAAGGTGACGGATGAGGACTTTGTCGTATTACAAATGGAGGCAATAACAATACAATATCTGGAAGAATATGTAGTCGACTTTGTATTCATGTATGAAATATTTATCTAAGCTGAGGTTTGTGTCAGCACTGCGATACAACGTAGAGTACTAACGTTTAAGTGTGTAATTAAGATACCAAGAAACAACGATAGGGGGGGAGCTTATGCGTATCAAAAATGGAGGCAATAACAAGGTAATAACAGCTAATAGAGTACGATAATAGTCAACTTTTTGCTCACGTCTGAACTCGTATTTATCGCAGCCCCGGCATTGTGTCAACAGTGCAAATAACATGGAGTGGTATTTTATAGAAACATGTTACAGCGGCGGGGGAGTACGGTCACGTACTAAGACGGAGACAATAGGGCAGTAATGACCACCAAAGTACGATATATTCAACATTTTACTCACTTGTGAAGTATTTATCACAGCCCCGGCATTGTGTCAACAGTGCAAATAACATGGAGTGGTATTTTATAGAAACACGTTACAGCGGCGGGGGAGTACGTTATTGTAAGTAGGGTTCTTGTGTGCGGGAGTAATTCAGAATGAATGGGAGTAATACTCGTCGACGCCGTATTTACAAAGTAATACTAACAACGTTAATTTTCGAAGTACATTTTACTTACTTATTTCTTGTTTAATTTTTGTTCTACTACTAGTGTACTAAAATACCACTATCTGATTACTGGGCTAATTAATTTTTCCTAAATAGCCTATCATCGAAGAGCGTCAGCACAAATAATTTCAAATTCGAATTAAAATTCTAATGACTTTATTTGTATCATATTTATACATTCTTATACATTTACACATGCATACACACATTCATTAGCACCCTATCCGTCCTCCACGACCTACCCCAACTAACCCGTCGCTGACATCGTTTCTAGCAATTGATCTTCCAGTAAGGCTGCAAACCGGTTTGGACTCCCTACTGACTTAATATGGTTAGGAAGAGATGTCCATGCTCGTCAAGCAGTAACAACAAATTATCTATTGTAAGTGGAGGTTCGGTGGCAAGGGATAAGAAGCATTCATGAGGCCATCTTGCCTCTTTTGCGCTTGTGAGATTAATTTTAATTTGACAGCCAAATATGCTCTCAAGAATTAAGACTAGAATATACCAAATTAAGAATTTTTAATAATCTTGTATCGGACAATTTTAAAATAGAATTTTGAATATAAATATACGTTATATGGTTTTCACGTCTTAGATCAAATACAAAACGTAAACAGTAATTTTGGGATCGCAACAATGTTTTAGCCAGAGCCACAGTCATATCATTGATTACACAGTTACACTATGAAAAATGAAGGGAAATCAGTGCTCACTATGCGTTGAATTTTCGTGTAATTTGATGGCTAATATGTTGCGTGTGATTGTAAACCTACTGTTGGTCTTGTAAACATATATTTGTATGTATCAAATACACATATTGTACACATATTGTATCAAAAGGTTGAAAGAAATATAGTTATGAAAAGAAATAGCTCTGAGGTGGTACCCTAAGCAATGATCTTTGAAATTGTATTGAAGTTTTATTTTTATTCTTTGGTGGCTATAAACATGCTTTAAAACATCTAAGTTACTTTGAGTTTTGAATATCATACGTTTCAATGTGTTAAAAATTAAATGTATTTTGAGCTTTATGTTCTGAGGTTACATATTTATTATTTTAATATTTTAAACTTTTGCCTATTTAACAGTTTTAAATAATGTTCGATACAATTTTATTATTGCTTGTGTACACAATCTTTAAATTTTTTTGAAGTAAAAGAAAAAGTAAGTATTTGTATTTAACAATATTTGCCAAAGTATTTAGTTTCTCCTAAAACATAGATATTGTGTTACGAGTATTAGAAGCCACATATACAGAATTAAGGTATAAAACATCCTTGGTCTAACTTTATGTTTAATCTATGTGGAATAAATCCAAGGTGTTATTGAATAGAACATTAAAGTACTAATTGTAATACATACAAATATAATAAGTATAAATGACCATTTGAAATTTTAGGCTTGACAATGGTTAGTTCTGTGGGAACTATAATTACAGTACACTTTGGATATTATTGTGCTAAGTAATACACAAATACAACTTTTGATCCAAAACATCTGCTCTTAATAACAACTAGACAATGTTTGATACTCTATTACGGTCGACAATTATATTTTTAATTGCGTCACTTTTTTCGGAAAGTTTTTGATGATTTATGTTATAAAATAGTGGTCAGTTTTTGAGCACCCTTGCCTATTGTAAGATATTTCAGTTTCTCTGCCCTTATACTATTGTATCTTAGCTGTCAAAAAAGTAGAAATATTATGTTAAACTCCAAATTATTGGAAAATTTAACTAGACTTCATCCTTGTATTAGTTACTGGAAATGGTCCTTATATCACATATTACTCTCCATATTTCAAAACAAAATATATGAGAGGGAGGAGGCAACCTGTATTACGGCCCGCAACTGCCTCCAGCACCGGGGAGCCTGTGTCAGCGTAAAGCAACATTTTAGCTCAGCTTTTACATCCTCGTTCTCAACTTACTTATTTTACGTCTCTATTTCTCAGTTCTATTTCATTATGATTTTTTATTACATGTTATTAAAATAAATATAAAAATTCGTAATCAATCAATTTAATATTTAATAAAAAGAAGTAAATATTAAACAGTTATATAACTAGAAATCATAATATAATAATCATCAGTGAGTAGGAAGATCTATATGGAAAATTAAATGAACTTCTAAATTCCGAGAAAACATCATAATTTCTGGTGCGAGAGCAAACTATGCCAATATATAAGTTCTGGAAACAGCTGTTACAAATAACAGTATTTTTATTTATAAACTAAATTAAAACAGTTAACAGTTCTATGCTACAAATAATTTTAAAATTTTCCCATTTACCATTTATATGGTACCGTGACAAGATAACTCACCTCCCAGTTTGTGCATTGAAACCGTATTTATTGCCAGCAGCAAAAACAAAAAAATTATCGATGTTATCAACAATCTTGTCTTGCTAGCGTCAATCAGGTATACAATTGTAGTTTGTCAATATGTACGATAGATGTCAATGCGTGCAGGGGACAGCACTCCCTTATGTCCAAGCTAAGTACAGCCTCTAACACAACACGTGATCCGTCCAGCGATTCTGCACAGTAAGATAGAATTATCGATCCACCCTTCCACTCCAATATATTGCCATTAGCAGATGTGCCGCTCCTGGACATTCGTAGGGTTTCTTAGATGTAAGTGACAGATTGGCTTTTGATGTGAGTCCTAGAATGTATTTTAAGCAACATATAAATAGTGTAGAAGTCGTACACATTGATCAGAAACCCAGCATTGAAAATACAATCACTAGAAGATATACGAATTAGCTCCTGCAGTAACTAGATTTCGCCAGCATATAGTAGGCATAGACATATACAAGTGTTATAATTTTTTCAAATATTTAAACACTTATCAATCGTATTTAAAAATGCATCCAAATAAAAACACCTATAACAATCATGAACTATTAGTGCAATTGGAATGAGGCACTTTCTTCTGGGTTTGTTTTCGGAAGAAAGCAAAAGAAGTTTAATGTTACCATGGAATTTAGGACCAAGAAGCCAACTTTCGTATTATTTTAAATCCAACAACAATTTTACTGCTTATCTAGGTCTATCTGTAATCTTTCCTTTGAAAATGATGTGCGAATTCTATGTTTTATCAACCAGCAGATTTATCAATGTACGGCTGAAGTAAATGAGATCCTTTATTGTGTAGGATTACAATAACTGCCATAACTGTCTATTGTTTACTGATTCTTATTTTTATGGAAAATTATATTTAAAATACAGGATTGAGCCTCATAGATTGCCAGACTGGCAATAGATGTTATCACTTTATAGAAAAAAAGAAAGATACAAATTGCTACAATACACTTCAGCTCAAACTACAGTATATACAAGGATATAGGAAAATGAAACTAACTTTATATTGTTTTAGTGATATAATGTAACACAAAAAAAAAGTTTTTCATTTAGAGACCACATAAAAGTATTGTGTTTACTGCAAAGAAACTTAGATCAAGTATATTATAAAAGTAAGGAAGTTGATGGCACTTTTTTAAAAATACGAAGTGTTTTGTACCAACATTACTGGAAAGAAAACAAATATGGCTGATTTTAACACCTGGAAAAATCTTATGGAAAATCCAATACGAATGTTTATCTTATATATATATATATATCACTTTCTTCTACTTTGCGTACATTTCCAAAACAATAATTAATAGCAACATTCAATGGAGAGACAAATTATTTAACTGTGTATAAATTAACACTTATAAATTCTGATTAAATTAAGAAATATTTACATTCATAATTGAGCCGTTATATCAACAGACTACCATATCAGAAACCTGTATAATTAGCTTATTTTGTTGATATTTTTAACATTTATGACAATTTTTTTATACTTGTACTATGTAGTATGGTTCAATACTACTTTTAAATCGTGTATTTAGGTAAACTGTGAAAATAGACAAACTGCAACAAAACTATAAATAAGGTGAACTATTTAAGAGTTTACTAGGGTAAAATATGAATTGGAAATTTCAGAGTAATAGGCAATGCACTTATGACCAAAACTTGTATATAAGCTTTAAATTGGGATATGGACATCTTTATTTATAAAAAGGACGTTTTATGTCGTAACTGAGTCTATAATTGTAAGTTAAAAGTTAATTTCTTTAAAAATTGTAAATGTGTAATTTAATTCTGCTGAACCTCATTCAATAACGCTGCCCTTTTAACGTTAGATTTTCTTAGATAACCTTTGACAGAAACTCTTTTTACGAACTTGGTGAAAAAACTAATGACATTAAATTATTAACTTCGCTCGTGAATAGATTCAATAAGCTAAAGCAGTCAGTTTTTATGTTTACTAAACGAACTTTGATAGTAAATGTTAATAATTGTTTTATGTAACAAATACATCTTGTTGGGTTTAGGATTAGTAGGCTAAACTTGTATGTTGAATTAAATAATTTAAATGTAGGTGTTAATAAGATCTATTAAATGACGTGTATAAAATACTTATTCAAAACCTATGAGTTCGAGCCTTCGATAAGACCTGTTAGATGTATAACGTATCTTGAAAATTCCAATGCCCTAATAAGTATAATTTTAATAAACCTTTATTTGAAAATGCAATGCTCTACATATTTCATTGCTTTACTAGTATACCATAATTACTTCAAAAGGCAGATATCTTATATTACTTGGACACTATTGAGTATGACAATGTTTAGTTGCTTAATAGATTATATATTATTTTAGAGATAATAATTTACAGTGTAAAGCAAAATATGTTATTCATCTTCACCATTTCATCTTATATGAGATTCAATAATTATTTTATGTTGGTTGAAAATAGTTGACAAAAACTGAAAAAATAGGTTGACTATGTACAAAAACTTCATCTTATTTTTCTTACTTATTTAACGAAAATGAAAAATGTTTCGTTTTTAAACTTAAATATTTTTATTAATTACGTAATCAAGGAAGTTGCAAGTAAAGGATGTTACCACTTACATCGCAGAGAAAAGTTACTTCAGTCAAAATTATTTATTTAATTGTTTTTCAAGGAAGCGCTGAAACTTTTAACTTAAATATAACTGCTTGTGTTTGGATTAAGGTACTCAGAATAAATCCATTGAAACTAAATACAGTTTGTGAAACCATAAAAGATTTTTAAATTTGTAAAAATTAATATTAATTCAGATAAATATTAGGGAAACAAACTAAATAAATTACGTCAGTTACTTTTGTATAACGAAGTAACCTATTTTACTAAACAAGAAATTACGTCGTTAGATATTACAGCAATTAAAGAACAATGTTTAATTAACGAGAACCAATGCCTTCCTGTGACGCACTGCATATCAGCATAGCTTCCGGTAATTACCTCATCTGTGTCACACAACACATACCTCAGGCCTGCATACCTAGCATAGTGGTAATATCTCATAACTTACACCTATACTTGCTACTCAAGGGCCAGCCTAGGTGTATTATAATAATATAAAAGCATAGATTTTCGTAATTACTAAAAGCCTATAAAATCCTATAAGATTTGTTATCTTATAAAATTATATGTCACATTTTTCTACTTTGTATAAATCGCTCAAAACAATAATTAGCAACATTCAATGAAGAAACGTTGAATGTTGAATGTTGAGACATTGAACTGTGTCTCGACCCTTATCCAATACTTTATTGGGGGATTTAATAAAGGAAATATTTACATTAATGACTGCCTTATGATGTCTTATCAAGAGATTGCCATATTAGAAACTGATCTGATTAACTTATTTCATTATTATTCATATCGTTTATGACAACTGTTTTATACTTGTACTGTATAGAAACGTTCAATACTACTTATAAATGTGTTTTTAGATTTAAACTGTTAAAATGGATATACTAAAATAAAACAATAAAAAGCCGAGCTATTTAAAGATTGCCTGTCAGGGTTTAAAATTTATTGAAAATTCAGAGATCTGTTATTGGGATTTGTTTATTATGCAGTAATAAACAAAAAACTGATAACCAAACCTTGTATGTAAGTGACCTTACATTGACATATGGACAACTTTGTAATTATGAAAAGGACGCTTTCTTTGATGCCTGTATATAATTACAGTAGTAAGATCAAGATGGCTCCATGAAACACTCAAAATGTTTAATTTCTTTCTGCTGAACTTCCTCCAATAAATCTGCCCTATGGACATAGATAGTCAATTTAATAATTTGAGACACAAATTTCAAAATAATAATGCTGTAGACTATAAATACTTAAAATACTTCATAAGGGCTTTTATTACTTTTCAGCATTGTTGACGAAGCGTTTTAAATATTTCAGCTTTTTTAATTAAAATTTGAAAGTTTTAGATGTGATTAGCTATGGAAACATTTCAAGAGAAACGTTTTGTTGGGTAACCTTAGACAGAACTGTTTTTACCGACATGGTGGAAATACTATTGAAAAGGAATTATTAAAACTACGCTCGTGACTAGATTCAATAAGCTAAAGCAGTCATATTTTAGCTTTATTAGACAAAGTTTATTGTGTATGTTATTAGTAGGAACTTTGTTATATAAGACTTTTTTGTTGGGTTTATTATTAATAGATAAACTTGTATTCGGATGCAAATAATTTAAATAATGGTTTTAAGAATATCAATTTGTTGAAGGACATGTGAAAATACCTATTAGAAACATATTCATTTTAAGCCTTGATAAGACCTGTTGTGAAGCTAAATCTTATTGTAGATTGAATACAGTTTTTTAGTTTAGTTAAATAATTTAACAAAATCTAAAAAACACAAGTTAACTATTTAACAAAACTAAAACACAAGTTCAGTTATTGAACTTGACGCTGAATCTTTTAAATAATCACGTAACCGTGAAAGTTACCTGTAAATTGCAAGTAAAGTATTTACCAGTTACATCGTAAAGAAAAGTTTTTACAGTCGAGACTGCTTTTCCGGATGTTTTTAAAGGAAGGGCTGAGACTTTGAAATTAACTGAGTTTGATAATATCTCCTTGTCTTTATATTTAGGATTATTATGAGAAAATCTGTTCCTTGTTGACAATACAATTTTTAGTACCACATAAGATATTAAATTTGTATAAATACTTATATCATGGAAACAAACAACATTGCATAATGAATTTTGTATAAGTTAGACATGTATTACAGTAAACAGAAAATTAGCTTCCATGTTTAGATATTACATAAATTTAGGCACAATGTGTAATTAACAGAACCAATGCCTTCCTGTGACACTCTGCATGTCAGCATAGATCCCCGTAATTACCTTATTTGTCGCACAACACATACCTCAGGCCTGTATACATTGCATAGTGGTAATATCTACATAACTCACACGTATAATGTAGGCCTACCATCATTATATTTCACCATAGATCTCCATAATCACCACATATACGTCACATACTACATACCAGAGGCCTACTTCACATAACGTTAATATCTCATAACTGACAGGTTTTAACTGCTAGTCAGGGCTAGCTAAAGTTTACCATATTTATTTTAATTGGTATTTACAATAGACTGCAGATTCATTGCATTCCTGTGTTTGGCCAAATATAAATAAATTATTAGTTTTATTCGTATATTGAATTATTTTAGCCTTACCCCGTTATTGCATCTTAACGAACATATCGTTTGCAAAATGTTTGCAAAGAAGGGGTAAAACGATATGCAAACTGTCTCTGGCTTATATTAATAGTGTCTTTGTATATGTAATTAGCCCAGTCTCTAATGACAACATAGTGAACACCACATCCTGTACAAATCGATTCCAATATAATATGCTACGTTTAATTAGTTTAATGGTAATTGGCTGAGAATTAGCGAACCTTATTACCTGAGAGACTGGAAACATTTTAGTTATATCTGCCTGTTTGTCTTTTCGTACGAACGAACCCATAGACTTGCAGATCGTTCACGACTTCATTTCTAAAGGCTGGACCAGTAAGTGCCGTACAATTTAAGCTACTGGAACAACAAGCGTTGAGGTTTCTAAATATAATAATAATAACAATAATATATAAGCATGTATAGCTATATATTTGTATATATATATATATATATATATATATATATATATATATATATATATTATATAACTCCACATAACAGGGCAATCTTGATATTAATATAATGATTGGTCTACAAAAACCCTTTTTTTAATTAAATTATTTCCAGATACGTGTTTTGGTTTTAAACCGTTATCAGTGTGTACATTGCTTTGAAGTAAATTATAAAAAGCTAAATATACATATGTGGATCATTTAAACAGATGTGAAATTTAAATTACACGGCTGTGTAATTTTGATTAGTATTCTGTTTTAAATATTTTTATTTTTTCAAAGATTAAGCTTTTCTTATTTTTAAGATTGCTATTTAAAATGCTATGAGGATATTTATTATAATTTAGATAGATTTATAATTCTTTTTTTGTGTTAAGAATTTCTAAAATCAAATTTTGAGGACCAATTCAATGATGGTGAATGTCATTTTATGGGTTTTGACCAGGCACCATTGAAGTCTACCACTAAGTCGTCTAGCTAATTGTTTCACCTATCTGCCTAAGGGCTGTAAGCATTTTATTTTTTTCTGATTGCCTGTCATCTGAAGAATGAAATGAGGGGGAGCATGTTACGAAATATATAGCATGGCATACTTCTATCTAATACTATAATATTTTAGATCTGCTAAAAGAAATAAATTGCTCTTTATATATATAAAATGTAATACAGAATGTGTTAATAAGCGGTATTTTCAAAAACGACTGGTTGCCCGATTCTTATATTCTTTTTATAATACTCGTTGTCCATGTCAAAGGAAGTTTTATATGAAAAGATAAATCAGAAAAGTTTACACAGCCTAGATAGCTCTTTTGCCACGTTCGTATTATACCCTTTATAAACACTGGTTCGGAATGGTTGGGATTTGTTCTTTATTTCGGTATAAGCACGCTAGGTGAGCTTCTGTACAATTGGATGAATTTAAAACGCAAGCAGCACTTCTTGGTCTAGGATGTTATAGGTTTTGGACAGAACCTCATAACTTGTGGGTCCGGACCAACGCTTATCAGGCTGGACTAATAAGTGCCGTACAATTTACGCTACTGGAACAACAAGCTTTGAGGTTTCTAAATGTAATAATAATAATAATAATAATATATAAACATGTATAGCTATATATATATATATATATATATATATATATATATATATATATATATATATATATATATATAAATATATGTATATATTATTAACTCCACATAACAGGGCAATCTTGATATTAATATAATGATTGGTCTACTAAAACCCATTTTTTTATTAAATTATTTCCAGATACGTGTTTTGGTTTTAAACCATTATCAGTGTGTACATTGCTTTGAAGTAAATTATAAAAACCTAAATATAAACATGTGAAGCATTAAAAAATATGTAAAATTTAAATTTAAATTACGCAGTTGTAATTTTGATTAGTATTCTGTTTTAAATATTTTAATTTTTTCAAAGATTAAACTTTTCTTATTTTTAAGATTGCTATTTAAAATGCTATGAGGGTATTTATTATAATTTAGATAGATTTGAATTCTTTTATTCGTGTTAAGATTTTCTAAAATCAAATTTTGAGGACCAATTATAAGAAATTGACCATAACTACACAAACGTTGAACAGGACATGAACATTTTAGATATCGAAAGGAAAGGAGATTTATATATATATATATATATATATATATATATATATATATATATATATATATATATATAAATCTGTACACACAAAACAATACAGAAAACTCAACTTAGTTTCTATATCTACTACTAAAAGTGAATTTTACTATCGCTAGTAGAATTATTGTACCAAAGTCGACATACTTAATTATTTAAATACATTCTCTTGACCGGAGTAACAAGGCTGTTTAGTCGAAATTATATAATTCACTTGAACAAAACTGTTCATATTTGAGCAAAACCAGATTTGGGTCTGCCCTATAACTTCTTTTACTCTGAATCAATAACACTTAAATAATATATACCTTATGAATGCATACCGACTTTTTAAAAAATGTCGTATAATATATGCTTCAACTCAATAGGTTCCGAAGTTTGAATTTTTTAAATTGCGTACAAAGTGGTTTTTATACTAATACACCTTAAAATGGTTAAGTCGAAATATATATTAAGAACCATTTTTTAAGGAAACCCAGAGTCAAATGTCCCACAGGTGAAAATACCTGCTTATGCATATATACAAATGCAGTGCACATGCGTGTATATATAAAAAACGTTTAGATTTAAGTTAGCTGTGACGAAAATGAGCTATCCCATTACATTGACGTTGTGTTTTGAACATAAAACCTGGAACCTCAGCTAGTAAAGTGTTACTCGCCGCTTAGAGTGCTGTCGTGCTTGACAAATGAGCAGAGACGTTTTGAATAAAAAGCCAAGAGACGGTTACGTGAAAGACGTCTCCGAGACTGTAATGAGGCTCTTGTAACAAGAAGTGGCAGATACAGGTTCTATTCATTTTCACCATTTGAAATTAACTAAACCATCATCGTTTCAAATCGTTCTTACTACATCGTCGCATAGGATATCTACGGCACTATTTATAGCACTTAGTTATATCTGTGCATTCATTGTTCAACTTAACAAATTAGGTTATAGCTTCCAATAAATATATAGATTATCTACGTTTTCGTTTATAGAGCACGATGTTGGACATTACCGCTAGAACTACACCAGGTTTATTGCAAGATGAATATTGGACCTATGTAATACTACATCGTTGAATTTTGAACGGAATATGACGATTGTTTCTGTTATTAACAATGCAACAATACCAAGACGACTTTCATGAGTCTCCAAAAACAAATCAGTCCGAAACATTTTCAAAATGCTTTGTCTTAGCAAGTTCGTGGCCGAGCTTTAGCGAACCTTATCACTCGTGGGGCTGGAAGACTTTCTTTGCTGCCTGTCTGTTCGATATCAACATACTTCAGTATTTCAGTATTATTTAACATGTCATAAAACTTTAATATGTGATAATAAGTGGTGTAAGACTTCCGTTATATTCTATTGGTTCATATAAAAAGCTCAGGAGCTACAACTAAGTTAAGATGATAGCTCTCTCACAATCTGTAGGTATTGTTGAACAAAACCCAAGTGTATTTTAAATTCCCTTTGCTTTTAATAGAAAATTTGAATTTTCGGATATCTTGGATTCCTGGAAGAAAGGTTTACTTCTGGCTAGTTTATATTTTGCAGTTAAACCTTCACTGGGTAGATAAAAAACAATTGGCATTTATATCTAGGGATTCCTCTGGGTATCCAGGAGCTCAAATCAATAACAGCAAATTTCCAGATATTGCTGTGGAAGAATGGATCGATAGTTCTAGTATACTGGAGAAGATAACTGTTGGAATGAGTGAAACTCCCTTAGTGTTAAAAGCTGTTGGTGCATATGAGGAACTCCTGTCACTTGCTCACTTAACTGTAGAGGCTGGAACAGAGCTTCCCCTCTCCCCCTTCTTCCAAGGTGACATGTCTGAGATATATAGCCCCTCTCCTCACAGGACCTTGACAGGATAGGTCCCCTACTCCCATCCTTACTCGTCCTGTCCCTCCAGAAGTAGGAAAATTTGTATTTTTAGGACTAAGGTAATCTCAGCTTCTTGTCGTAAGAGAACAATGAATTATTGCACATCTTCACAAAATCGTAGGTCACAAGATGACGTAGATAAATTACCATTTAAGTGTAAAATAAGAATGGTTTTTGTTTAAGATATGTTAGATGTGAATTCTTCAGACATTCCATTGGTTAGAATGCATACTACAAATATTCAGCCACTTGATGGATAGGCTTTGCTAACGCTCAGCCAATTAAAAGGTGGAAAACGCAACACTTCAAACTGAGCCAATGAACAGTGGTACACGGCACAATATTATTTATGAACCAGGAGTTGACCAAGACGGTGTTCAATGAAGTAAACAATGCAACTAAAACTAGCCCCATAGGAGTCCCCATAGCAACAGTCTCGTAACGACCTACGCTGTCACGTGGTTAAAAGAGCCAATAAGAAGTAAGCGAACTGGTTGTATGATTTATGCTCACAGCTGATTTACTTATAAATTAAAATTTAAATTACCTTGTTAAATGTTGATAGGCAAATGAATACTGATTTATAATATTCTGTTAACAATTATCTCTTAACATCTTGAGATTGACTAGCTAAGCCTCACAAGGAAAACTGCTCTAAATTAAGGTTGTATAATGTTACAAATATCACCTTTATTTTCTAGTCATAATTAATATCTTTTAATATCACATGTATGTAATTGTTTGATTGTATCTTGGTATAAAAAATACAGAGTTTGTCCTAATGATAATACAGCAATTCATTTTCATAACAACACTTTAATATTTTCGAAATGTATTAGATGTGTCACACAAAATTAACTTATTTTTTCAACGAAAGGACAAACATAATATAATTATTTAATTGAAACATTCCAATTTTAAGTGTTTTATTTTTGTTCGAGGACATTGAATTAAAATGTAAAATGTATTGTATTTTTCTCTGAATTGTATTAAATTAAAATATTATGTTAAATAAAATTAAGATGTGGACCATACAGTCCCTATTGTATTTATATGCAACTTTTTAATAAACTGAACCATGTTGTGAAGGAAACAGGATTTTTCCGGACATTTGCCATCGTTCAGTGAAACAAGAAAACAGTAACACTACGTTTCGAGATCTGCAATCTGATCTCTTCTTCAGGTAAAGAACTAACCTAATACATAATTACAAACTAGGTTAAAATAAACAAATCTTACTAAAGCGTTGTGGCACGCCTAAGTCAGGAATCACAACCTACATGTTGTTGTCAACTTCACTAACCCTAAAGACATGCACTTAATACAAAACTATACAAAACACTAATCATTAAAACTAAACTACGGAATACAGGTCACAATACGTCTTCACTCGTCTACTAACCTACTAGTCTACTAGTCTACTAGTCAGTCGTAGGTGGTTAGTAGACGAGTGAAGACGTATTGTGACCTGTATTCCGTAGTTTAGTTTTAATGATTAGTGTTTTGTATAGTTTTGTATTAAGTGCATGTCTTTAGGGTTAGTGAAGTTGACAACAACATGTAGGTTGTGATTCCTGACTTAGGCGTGCCACAACGCTTTAGTAAGATTTGTTTATTTTAACCTAGTTTGTAATTATGTATTAGGTTAGTTCTTTACCTGAAGAAGAGATCAGATTGCAGATCTCGAAACGTAGTGTTACTGTTTTCTTGTTTCACTGAACGATGGCAAATGTCCGGAAAAATCCTGTTTCCTTCACAATCCTTCCATCGTCAAAAATAACCTTTAAACAATGAACCATGTTTTGTTTACAATATTTATACGTTTTACTCGAATCGCTTAGAAATAGGAGAATTGTAGTATAAAAATGAGCAAACTGACCTTTAAACTCTCGATTGATTGTTAAATAATGTTTTATTTAACCATCAATTTTAGCTACATTAAAATAATTCCCTGAAGGTATTTGTATTAAAAATATTGTAAACAATATTTAGTGATTATAGAAATTGCATTTTCACTACCATTGAAGGATTTTAGTATCTTTGTGTGAATAAATCATTCATATCCCAACTAATATCATTCATTTTTCAAATCAGTTTGAAAGCAAAGATAATAAATACAGTATAGCAATAAAAATAACGATATATAACATGAATACAAACAGTTTCAAGTCACACAACCATAAAGTAATTAATCTTAATTTCATATAATTAAGCTACTACATGTCTAGTACAATTGTATTCTTTAAAAACATGTCTGTTACCGTGTAGTAGGATTGACTCGTCAGATGGCGATTCAAAATTTTGTAAGATTGACAGGAAGCTTGTACATTATCAGAAAGTAGTAGTACGCTTCCTTCTCGTAATGGCCAATCGTTGAATAGTATGTGCAGTGTTTCATAGCTCACTTGAACTAAATTATGTTTTTGAAATCGGTCTTAATTTTCTATAAAAAACCAAAGTTGCTCAAAAATATAAATCTAGGGCTTTAATAAAGAAGGGTTTGCAGTCCAGCTGAAACATAGCTCTCACTATCATATTACTGACATAATATTGTTATGAAAGCAATGGATTAGGTGGAATATAGATGGTCAGTCAGCAGTTATATAATCCGGCCAGCAGTCGCTATAAACATGATAATCCATTTATGATAATTAGGTTACTCTGCTGGATAATAGTGTTGAAATGTGCGATATTATGGAAAAATACCACCGAACTGCTATTTTCTGAGTATCAGAACATGTCCGCACATCATTTAGATACAGTTTATGTATGAATATATACATTTATGTACATGTAATACAGTTTAGATTTTAGAACACACAAGTTTAAAAATAAATGAAGATATGCATGTTTATTAATTATACATAACACCTTTTACGTTACTTGATTACTATTTTGAAACAATGAAGATTAATATTTTCTGTTATTTTTAATAATAATGTGCCTAGACTTGACTCGGCTGCTGGAACGGTTTCATTCTGACTGTATATCTGTCCTGACTATATCACGAAAACAAATTGACCTATAAACTGGAAATAAGGCATGAAGCTTTAGTTATGTATGAGGAATTGTTCAATGATGGTGCATGTCACTCCATAGAATTTGGCTGACTGTTAGCGAATATGTTTAGATTGGTTTTATTGGTAACACTGATGACAACGAGAATAGCAAAAAATAAATTTTAAATGAACTCAATACACTGATAGAGATTCAAACATCAGTGACATGTAGCCCAGTAATACCTACGCATACACCATTATATAGCGACTTGTTGCTTATATATTTATTTTTTAAACACTTGTATTAAAACCAATTTAATAAAACACATGTGAATGGATCATGCGGGAGGATATGTCAAGGAATATTTTATACGTATACTTTAAATTTGCGTGAAACAATTCTACAAGGACGAATTTTCGGGATCGTCATTTTACATTTATATATTATAGCCCAATAAATGAAAAATTGTGCATAAGCATACAATCTCAGTGTAGCCTGTAACAACACTTAGTGTGCCGTAATTGTAATTTGTTATAACGAAAGCATACACGAAACTTTAGCTCCCAAAGATTGTATTATTTGAATAACTTTATCTTAATTTCTGCCCTTCTGACGATTAGTGGTCTTGACATTCTTAATTGGTACAAATTTGGTAACTTCATTGTTTTTCTCATCTAAGGAGTATCCTCTTAATGCAAAGATACAATATTGTGGCTTTAATCATGTATTAAATATAAACATTTAGGTAGAATACAAAAAAACTTACTTATTAAAATATTTGATATATCAAGATTTGTTTCATCTTCTCTGAACATCAATGGCTTTAAATTATTAATCTGTTTGTGTAGTATGTGCAATTCTTCGTAATCGAAAATCTGGCTGGTCCAATACTGTTGAAACCTTACATAGTATTTAAGCAATTTATATTATGGGATTGAATAATTATGAAATTCAAAAGTTTTACATAACACTCGCTTTTTCTCAGTTTAGGAACTGACTACCAGCCGTCTTTGTACTACTTCTCATGTGTGACAGATTCTCTCTTTTTGAGTTGTTTAAACATTTATGAGGCGATGTGATATTGAGATAAAATCTCTAAACAGTTGAATCTTTTTACTATAAAATATATTTTGATCAAATTCAACAAACTGCAGTTACTCAGGAATTAATAGATACTCCCACACCTTTAAGAGCCTATAGGAAATGGGGTTTATTTATATTTTTTATATGTGAGTATATCACAATATACATTCAGTATTTTAAAACATTCACATTAGTTATATATTACACGGATGGTAGTAGTCAACAACATTAATTACACACAACAACAATCAATCGTGCACATGAGTTATCCGAGTCAATAAACAGCGTATTACAACCAATATCAATAATGCAAATAATATCAATAACGATAATAATATCAATAATCATAATTATACAACTGATATTGTATTACATTCAGTAATAATCAACAACATTAATCTTGCAGAAAAACTAGAAATCATGCACAAGAGCTATCCAAGACCAAACAAAATCTAGCTTATTACCAACCAAAATCAATACTATAAGTAATATTAATACTATAACAGTAATAATAACTATAATAATGCAGTAAATAGAAACTATAAGTTTCTAAAAAGTTAGTTATTTCTCATTATGAAATATAACTCTTAATTACATAAAACAATAATACACCGACTGCACAATAATACAATGCTCTATACGAGCTAACAATAACCATACATTAACTAACAGTCAGTAACTATGCAGCAGAGTAAAGTGCTGGGTCTATTAACTAACAATACGATCAGCTGTTGTTAATTGTAAACTGTGTTCAGTACATTGTTCTGTTCTTTTACCATATTGCCGTCTAACGATTGGAGCGCTTAAAAACCGACTAGTCGTCATTACCATGTGTTTCATAGACCAACAAGTTCGGCGAGAAATATTTTTAAAGTTTGTACGAGCCTTTTTTGTAGTAAAGGTAATTGAAAGTTTCGGAAAGCAGTTAAGGTCCAAGGTAAACGCTCTGAGGACATACAATTTCATGTTTACGAGGCCAAGCAGTTGGTTTTGTTTCTCCGGTAAGCGTTAGAATGTATGTCTTTTGTTGATTTTTGTTAGTTGTAAACGATAAAGACTTAAGCACTGTTAAAATAGCACGTATTTTCTTACAATCAGAAATTCAAGGTTACGGATTAAGCAGCAAGTCACCCTAGAGGTCTGTAGCTCTAAATGGTTCCTGACTCAACATTCTGCCACATTCCCCCAGAAGAAAACTCATCTCGATGAGCGGTGGGCGTTTACCAACAACATCCAGATCAATTAAAGTTGCACTCAACAAAGACCTAAATTATATTGATTAGTAGATAACTTTATTTTTAATTAAGAAGAAATCATAGTATATTATTTTATACGTAGTATACAGTAGCGTAAAAGTTCTCAAGTAATTCAGGAAAAGATCATCTTAAACTAAACACTAGTACTCTTTTGCATAACTATCATAAAGTACGAACTGATTTTGAGAGACGAACATGAATGAAAATTAAAACTTTTATCTTCCAGGATCTAACAATTAGTTGCCTAAATTGCCGTATTACTTTGAAACGTGATTTGAATGAATTAAGTATATGGAGATTGTAAACTTTGAAGAAGCTAATTAATTTAATTTTTAAACTTTGCCAGATGCAGTACGGCGAAATAGGATCACTGTTAAATCAAAGACAGTGCCAGTTCCCACGTGAAACTGGGAAGATTAAGTTTTTAAGTAAACCGACTGAAAGAAACCCAAATCTGGCTTGGAATAGTAATACAAATCTGTCGTTATAACTATATATTCCAAATCACGACTTTTGGTATGCCGGTCATGGCAGACTTCTAACGTACGTGCAAAAACTCACGTTTTCTTAGTACGTCACTTCAATACGCTACAAATTATCGGTCAACGCTATTTTTACGTAAAATTTCCTTTATTTGTGTTCTTTATGATTGACCTAAATTTGGTGGAAAACATTTACACGTTTCTCGTCTATAAAGCTCCCAATTCAAGGTTATTGGATAACCCGATGTATCCTAAGTTAACACGATGCAATTTTCGAAGGGGAAATATCCCCATGGAGACGGAATTGCCCCAAGCAAACATTTTAGTTCAGATATCTTCTTAAAAATTATGCAACCCAACGGCAATCAACGCCAACCAACGCAATACTTGCTACTTACAACAATATAGTTATACTGTAACTTCCTGCAACTTAATACTTAGGCCTCTTGGCGATCATTCATAGTTTGAGTACCGTAACCTAATATCAATTAGTTAAAGTAAATTACAATTAGAGGGATCATCTTCTGTTGTAACTACCATCAAAATGTTAAATTTTGTATTTTTAAATAGAATTAGCCTTCAAATATATACGTATAAATTATATGAATGTACTTTTATTATTATGAAAAATATAATCGGATTTTTTTGCTTCCTCAAAAAATTTGTGTAACCTATTAGTACGTTTTAACATTACATATGTATTAAAGTTGGGCAACAGTTTTTTTTTTAAGTTATTTTTTATGTCAAAGCCGCAAATTTATTGTACTATTACTGTCTAGCTGCAAACTACTGAACAATAACGCAACTACTGTGATATGTCATATTTTTAAGTTTTCAATTTTACGAAGCGAATTAATTAATGTCCAATTTTAGGTCCCTCAATTAACTGGCGTACGCTATGATTAGTAGGACCAAAGAAAACGTGGCTGCTTATAATAATGTCAATATTTTACAGAGATTATTTATAATTCAGGAATAAACTCATAGAAATTACAATTGATAATAAAAATTAATTAATATTTTAATACTTATGAAAAGAAATTTTGCTTAAGAAAATAATGTTTTTTTATATAAAAAATAATATTATATTGTCATTGTTTCCAGGTAGCAAATGTTTTTATACCAATGTTACAAAAGTAACTACAATGATCATAATATTAGTTGCATGATTAACTAATTATAATGTTTTATTTAAAATATATAAAAAAACTGTTAACGTAGATTTCTTTCTGATGTTCTTCATTACAGTTTTATGTTTAACAACCATACATATCAATAGAATTATTTTGAATGTAATTATAATACTTTCTAAAAGCTCAAATTAGTGTCCCTAAGCTGTTAATGGAGGATTATTATTGGACTGCAAGTAAAGAATAAAATACATAAGGCAGTTTCTGTTTTACCTAAAGTTTTATGGTAGCAAACGAAGTATCAGCATTAATACTAACGCCACAAAACAGGGCCTATCTATAGTCAACAGCTATTATAAATTATTATGGATTACTCCCAGATTCACAAGAGCTGAAAAGAGTTAAGAAGTTACGTGTCCATCCATCTATCCATCTTAATACGTGAATTTTATGAATTAATATGGATGTATACATACTGTGGTTATCATTGCTATTCCGTTGTTATAGATTACTCGTATTTAAAAAAGTGCAAACTCTGGAAAAGAGAGTTGATATTTTTTATGTTTTTAATGACAAATAAAACAGAAGAAATGCTTATGTTTAAAATGTAATCTTCCTGATATGAGTTAGTGGCATAAGACACCAGCGGCTTTTTTTCTTATGATTGTGTTTTTTGGTATTACCGGATAACCCTTAAACAAATGAAACACTCTATCCATTTTTATTCTCTGCACGAACTACATACTATGTTTTGAAGGCAAAAATCAACAAAGGACCAGTTAGTCACAAAACAACACCTGGGCAGTTCCACAGTTGGAATTCTCATCACAAACCAAGTTGCTGAGTCCTCGAACAAACATTTGTATTGTTTATTTGTTGGGTCACGTGATTTAAAGTTAGTTTCGTTTTGTCACCGTTAAAACAGTTTGCACTTTGACAGTGGCACCAACCTGAAAAATACTTTGTACATTCAACATGTAAAATTGAAATACCTTTTTTTAATCCAAGACTCTTGCGTAACCACATAAACTTTCAAAAAATTTCAAATGAATGCAGAATTAAAAATTATCGTAAAAAGAATATTAAAAATGTGTTTCAATTGCCATCTGTTATCAGATTGGCTATTATAACAAAGTTGTTTACTTTTAAAGTCTTCACAGAATAATATATTTTGATCGATACAGAGTTAATTTTATACTAAGCTGAGTTGGTATTGATCCGTATTAACTTACATGTGCTATGCAGCGTGAGCAATTTCAAGATTATTATTGGCCCAATAAATTCAATAAGTATTATTTCTGTTGGTTGTTGTAACATTTGTAAATTAACCGAATTTAACAATACACTATGGAGGTTAGGTTATAAGTTTAATCGTTTACTAATAGTTTTTACAGGCATATTTTTTTCGATAACTAACTATTTTTCATATTGATACAACATTCGGAGTTTTTTCTCTGCGATCTTCCATTAAACTGTATTCTTGGCTATTACTACATGCATATTGTCCTCAATATCATTAGCATTTATTTGACTCTTACTGCAGTTACAAATTTATAAGGACTCCACCAACATCAAAATGTTTAAAATGGCGAATTGAATAAGATTTGCACTTGCTTGGTCGTAACTTCTTTTAATTAACAACTCGAATGTTTATACTTCAATTGGGTTAGGACTTCTAAACTTGGTTGTTTTCAAGCTATATCAGACGCAATACTTACTGCTTAGAAAAATGTGTGTTTAAAAATTCACCATCAGGTCATTGGCAAGTGCAATGAAATTTTTCAATCTGGTTGAAGGCTTGCTAACTTTGTAATATTTGGTTTGCGTCCCGATATGGTCACGATTCTACACTTACGACTGCAGAAATAATATTCTGGGTTACGTGAACAATTTAAATAGATGCTTTGTCATACGATTTGTATAATTTGACATCACTAATATTTTAGCGTAGAGTGCTTATATGGAAATGGATATATTAGTGTCTATTTATTAAAGAATAAACTGAAAATATTCCTGTCATTAGTTGCAGTTTTAGGATTCCAGTCAGATAGAACTTAAGACATTGGTGTCAACAGAAGTACAGCATGCTACGGTAACTGTAAGCAATTCTTTTATAAGCTAATCTCAAACCCATATACGTATTATAGTTAATATTATTTAAAAGTACACAGCTTACAAGTATCGTAAAGTAGAGAAAGACTTTAGCATCGCCCACTCAATGTGTATTTCAAACAACAGAGTTGTTTTCACACAAGTTACAAAACGTTTCTACGCAACAAAACTATGGAGACTTGGAACAATAATTTAATGTCGAATACTAACTGAAAGTTTCTACTGGTATTTGCGCTTTGTATAAAGTTTCTTTCCTCCTCTGCGATTTCTTATAAATTGAGAGTTTTATTTACTGTGTTTTTTTACTGTCTTTCCCGCAAGAAATGCAACTTTACGAGTTAAATTGACACTCTATATTGGTCAATATTACTAATCTATTTTGTCTATTTCTTATTTATATTGTAATGTAAATAAGTAATACTGTCTTTCATTATTTTACACTTTTAAGAAACTAATTTGTATCTGTCTTTCGATTTTAATACATAAATTATATTTGGTCCAGAATAAAGTTGTTAAATTAAAAACAAGTTTTAAAGATTTTATACATGGTTGTGTGTTTTCTTAGCATAAAACTAAAAAATGTTATTCGCGCTACAAATAGTACGGAATAAAAATAACAAAATAGTGGTTATAGATAAAATAATGTGTTCAAAACTCTTTTCACATTAAATTTGCTTCAGTCTGATACATTTAACCATAACTAAGCATATCGAAGTGCCATTATGTATAGCACTCTAGACTTGCAAGAGGACAGTGCATTTGACAGATTTGAAATGTACCTACATATCGTTTGAAATTTGTAAAAGAATTTTTACCCTTATACCTATTCTGCAAAGAAACCATTTCCCGACAGTAGCAAGAATAAGATATATTTAAGTAACTGAATGATTTCCTTTCAAGAAAAATTAAGCTTTCATCCTTTCTGCTGGAGTGTCAGTAGACAATCTTCCTTGCGTTAAATTACATATATGTCACATCTTTCTCGTTCTTTGTCTTTATAATGTTTAGAGTAAATTAAAGCTTAACATTATATGAATCTATAAATTTGAATTTTCAATTGAAAGAGTGGGATTAATTAACGGTATTTTTTATTTGAGAGAGTTTAGTGTAAAAGTATAAGTTAAGCATATAATGTTAGGAATATTATCGATACAAAAAATGTACATAATGTTTTTATAAGTGACTTTAAGTTGCGAACTGTTACTTTTAATGTTCAGCGACTTGTTCAGAGTTACAGTCAACCAATATCACAGGTAAATCGTTAAGTAGAAGTACTCTAGAAGAGGCTAGGGGAAATTCAGAAAAATTTATATGAAGTACATATTTTTAAGTATTTAAAAAAATATGCTATATTTTTGTTAAGTGTGAATAAGTAATAAGAATTATAATAATAATAATAATAATAATAACCTTTATTGCGTCAAACAATTATTACATTGCATGCATGCGTCAAGTAAATTCATAATAATATACAGTTCCATTGCAGTTATTGCTATTTAATTGTATAACAGAACTGGGGGTTTATTTTTATTCGTGTTTTCAATAGTTTTCAATAATTTTAATCCCAGCAACTCAACATGAACTCTTCAACGGAGTAAAACGCCTTTGACACCAGGAGGTGTTTTAATCGAGATTTGAATAGTTTAGAATCAATGAGATGTTTTATTCCCTCAGGCAGCTTGTTTATCAGTTTCACACCAACTTGGGACGGTAAGTGTTCAAATCCACTCGTTCTATGTTGAACAATCCGAAAGTTGTCCCTGCCTCTTGTCTCGTATTGGTGGACGTCACTGCCTATAATTATAAAAATAAGAATAAGTTTGAAATATTATAAAAAGTTATCCTATATAAATTTTAAATGTAACTAAATAACAAATTCTATTCTGGAATCGAACAAAATGGTGCAAGCAGCTTGCACGATAAGGTGATACAGAAAATCAATATGATATGAAATATAAAAAGGACGGTAGGAAAAGTTATGATCATTGCCAGCTGCTGTAAACTACAGCGCTCGCGTTAACACAAGACCGGAGCTAACCCCGTCCTGGCAGAGCTCCAGCCTCTTGTCAGCCAAATGTCAACATATCAATTAAACTACGTGGAAATTGTGATTGTGGCTATCATAGAGATATTTATTTAAGGAAAGGTCGATCTCCTTTGGAACCTCACATTGACGGTCTCGTACCATTTTTGTTCAGTCGTCATATTTTAATAATTCAAATAAAAACTTGGTTCAAGTAAATTTGGTTTTATAGATCAATTCTAAAATCAAAACTTTTTGTGCGTTATCAAATTAGTTTAAAAAACTAAAAATGTAATTTCATTATACAAAATTACTGCTTACTTATACCAAAA
The DNA here is from genome assembly GCF_021130785.1 of Homalodisca vitripennis. Classification (NCBI taxonomy): domain Eukaryota; kingdom Metazoa; phylum Arthropoda; class Insecta; order Hemiptera; family Cicadellidae; genus Homalodisca; species Homalodisca vitripennis. Next base: position 5,011,108 of record NC_060210.1, read on the forward strand.
TATATTAGCTTTTCGTAATTTCGGCAATAATTACCACAAAGGGAATCACATAATCACTCAAACTATAATTTACCTTGTCGCATTATTGGTGTGTTTTTTAACTTATAAATAAAAATGTATCACATGGTTATCTCATATTTTTTATAAAAATAACTGTGAAATATTATATGCTATTCCATCCAGAACGGAAGAAATATGGACTTAATCAGTTCTTAATCAGAATCGTTTATAAACATAAACATCACTACTATAACTACAAACATCATATTCAATATACACGTTTTCAGTGATGAAACACTCATTGCTATTTGTGATATTTGTTAAACGGCTGATTTGTAAACATATTGGAATAGTAAAACTTCTTTTTTTTACTATGAATGGGTTCATGCGCTTCAAAATCAAAGTAATTTAATTTAGTAAATAGTTTTATATAATATTCTTAAGTATATGTGTAATTATGATTTTAAAACTAAATAAATATACTAATATATGTGGCTCTGCCTACTTATCTCTTATAGTAGTTCTATGTAATTATAAATATTGGATTTTCATATAATTTATAATGTAACAATAAAACTTGTTTCCTTCCAGAACCAAGACAGAAATGTAAAATGCAGTCGGTTCCTAAAAGTAATTCCTGCATTGGAAAATGTAAACTTGGGTTAATCAAGCCCTGTAATGTCAGCCTGCTGCTATTCAGTGATTTAAATTTTGATCTTGCATTGTCAGAAAATTTTCTGATTGGAGAATGACTTTCTTTCAAGAAGTTCGAATTAGTTCCAAGTAATATATTATTTATCATATTTATATAGCCCTACCATAGACGCACTTTTTAATAAGAATTTTAAATTTCTCTTTCAACCATAAATCAAACTTTTCATCCTACAAATAACGTAGCTTTGGTGAAGAGAATCCATTCAATGTGAATATTTGAGACGCAGTGAGAACACCTGTTTATCTAGCCTATAGATGGCAACTAGGTAAACCAGGTAGAGCCTCCGACTTTTTTTAACTCTTTAGATGTCGTCGAATCCAGAAAATTTGTTTTTTAATATATACGAACGTATAAAAATGTATATTACGCAAAATGGTTCCGGAAAAACTATATAAAGTAGTAAAAATTCTATATTAAGTTATGTTAAAAAACATACATTTAAGCCACAAGTATAATAAAATATTCCAGATTTTGCTAAAGTATGCGTCTGCATTTCTTTCACTATGGAGTAACGTAAGTAGTCAGTGTTGCCTAAATTGCACTTGTGACGGAATTCTAGTGTCAACTACCGCCATTTTGTATCATTTATAGGCACCAGTGTTAAAATTCGATGGGACTTCTAACAAATTTCAACCCTGTATACAAACATTCATGCCTAATGGCTAGATAAATACGTGTTGGTTGTTATGGAGGTGGGCCGTATTATGATTGAATTGTTACCAGGCAGTAAGTCTGTTATTTTGCCGCAAGGTGCAAACTAACAAGATACACTGTGTCTTTGTAATGTTACAACGTCATTATGGGACGGTTACGTTTTTGTTGCATGTCTAAATTCAACGCAACACAAATCACGTACAATTGTTTATAAGCCGAATAACATTTATCCGCATGCGTAGAGGTTTGGAAATGTTTAACAGCTGATTAATAATTAATATTAGTGTATACGTTTTAAAAAGTTAACAATATAAGGATACAAGACGGTACCTTGGTAAGTTTAAAACTGTCCCGTATTGCTCTATTTAATTTATAAGGTAGAAAATTAGAGGTATATTACTTTGAGAAAATAAGATTGAAATATCAAACGGAGGGATAGAGAGTTCTGAAATACATACATAGGATTAGGTAGAAAAGGATATTGGGATGGATGAGACAGAGATGGGATGTGACAGATAACAGTGTCTGGCCACAAAGGGGAGCAGCGACAAAGGCGCTCGTTACCTCCGAGCGTAAACTCAATACACTGCTTATGAATATATCAGGTAGTTTCTTACCCTGTTTGTGTAATTAAATACACTCTGCTTCAAATATTTAATTAATAAAATGATTATACGTATTCATATAAATGAAATGTACAGTCTTGTGTCAATAACTAACAAAGATCGCCGAACAAAACCCAAATTTTTTAACTAAAAACATTATTAGATGGATCCTATATCGAGTAAGTAATCCATGGTAAGAAAAGTTATAATGCCTATTTTTAAAGTAACAAAGTTACAACTGAATAGTTTGTATATAAAGTTGTATTGTTAATATACCAAAAATCATTATCACATTATACATTTAAAGTGAAATATCTACCACCCTTAAGCTTTTTGCAGGATTAAAAGAAGGAGCGGGTTTACGGAATGATTTGTAACCTATTTCTGTGGAATAAGAAATGATGCACTTCTACAAAATAGAAGCCGAACGAATTTAAATAGACAGATCGAATAAGAAATGCTTAGTATCCCTAGAATATTTTGGATAGCATATTACACGCAGCACCAGTGAGTTTTCATTCCGTAAGCCATAGTTTTGTTTATGTTGCAGAAATTAGCATAACAATTTTAAGGTACACTTTAAATATGCTTATAACGTGTATGCAAACATTCATTCTAATTGGTTGCCGTATACTTATCTGGTAGCTGTTCAAATATATAAACTAATTAGTAAACAGGTATAATAATGCTTATTAAGAAATAAATAGTAATATTTAAATGTCATCGAAACTGAAAATTGCAAAAGCGGTTTTATTGGCACATGGGACCATCAAGTGGAACCTTTCTATACTTTGACGTAAGTGTGATGTGAGAATAATTCTGTAAAATTTTAGGAGAGAGTTTAGGAACACCCTATATAAATATTTGTTGTTGCACGACAACATAGCAGAGAAGTAAACAGCACAGCGCAGCGGGGATATGTAGAGCAGTACAAATATTTGCGGCGACTATCAAGAATTTTAATACAGTATAGCTCTTTTTGATACATGAACGTGTATGTACAAATAATAAATTGCAAAAACAGTTAATGTAATTGTTTTAATATGCTTCATATTATTTTGAAGAAGTTATATTATTATATTGTTATATTATTATATTTTTATAATAAAATACAAAAAGATAATATTAATCGTTGTGGTAATTTCTACGAGAATCTTTAATGAAACTTTCAACAGCATTAGAACTATTTTTATTTGCAGAATATCTTACTGGTTATTTTAAAATATTAGACCAGATTTGTGGCCTTTATGTGTTGGAAGTCTTGAAATCTCAAACTTAGGTTTTCCGATTCGATACCATCAAAATTTCTTACATTACATTTTTGAAATATTACGGTATCGCTATTGAGCTATATCTTCCGTTGTATATGTTGAAACAAAACTACACCTAAGAAATCTCATCAACTTAAAGACAGCACAATTAAAAATTTTAGAGTACTTGTAGGATTAAGTTTTTCTAATTTTTATGTTTATCTATGCACTGAAAAATAAAAGTTTTGCAACTAAAGAGTGGGATTGAAATAGTGGGTTTATAACAGGAAGTTGCAAGGAAATGGTTTTACCAATTACATCGGGAGGAAAAGTTTAAAAACTGTTTCTTTGAACGGTTTTAAAGGAAACTCTGAAACTTTTTAACTTAAGTGAACTTGAATATAAATGCTTGTTTTTGGATTAAGGTACTTAGAAGAAATCCATTGCAATTTAATACAATTTTTAAAACCACGATAGATTTCAAATTTCTATAAATAATAATACTAATTAAGATAAATATTAAGGAAGCAAACTAAATTGCGTTAGTAAATATTATGTAACGAAAACACACATTTTACTAAACACGAAATTACTATCCATCGTTAGATATTACAGCAATTAGAGAGCAATGGTTAATAAACGAGAACCAATGCCTGGCTGTGACGCTCTTCATGTCAGCATAGCTCCCGGTAATTACCTCATCTACGTCACACAACACATACCTCAGGCCTGCATACCTCGCATAGTGGTAATATCTCATAACTCACACCTTTACCTTCTACTCAAGAGTAACCTCAAATGTACTATACTTATATGTCAGCATAAATTTCGCAATTACTTAAATTCTATAACAATTATTATCTTATAAATCTAAGTCTACTGTATGTAAATTGCCAAAACAATAATTTACATCATGGAAAGACTAATCATTGAACTGCGTTTTAAAACGTATAAATTCGGATTTAATATGAAAAATATTTACGTTGATATTTGCGCTGTGTACAGATAACCATGATGAAAAATACCTGATTTTATTAAAGTTTATAACGTTTTTGACAAATACTTTTATACTTGTACTTTATAAGGTCCAATACTACTTTGCATTGTGTTTTTAGGTTGCAACTGAGGAAATAGATAAACTTAAATAAAATTTTAAATATGCTAAGCTATTTAAGAATTGTCTGTCATATTTTAAGATTAATTGGGAATTTCAGAGTTCAATTACTGGAATTTGTTGATTATGCAGTTATAGGCAAAACACTGATGACCAAACCTTGTAAATAAGTGACCTTACATTGATATATGGACATCTTTGTAATTATGAAAACGATGATTTCTATCGTGACTGAGTTAATAATTGCAGCAGTAATATAAAGTGAACGTCGTGAATAATTAAAAATGTTTAATTCCTTTCTGCTGAACCTTCACCAATAACACTGTCCTCTGGACATATTTAGGCAATTCAAAAATTTCAGACACAAGTTTGAACATAATAATAATGCTACAGATCATAAATACTTGAAATACTTCGTAAGGGCTTTAATGTTTTCTCAGCATTGCAGGCAAAGCTTTCAAATATTTCAGACTTTGGATTAAAATTTTAAAGTTTTAGAAATGAAAGGCTATGAAAGGAAACGTTTGAAGACCATCGTTTTGTTAGATAAACTTTGACAGAAACTGTTTTCACTAACATGCAGGAAAAACTATTGACAGAAAATTATTAACTACGCTCGTGGCTAGATTCAATAAGCTAAAGCAGTCAGTTCTTAGCATTATTAGATAAAGTTGACTGTGTAACCACACAAACACACCAAATACCAATGTGTAGAAGTTTTGTTATATAACTACTTTTTCTTGTTGGATTTATTAAAATTGGGATAAACTTGTATGCTGGTGTAAATAATTTAAACTCAGGTGTCAATAAGAATAAAAACTTTTAGAGGATATGTACAAAGTTCCTATTTAAAACGTACTGAGTTTGAGCCTTGATAAGACCTGTTAGATAATAAAAAAGACCTTGAAAATGCCACTGGACCTAAAAAGTATTAATTTCAACACCTTTTTGTAAATAAAACTGTTTTAGGTATTTGACAGCCTTACTAGTTCATCATAAATACTAAAATAGACAGATATTTTATATTGCTTGAACAACATTAAGTACGAAAATATTTAGTGGCTTACTACAAAGTTTAATAATTAGGAAATCATAAGTTGTGTTCTAAACCTAAATCTTACTGTAAATTAAATATCTATTTTAATTTAGTTAAATATTTCAAAAACTATATTAATTAAATTAACTATTTACAAAAATTTCGTATTTTAATTACTAATTTAATTAAAATAAAAAAATTAAATTAACAATTCACAAAAGTGACACACAAGTTCAATCATTGAACTTGACGCTGTATCGTCATTGTCGTGAAAGTTTACCAGTCAGTTGCAAGTAAAGTATTTACCTGCTGCTTCGCGAGGAAAAGTTCTCACAGTCAAGACCGCTTGCTTTTCCGGATGTTTTAAAAGGAAGCGCTGAGAAATTAACTGAGTTTGAAAATAAATCCTTGTCTTTGAATTTGGATTGTTATAAAAAATCTGTTCCGTTTTTAAAATACGATTTTTAGTACCACAGAAAATATTAAATTTCTGTTCTAAATACATATACCAACGAAACAAACAACATTACGTTATGCATTTTGTATAATTTATACATGTATTATAGTATAGAGAATCAGTTTCCATCTATAGATATTACACCAATTTTGGCCCAATGTGTAATTAACAGAATCCATGCCTGCCTGTGACGCTCTGCATGTCAGCATAGCATCCCGTGATTACCTCATCTACGTCACACAACACATACCTCAGGCCTACGTACCTCACATAGCGGTAATATCTCATAACTCACGCCTATACTTTGCTAGTAAAGGCCAGCTCAAGCTTACCAAGTTAACAATTATAATTAACGTGAACCAATGCCTGTCAGTGATGTCCTGAATGTCAGCATAGCATCCCATAATTACCTCATCTACGTCACACAACACATACCTCAGGCCTGCATACCTTGCATAGTGGTAATATCTCATAACTCACACCTTTAACTGCTAGTCATGAGCTAGATGAAGTTTGCAACATTTATTTTGATTGATACTTACAATATACTACATATGCATTTTATCCCAGTTTTTGGAAAAATATAAATACAACATTATTAGTTCTACTCATTTTTTTCATTTATTTGAGCCTTACCCATATTTGCAATTTAACGGGAATATAGTTTTCGCACATTTTAATATGAATGTAAGGCATGTAAAATATGATATTATAATTTGTTATTTTTATATAGGTACCCAAGAACGCGTTTAGAACAATGAGAAGGGGAATTGGGTAAAACGATACGCAAACTGTCCCTGGCTTATATTGATATTGTCTTTGTATACGTAATTAGTTAATAGCCCAATTACTAATGACAACATAGTGGACAATACATCCTATTCAGATCGATTCCATTATAATATGATACGTTTAAGTGGTTTAATGGTTGTAAAATATTACGTTATTATCTTATAATAATTACTCTGTTTTAATATTATATGTATAACATAATATCTTACGAACAATGTTTGTTTGTTACTTTAAAGAACATACAGGCTTTACCCGAATGATAAAACAGTAACTTAATTTAAATATAATCAACGTAGTATTTTTCGAAATGTACAAGAAGTAACATACAAAACTAAATTATATATTCAACGTAAGGATAAACATAATGTAATTATAAAATTCAAATATAAAAAATGGAAGTATTTTAAGTTTGTTCATGCTGCGTTCGAGGAAATTCAATCTTTAAATACGCATTAGATATTGTTCTTTTCCGTTATTTTTTTACAATGATGAATTAGCATGTGCAATTAAATTTACATATGGAACGTACTTTAGCAAAACTAACAAAACTCCCGGCGGAGCAAGTACTTTTTTTGATTCAATGTCTATTGAAATTTTATATATATATATATATATATATATATATATATATATATATATATACTTTAAAAATAGAAACAAAAATTAACTAAAATAAAAATTTTCAAACTAGATATTTCCCGCGGCTTTGCACGCTTTTCGTAAGCTTTGACCGTGTGTGAGCATTTCAGGTTCAAGTAAATTATATTTATAACGCCGATGAAGTGTTTAAATTGTTGTCACGACCAAGAAAAATCTGTCAAAAGTATGTTTATAGCCATTGCACATGTTCGTGTACTTTATTATAAAGTGGTGTAACACTCATCACTTTAAGTTCAATCAGAAACGTATTTTAAAATCAAAAGTACATCAAAACTTTGCGTCTTTAAATAATGTTTGGCTACTCAGTATACGTAACTGTCACGTATTTACAGTTTATAATGTGCAGGCGCTTTGATAAGTTTAATATTTTGCAGCGCCACCTGGTGGTAAGTTACATCAATGGGCATAGCATATAAACCTTCGACATGGAAAAATACATATCATAAAAATGTTCATAATGATCAGTCAAAAAGTTTTTAAATCTATAAAAGATATACAGACAAGCAATCATTTAAGTATATATATATATATATATATATATATATATATATATATATATATATATATATATATACATACGTATATATAACCATATATATATATGGTTAGACTCGTCAGATGGTAGTTCAAAACTTTGATGATTGAGAGGAAGCTTGTACATTTTTAGAGCAGAGTGGTACGTTTCCTTCTCGTAATGGCCAATCGTTGAATAGTATGTGCAGTGTTTCATAGCTCACTTGAACGAAATTATGTTTTTTAAATCTGTCTTAATTTTCTATAAAAAAAGAGAGTTGTTCAAAAATATTAATCCAGGGGTTAAATAAAGAAGGATTTGCAGTCCAGTTGAAACAAAGCTCTCACTATCATATTACTGACATAATAGTGTTATGAAAGCAATGGAATAGGTGGAATATAGATGGTCAGTCAGCAGTTATATAATCCGGCCAGCAGTCGCTATAAACATGATAATCCATTTAGGGTAATTAGGTTACTCTGCTGGATAATAGTGTTGAAATGAGCGATATCATGGAAAAATACCAACGAACTGCTATTTACTGAGTAGCAGAACACGTCCACATAGCATACACTTTAATTTTCAGAATACAACTTGTTGAAAATTAAATGAATTTATGCATTTTTAGTGTTAAGTATTATTGCCTTAAATAACTTGTTTTTTATTGCCTAATATGAAAAGGCTACTTTTATTGAACAATAATTATGTATATATATTTTTTGTGCAACTTATACTCTATATTTGCCTTTATTTACTAAACTGTATATACTGCATTAATTCTATATCTCTTTCTGCGGCCTAGTGCCTACAATACCATTCCTTACTGGATTAAAATATTCACGTACAGTGACAGACCAATGAACCATTGTTTCACGAATCAGCTGTTTACTGTACACTCACCAACCAATCACAACGGTTGACTTATCAATTGCCCACCTTGCAAGCGTAGGCACGCTTGCTCGTTATACTCTCGGTCCCGCTTGGGGCACTTATGTACTCTCTAGCCACTGCTTACCACACTTACTCTCTCCCCCATGTGTTACTCTCTTATTTAAATATTAGTTTATCTCTATTTGTTGTACATTTACATTAACATTAAAGGCAGTGCTCTGGATTGGCAATCTCTACCAGAACGTCTCTGCTCCCGGACACCCGCGTCTACCGTGCTCTACAGGACTGGCCACAGTGTTATGAAATATTCGTTTGCGGTCGTATTGTGCGTGAGTGAATCCGTGAAGGACATCTTCCGTCTTCACGCCTGCCGACAAGACAGCAGCCTATTTCCACACTTACTGATCACAACCTGGCCCTCAACAACAGCAGACTACGGTTAGGTACCTCTCATGAAAACAAAGGTAACTGTTTATTTTCTGCACTTTATTTGAATATGCACTGTTCATAAACTCATTATGTGTAACCTAGTGAACTCTTGTTAAAATCAGTGTGTTCGGCGTCTTCACTGCCTAGTGTGAAGTGGTCCTTCTTAATCGAGCCTCTAAAATATTATCTAACGGTTCTCATAACCAAAATTCATTCTTTTCATTTAGTAATTATATATAATACACCTTTTAGGTTAATTTATTTATTTATTACTTCCAACGGTACAAAGCCATTTAACATAATAACAAGATTACAGACTTCTAAGATGACTATATTAAATTAAAGCTAGAAAAATAGAATATCACATTGTACATAAAACAACAACACAGAAATCAGTTATCATAACAGATAATCATAAGGCAAAGCAGTAACAACAATAGTTTGACACCAAAAATCATTTAACATTCATAGCAAGAATGTAAAAAATCAATAACAAATATCAATATTTAACAGAACTATAATATGTAGGGAAATAATATACAATTATACATTACGAGGTAAAACAAACTGTAAATTGAAGAAAAACAACATAACCATAATAACAAGCACATGCACTGATGAACTCATGACAACACCCTGGAGCACCTCCACTTAAAGGAAAACCAAGAGCCCTGGAAGAAATCCAACCCATCGCAAACCAATCCCCCAGTACGCTGCATCTTCGCCAAACCACAGTTGCTAGCATAACTAGTTGGCCGGTATACTCTTCCAAACACTGCCTTTGATCTAGTTCCTCTAGGAATGTAGAAGTTTACTTGACGAAGGAGGTCAGGACAATCCAACTTGCCATTAACCAACTTGTAAAGAAGCCGAAGATCTTGCAATTGACGTCTAGTGTGAAGAGGATGCAGGTTGAATTTTAGCTCCAATTCTTCAATTGGAGTCGTCAGGTAGCCATAGCCCATTCGAACGCCCAACACCCTCAAAAAACGAAGCTGAACTAGGTACAAGTAGTCAGTATGGGTAATAAGATGAGGGGACCAGATCACTGAACCATACTCAAGGACCGGGCGAACGAGAGTCTTGTAGAGGATCAGGAGCGACTGTGGTGACCTGAAGCTCCTACTCGATCTCATGATGAATCCCAAGAGGGAGTAAGCTCTTGATACAACACCATCAATATGCTCCAAAGGGTCAAGTGTAGAGGTGAAAACAACTCCAAGGTCCCTAACACTGTTCACTCTTCTCAGCAACAATCCATTGATGCGGTAGTCAAAGATATATGGAAATCGACTACGAGAAAAAGACACCACTTCGAACTTGGAGACATTCAGCTCCATAGCATTGGCAGCACACCACGTTTCGATCCTGGTGACACAAACACCAAAAAAACGATAACACAATAACACAATAAACACAATAAGATTTTTAGAAACAATCAAGATTAATGTTCTCAGTTGCTTTTAATATTATAGGCTTAAATGTAGCGTAGCCTATAGCTCGGGGGCTGGAAAGGTTTAATTTCTGTCTATCTGTACAACTTTACTGTCCTAAGGACATCATGAAAACCAACTAATTCATAAACTTTAAATATTGTGAATGAAGCTTATTTATGTATGAGGAACAGTTCAATATTGGTATATGTCACACCATAGACCTTTGCTGATCGTTATAGAATATGCTTACATTGGTTTTATTGGTAACTCTGATGGTAACGAGAATAAAATAAAATTGTAAATAAAATCAGTACATCCATGAAAGATTTAAACATGTAACATGCAGCCTGACAAACCCTAAACCTACATAAATTTATAGCGACAAATTTTTTATATCTTTATTATTTAAAACCTTATATAAAACGTAATTTTATAAAAGAAATGTGAATATATCATGTGGTAAGATAATATGTCTAGATACATTTTAAATGAAGACTTAAAAGTTTGAGTATGGATCATCATTTTGTATCTATAAATTGAGCTATAGATGAAAAGTTGTCCATACAATCTCAGTGAAACCTTAATCGCCTCCTGGTGTCCCATTATTTTACCTCCTTCTGATAAAAGCATACACAAAATCTTAGTTCCCAGAAATTATATTATTTAGATACTAAGTTTTTTTAGTATAGAAATTGAGTAGTACCAGCTGTCTTTGTACTACTTCTTATGTGTGACAGATTATCTCTTTTTGCGTTGTTTACATTTAATTGAAAGTGATGAAGATATTAATGCATTTATTAGTTTAACGCTTGCATTTCACAATTACAATTTGTTATTTCTCGTTTTTTGTCGTAAAATAACGTTATTAAAAAGAATGGATAAACTGGAAATTACCACCAAATCTTATTTTTTTATATTGACTGATATTTATTGAACTGAAATATTTGAATAGTTAAAGTCATTTATATCCTAATAGGTAATTTTTCTTTCGTTTGGTTTAAAAAGACAGATAATTAATTTCTCCTGCTAATGTTCTCAGTTCTGTTCTGATCATCATAATCAGATGGACGCCAAGTCACTCATGCGACTCTTTGATGTCGATAACCAGAGATTTTAGGAAATATAACGCCTCCAGATTAAACAGAAGTGCTTAGTGACAAAACATTTACGAACATTTAGTTCAGAAACAATTATAAAAGATTTCTCCTCATATATTGTCCTCTTACTCTCATTGTGCAGGCTAGTATTTTTTTAATTGTATATGAATTATTTAAATTTCCGTGTTGATTATATGGGGTTGTAATGACACTATTACCTATTTTCAATCAAAGATGTTCCGGGTATGATGAAATAATCTTTTTTCGGAACTAATATAGTAATTTAAATACTAAGCAAACCATTGCGTTGTATACCCAATAATTGTGTTTCATTTTCGTTCGTAACAACATCAGTTATAACACCTCCATCTGTACGTAACTACTTGTATCTCATAACATTTCACGTTGACTTCATGACATTTTTACAACAATTTTGCAAAGTTTTAACTGAAGTTTACCATAACTCTACTAATTTTATTTGTTTTAACAATATCTGAAATATTTATCATTTACATGATTTATAGTGTAATTTAAAATGCATACAGGCTTAAAATTTTAAATTATGAATATAATTTAGGACAAGAACTTTTAAAGAGTGAATTGAAAAAATAATGGGAGAGCTTACAGTATCACAGTCGGGACTCTCTCATTTAATATAAATCTGCCAATCTTCGTACACTCGTGATGGAAATGGGATCCACTCAAGCGAGTCATAATATACTGTGAGGCATTTTAAACATTCTTGTCCGAGTATATTCCAAATATGGTAGTTTGGTGTAACGATAGAAATAGGAATTTAGTGGGTCGAATATTCATGATGATATTGCATATTAAACCATTAAAAGAGTCAATTGTGTAAGTGGTTGAGGAGGAAATTAATGCTCACAATTCTTAGTCTTAGACCGTCCGTGCTATAACTAATTTCAAAGTCTTCTGGAACACCGAGTCAAAACATTTCCTACGCAATTCATTATAATTTTCCTACATAATTTATTTTTTAAGTTGTGTGGTTATTATGAATATTGTGTCACACATATAATTCACTGATTTTAACAGTTTTTTTAATTTTGATATTTGATATCTTGTGTCTATTATCTTCTTATTTATCAGTTTTTCCTTGAATTTATTAACAAAAGAATCCATATTGATCACAACTGTTAGGTAACTTAATTATTTCATGACCTGTGCAGTATTTATTGTAGGAGGCTTAATATTAATGTTATGGACACACTAACCCAACGACCACTCGATTACTTCAAGCACGGCCACTGACAACGGCAGTTATTATAAATTTTAAAAACTTTATGTCACAGTTTTTTTTATTCAGACATCTCGGAAAAAAATGCGCAGAGATTCGTTCATAGATGTCACCTCAAAAAGGAAACATTAAGACTGATGCCAAGAGGACTTTTCAGCCCCGTAACATTGAACAGCTAAACTTAAAACTTAATGAATAGACATGATGCTGAATTAAAAACTCTAAAAAGTTTAAAAACGTTTAAAACTAGTTATAAAATATATTTTTACCGCATACTATAAAATACAATTACGTATGGATTAATAAATACTTTCACGAGTTTAAGAGCCTAAGGATAATAGAGTTTATTTCTTTTACTGCGCGTACAACACAATATACATTTAATATTTAAAAAAATTACACATTAGCAATATATTATACAGATAGTCAACGACATTAATTATGTACAACAACAATCCATCGTGCACAAGAGATATCCGAGTCAATAAACAGCGTATTACAACCAATATCAATACTATCAATAAAGATAATAATTACAATAATCTTATTAATAAAACAAATATAATTTATATCTAAAAGAATAGCAAGAAGAGATTGGGCAAAATTTAGTAATAATGTACAATATTAATCATGCAGAAAAATTAGAATAGCAATCCAAGACCAAGCAAAATTCATTTTATAAACAATATTTTAAGTAAAACAAATATGATAACTATAATAATACATACAATATTAAAAAAATTATGGTTGCCTGTAAAGTCGGTTTTACGGGCGAAGATTTTACGTGACAACGTCTTTTTCTCGGTAGAATATTAATTTATTGATATCAATATTATTAAATTGCACAATAGGAACAAGGAATTGAATGAAAATAAGAATTGCACAAATTTTAACTATAGAAATATATTTTGTTTACTAAAACATTGTACATAATTTGAAATTAATTAAAATTTGTTATTGTAAATGGTAAAGTTGAATAAAACATTTACTAAAATTGGAATTTGAAATTCTTGCTAAACACAGTTAAATTCTAACTCCGCGCGTGGTGATTGGTCGGTTTAGTTCGTTTGTTTGGTCGCACTGTTATGACAGGTTAGAGGTTATAATTTGTTATTTTAAATGTTTGACTAGCAATACGCGCTGTTTCTTCTCAATCGACTGAATTACGATTGATTGCAGAGTGATTTAAACTAATAATTTACTTAACACTATCAACATTTGTCAACAGTATGACATAACCTATAAACTCAGTTTCTCAACTTTTGTGTCAATCTAACAATTAATCAATCAATCATAGTTTACGATAATGAAATATCAGTGTACAATTATTTACCTTTATTGTTGTAGTTGTTGTAAATGACGAATCTAAGCACTCCACATTTTCACGAATAAACATAGTTATCTGCTTTATCCCGTGCGGCGGACCCACAGTTATCTGCTTTATCCCGTGCGGATCCCGTGCGGCGGACCCACTGGACGGGCATCGTAACGTTACCGGGCGTTACACTTTTTCATGAGTGACTCCGAGCCGCAACCTAATTTAAGACGTTGTCACGTCAAAAATTATAACAACAAACTTCTATTTAAATATCAGTTCAAAAAAGTGAAAAATAACGTTACTTTATGTTATACTCGTATTCATGTTTTTATTGAGGTATGGACTAAAATATTTTGCTGATAGTTTTTACGTAAACCAAAATTAAAATTACATATACATACACAATACTTTAAAAGATGGGTAAATTACACATAAATTAAAAAATAACCTACAATGTTATATTTCCATTATTCCACATTAACTCATGTATACCTAGAATATGGAGTAGATAAACTGTTACTCTGACATACGCTTGTACCGGTAGAGGGTCGATACCGACCCCATGGGTTTATACAGGTTAAATATAGTTCTCAAATTCCTAAAATAATAATAAATCTACTACACTTCAACACTTTTCTTAACCTAATAATAACCAGGCATTCACTAACAGTCAGTAACTAAGCAGCAGAGAGCGGAAGTTAAGTGCCGGGTTTATTAACTAACAATGCGATCAGCCGTTGTGTATAGGATACAGTGTTGAGTACTTCTACTACTATACTGTCGACCAGCGGTCAGGCCGCTTGAAAACAGAATTGTCTTCATTATGATGTGATTCAAACGTCTACCACTTCATCAAGAAATAGTTTCAAACATTGTTTGAATATTTTTTAATATGTTAAAATATTTGAAATTTTTGGAAAACAGTTCAGATCCAAGTTAAAAACTCTGGGAACATAAAATTTCTTTTTTGAGAGACCAAACAGTTTGTTGTGTTCCTCCGGTAAGCGTTACAACTTTGTCGGAGTTGAGTTTTATTTGTAATATACGATAAAGAATGAAACACTGCTTAAAACAACATGTATCTTCTTACGATCTGAAATGAAAGATTACGGATCAGAGATTAAGTCCTGTGGCCCTAAAGGGGTCCTGACTCAACATTCTGGCACATTCCTCCAGAAGAAGCTCATCTCGATGAGCGGTTACCAACAACATCTTGAAGAATTTTAGTTTTACACAATAAAGAATTGAATTATAGAGGTTAGTAGATACCTTTAGTTTTTAATTTAAAAAAATCATAATATATTAGTTTGTACCGTATGTAAGTTCTCCATTAATGCAGAAGAAGAACCTCTTAAACGAAAGACTTGTACTCTTCTGCGTAACAATCATAAAGTACAAGCTGCTTTCCAGAGACAAAATTGAAAGAAATTAAAACTAAGAAGAAGTAGCTATGTTTACGCTATGTGGGAAAACAATTTAACAAAAAGCTGCAAAGGAAATTCAGAAAACGACTGAAATATAAATATTGGTTGGATTATTTATATAGAGATGTTATTAATAAAGATTAATGATTTAATAATTTTTTTAATTTCTGAGCGAAATGTGTTTCAATGTTTCATATTGCAATAATTAGATTTTTAGTAAGATTATTTAAAGCTTGCTTATACTTAAAACTTATCTTCTTCTATTACATATGAGAACGGGCTAAAGGATTTCTGGATGTGTTTGTTGACTTCTGAAAAAATGAAATTTGGTTTGGTAAGGAGGTATTAAGCAAGCTAATAATAGAGTACATACAAGATCGAAACTCTCCTCTATGGCTTTATAGACTGTATGGCTCCCTATGTTGTCATTAGTAATTGGTCCATTAATTAATTACAGTTTCTGGCATTGTCAATATTAGCCAATAACAGGTCAAACCTTTTACATTCCACACCACCTTGAAATGCATAATGGCATGACTTAAGATTACACGTTATTATAATCTGTAATTTACATTTTGTTACTAATTACTATGTAATACAAAAATTGAGAATATGTTTGTTAACAGAAACTGATTGTTTTCCCTACTAAGCTAAAAGCAATCAATAATCAAATAAATTATTTAAATTCTCCATTAAGTGCCAGTACTTGATTTTTAATCTAAGTTTAATCTTGATTATTTCTGATTGCAATTAGTAATAGTTATATACCTTAAAATAATCACATATTATGTATTTTCTGTATTGAGTGAATTATTACATTAAAACAGTAAACATAACCCCCCCCCCTTTTGAAGCCCTGTGTAGCGATAAAAGCTTTACTATGAATACAATGAAAGACATTTTCAGGAGGAACAAACACCCTCATCATATTCAATCGTGTAGAAGATTATGTTAATTAAAAGGTTTATATCTATTAATAAAATTGTCATCGACATATCCAGCGCGCAGTCAAACAGACAAACGAACAGAAAATAGATTATACCACCCCTACGATTAAATAGCTTCGCTTAAGTTCAGCGACATCCATTAATCACATTATTACACGCCATTCTGTATATTTAGAAAGAACTTTTTTATGAAAAATTCAAAATATATTGTTAGATTCACCATAATTTAACTCTAACACATTGTAATTTGTCTTTAAATAGAATTGTATCACATTACCGACATCTGGAGATAATGATTTGTTTTTGGTTATTCTGCATTTTTTACGGTATTATTAAGATATCCTTTTAGATAGTAATAAAATTATTGCTAAAGTTCTTTAATGTGATTGAGTTACAATAAGTCAACAGATTAGACTAATTGTAAATCTAAAAAATTAATGATTTGAATTTATTTTTTTATTCTGTTCATGAAATAAAATCTTACATAATAATGCAAAGAAGTACATTCACTGCTAAATTTCCAACAGTAAATAGAGCATAGAGGAATCTCCCAGGCCTAGCCTGATTGAAGGACAAAATCTAAACTTATTTTAACGGCTAGCAGAATATTATACAAATTAAATACATAACCATCCTAAACTTGACTAAAGGTGAAATCGTAAAACTAATATATTTGAAACCAAACTCAGCAACATGTGTGTATTAAAAGTATACTAACAGTGTCAGTAAATAATGCTATTAAAATGCAATAATACACAGATAACAAAATAAAAAAGACATTAGCAAATTGAGCTGTGGATACAGATTGCAGTGACCTTCCCCCCGCGCCAGCAGACCAAACAGCTGATAGATAAGCTCAGGCGGGGCAGGGAGGGGAGGTGACCAACCTAGATCAATATTGAGGAACAACAATACAATTAGATAAAAACTTATCGTTAAGAGTCTTCAGTGCGTGCTTGTTCTTCGGTTTGTGTGTGTGTGTGTGTGCGCGTGTGTTTCTTTATTTGTACTGGGTTTATTGTGATGTGCTATATGGCATGTAGTTGTGTTGGTGAGATTGAATAATATTTGGGGTAATTGGAATAGTATATCAAGGTAAGCTGCTATTTAAAATTTAACCTACAAACTAAGTTGTTGGAATTGGCTAGGATACAATAAGACAGATTTGCACCTCAGCATTTAACGCATAATATAAAAGAAATCTTCCTATGCTTAATCTCTTTGTTTAATGTATAATTTCCGATTATGATTAAGTAGACCAAGTATATGCATTGAGGATCAAAGTTGATGGATTTTTAGAACTTTTGGAAAACCTGTTATAAATAAAATAATCTTATAAAAAAAACTTGGTTGACATTTTTTGAACGATGAAATATGATTTGAAATTCCATTTGGAGTTGTTTTGTATCTTCTGGCGTTGCTATTGATAAATCATATGGGATATTTGGCTGAGCGGTCGCGTAGCCTAACTTCCTGAGCATTGCTGGAAAAAATGTTTAATCTATACATTTTAAATTTTGCATGGAGACAATTATTATGAATTTAATGGCGGTGCTTTTTCAGCCATGCTGTAGTGTGATCGTTATTGAAACCAGTGTACAAAAATTTGTATGTCGGACTGGAGGCTGTAAATATATTTTTTCTGTCTGATAGTCGGTCTGTCAGTCTGCACAATATATAGAGAATGCAATGCGCTACATCTCATATGAGACATGTAGTCAAGCTTACTCATACTTGAATGAAATACAATGTTATTTAATACTACATTTACTTGATGAATTTTAAGATTAATAAAACTCGGACATAAAGATAATTACGAATTGTTACTCGCAATGGAGATGGGGAAAATGTAAGGAAAAGTTAATGGATTGAGTCTCATATTAACATTTCATGGAGAGATAGGACTTCCCGTAGACGTGAGCTGGAGTAAGCAGCTTATGGCTGGCTGGGCAGGCATTTGTGAGTTTTGTTTCCTCTTTCGCACATTGGCGTCACTTTTAGAAAGTAATTACCTGAAGTCATCTTTATCTGCATATGTATTCACAGTGAATAAAACATAAATACAAACTGTGTAATACATCTCTATTATAATTTATAATATAAAGTAAAATTACCTACCACCTACCTCAATAAAATTATGTAATAATGTGGTCCTTTAAAATGTAAAGATAATATTTTAAAATTAAAATAGGTTTAATGTTGAACTATGTCTACTACATTATTTATAAACAATGTGATTATGTTAGAGTCTTTACTTAAATTAAGTAAATAAATAGTAAAAAATAATATGCATTTGTTCTAATCTTGAAATACCAAATTATAAACTACTTACTATCAAACTATAGATTTTTGCTTTCATTGATATGCCATATATTACACTAGTTTTTATTTCTTTATAAAAAACAACTTTTTTCTAAATAATTTACGATTAAAAATTTAACTCAATTCCTAGACCTAACAATTATGCGCATACATTGACGTATTACTTTGGAACGTGATTTGAATGAATTGGGTGTATGGAGCTTTGTACATTTTCAAGAAGCAAATATAATTTTTAAACTTGGCCATATGCAGTTTTAAGAAATTGGATGCCTGATAAATCCAAGATAGCCCCGGATCCCACGTGAAACTGGGAAGATAAAGTTTTAGGGTAAACCATCTGAAGGAAACTCAATACTGCCTTGGACTAGTAATAGAAGTCTGACGTTAAACTATAGTATATTCCAAATCTTGACTTTTAGTATACCGGTCATGCCAGACTCGCAAAAACTCACGTTTTCTTAGTACTTACGTCGGTACGTTACAGGTGATCGAATCAACACTATTTTAGGCGAAAATGTCCTTTATTTGTGTTAACTATAATTGACCTAAATTTAATGGTAAAAACTTTTCTCGTCTATATGAAAGACTCCCAATTCAAAGTTATCGCTAAAGTCTGAGTATCCTAAACTAAAAAGATGAAAATTTCGGAGAGGAAATATCTCCATGGAGACGGGAATCGCCCTAAACAGATATTTTACTTCAGATATCTTGTCGATAATTATGCAACCCAACAGTGTTTATTACTGTGGCCAACCAACGCAATACTTGCTACTTACAACAATATAGTTATAATGTAACTTCATGTAACTCAATACTTAGACCTCTTGGCGATCATTCATAGTTTGAATACCGTAACCTAATATCAATGAACTAAAGTAAATTATAATCAGAGGGATCATAGTCGTTGATACTTCATTTAAAATCTCTAAATCTTGTATTTCTAAATGGATTTAGCCTACAAATACTAGTTTATATATAAGTAAACATTATTTGAATGTTTTTTTATTATTATTAAAACCATAAACGGACTTTATTTGGTTCCTCGAAAAATATTTTTGTTCTACCCAATTAGTACTTGTCAACAGTATCCATATATTTATTAAAGCTGCTCCATAGTTTTTTTGTGTGATTTATTTTTTTTAGATCAGAGCCGCAGATTATGTACTATTACTGTCTAGCTGAACATGAAGTTAAACAATAACACAACTACTGTGTCATATTGTTGAATTTTTACTTTTACAAAGCGATTTTAGGTACCTCAAGGATTTTGTAACAGGCCTAGGTTAATTTTTAGTAGTCCCAAAGAAACATGGCTGCTTAAAATAATGTCAATATCTTACAGAGAGTATTTATAGTTCAAGAAATGCTCTCTTATAAATTAAAATTGATAATACAAAAAATAATACTCTACTAATCATGAAAACATATTTTACTAATGGAAGTAGTTAACTACAGTTATTTCAATGTTAGTTGAATAATTAACTAGTAACATGGATTTATTGCAAAATATAAAAACCATTAACATATATTTAAATTATTATGGAATATCAATACAATTGCAAGATCTGAGCTACAACACAGAAAACATACAAAGTCCCTCTCTAATTATTTTGAATTACTACCAGATTTGCATGTCCTAAGCAGATTTAGGAAATTACGCCACAAACCAGGGCACTTAGGTAGTCAACAGCCATTAGAAATCATTATGGATTACTACCAGATTTGCATGAACTGAGCAGATTTAGGAAATTACGCCACAAAAGAGGGCTCATACGAGGCCAATAGCCATTAGAAATTATTATGGATTACCACCAGGTATTCAACATCTAAACAGATTTAGGAAATTACGTGTCCATCCATCTTACTATGTGAATTTTACGAATGAATATGTATACATACTGTAGATAGAATTGTTATTCCGATTCTATTAATTTCTCTAATCAAAAATAATTAAAATATGTGAGAACAGGGTTGATATTTGTAGATTTTAATGCTAAATAGAACAGAATAAATACTTATGATTAAAATGTAATCCTCCTGATAGTGGTTAGTGGCATAAAAAAGCGTCTTTCTTCATATGATGCGTGTTTATGGTATTAACGATAAACATAAAAAAGTGAAACATTGCACCCATGTTTAATCTCTGCACGAACTACATAGTATGGTTTGAAGGTAAAAATCAGCAAAGGATCAGTGTGGTCACAAAACAACACCTGGGCAGTTCCACAGTTGGAATTCTCATCACAAACCAAGTGCTGAGTTCTCGAACAAACATTTTGTATTGTTTATTTGTTGGGTCACGTGATTTAAAGTTTGTTTCGTTTTTTCCACCGTTAAAACAGTTTGCACTTTGACTGTAGCACCAACCTGAAAAATAATTCATACATTCAACGTGTATGATTTAAATAAATTTGTTTAATCGAGGGATGTTTTATGACCGTATACACTTTTAAAATTTAAAAATGAATTCAAGATAAAAAAGTATCATGACAAGAATGAGTTTGATTAGCCATCTGCAATAAAATTGGCTATTATAAGTTGTTTAGTATTAAAGGGTTGAAAGAATAATACAGATTGGTGGATACAGAGTTAATTTGAGACTAAGCTATGTTGGTATCGGTCCATACTTTTCATGCACTACGGAGCAAGAGCAATTTCTTTTTGCCTAATAAATTCAGTAAGTATTATTTTTGTTCCTTGGTGTAACATTTTAAAATTAACTGAATTTAACAGTTCACTATGCAGATTACGTTAAAAGTTCAATTATTTACTAATTGTTTTGACAGGATACGTGTAACTATTTTTCAGATTTATAAACATTCGCACTTTTTTCGTTACGATCTTCTACTGTTATACATGCTTGGATATTACAATATTCGTATTTTCATCAATATCATTAGTATATATTTACTTCATACTGCAGTTATAAAAGTATGAGGATTCCACTAACATCAAAAAGTTTAAAATATCGAATTGAATAAAATTAGAACTTGCTTGGTCTTAATTTTTCCTTGCAACAGCTTGAATATTTATAGTTAAATTGGATTAGTATTTCTAATCTTGGCTGTTTAAAAGCTATATCAGACGCAATACTTACTGCTTAGAAAAAAATTTCTAAAAATATACCTTTAGGTCATCGGCAAGTGCTATTCCATTTTGTAGTCTAGTTGCGAAGGCCTGCTAACTTTTTAATATTTGGCTTGTATCCCAATATGATCACGATTTTACAGTTATAACTGCAGAAATAACATTCTGGGTTTCGTGAAAAATGAAAAGAGTTGCTTAGGTACGACATTGGCAACTTTTACTGTAGAGTTCTAGGATGAAAATTGATACACTATTGCCTATTAATTGAAGAATAAAATTAAAATATTCCTGACATTAGGTGCAGTTTTAGAATTCCTGTCAGGTATTACTAAAGACATGAGTGACAACAGAAGTACAGCTACGGAATACGTAAGCAATTCTCGTATAAGTTTTAATTCAAACCCATAAACATATTATAGTTAATATTATTCAAGAGTAAACAACTTAAAAGTACCGTAAAGTTGAGAAAGACTTTAGCATCACCCACTCAATAAGTACTTTTAACGACAGAGTTGTTTTCACACAAGTTACAAAACGTTTAAATTCAACAAAAAGTCTTCGAACAACAATTTAATGTCGAATACTAACTAAAAGTTTCTACTGGTATTTGCGCGTTGTAAAAACGTTCTTTCCTCCTCCGCGATTTCTTGTAAACTAAGAGCTTTATTTACTGTGTTTTTGTATTTTCCCACAAGACATGCAACTTTAAGAGTTAAACTGATAGTTTGTACTAATCAAGATTAATAAACTTCATTTTTATCCTTCATATTTATAATGTAATTTAAATAAGCTAAGCTGCTTTTCACCATTTTCACTATTTTGCTTATTACATTTTTTATGAAAATGACCAATACTTTTTATTTGTTTTTATATTTCAATAAGTCAACTATTGTTCGTCTAGTATACTCTTTTAAAACTAAAACCCATTTTTAAAGTTTATATCAATGGTGTTTCTTTTTTAACTCCAACTTTTGGACAGTTCAATTTGTATGATCATAAATTAAGTACATTTCCATGGTAGTACACAACACTATTTGTGTTATAAAAAGTATAAACTAAAAATAACAAAATAAAGGTTGTAAAACAAAAAAGGATTTAAAACGGTTTCTCAATTAAATTTCTCTCAGTTTTATACCATTCATCATAATAAAGCATATTGTAATGCCATTATGTGTAAAAATCTGTTTAGATCTGCACGAAAACAGTGCAGTTAACGGATTTGAAATGTACGTAGATATCGTTTGAAATTTGTTGGAGAATTTTTACTCTTACACATATCCTGCAAAGAAACCATTTCGGAACGATAGATGGAATAAGGACATATATAAGTAACTTTGTAATGTCCTTTAAAAGAAAATGAAGCTTTAACCTTTTCTCATAAAGCGTCGGTGGACGGTTTCTTTTTGTGGTTAAATCTCGTTTATGCAAACGTATATCTCAGTATTGTGTTTATAATATTGTGATAAAATATAAACTTAAAACTGTAAGAATCTATAGGTGTGTTTTCAATTAAAAGATTTGGAGGTATTAACAATATTTTTAATGTAGGAAACAGAGTTTAGTGCAAATGTATAGGTTAAGCAAAATATGTTAAGAATATTGTTTATACTAAACAAATTATATAAAGAGTATAATATTTAAATAGCGTTTATAAAAAGTGACTTTATTTGCGTACTGCTCTGTGATTTCTTCAGAGTTACAGTCAACCAATATAATGTCAAAGTTAACTCGTTAAATGGAAGTAAGCGTAATCCGCATAGACTAGGAAACACTCAGAAAACTGTATATAACAAGCTTATTGTTATATATTATATTATATATATTATATTGTTAAATATTATAAAAAAATTATACTATATTTTGGTTTAGTGTGACTAAGTAAGAAATGCTATTCTAGAAGGAAATAAAATGTTGCAAGCAGCTTGCACGATAACGTGATACAGGAAATCAATATGATGTGAAATATAACAAAGCACGGTGAAGTTATGATCATTTCCAGCTGCTGTAAACTACAGCGCTCGCGTTAACACAAGACCGAAGCTAACACCGTTTTGGCAGAGCTCCAGCCTCTTGTCAGCCAAATGTCAACATAAAAATTAAACTACGTGGAAATCGTGATTGTGGCTATCATAGGGATATTATTTTAAGGAAAGGTCGATCTCCTTTTGAACTACACATTGACGGCCTCATACCATTTTTGTTCAGTCGTCATATTTGAATTATTCAAATAAAAACTTTTTTCATGTAAATTTGGTTTTATTGATCAATTTTATAATCCACACGTTTTGTGCGTTACAAAATTAGTTTCAAAAACAAAAAATGTAATTTACTTTCACAAACTTACTGCTTACTTATAGTAAAACTTATTAACTTTTCGTAATTTCGGCAATAAGTACTACAAAGGGAATCACATAATCACTGGAACTACATACACATTCCTTGTCGTCTTGTTGCGTGTGTTTTTAACTTATAACTAAAACTGCAAAGTTCCACAAGGCTGTCATATGTTTTTATAACACTTCCTGTGAAAAATTAAATGCTATTCCAGCCCAGAAGGAAGAAAGATAGGCTTAACTGTAAAATAAAGTCTTAATCATAGGCTTTTAATTATAAACATGAGATTTAATATTCAAGTTGTCAGTGATAAAACATACTATAATTGCTATGCGAAATATTTTTTAAACGGCTGATTTGTAAACAAATTGGAATAGTAACACTACTTGTAGTTTGCTATGCCCTTATTGAAAATATTTAGAGATCAACACATTCAAAGTCATTTAATTTAGTTAAAAATTGTTTATATTACTAAAAGATACGGATAATTTTAATTTTACAAATATAAGAGTATAACAGTACATGTGCCACTGTAAACGGATCTCTTATAGTAGTTCTACGTAACTTAAAATATTTGATTTCATATTGAGGTAACAATAAAAATTGTTTCCTTCCTGAACCAAGTCAGAAATGTAAACCCATCCGGTTCTTAAAGGATACTCTTGAGGTAGAAAATGTTGACTTGGATTAATCAAGCCCTGTAATTTGTCTGCTACTTTTCAGTGATTTTAATTTTCATCTTACATTGCCAGGAAATTTTCTGATAGGAGAATGATTTTCTTTCAAGAAGTTTCATTAAGGGCCAAGTAATATATCAAATACCATATTTATATATTCCTACCATATACGCAACAATTAATAAGGATTTTAAAATTCTTCTCTATCCATAAATCAAACTTTCTTTCTCCAAATAACGCTACTATTGTGAGAAGAGTTGATTTCCTCCATTTCATCATTCACTTAGTGCTGCGTCTAAATCAATTGTTATTTAAAGAAAGCTCGATTGGCCCACTGTGATTTTGTATAGTGTCTAAAACATCGTAGTGTAAACAATTAACTATGGACCATACGCCACAATGAGAATACTGTTTATCTAGATTACACTGGATTACACTAGAGTACACCAGACAGAACTATTTGTAGTTTAAGTATTTTTTGTTGCCCTATTATCCGGCCTTTTTTTTTGGATCTCATTAAATGTCGCAGACTCTTACTTGCAGGAGTCAAGTCGATTAGAAACTCAGATTTCAGACGCTGCATTGAGCAGAATATGAAATGTATCAAAAATCAACAATAAAAAGGTCGTACTATCTAGATGCATATATTAGTTCAAATATGCCTGATAAATTTATAAAAATTAGTTACTGGAATATGTACGAACCTGTGAAAAAATATATTCACTATTCAATGATTTAGTTCTAAAATAACTATATAAAATAGCAAAAAGTATATAAAAAAAATCTAAAAACAACATTAAAACATCTGTTAAACAATTATATTTTAAGCCAAAAGTATAAAAAAATATTCCAGATTCTGCTAAAATATGCATGATATATGCATGATAAAACTCTCTCCTAAAATTTTAGAGAATTATTCTCACATCACACTTACGTCGAAATATAGAAAATTCCACTTCATAGTCAAAGGTGCCAATAAAACAACTTTTGCCATTTTCAGTTTCGGTGACATTAAACAAAATTATTCTTTATTCCTTAATAAGCTTTAGTATACCTGAGTTTAACTAATTAGTTTATATATTTTAACAGCGACCAGATAAGTAAACGTCAACAGATTAGAATGAACGTTTGCATACACGTTATAAACATATTAAAAGTGTACATTATTATTATTATTCTAATGTCTATAATATAAACAAAATAGTGAATTACGGAATGAAGCGTCACTGGTAGCTATGTATATATCCAATCCAATATATCCTAGGAATATTGATAATTTCTTATTCCCTCAAACTATTTAGATCCGTTTGGCTTCTATGTTATAGAAGTGCATCTTTTCTAATAGGTTACACACTGCCAGATCCGTTGAATTACGTGGCCATTCCGTAAACTTTAATCCCCTTTAATCAAACAAGCAGCTAATGAGTGGTAGATTTTTCACTTTAAATGTATGCTGTGATAATGATTTTTGGTACATTAACAAAATAACTTTGTACACAACTATTTGGTTTCAACTTTGGTAGTTTAAAAGTAGCCATTAAAAGTAATAACTCTTCTTACCATGGATTACTTACTCGAAATAGGATCGATCTGAATAAGTTTTTAGTTGAACAATGTGGGTTTAGTTCGGCGATCATTGTTAGGTGCTCACAATTAAATACTTTCCGTATGAATACGTATAATCGTTTCATTTATTAAATATTTAAAGCAATGTTCATTTAATTGTGTAAAAAGGGGTAAGAAACTACATATCATAAAAATCAGCAGTAAGCAACCCTTTATTAAAGGTTCTTTTCTCTTCAAGTGTGGTCTGCAGCAGTGTATTGAGTTTACGTTCGGAGATAACGAGCGCCTTTGTCGCTGTTCCCCATTGTGCCCAGACACTGTTATCTATCACATCCTATCTCTGTCTCACCCATCTCAATATATGATCTCTACCTAATCCTATATATGTGTTTCAGAAGTCCCTATCCCTCTCTTGGTTATTTCCATCTTATTTTCTCAAAGTAATGTACCGTTATTATAGTACATATATTATATTACTTTGGAGCTAATACTTTATAAATCAAAACCACTTTTCGGAAATACTTTATTCCGAATTAAAGTTCACCCAAAAATTTAACAAAGTTTACAAATGTAGAATCTTTGAGCATTGGAAAAACTAGTTATTGTAGTATCACTAGATAAAGGAATACGACGTTTTCCAATATATAATTTTTTTTTTTTTTGTGCAAGGCCTTTTTTTGCAAGGCCTTCCTGAATCAAAGATTCCATCCACAAGAGAGTAAGAAAACTGCAATTAGATCTGATATTTATTCTACTGTTTCTAAAAGTATAAATGAAGCAAAATCTTCGTATAAAATATTCAATAAACACAGTTACACTGTAAAGAGTTTAAAACAAAAGGATGTATTTTATTTGAAAGCCGACAAAAGTAATACTATTTTTATTATGGACAAAGATGAATATTTTGAAAGAGTAGAAACAATTTTAAATAATGGACAATATAGCAAATGTTTAAAAAACCCTATACTAAAGTACAATAAATCTGTTTCGGAAACCTTAAAAAACTGCAAAAATTTAATCGACCACCAATTATACAGAAAACTTACAGTTCCCAATCCTACAATTCCTAAATTATATTGTCTTCCAAAAATACACAAACCTGGAAATGGAATGCGTCCCATAGTGTCAAACATAAACTCTCCAACCTATTTCTTATCACAATGGTTATCAAGAACACTTCAAAATTTAAAACCTCTTCCTTCATTTTCGGTCAAGAATAGATATGATTTTATACAATCAATTAAAGACACTATTATAGAAGAAGACGAATATCTAATATCCTTTGACGTAGTTTCACTGTATCCTAATGTTCCAATTAGAGATACAATGGAAATAATATTGAATTGGTTGTCTTCCATAAATTTACAAAAAGAAATAGTTGATGAATATTCCATGTTAATAAACCTGTGTATGAATCATAATACTTTTCAATTAAAAGAATCATACTACACTCAAATTGATGGTACAGCAATGGGAAATCCTCTTTCATCCTTCATTGCAAATATATTTATGAGTTATTTTGAAATTACGGCTAAAACAAAAATGAAATATTTCCCAAGAAAGTGGATAAGATATGTTGATGATATCTTCGCAATATTTAATAAAAATGAAAACCTACAAAACTTTATCTCTACCCTAAATTCGTTTTACCCTACCATTAAATTTACATACGAAATTGAGCAAAACAATAGTATACCATTTTTAGATGTGTTAGTAATTAGAAACCAATGAAAATTTGAATTTGAAATTTACAGGAACCGACGCATATAAATAGATTTATTGTCAACGAATCTAACCATCCACCTCAACAAAAAAGAGCTAGTTTCAACTCAATGATTTACAGACTTTTGAATACTCCACTATCTATCGATAACTACAACAAAGAGTTAAACTACATCAAAGATATTGCTATTTTTAACGGTTACACCACACAACTTATTGACAACATACTTCACAAATCAATCAAGAGAAAATTAAGAAAATGTAGAACAACATTACTACCACTTCAAGATAATAAACAAGAATTCATCTGTACAACATACAGTAACATTTCAAATCAATTGCAGAAAATTTTTAAAAAACATACAAACAAATCTATCACGTATAAAACAAACAACAAATTATCACAAATATTAGGAAATCCCAAGGACAAAACCACATTCGAAAACAAATCAGGAATTTATGAAATTAAATGCAACGACTGTGATAAATTGTACATTGGCCAAACTAAAAGGAACATTAAAACACGATTCAAAGAACACTTTGCACACATAAAATATGGAAGAAATGAAAAATCTGCTGTGGCGAATCACTGTATTGAATCTGGACACACAATCTCTAATAAAAATTTACGATTATTAAAAGAAATTACAAACACAACACACTTAAATGCTTGGGAAACATTTTACATTACCATAAATCAAGAAAAAATTATCAATAATGAAGACGGACCAATTCAAAATTCAGTTTTACTCTCATCTCAATTTATAAAAAAATTAAAATTAAATTCTGATTAAATATTTGATACTGGCTAACCATACATCCAAATTGTTTACCATATGTTATTATAAAATTAATTATTATTACAAAAATGTAAACATTTGATAATTTGTGATGTGCCTGATGATGGAATCTTTGATTCAGAAAGGCCTTGCACAAAATAAAAAAAATTATATATTGGAAAATGTCGTATTCCTTTATCTAGTGATACTACAATAAAAAGTTTACAAACTTTAGATTTGATTTTTTCAAAAACTTCTCACAATCGGTCAAATCTAATTAAGAGTCTGATCAAAATAAAAATGAAACTAAAAATGTATACTTCTCCAAAATGGTTTAAATTAACAAAATAAAATAAAAAGTTCTCTTCTCAAAATATTCAAAATCAAAATAACACAAAACTTGATATTAACTTTACGATCAAAGTCTAATTGACAATACTTCAGAAATTGAATTAATTCACAGACTCTGTAATATAGGAAACTTTAGAAATTTAATCACAACAGTATAAAAATAAAATATATTAACTAAACGCTGGTACGGGACTTACTACTTTGAAGACTATGGAGGCTGATAGGAAACTAATACGCAGTAAAGAAAATTAATAACTTGATTTAAATTACACCCGATAAAAAGAATTACTCTATATCCCAAACTAGAGGATTAGAGGAAGAACTACTGCTTCTCAACTGGACGTCTGCACCCTGTCGTCGACACTCGAACACTGCCCCCTCTCTCTCAAACCAACCGGATCGGGAACGTATCACCGTAGACATCTCGATCAGCTGTTTTACTTGTCTCGAACCAACAAACAATGTCCACGCACCGCGTCTAGTTAACAAAAGAGCCTACTTCCTACCGCGATTCAGCAAAAATAATTACAACTACGGTACAGTAACATACCCTTAAGTTTCTACCTTCAACATGGACTAGAGCAATACGAGGCAGATTTAAACTATTAAGGTACCGTCTTTGATTTAATCGTCATTCAGATATATGGTGAAGAAAAAAACTACTCCGTAGATCGAACATTGCTTAAAAATATGTATAAATGTAACATCAATTAGTAATAAGTTAATAAAAATTTCCATTACTGGATACACCCAATTTCATGTGGATATGTGTTATACGGCAAACAAAACTTTATATGAAAATTGTGTTGTGTTAAAGCCAAGTTTGACATACAACGAGAACGTACCCATCTCATAATGATGTTGTAACATTACAAAGCCACAGTGTATCTTGATAGTTTGCACCTTTTGGTAGAATAACAGCTTTACTGTCTGGTAACGATTCAATTATCTGTTATAATACGTCCCGCCTCTATAACAACAAACACATATTCTATCTAGACATTATGTATGAATGTTTGTATACAGGGTTGAAATGTGTTAAAAGTCCCATAGAATTTTAACACTGGTGGCTATAAATGACACAAAATGGAGGTAGTTGACACTAGAATTCCGTCACAAGTACAACTTATGCAACACTGACAACTCAAGTTACGCCATAGAGAAAGAAATGCAGATTCTCTAAAATTTTAGGAGAGAGTTTAGAGACATGCTGTATAAACATGTATTGTTACACGACAACATAGCAGGAAGTAAACAGTACAGCGGCGAGATGTGGAGTAGTACATATTTGAGGCGGCTGTTGTGAATTTTAATATAGACCTTTTTGTTATACGTGAACATATGTGTACATACAATAAATTCCTCAACGCAGGTCATGCAATTGTTTTAATATGCTTAGTATTATTTAGAAGGATTGTTTTTGTATTTGTATAATACAATACAGAAAGACTACTTAAACCATTGTGGTAATTTCTCCGAGAATGTTTAATAAAAAAACTTTTAACAGCATTAGAACTATTTTTATTTGCGGAATTTCCTATTGATTGTTTTACGAGATTACACCATATTTGTGGTCTTTACGTTATTGAAGTATAGTATAATTTCATAAAATCTTAAACTTAGGTTTTCCGATTCGATAGCTTCAAGAAATAGCTTACATAATTACATTATTGAAATAGTACAGTATCGCTGTGGTCTGTCGAGACCAAGTTTTTCATAATTATAAGTTGTCTAGATAAATTGATAAGTCCGGTATGATTTTATTTAATCGAGATTGAATCCTACTTCGAGTTCTCTGAACACTTCCAGTATTTCCTAGAATTATTCTTATATGAGAATAACTTGATTCTTTTCTACTTGTTGGGACTACAGTTGCAATGTCGGGTAAGATGCTAACGTCACGGCTTGTAAGGCGACATCAACGTAAAAAGAAGTTTGTACGCAAATTCCAAATTATATTGCAAGAACTAGGCCCACCCCTGGATGTAATTTCAATGGATTATTACTATTTTGCGTTAAAATGGGTAAGTAATACATTTATTTAACAGAAGTGGTTTTGCCACAGTTAAACTTACATGTACATTTTCAATCGAGCATTTATTACTACCACCTCAGAGATCCCTACCACAAAGTGTTTTTTTCATTCGGTACAAAAGTTAATGATTGTCCAAGATATGTCAGAATAATTTTCACTGGGTTTGGAGAAAGTTTATATGCGTATAAACTTTACTGTTATAACGAATTAGAAATACATTTCGTTTAAAGGTCTGGAGAACTGATTAAGCGTTTCAATATTAGTTGTTTTAATAATATACTGATAAACTGTTATATTACTTCTACATTTCAATATTTAAAAAAAAATATGGTTTAAGTCGATTAGTTTTTCATTTAAAGTCTAAAATAGACAAATAAAATTAAGATGATGCGTGAAACGATTACCAAATCTCCCATCTAAAATCTTCCGGCCTTCCTTTTTTTTAAACTTTTGTTTAGACGTTTAATGCGTTCCAAACATTCCTAATGACAATCTCCTGAGCGCAGTGGTCATATATGATTGTGTTTAGTATTGAAACCTTTATAAGGTTTCAAGTTATGTGGGATGATAGCAAGTTAGTTGACCTTTATTGTGGAATCATATTCCATTATTCCAGTGTATATTATCTCAACTATCTAAAAAACTTATTATTCCATACAACAATCACTTTCGTGATTTAAAGGTGCAAATTGTACATTTCAATCAGAAATGTGTTCCACAAGAATTTGTTTTTAGCATATCGTGTGATTTTCACTATTGAGAAACCAGTATACACTATGCAGCTTACTAATAATTTTCCCGTTACATGTTTTAATTCTGAAAACATATTCTAGCGTAATAGAAAAAGTTTGAATTAATTAGATTTAAATCAGTAAAATGTGTTGTATTCTTGTATTCTAATCAGTAAACATGTATTCTTCCTATAATTTATAATAACGGATACAACTCACAGATACTGCCGTGTGGTTTCAGTCAATTACAGCTTACTACGAATTATTTCGGAAGTGAAATTGAAAAGCTCAGTCATAAAAACTATTAATGAGGTATTTTTTTTCATTATCGTGTTAACGTTAGAAGTGTCTCCATTTTAAGTACTGGCCATTTACATGTCAGGGCCACAATTATCTTAAATCTGTACCTTAAAACTTCAAATATTATGCTTAATGCTTTAACTAGTTATTAATGAACCTATAATTAAAGTTGGATTCTTTAAGAAATTTTAAATTATCATCTTCAGGAATAAGTTTTTAGTTTTTTATATGTGAGAGCAAGCTATAAACTGTTTATTTGTGTATTGTTTATTTCTTACACTGACCAGCTACTTGTTTTTGGTCAATGACTTCCTAAGTTTTTCATTACTGTAAACATGAATGTAAATGTTGGAAAATAAATATTTATTCATTTATTATTTATATGCATATCTATATTTGCATTTTAAAATTAATAAACATGTTTATAGTAATTTTAAAGTTTTTTATATTTTATTCCTTTTTCAATAATTTGAAACAAAATTTATATATTCTTTCAATTGTTACTAGAATTAACACGTTATTTTTAAGTCAGCTTTAATATGAAAAATGTATAACGGCATAAAAGTATTGTCTTATAATCCGATCATAAGGATCAGATTAATTCAATCTGAAATTCCGTTCAAGCGAGCTTAAAAGTTATTGCATGACATTCCAGCGAGAATCCTTTATGGATTTTCTGATATTAGATATAAAATGTACGTAATTGATTTAGGTTAAAGTACTTTTGAGTTATCTTCCATTTTAAAATCATTTTAGAAGAATTTTATTTCATAAACCGATATCAAAGCAGTAGTAAAAGGTGTTTTGTTGTAACAAAAGTAAAAATCTTCAAAAAATACAACTATGTGACTTTGTGTAAATGCCATATAAATTTATCATTTGTGTATAACGTGGTTTAATTTGCAATTTTTCTTTGTCATTGTGCTTCATTGTAAATACAATGTAAAATATTCGCTAACTAACAACCGAATCCCGTAAAATAAAAAGCAATATCAACGAGTTCAATTTTTCTTATATAGAAATGAAGGTTTATGCAAAATTGCATGCCTAAAATCAGTTCATTTTTTAAGTATCGTGCATGTATACAGACAGACGTCTTCAGCCTATTGAGTGATGGGTTTGACTAATATGCAGACAATTCCTTATGAATGTTGACACTATGTCTGTGATTAATAATAATGAACGATGAAAATTATATTTATTTACTGTAAAAACAAAATGTAATAAAAATAATATCTTACCATGATTTTGATATATTCTTGAAGCTCTTCTCTTATTGGAAATTAGGTATTAATTTAAAACAACCACTTTGATAATATAGGTTTTTTATCTTTATTTTTACATTACAGAAAATAGGTATAACAGTAGTTCCGGAAATGTCAGCTCAGGTGTCGTCTTACCTTCCTGTGTGACTTGTTTCATTTCCGGCCGAGAACCCCTCACCCTAATCTAAAGACTATCAGCGAAACACGTGTAACTAAACAAATACAGAAACATTGTAACATA
Organism: Homalodisca vitripennis; assembly: GCF_021130785.1. Taxonomy (NCBI): domain Eukaryota; kingdom Metazoa; phylum Arthropoda; class Insecta; order Hemiptera; family Cicadellidae; genus Homalodisca; species Homalodisca vitripennis. The sequence goes on from NC_060210.1 coordinate 5,045,115, forward strand.
TATTTAGTTATTGCTGGAACATTTCAAAATAAATTTAGTACCGGTACCCAAAATCTAACTTTGCCAATATCGTTCAATCCAGAGCTATTTTTTAGCTGAGCGTTGTTAAATACTTTTACATAAGTCTTAATGATGTCAGAACGAGAAAATAGCAGAATAATTTTCGTACATTGTGAAAAAGAATAATATAAGATTTTAAAATGTGACATTTTTGCTCAAAGAGTAAAAAGAAAAAGCAATGATCGGGGACTCTTGATGTTAAGAGATTATGTTTAATCCTTTTCTTGAAGGAATAATAGATCGATGAGAAACAACTGAAACTACAGACCCCATGGTTAGTCATAGACAATCATTACACGGACATTGCTCGTATATTTTCATTTTAATCTGTTTACCTTCGCTAATGCTTAGCTAATATAGAATATGTTAAATGTATAACTCATAGTAACTGATGCTCCTTCAATAACAAATTTAAATTTTCATGATTATTATAATGAATACACCGAAATATTCATATTTATTCTTTACACTAAAGTTAATATTAAAATTAAAACAATTTTAAAAATAACTCCCATATTTTAAATAAAGTACAGAAACGAAGTTATTTCTGCTTTAAAATGCATGAGGCGCTGTAATGGAACCTAAATATGAACCGCATGAGTTAGCCCTGTGCCAAATAGCTATATTTACATAACACCGATTTTGATTTAAAAGTGAAGGTTAATAAACTAATCTCTTTAGTCTAATTTGAAATTAGTTTACGATTTTCATTACTTTCAATATAAAAAGGTCGTTAGCACTAAGTTATAATGCGTTATATTTTACAATCAATATATTCATCACTTAGTCAGTAAAACTGCCTGATTTTGCTCGTCAAGCATAATAATAATATATGTCACCGAAGCTTGCTTACTTAACATGCAGGTCATACTAGATTTACAATTGTTGTCAATTATTATTGTTATGTGAGTCTAATTAATTAGTTTAAGTATAAATATACATGTATAATTATGTCTCCAACTGATTCAAGCTGTAATAATCATCACTATTTCTGTAGGTTTTACAACTATATATATAAAATACTTGACTTATTAGGAATTATTAAATTATTCCTAATAAACTAAAATTGTTACTTAACTTTTTTTACTATGTCTTTTAACACAAATGTGTTTATAGAGCTTAATACAAATAATTTTACTTTTGCAGCTCTTTCCACTCCAATAAACTATGTTCCTGTAGAATAGTCTGACGTAACAGACGTGACAGCAACTTTGTTACAAGATGTTGATGGAAGCAATTAAGCAACTTCACCCAGATTCCAACGAGACGTGCACTTTAGTTGTTTGTCTTTCCACTAACAATCTCGAATTGCCAAAAGGGTTTTTTTAAGATTACTATTTGTAATGTGTAAACGTATTTCAGCCAGAAAGTGTGTAAAATTACTTATATCATTAATATTATCAATTAAAACTTTGATAACTTTGAACAAATAACTACCTCTTCTTTTTTATTTGTTATAGTACTACTTTAATAGCTTAAAATATTCTTATAATGGAGTTGTTAATAGTAAATTTTAAATTATTTGAAATTCTTTTTATGGTTTTATGGTTAAGGTTTTAATGTATTATTACAAAACTAAAAGAAACTTGTCCACGAAAGTAACTTTCATACTTCTAAACTTCCTATTACATTATATTCTGTTGGTTAATTAGCTATGAAATAGGCTACACGGAGCGGCGGATATTTGAAATGTAGAACATCAGAAAGTTGGACTTTAAAAAATTAGTAACTAAAATAATAAAATGCATATTTAAACCTACTCTTTCTTGCAGGAGCATATACTCCAAAGCAAGTATCGCTTGTTAAGGGAAATTAAGCGTTATAAATTTTATTGCAACCATGTTTGGTTTGAAAGAATTCAAAAGATTGAAAAAGATAATTGGATTTGAGACGTTTTACAACGTTACACCCCTTTTTGCAAAACTATAACACAACCTTTCCAATATTACAATATGTATGATTTAGAAAAGTACAGGACGAGATCAAGGAGACACAATGTTTTTAATTGAAGTTGTTGTAATGAAATTTTCACTCTTAGCAAAAGCACAAAAGATACATAAGAAACACAAACTGCACAATACATGATACGCTTATAACTTCTGAAGAAGAGGATAGACTAAAATTATAGAAAGGGTGTGTTTTATTTTAAAATATATTTTTTATGGCAGTGACAAATATTCGAAAGTAGTTGAACTAACTACACTGCTTCTGGTTAGTTGTATTTATTTATAATATTGATTTAAAAACAACGGTACTGAGTATCGCACTTGAATCAGTGAATTTTATACAATCGAACATCCTAAACAAAAGTGACGTATGATGCATTAGCTGTCCCAACATTTCAATGGAACTACACCACAACCTTGGTCAATACTAGCTTCCATTATTATGAGCCTCTCAATATTTTTAAATATTTCAAAAGTAAACTTGTATAAAAAAAGTAAACCTGTTCAAGCGTTGATAAATAGGCAAATTTTACTTAAAAAGAACATCGTTTTCACAACTAGAGATAATATCATATAATTTCCGTTACAAAAAAACAATTTAAAACACAATTTAATTGACAATTCATCACTAATGTAGGTCGTTTGAAAACTAAAGATAGATCGAATCCTATCTTTTTCATTATTTCTTAAATAAATTATAGAACAATTTATGTTACTATAAATTCTCAATTACTGATTGATGGATTAAGAATTTTCGTTTGTTTTCGTGCTAGTAAAGAAATTTTAATGTATAAATACATCGGTAATACGTATTTGTATCTAGGAACACATTTATGAGCGTTATTGAGAGATGTTACAGTACTTTTTTGAAAGATTTTAATGTTTTATTACTGTATGTTTCATTCATCTTTAATTATTAGCCAATTAAAAAAATAATTTCTATCATATTTTAAGTTTGTACCAACATAAACAGGAGTAAAATACATAAATTCTATCTCCTAATGCAAGTCTACTGGTCAGTTTAATTACCTATATATATATATATATATATATATATATATATATATATATATATATATAGGCCTAATCGAACTGTATTAATCACCATCCAATATACAGTATTGACGTATAGGCCGAAAGTTAGCAAAGCCTGTGACTCTAGGGACTAGTATAATTTTATTGCTGTTTGTCCATTCGAATGTTTGATTGACTGAGATAAACTTTTACTATATATATACGTATACGTATACGGCCTATACGTCAATACAGTATATTGGATGGTGATTAATACAGTTCGATTAGGCCTACCTACTCCATCAATAATTTATTTAAGAGGAACACACTACCCGGAACTGTAAACAACACTGACGACACAGCATATTGGATGTGAACTAGATACGGTTTGCACTATCTACTCCATCAATAATTCATTGAGCAGGAACACACTAAGCGGAACTGTAAACAAGACTGACGAGAGACCATATTGGATGTTGACTAGATACGGTTTGCAGTACCTACTCCATCAATAATTTATTTAAGAGGAACACACTACCCGGAACTGTAAACAACACTGACGACACAGCATATTGGATGTTAACTAGATACGGTTTGCACTATCTACTCCATCAACAATTCATTGAGCAGGAACACACTAAGCGGAACTGTAAACAAGACTGACGACAAAGCATATTGGATGTTAACTAGATACGGTTTGCACTATCTACTCCATCAATAATTCATTGAGCAGGAACACACTAAGCGGAACTGTAAACAAGACTGACGACAAAGCATATTGGATGTTAACTAGATACGGTTTGCACTATCTACTCCATCAACAATTCATTGAGCAGGAACACACTAAGCGGAACTGTAAACAACACTGACGACACAGCATATTGGATGTTAACTAGATACGGTTTGCACTATCTACTCCATCAACAATTCATTGAGCAGGAACACACTAAGCGGAACTGTAAACAAGACTGACGACAAAGCATATTGGATGTTGACTAGATACGGTTTGCAGTACCTACTCCATCAATAATTCATTGAGCAGGAACACACTAAGCGGAACTGTAAACAAGACTGACGACACAGCATATTGGATGTTGACTAGATACGGTTTGCAGTACCTACTCCATCAATAATTCATTGAGCAGGAACACACTAAGCGGAACTGTAAACAAGACTGACGACACAGCATATTGGATGTTGACTAGATACGGTTTGCAGTACCTACTCCATCAATAATTCATTGAGCAGGAACACACTAAGCGGAACTGTAAACAAGACTGACGACACAGCATATTGGATGTTGACTAGATAAGGTTTGCAGTACCTACTCCATCAATAATTCATTGAGCAGGAACACACTAAGCGGAACTGTAAACAAGACTGACGAGAGTCCATATTGGATGTTGACTAGATACGGTTTGCAGTACCTACTCCATCAATAATTCATTGAGCAGGAACACACTAAGCGGAACTGTAAACAAGACTGACGAGAGTCCATATTGGATGTTGACTAGATACGGTTTGCAGTACCTACTCCATCAATAATTCATTGAGCAGGAACACACTAAGCGGAACTGTAAACAAGACTGACGAGACAGCTTATTGGATGTTGACTAGATACGGTTTGCAGTACCTACTCCATCAATAATTCATTGAGCAGGAACACACTAAGCGGAACTGTAAACAAGACTGACAAGAGGCCATATTGGAAGTTGACTAGATAAGGTTTGCAGTACCTACTCCATCAATAATTCATTGAGCAGGAACACACTAAGCGGAACTGTAAACAAGACTGACGAGAGACCATATTGGATGTTGACTAGATACGGTTTGCAGTACCTACTCCATCAATAATTCATTGAGCAGGAATACACTAAGCGGAACTGTAAACAAGACTGACGAGAGACCATATAGGATGTTGAATAGATACGGTTTGCAGTACCTACTCCATCAATAATTCATTGAGCAGGAATACACTAAGTGGAACTGTAAACAAGACTGACCAGAGACCATATTGGATGTTGACTAGATATGGTTTCCAGTATCTACTCCATCAATAATTCATTGAGCCGGAACACACTAAGCGGAACTGTAAACATGACTTACGACACAGCATATTGGATGTTGACTAGATATGGTTTCCAGTACCTACTCCATCAGTAATTCATTCAGCAGGAACACACTAAGCGGAACTGTAAACAAGACTGACGACACAGCATATTGCATGTTGCAGAAAACATGCAATCACAAAGTCTACTCGAGGTAAGTAATCAATGACATGTGACTCGTGACCAATAGTAAATTTAAGTGGCCATAGCAGAAAAATTATAACGCTATTTTGTTATGAAAAGGATAGTAGAAATATTTTATTAAAACAAATCACCTATATTTTGATCAAATGATTTACTAGGTAGTAAGCACGGTAAAGTATATTTATTTTACACTTCATTCAGAATTCATCAGTAGTTATAACTCAGCTATCAATTGAACTTGGATTCATTAAAAGGCTACACGTAAAGTGAAGCAGGGACTAACTTTATTGGTTGCAAAATATAGGCTATAAAATTCAATCAACTTCTCATTAAAACCCGAGTGTAGAAGAATTCTGCTTTCTTATTTAGAATTTTTGCTATTTTGATTAACTTCTTAATCCATCCTGTTTAACTAGATTACCTTAAATATAATAAAGCAGAACTCTGGATTTGTATGTTATGAATATGACATTCGTTACTTTTGGCTGAGCGTTTTAACTGAATGTCTGTTTATTTGTCTGTCCAACTGTAGAATACTGTGTTAACACATATAACCTAACTAGCCCAACACATACAAAATTAGTTTTGTTTACTTATCATGCAGGTTTTTACTATTTAAACAATGCAATGAAACATAATTAAATAAAAAAAGGAAGAGCAGTCGTGGGATCGACCGACTACTTCCTATAACGGGCTTTGAATATAAATCTTATGAATATGAATGTCACTATCCTATAACTTGCAACTTTTTACATACCTCAAAAGTTGGACCTAGAGACATCCATGAAAAATAAATATTTCTATATTATAACAAATACTTAAAAACCTACTTTAAGACATTTATGATATAAAATTTGATTACCTAACTATTAAATATAGTAATTCACAGATACCACTATAACTCTTTGATTAGTAGTAGTTTAGAATATTTTTAAAAGTTTATCCGAAGTATAAAGTATTTCGCAACGATGTATCTAAATAAATATAATTTTTTTTCCTAAAGCATTAAATACAGTTGTTAAAATAGTGAGATAGGTACTGTAGTTCTATAAATATGACAAATGTTTTAATCGACTTAGTTTAATAACCTCCTGAAATAAATCAAATGCCATAAATTAAATATTTTTTTTTTTTTACCCACTATTCAGAACAATTTTATTTGCGTTGTATTTTTATTACCAAGTAGGAATAATTTCATCTTTCGTTCATAAATACATGTAAACTATGGGCACTAAATATACGCATTTTGTGCAAATATATAAGCATTCTCTACCTCGGTTAATATGCACTGTAAAATATTCCCAAGAACAATTTCTGTTTAGTATTATGTGTATTGTCTAGAAACATACGCTTGTCCTAAAATTTGCCATCTTTGACTTAACTTAGAATTTTGTTCTATAGAATATAGAGAAATATTTCAATGTTGCAAAATTTTTTGAAAATAATTTCTATAACTTTTTGGGTTAGTTGTAAATCACCCAAACTATTACCGATAGTTATTCACACACAACACCACAATCGTTTTATTAGTATGCGATTTAGAATATTTTAGGTTATCTGATGAACGTAGTATTCTGCAACCTTGTATCTGAATAAACATACATTTGTTCTAAAAACACTAAAGATAAATTTGTGTTTAAAATAGTGTTTAAAATTCCCGCTCCTAGCGGCTACAGAGCTATGATCAAACATGGTGACGATACGTTCCATGACGCGAAACAAAAGTTTTTGCCCCACGCAAAACATACATCCATAGCCCGCCAAAATAAGTAGTCACTTAAAAATATGAATTTTTAAATGTCAAGGAATATCTAGAAAGACTTGGTCTGTAGACTCTGATTTTTGTATGAATTATAATTTCTATTTAGATAAGTATAGTTTCTTTGCTGGTGCATAACCAACCACTGATATTTACTGAGCTTCTTCCAAGCCTTCCCCCCACCCCCCCCCCCCCCCACCCCCCCCCCCCCCCACCCCCCCCCCCCCCCACCCCCCCCCCCCCCCACCCCCCCCCCCCCCCACCCCCCCCCCCCACGTTTTGCGAAGCTAAAGGTCTAGCTCGTTAACACAAAACAACTCGGATACTATTTAGTACAGGTAACAGGCAGGAAAGTGGGGATGGCGTTTGTTTGTGATGATGATATCTACAGGACAACTGGAATATGGCTACTTCGAGGATGATCTTGAAATTCATGAGACGACAGATGCTCGTCTTGTTTTAAGATTCTTTATAAAAACCACTAAGTGGGGAATTGTTGATCACATTAAATTACTATCCTGGAGAGTAACTATCAGAATAAGGTGATAATAATTCCATACATTATTGCATTTCAATCATGGCCCGCGTCGTCATGATACAAAAATAACTCCAGAATTCACGACCAATGAGAACCCTTTTCAGCATTAAACTCTGCTTCTTCTACATTTTAGGATGCACTGTACTTATTATTGCTGAAATATAAGCCCGGTATAGTTAGAACATTTCCTAGACAGTTCGGGCAATAAACTTGTTTTAGGAATTATACAATTTATAAAGAGGATCTGTAAGCATAGATCTGTGGAACATTGAGTGAGTTTAGGAGTTCGACAAGTCTGAAACAGGTCCATAATGTTATGGTTTATATTTTTATTACATACATGAGTGTTGACATATAGCATTTTTATGGATCCCTTAACACAGATGTGGACTCCAGATTCCAGGAGTGAATCTGTACTGGTATCAAATTTCAGACGCTGCACTAAGGGGGAGGTTAACTGGAGCTTCAGTCAGTATTCATTCACATGAATCAACCCATTCCACCATACTGTAGATTCACGTATAGTTTTTTCAGATTTGGATGATAAATAATACAGTCAGCTCTATTGTGGATAGCTTATGTAGAACATTAAAGAGAACCTAATTCCATGTATCATCGAATCACAAAACATTGGTAACAGATTCAACTCCTCCTATGAATATACAAAGTTTTTCTGTTTTTTTCAATCAATTTTTTAAACGTTTTAAGCCAATAAATAAAGATATTTTAGTTGTGTTCATTCAAATTAGTTATTAACATATTTTAATTGAAAACTACTTGATGCCGTGTATTTGGAAGATTTTGGTATGATTTTGGGTGACCTACAAAGTTCCACACAAATATAAAACAGTGATGCTGAGTTGCCTGACATTTGGACCGATCGATGTATTTATTGTCCCGGATTTATGTGACGATACTCCTGGCTTTTGATGGGAGCTGATTGAGTTTACGTCCAATACAGAGAGTGGAGTCTACCATTCCTCTTTGTTTTATGTGACGAGGGTTACTGTTTAATATCCGTTTAGTACTATATTGTAAGTAAAGTACAGGGTTAAATTTTATATCATTAAAATCGTATTGCAGTTTGCATAGTTTATAAATATGTTTCTTCCCATCACTTATAATGTATTTCGCAAATATTCGATTAATTCGACAGATATTTTAATATCTCTTAATACCTAATTATCTACCCTAAAATCCTTTCTACGATTTCCAATTAAAGAATTGACTCAAAAAGTACGTACATTTATTTATGCACAAACATTTTTTTATACCCGCTTGTGACAAGTAACTTTTTATAACCAAGCCATTTTTTTTTTTTTTCAAAAATCTTCTTTATAGTGCAAGAAAAATATTACGAGAATTGTGTATCAGTAAGCGCGTTTTTATACTAGACTATTTTGTTTATGTTTCTATAATATATAGTATGTTAATAATATATGACACTTATATTGAAAACGTTGGCTCTAAGGTTGCTTCGGGAATTTATGTCCTGCGCAATCCTGCAAAATTTTGTTCGTTGGATGTATTAAAAATGGCCTATTTCGCTCTGATACATCCACATTTGACATATGGCTGGAGATTGTGGGGAAGCTGTTCCAAATACAGATTTGAAAGAGTTTTCAGATCTCAAAAGAAAGCCGTAAGAATTCTTTCAAAATTAAACCCCAGAGAGTCGTGCATATATGCCTTTAGGAAGCTTGGATTGCTGACCCTTTCCTGTCTCTATATTCTCGAGGTGGCCTTGTTACTGCCGACTTAAATGCGAGTTGGTGCGGGGTAGGGATGTCCACCAATATGGGACTAGAGGCAGGAATAACTTTCGAGTCGAACAGCACAGAACGGCAGCTTTCGAAACACTTACTATCTCAAGTTGGAGTCGGACTAATCAATATGCTCCCTGAAAGGCATCAAACAACTCAATGAAACAAACAAATTCAAAACTCGACTTAAACATTTTCTTATGTCAAAGGCAATTTACTCAACTGATGAGTTCATGATGGGCCGCTGGGATGAAAACTTTTGAAATTAACAACCACGAAATCCCCGGTTCTGATACATACAAGAATCGTATTGCATTGTATGTATTTACCTTGGCCAACATCATTTATCTGATGTACTTATCTACTTTATATAGTTACGTTGACGCATGCCATGCAATATTGTAATTGTTTCACGCAATAAAGAATGTTATTATTATTATATTATTTTAAATAGTATTTTTTGTGTATAAAAATATATTACTAAGCTTACAAAAGTTATAAATAACTGCCTCAGTTTTATTTACATTAAATAATAATAGACACAAAGAACAATTACTATTCGCTAAACTTATGGAGTATTCCAATATCTTTATTATCAATATACAAAAACAAGCTATATTCTATATATTCCAAATGAAAGAAAACTATCATAAATGCATTTGATTAGGAATTACGATACATTAGCTGGATAAAAACAAGATAAATGACTGGTTGGTTCCATAAATAAGTTATCTGCTTACACCCGGTTGTATCAAAATAGTTATTAAGTTACCACTAGACTATTCAATGAACAAAATGTATTTAACTTCGCAGTTGAAATGTCAACACTACATATTCTTTAAATTGACGATGTGTTATAGGCTATGTTGAATCATTAGGTTTTGGCCACCTCCTAATTTTCTATCAGGTGTAACAGAGAAGCACCGAAAAAACTTACAGCGTTTATTCTTCTTCAATGAAGCCAACTAATTAGCTGAAGTCGCCTTATTAGATCATACAATTCTGTCTAAAATGTGGTAAGTTTAAATGAGGTCCATTCAAATCCTACGGATAGACTTGCACCATTATAGAACTCATTTTCGACTATGTAGGAGTAAAATTTCATTCATTTCATAAAATATATAGGCTAATGATGAAACTCTTCTCGTGTTATCTTACGTATAGTTAAGCTTTATATACAATATTTCAGGACTTGATTTGTTGACTAACTAGCTTATTTTAAAATGTTTAATTTTCCATCGTGGTTTCCTATTAAACCAATATAAAATGAGTGCTAAATTTCAACGAAATCTGCTGATAGATTTACATAAATCTATAATGTAGCATGTATAAAATTAAGTTACATGAAAAATATATAGCCCTCACTTTGTTCTTGATATTTTGTTCAGACAGAGTGAAAATGTACTTCTGTAGCCCCTCCAGTAGTATGATTCGCTAACACTCTGACAATAAAACTTTATTTAATTACACAATACTATAATAAGGTAGGTACGTATTTGATGTTTGATTTCATGTAACAAGAATGTACAAAAAGTAACAAACATTTAAAAACAATAAATTTTGTTTTAAGTAACTAAAACAAATTTAGTTACTGAAAATAAACTCGAAACACGTTTCCAATTTCAAACTTTCAGTACAATATTAATTTAAAAGTTGTTTTACTTTGCAAAACAAATAAATGACTAGAAAACCTCTCTACATTAAACTTAGGGACCACTAGCTAAAAATGGCCCCTAAATCGTCAACACAAAATTTTGAACTTCTGATATTTTTCCATCTACCCTCAGCACATTGTTTAATATGAACGACTTCTGAATATTGTAACTATTACAACTCATAACCGTTAATAATATTCTACTTGAGAGCTTTTACTATCAACTTATTACTTTTAAAGGTTTGGAAGGCAATTAATATATTACTGTGATAATTGCGATAGTAAATAATTCAATGTGTATTAGAAGGTTGTTTTGAAGGTTGGGGAAAAAAAATTATTTCGTTATCCTTCAGAACTAGTCGTTTTTGCTGGGTATGTCGGACTCAAATGTCAAATACCGACTAAATACTTCCTTTTTTCTCTGGCCTTTGTATCCCCGCTGAAACCGCCGCCAGGCGGGGAGAAGGTGTAGAGCGGCAGCTCTTTCTCCAGGTAGTTCAAGTGACTTCTTCCATGTCTTTGGCTCTCTTTCTTTCGATAAACCACAGCTCCTTAAGAACTTCCGTGGCGAAATTACTGGACGCGTCCCAGGCAGCCTTCGATCCCAGCATTTCTTCTACTATGCTTTCTGGTTGTAATGTCCGGTTGAGGACCATTCCCAAGTCATTACGCTTTGAACTGAAGCGTTGACATGTAAAGAAACCCCGCTAACGCCGGGACAGGTCGGGCACTCTGGGGAGTTATCGTGTTTGAAAACAATGAAGGTACGCACTGAGGCATCCTTGTCCTGACAACATCTGTGTGAGGTAGTAGTTGATCTCACCATGGGGTGCATTCGTCTAAGCATCCACTTGTGATATTAGTCGGTGCGTCCACCTACCTCTATCTGCAGCATCCCACTGCGTTTGCCATCGAAGCGTATGCTGCCGTTCTTCAGTTCGAAGTTCATCCGGACTCGAGATAACTTTCATCGACGGTAAAGGACTCGCCGTTCTTCGGGCAGACAGCATTCCGGCGATAACGCACACCGCTTCTTTCAGGTATTGTACGGAAAGCACTAGTTACTCTTAGTGCACTCAACCAATATATTTATGCGACCTTTCCCCTTGTTTCTAGGACGTCAAGACCGTCAGCCCAGATGGAAATTCCATAGGTAAGCACTCAAGTGACCACCAATGAGAGTAATTTCCTCCTGCTCTGCTTTGGGTCTCCGATATTCGGCATCAGGACGTGATAGGCTTGCTTTCATTACCCACGCCTTGGCACTTGCATGCTTTACTTGCTGTTTTAAATTGAGCCGAGCATCAATACTCATTCCCAAATACCCTATAAATAGTTGGGATGAAATTTCGTGCTCTCCCACTCCCAATGTGCTAATTTCCAAATGCTTTCTGCTCGTGGTGAGCACTGCCTCGGTCTAGTGCTGTGCTAATTGCAGTATCCATCCACTCGCTAACTCTCTCGGAGGTGTATTATAAGGTATTTTATATTATTTGTATGTATGTGATAAAAGTTAATTAAACTGTGTAAAAATTTATAAATTACATAATCAAATACTTGAACAAAACTAAGCTTCATAAAAAATGTATTAATTTCTACTAACTATACTGTTAAGTCTGAATTAAACAATTATTTTAAATGCATGATGTAAGTGTGTAGGACAACTTGTAAATATAGAGAAATATTTTTTTGACAATTCTAACATGAACGAAACATGATTTATAGGGCAATTGCCATCGTTCAAGAACACCAATGTCGGTAGTTCAGTTTTGGTAAATGGTGTTTAATTTTTATTAAGTGCATGTTTTATAATTAGTGTGCCTAGAATAGACGCGCGCAACAAAGCTGTTGTTGTTCCTGACTTATGCGTGTCACAACGCTCCGGTATGTTTAATTTAGTTTAACATAGATTTTATTCATTCATTTGTTTAGTCATATACCTGATAAGGAAAGATCAGATTGCAGATCTCTAAACGCAGTGTTACTGATTTTTTATATCACTGAACGATGACAAATGTCCGAAAAATCCTATTTCCTTCACAATCCATTCATTTTCAAAAACAAACTTCAAACAAAGAATTTTTACATATCAAATGTATACACCAATATCTTATTTTATTTAAGTCGCACTTATTGTTGAGCAAACAGATTTTCTTAATAAATAAGAGTTGTTAAAATTTTTAAAGCAAAATTTGTAAAATATAGAAAAACATGTGTTTGGCGATCCAGACCTAAAACCGTTATCAACAACGCTATTTACATAAATAAAGTGTCTTTTATAATGCTTTTATATCATAATATTATGATTCAAGTGCAATACCGCTAGTCATACTAGTAGTTGTATTATGTGGTACACAAAGTGCCACATTAGTGATGACAAAGGCAGTACTGTGTATCAAAGGAGAAGACCAGCTCTCACAGCAGCTGTCCCAATATTCGGATGGAACTGCGTCACAGCCTTGATCTCTAACAGCTTCCACTATTATATTAGCTGACCTCTGTCCTTCTGGTAACCACATTTCCCCTCAGCGAACTTGTAAACTCAGTTACCTATGCAAGTGCCCAGAAATACTTCTGTAGAACTGGAAACTGAAAGCCAAAAGCATTCCTTATAAAGAAGGAGTATGATTCAGTTAATCCACAAGAATAATTTGATTCCTTTAGACAAATTACTTTACGATTGGAATATTCTAGTATTTCTAGTATATTCGAATCGATCAGTATTTGCTAAATATCAAAATTATGTTGCTGTTGCAACAGGTATTGTTGTCGTCACCTTTCATCACTTGGCATGTTAGTTGAGAAAGTTAATTAATTTAAGACTTTTTTTGACGTTCGTGTTTATTAGAACTCATTCTAGAGCATTGTTAGAGAGCTGTTACCCAACTGTTTACAATAAATTTTATACTTAAGTTACTTTACTATTATTTAATAATATATTTTTAACCCAGACAATGTTTTATATACTATACTTTGAATTCCCTAATTTTCCTTGGAAATGTTACAGACTCTTTGCAACTGGAAATGTAATTTAAGGTTTTACTGAAATTGAATTAACGGCTTTTCAAATTTGGAGCCCATTTTCCTTTTAGAATTCGTAAAATGTTTGCTAATTACTTACATGAAACATTATTTTATATCACATATCATTATTTAATCGTGTTTCATCAACTAAGAAAAGAAAGTTTATGTTATATTTCTCGATATTTAAGCACTAACTCAGATCCTGCATATGAGAATGGTACTTTTTCTTGATGGTCATTAACATTCAATAGCTATACAAAAGATTAATTTCAAGAAAATTTAATCTATAAATGTGTTATTAGATCTACTGCCTTTAAACTAAGTTCAGCAAATTTAGTTATTCCGTCATAATGTTCCATTATATTTTCTCCAATGAAAAAATAAAGATATTTAAATAGATATGAAATTACTTTATACACAGCTTTGTTGTACAATTCACTTTTGTACGATTGGTAGTATAGACTTTCATCAGCATATATTTTGTAATTCAAAATAGCACCAGGTTTGATTTATATAATTTCAAAACTACTCTCATAAAAATATTCTATTTATAAAATATCAAAGTTATTTTTAACTAAATTAAAGGCATAATATATGAAATGTAATAATTGTTATGACTATTATGAGTAAAGAAACATATATCGTTGTTTTTTTTTAAATCATTGCAGTTAGTTTTGATAAATTATATAGGTAGACATAGAACTATTTTATACATAGCTTTCTTTCAGCTCACTTTTTTACAACTTCAGCGTAGACCTTCATTAGTATACATTTTGAAATTCAAAATAGTATTAGTATACAAGTTTTATTAACTAATTTCATAACTATTCTTTTAAAAAACTCCCTATCTTTAAAATATCAACGTTATTTTAAAAACTCTACAAAGCACAATATATTAAAATTTAGTACTTTTATGAGTGTGATGAGTAAAGGGAACGTGTCAGGTTGTAAAAACACCAATGCAGTTAGTTAGTTTTGTCCTTATACAGTATTGTTCAGTAGTTGCCAGAAAGTAATAAAGCCTGGAAGCTATAAAATTCATCGAATATCGACTACAGATAAGCCCTGTACTGAGTGATGGGTCTCCAGAGCACAGTTGAGCATCAGTTTATTGTATTTCTTCTTTGTTTTATGGAAAACGAGTTTCACTTTTCATTTCTGAGAATTTTACGGATACTGCTTAGTGCTGAATTTATACTCTGTCTATGGTAATAGCTTTGTCAATACAGTTTACAGCTTTTTACGAATACAACGTATATTTTTTCGCCTAGTATAACTATTATTTATATGATAGGGTCACTTGTGAACAGGAAAGATCGTTGTCTGATCTTTTTAAGATGCACAAATAGTTTTTTTAGCTCACTTTCACTATCATTCATACTATGTATATGTCCTGCACAAACATTCTTGATTTCTTGATAGTTGCGATAAATTTACTTTGTCTTCTTCCCCAATTAAATCATACTAATTTACTCCTTCATGTTTTATAGTAACATTTGTACCAAGAAGGACTTTTTGAGTTAATGGTTTGAGAGAATCCGGTACCTACTGTTTTATTAATATGGATTATTTTAGTTAATTTAGTAAGTTAAGTTAGTTAACTATACCTAGACCAATGAGAACTGGTAATGTCCTGAAGTTGATTTTTTTTGTTCCGCTATTAAAAAAAAAGATTAACCACTATAATTATGATTGAGTAGTTTTCCTCTGAATCTTTGTTACTAAAACAAAATATTATGTTGTTATTATTATGTACATTGTTAAGTTATTATTATTCCAGTACATATTATAGACCTAGTTATTGTTTTCAACATTCTATCATTTTTTACTGTTTTGGTTTTAAGTTTTTCCACCATTTTAGTCGATTTTTTGTTAGTGTATTATCTAGTTTTTAATTTAAGTTTTTTTATTGGAGCACTTGCGCTTGTTATTAAATGTTTTAATGATTTTTACAGTACGTAGTATTATTTTTTTATATTTAAAACTATTTGCTATATTATAGTAATAGTATTTATTGTTATATCATTCATTGTATCTGCATGTTAATCAGCAATTCTCCATAATTAATTTAATATAAAAAGGTTTATTGCCGCGTACAAATAAATAAATAAATTCACTGGCATGTCCCGTGATCATCTTTGAGATCTTTCAAAATGGTACACCAATGATTTGAAAGTATCTTTTGTTTACTGGAATAACCATCTCCGAATTTACCATCTCCAGAATAACTTTAAATGAATTTGGAAAAGGACGTTGTATGAGAAAACTGGAGTTAAAGAGTCAAACCATTTTCCATGTTATCGTCGAGATAGTAACATATATGAGTTGAATTTCATCATGTTTAATATTTCTTAACATATCATATTGGATAATTTCATAAAGGTGGAGTGGGCAGAAAATAAAGAACATAGGCTTCAATCATAACATAACATGCAGTTAAGATGGAGTCTAATAAAAATCCTGAAACAAATGGAAATGGGTTTTCTGTGCTCACCTATTTTAGTGGACTGATATCGAAAGAAAACGTCTAGCCGTGCTAATTTATTGCTTGTTCAATGATCTTGTATAACTCCGTCCTTCTGTTGTCCTTTTGGTAGAATCTGGTTTTATACCAGTGTTTCAACAATGCAAGACTCGTTGCAAAGCCATCTTTAGTAAACGTTAAATAGCATTTACAACTTATTGCAACAAATAATAATAATTTTTATTTAACATGCCAACTTTTAACAGTCATTACATTATATTAATGTTCTGATCTGCGTAGACTCTGTACACAGCAATAATTATTAACATTTAATGGATTAAATTGATAAGAAGTACCATTAATTTCAAAACTGGTGATATTAACGGCACCTATTTCTAATGTCATACACTTATAAAAGCGATTCATGGAAATATAAATGAATAGAAGCTTCACGTAAAAACACGTTTTTTAGTTGTAAAAATACTTAATTTATTTAATAACTGTTAAAAAGTAGCTCGATTGATATATTTGTACAGTAGAGGTACAAACGAACATCCATTCAATAACTTAAACATTCACATTAACAATGCAAGGTAAAACTACGCCACCCTACGTGTCGTAACAGCCCTCGCTGAGGTTGCATGAAGAATGTATAATGTATAACTCATTTCGTTCTCTAATATCCTGCTGAAAATCGTAGAAAAAAATAAAGTAACAAGAAAACGAAACATAATATAATTCATTGTTTTATAAATCAAGTGTTTGAATAATAAACAGTTAGACAACAAAATCGTATAAAATTATTTTGTATGTGTTGGGATAGTTACATTTTATCGTTTGAACGAACCTCGTAGGTTTTGCACCTGTATGAGTACTTCTGATTCGAGCTAATTATATTTACAACGCTAATTTTGAGTTTTCCTTGTTGACACTATCAACAAAATATGTTTAAAAGTGTATATTTATTGTAATTTTAATCTAATCCAGGCTTATATATACGCAAATATATATATACAAACACAGCTTTGAGAAAATACACCGTACTTTGTCAAAATAAACTTAGACAGGTTTCATAACAGTCCATAAAAGTATAATAAAAGTTAGACAACATTGTATGTTATATCTGCACTGCTAGCAGTATTCCCCTCCTTTGCGCGCAATTTAGTAGGCGTTGCGTGTTTATTACCATCACTGGTTCGAGTGAATTATATTTCCGAAGACAATGTTGAGTTTACCTTGTTGATACGATCAAGAAAATATGTCAACAAGTTCATAATTGTGGCGATTGTAATTAACTTCGTTCTTAGTAAGTGTTATTCCATAGTTGACTTTTTTGGTTTCCCGATAAAGAAAATATATATCGCAGATCAAAGTAGCCTCCTTCTGTCAAAAGAGAAATAAAATGGGGTTTGTATTATGGTATATACACACTCTTTAAATTATGGTATATATTTTTCGATATTTTAGAAAATTTCGAGCTGGCTGGTGCATTAGTTCAAATTGTCCAGTGAAGTTTCATCTAACATAGTTCAATGAACAACAAGCTTCGAAGGGATTTTTCGGAGTCAAATTCTGACCTTTTTATGTTTGGAAAATCTTTTAAGGTAAAGTTTTACATTCCTAATATAAAATATACAATTTACTCACTATAAATGTAAACAAATAGAAAGCAAGACATTTCTACACAGAATATTTAACAGGCTCATTGAAATAACACGATGACATTCTTGGCTACTTTAAAGGCCACTATGACGTAGCCCGGAGGGATATTCGAAATATTTATAGGCCTAAACCTCAGGAACCGTAAGAATGTCCATGTAAACTTTTTGAACAATAGGTTGATTTAGTTTACACCTAAAAACAAAACAAACAAACAAAAGCTTTCGTGTTTATAATATTATTAGGATAATTAATCCGAATTTTATGTAATATGTGCTTGTTGTTTTTGTAATGTGGATACAGACAATTTGTTATTTAATTATTGTTCGTCATCAATTATAGTAGTAACCAAAGCCACTGTTACTGTTAAGTATATCATTTATATTATTACCATATTATTTATTACTATTGTTAGCATATGATATTCACACTTACAAGTAAATACTGCCATCATATGCAATTATTCAATTATTATTGGCGTATTGCTGTTTGGAATAAATAAATATAAGTAAAGCTTTTATTATTTTGGCATAAAAAATGAGGTGCTAAAATAAGAATACCGGTTTTGTTATCAGGCTCAACATATGGGTGTTGACACACAACTCTTCCAACTTTTAATTCATTGGGATTCATGAAATTAAATCAAAATTTAAAACTAGATCTGATTTACCAACTAACATACATTTCTAAATTTATTAATCCAATTTTTTAGAGACTGTCCAGAGACGAATACCTAAATGCAGTTATTGGATATACATATAACAAATATTTTCAAAAGATTTCTACTAGAAAATTAACAGACGTTTAAGAGAAACTGCTGTGTGTATGTGTATGAGGGAGTGTGTTGTAGGAAAATGTATTGTTATTATTGTACTAAATAATTTATTTGCTTAAATACAGACATATTCTTTATTGCATTGTAGTAAAACACTACTTCCCCAACAAATTTGAGTGCTTGGTAGTGAAAACGGTGTTTTCTCACCAACAAATTGCAAAGACTAGTCAGTGTTATTCTTACATACAGAAACATTAACATACCTGTTAGCAGTTCATGTCTGCGTAGAAAAAGTTAGGAAATATATATCTGAAAGTAGCTTGCAGTCCACGTTGACGACGTACATTACAGAGCTGCAGCTCCATGCCGCAGGTGTGCGCAGCTCACACACGTGAATCACCCTTTTACTGCTGTTTTACTGGAACTACTGCAATTTAGGATATTTCCATGTAGCTTAGCTAGTATATATATTATTGCTATGTGCTTACGATTTAAAATTCAATGTATTACTGCAGTTTTATGGCTGAAATTAATTCATATTTAATAATTCATATTAATGTGGATAATTTTTTTCTCCATCAGTAATAAACTCGTGAACAGCCACAGGGAAATTCACTACTACACAACCAATACAGTGTACTGTATAGCTGGAATAATACACTCTCTAATTAAGCATTGCATACAACAGGGTCAATATGTATGTATGTTTGTAACAATACAGCCCATTTTAAATAATACAATAAATCCATTGGTTAGGATTAGATAGATTTTAACATCATTACTGGCATAAATTGTGCCCCTGACAATTTTCCTATATTTTATTTTACATTTAAACAGACGGAGAAAATAAATCATATTCTAGAAGCTACGTTAAATCCATTTTGTCCGTTTTTATCATTATGTAAACAATACAAGCCTCAATCATCATTTACAAATTTTAATAAAATATTTTGTAACTAATGTAAATTTATTTTTGTATTATTTTTATTTAGACTTAGGATGCCTTATTTTGCCACGTTAAGTTAGGGCTACGAAAACGATCTGGGGACCAACGGTTTGTGTGTCTTACAAACCACCACTCAATTCTCACAATACCCTAGTTGAAGGACTCGTTATTAAAGCTGTAATGTTGTCAGCGATATAAACTATGTACGGCATCGATTAATGATAAAATTTCAAATCTAGAACAGATTGAGTTAGTTATAAAGTTCACGTTGATTTTATGGTGTGACTGTTATACTGTATCACAACAATTAGAGTAATGTAACTTATAGTGCAAAGTACAACAAATTATATTTTACGAAAATTTATTTTCAGCATATATTAAGACAAAATATAATAATAAGAATATTGTCAAAAACCATAACTAGCCTGTTGCTAATAACGAATTGCCACAATTAATTATTGGCGGAGGAAACGGTATATTTGAGAATCGAGTTTATGAAGATTGTAAAATTTTTAAATTTGTATATATTCGTTGGTTATAAAAATACGGTAAAATGACTTAGAATAAGTATGAAAGTTTTTCACAACGCAAACAAAATATTTGTCTAATTTCAGACATGAAATGTAATATATTGACAGATGATAGATCACATTCGTAAAGATATGTATAAATCTTTATCATATGGAACATATTTGCATTTAAATAAAGTGTATTAGCATTGCATGAGATCCGTGTTGTGTTATTTCATTGCTTTACTAAATCGTATCTGGATATTGAGTGTTCGCTTTAGCCTCTATAGGAAGTTATACAAATAAAAATACCCTCTCGTGTTTTTAATTGAACTCACTTGTTTTTTTTCCATCTTAGTCCTAAAATATCAAAACCTAATCGTAAATCTTAAGCCACTTTTGTATTCTTCTCTTGAAATACCCATTGGGTGCTATCCTTTCCTTTCTACCTTTGTATAAGTAATGTTTTACTAATCCTTTTCTATTCAGACCTTCCATCCATGCCTATGGATTTTTAATGTGGGATTTCAAATAAAGGTATGAATACACCTTGAATATAATGAAACTAATCCCAGCTCTATAGTTATGTTCATCAAACGTTTTTGTTAATATTTTCGTAGAGAGTGTCCCAGAAGTTTCCTACCAATATTTTTAGGTATTAATACTGAACGAAATAAAAACCTAAATTTCTTATTCAAACTTTCTAAAATTCAATATTTACTCTAACAGCTGCCGTTTTTCAATGAACATTTTTGAAGCTTTATTTACAAAATGGTGGCTTTGTTAAAACTTCAGGCGAAAATATATAATGTTTTTGTAATTAATCATTTCGGTTATAAAGAAATTTACCAAAGTCCAACTCATTACAACAAACCATTGTCAAATTAAAAATATTTTAATTAAAAACCAAGATGGCGGTTGTTTGGGAAGTTATTGAGTTTTCTAAATTTTTTATATGAAATTTAGGTTTTCTCTTTGGTTCAGAAATAATACCTGAAAATACAAGAAGTTCTCGGACAGTCTGTAGATTGGATTACACTAACGGTATATTTGACGGAAATTTTATAACCAAGCAAATAGCTAGAATTTGTCATACAAACTGCTAATTAATGCTCCTGTGGCGTATACTCATTTTCCTGCCTCTCCTGTTGTTTGGCAGTAACTTCATTATGTATTGTAACTCCAAGCAACGAAACAGCAGGTCTTAGAAATGTCACATAATTGTTTCACTTAACAACTTTTAAAAACTTTGATGTTAATTATTGCCTATGATACCTTTATATTACACTTTAAGATAAAAGGTGTTAGTAAAATATGTATTCCTGTCAATATTCCAAATGGTAGCATTGCTCATTGCTTGTTAGGTAGATATGATAATCTTTTGAGTATATTTTTGGAGCTCGAATTCCCTGAAAATGATAAATTTAGATTAAAGCTTTGGTACTATAGTTCCAAAATGATTTTAATCCTGTATCTATAACTTAACAGTCCAGTACCCCAATTTGCTCTCATAATTATTTCGTATTATCCAAAAGCAATGGGCGAAAAACTGTGCTCTTTATCACAGGGTAGACCCATGAACAGTTGACATATATGCCTACTTCAACTTAGCCAAAATTTCATATTTTGAAATGGTAACAATTATTTCTAGAAGAGCAGGAAAATCTGTTACCGGCTCAAATTTCAAATTTTATTGTGATTATAAAAAATATAAAAATATTGAATTAAAGAAAGACCCAATCGGATTACTTTAATTATGATAAAATTTGCTATTCAATAATATATTACGTACTTTATGAATATTTCTGATGTCAAAAACCTACTTAAAATGTAACTTTACGCCAGGAGAATCTGTTTTCTCTCACATCTGTCTCGAAAATAGTTTACATTCTATGTTATTTTGAGTACGCACATTTAGTGAAACCTACTGCCCTAAAGAACACAAAAGTTATAATCAAAGCTTTCCTCTTTCTCAGTGGTACCTCCTAGATTATGGAATAATACTTATCGAATTTATCTCAGAAAATCGGCTGGGCATATCAAAAATAACTTCATTTATTCAGTCATAATAACATTAACATAACTCAGAATTTCATTACCTTTCTTATCTCACCTTTTTACTCTTGAAGTATTACAATTCAGTGAAGAATCTAGACACGTTAGCCATGGGAGATAAGTAATTTGATGTCATCCATCAGCGTGACCGTATTTTATTTATCTGTATATAAATAAACTCTCAGTCATCACTCGATAGGTGATTGTTCCAGATCAATCTATCGACGCTTTCTCGAAGAGTACGAAACCTCCTATCTCAGGTTGACAATTGTTGTTGATCTAGAAGCGGCCTTGCAAGGGTTTTGCATAATTTTCCAATAGTTTATTTTTTTCTTCAAAATTTGTTACAAGATTAGAAAACCCTATTTACCCTTTCATTCTACCTACATGGATTGTCACAAGATAATTGTTTAAAGGAGAGTACAGAAAATAAGAGTATTTTAGATGAACATGATATACATACGGATGTCTTTAACTGTCTGTAATTTCCATATTAATTACAGTTATCACAGTAAGTAGTTATCCCAATGTCCTAATTAAAATAGTAACAAAGGTATCGAAAAATAGACGAGTCTAAATCTTTCAACCGCTGTTGAAGTTACAAAGGGTTGCTATTAATTATGTTAAGGCACAAGAAATGGGTCAACTATGGGATAATTTGTGGGAGTAGTAGTTATTGACCCCAACCTCCATATATGAAGACTATCAGTGTTGCTTCAGACATCTCAAGATAACAATACTTGCTCTTGACAAGAGACTAGCTTAATATATTGTAGTGTTTTTAAAGCTACATTGATTTGTTTTTTTAATTAAAACTTAAATTAAAATGAAAATTTTGGGATTGAAATATTGGGATTTAATTTTGGATTAGATTGTAAAAATTCAGGGTAAAAACGAACATGTAATCCTTTGGCAAGTTAGTACTGGTAGTTTTAAATTGTTAGAAAGGCAGTTTGACTGCCTTGAATTGATTAGAACTTGTCTTGTTGCGACTATTGTTCTCCTTGTTTGATACAGCTGGACCAATGAGAGAACACCGCGGATGTCCTGCAAAGTTGATTGGAAAGGGGAGTATTTAAGCGCCCGCTCATAATTTTCGTCCTTCTTTTGGTTATTTTCGTGAGTTAAGTTGATTACAGTGCGCCGTGTTTCTTAATTTTTTCCGCGTGGGATTTTGAGGTAAGCACCAAATTTATTGTACGTTTTATTGAAATAGTCTTCCTGATCTGATATTAAACTAATTTTGATGTCTTTTTGTAGGAAAAAATTAAATTCATAGAAACTACAGAGCAATCGGCATAATTAATTCTCTATGAACAATAGAGCCTAATATAATCATACAAGTTACAGTTGGTTCAATCTTGCAAGAAAGGTGAATTAAAATTTAACTTTGTTAATAACTTTAATTGAAAGTTGGAAATTTAGTAAATTATTAATATTTAACTGGAACTATTTTATTGTGAATTATTAATTGGTAATTAATTGAACTCTAATAATTATTTGAGAAAGTTTTAATCTGAATTGCAAAGACTTGAAAGTTAAGGTTCAACTAGTGTAAAGAGAAGTTTAAATTTTTTGAATTATGAGTGAACATTTTTATTTTAGTTATTTACAAGTAGTATTTGATTTTTATTTTAAAACTTCATTATTTTATTTTAGAAGAGAGCTCTGATTTTTAGTTTGATATATTTGATTAATATTTTTATTTCTTGCCAAAGGAACTTTTAAGGACAAAATTTACTAAATGGTTTGTCAATTCTTTGTGGAAAATAGAGATTGATATTCTGAAACGTTGAACTTATTAATTTGCCAGTTTAAAATAAATCCATTGTTTTTATTTAGAACTGTGATTTTTATTTTAGACAATCCAGATAATATTTAATAGTTAACCAATTTAGTAATAAATTGCACTGAATATTCACTAGGAGCTTACTAATAAAAAAAATATTTTTTATCGTCTTGGATGTCTCATTGATAATTTAAATATTAATACTTCGAATATAATATCTACAATCCAAGTCGTTATATATGTATAACATTTAAACTGTGTAAAATAAAATATTTCTAAATAAAATTTCGTAACTCATTTCCAGTCGCGTAAAAAACGAATATAGACTATATTTTCTGCAACACGGATGACAGATAGAAGAAATTTGATATTATTAGTTGAATATAAGAAACTTATTAAATTCTTATTTTTTTAATTTTCATATGATTCTGTAAGAATCTTCAATTGATTTTCTTTCAACGAAACAATTTTTGTTGGTGTTAATTTAAATGTTATTAAGATAATAACAAATCTTTATTAAGTATAAAAGTCAAGATAAATGTGATTTTCAAAAATATGATATACGTATTTTGGTTCAATTATTTTTTTTTCCAAATATAAATTATTTGATCAAATTAAAACTTTGAATTTAAGCTAAAGGGCATTAATATCGTATATGTTATATAACGTATATAGCAAAGAATGTTATAAGTAAAAGTTATAAAAAGAGAAAAAGTGGAACTTTGATATTCCACATCAAGCACGTCACCCAAGTTGGCACTACTGTAAAATGCATGAGCTGCTGAGTGATGGAGCCTGAATGTGAACCGCCTGACATTGAACTCTAGATTTACATAATCCCTCAATATTAATCCGGTGAATCAATTCTTGCTGATAAAATCACAACTGTGCTATTTGAAGATCACCACTTTTTTCGTCATATAACAACTTATCATATGCATAAAATGATATAAGTATCGCGTATAGCAACTAACAATTTAGTCTAAAAACAATATTTGATTGATAAAGTATTCTGTTTATCAATGAGCTGTTATCCTTATGAATTTTGTAGATGTCATCTATAATAAATTTGTAGTAATTTTAAAAAATAATTTTTCATTAGAAATGCCAACGTTGTTTGCATTAATAATGGTGTCAGAAATGATAATTTTAATGTAATCATACAACTAGTTGTACGCCAACTGAGTGAATCAAACAATTTTCATCCTCAGCAATTAAATCATAAATATTTTAATAAAAATAAATACGACATGCAATCTGTAAAATATCTTTATTCAACTTTTTGATAAGGTAAACATTTATAACTTACCTGAATGCCGCTAGTGAGGTGTTGAAAACTCTTTCATTCAGTTTGCGTATGGAATTTTCGGTTTTATTGAATTTTTTAAAGTTAACATAATAATTTATGATATTCTTTTTCATCAGAGTGTCTGTCCGCACGACATTTTGAAAATTAACTGAAGTATAGACTTGAAATTATTCATGATTCATTTCATAACTTCATTCACTTCAATTATAAATAAGAAACAATGAGTTCGATGATGGTACATGTCAGTTCATGTGATTTAGCTGAGAGTTATCAAATATTTTTACATTTTTCATTTGAGTGACCATGACTGCAAAGAGAAAAAATTATTAATACATGTCTGAACATACTCAGTTTAATCATACGATAGTCAAGCATTCGCCACATTAGCACTTTAGTCTAGGTTTCTCTAAATCAAACGTTTTATTATATCATCATGCATACGTGGATTCAAGATTCCAGACATTGATTTCAGATGCTGCACTAAGCGGAAGGTAAAATGGTGCTTCATCGCATTGAATTAACGCTTCCCACCATAGCTGTGGTATGAATATCCTCCGTAATTCAAATGAATTAAAAACCCCAAAATTTAATACTCACAATATCTAAAAATGGTGTTATTACTAGAGTTAACTTGAAAAGTGAAGATTTTTTATTGTTAGGTTGATGTTGATTGTTATACCCCCCCCCACCCCCCCCCCCCCCCACCCCCCCCCCCCCCCACCCCCCCCCCCCCCCACCCCCCCCCCCCCCCACCCCCCCCCCCCCCCACCCCCCCCCCAATGATTTTCTTGTTGAAATAATAGTTACCCATAAAACCAATGAAAAAGTTCATTCATGCTCAACGCAAAATCGTGTGAAGTGAATTTTGTCCATCTGGGAGTGACAATCATCAAAATAGATGTTCTTCCATACTGAAATATATCTTCCATGCCAAAAAAAAAAAAACGTTGTGCAATACGTAATTTTTGTTCTCAATATATATTATGGAAATATGACAGTGCATCAGATTTAAATGACATGTTCCTAAGGTCCCCCCCCCTATAGTGATTAGGCTTCACTTGTCGCTTAGACCAATTAGTTTTGTTGAAGGGAAAATAATATAGCCATCATCAGAATGAGGATAAAGGAACTATTATATCAATTTAGCTATATTGATAAATAAGCAACATGCATTTAGCATTTATCGAGCGGATTAATAAAATATCAATGTATAGATTTTTCTCTCAGCAGAAATGTAATGTGAATCCGTGCATTTCTGTATGTTCATCAAAGGATTTTAGTATAGATCATATAATAATTGTATATCAACCATATCAAAATACTAATGTCAGTTAAATATAGTCTTTCCCTCTTATCGATAAACAGTCTATATTATAGTAAAGAAAAAAAACCCGGGCTACTGGTCCTCTAATGTTTGTTACGAATCATATCTTGGTCTCTGAAACTACACACCAGCAAAACCAGTATTATTAAATATCAGTTACGCTAGCAGTTTTGAACGCATTTTCGCAGGCTTTGCACGTTGTAATATCACATTCTGGTAGAAGGTGAATTATATTTTTCCACCCACTAAATATTGATGTTTTAAATTTTAGGCACCATGAATTTTATTGCCATAGTTAATTATCCTTATTTTCCTCGAATACTAGGATATACCTATATATATATACAAACAGAGCTAAGAGACCCCTACTTAAGACAACTACAGATGTGACATTAAACCTGTATAATATTATTTAACAATTATAGTACAAGGTTAGATAGTAACTCTTGCAACCACTGCATAGATTCAATAATTTGTTCAAATTTATAGTTAAAAAATAAGTATTGTTACTAAAAACTTTAATTTTCTCTCTATCTGGATATTTTCTTACTCTGTACTCAACAGTGGTTGGGATAAAATTTTTGAAAATAAGAATTGTTGTCCACTATCAATCTTACTCGACAACGTTTTGAAACATATAAGTGAAAAACGTTATTAAAATAGTGAATAAATCTCAGAAAAAAATTTTGGTTGGTTGCCTTTCCAATAAAACAATATTTATACATAACAATTAACTAACAACTCGTCTACGCAAAATAAAGTCATTAATAAGGGAGTGTTTATCACGTTTTAAACCAATTTAAAAAGCTCGAGAGTTTCTACTAGATTGGATAAAAGTACAGAGGTTGTAATTAGGGATAAATTAATAATCTAATGTAAAATCTATTATCCTATATAAGAAGCCAGCCAGATGATTAGTTGAACCGCAGTTTAACCTAAATGAGAAGCGTAGCATCTTTCAGTAAAAAAAAAAAAAAAAAAACTCCCAGTCATTTGTGCATAAGAGCTTTATTGACTGATTTTAAAAACTGCGCCTATTAATTCTGTGGCCGATCCAAATAAAGTTACTTTCAACTGATTCATTTTAACGGTGTTAGCTTTTTAACTGCAACCCCACGGTTCAATTTATAGTAGAGTTTTTTAAGTATTCATAAGAGGTCTAAATGAAGTGACTATTTAATGATCGCGGGAGGCGTCATCGTGTCGGACTGGCCTATTTCGCCAAATTATTTATTCAAACTATATTTGATGTGAACGATTATCAAATTAATGTACAACTTGCTTTAAATGACATATTTATCATAATTTGGAGAAGCTATAATTTTCCTTGTTTAAAACCTTTCTATTCACCTTTTTTTATTTAATGTAATAAAATAACTGAGAAGGTTTTCGTTGCTTCGATATGAGTTTGAATGTGTGGTAGCGGTAACAATCAGAATTCTTGAAAACTTCTATTCTAGTTTTGTTATGTACAATTATAACGGATCACAATTACAATAATCCTTTTAAAATAGTAGTTCTCCATTCAGATCCAACATTGTTAACATTACTACTTTTACAAATGGTTTAACTTAACAATAAATACTTCTAGAGAACGGGTTCTTAAGAATTAAAACTGGATAATAATTATATTTTATTGTTTATACTTACTAGTTTCTTTTAAATGACTTGCTAATGTTCTGTATTTCAAGTTTCCGTCACTCCACGTAACCTCGTAGCTTTACGATGATTGTAGTTGAACAGTTACGTTCCGTAGGCTTCTAAAATTGAAGCTAGTTATTATTATTGGACTTACCCAAAGTCTGCAGTGGACCAGATCATCACAGACATGATTGACCAGTCAGTCGTGAGGTTTAACGGTGGCGGTTGATTGCATTTGTCAAACGGTAATCGCTTCACTAGAGTCTTAATTACACGGCAACTGCTCTCACGACTATTGGCTATCTTCTCTGTCGTGATTATCACAGACATGATTTGCCAACCAGTCGTGAGGTTCAAAACGGTGGCTGTTGATTACATTTTTCAGACAGTACTCGCTTTCACTAGAGCCCTTATTACACGGCAACTGCTCTCACGGCTATTGGCTATCTCCTCTGTCGTGATCATCAGCGGACAGAATACAACTAGAGAGATCCTGAGAGAGTAGAAGGTATAGAGAATATAGAAAATTTCTTAACACCTTTAACACTAAAATCTTAATCCTTAGGGACTGCTAATCATTTACTTACGTTTATAAAGTAACGTTTTAATTTTTAATAAGTTGATAATTATTGGCAAGTTTATTGGTATTCAGAACTTTTAATAGGACTTGTACGATATGGGGTTCATGGTAAAGTGTGTTTACAACACATTTAACTAAATAATATAAAACTAACTCTAAATTTAATGGCTAATAATATATCCACTACCAAAAAGTCTGCAGTGGACCGGATCATCACAGACCATGATTCACCAGCCAGTCGTGAGGTTTAACGGTGTCGGTGTCTGTTGATTGCATTTGTCAGACAGTAACAGCTTCACTAGTGTGCTAATTACACGGGCAACTGCTCTCACAGCTATTGGCTATCTTCTCTGTCGTGATCATCACAGACATGATTTACCAGCCAGTCGTGAGGTTTAACGGTGTCTGTTGATTGCATTTGTCAGACAGTACTCGCTTCAATAGAGTGCTAATTACACGGCAACTGCTCTCACGGCCATTGGCTATCTCCTCTATCGTGAATATCACAGACATGATTTGCCAACCAGTCGTGAGGTTCAACGGTGGCTGTTGATTACATTTTTCAGACAGTACTCGCTTCACTAGAGTCCTTATTACACGGCAACTGCTCTCACGGCTATTGGCTATTTCCTCTGTCGTGATCATCAGCGGACAGAATATAACTAGAGAGATCCTGAGAGGGTAGACACTATAGAGAATATAGAAAACTTCTTAACATCTTTAACACTAAAATCTTAATCCTTAGGGACTGCTAATTATTTACTTACGTCATATAAGGTTATGTTTTATTTTTAATAAGTTGACAATTATTGGCAAGTTTATTGGTAATTCAGAACTTTTAATAGGACTTGAAAGATATGGGGTTCAAGGTAAATGTGTTATAACACATTTAACTAAATAATATAAAACTAACTCTAAATTTAGTGGCTAAATAATATATCCACTGTAAATGAGGGCTAAGGTTTTTCAAAGAGGGCCCCTTTGCCCTAAAATGTGCCTTATGAAAGAAGACATTATCTCTAAACAGTACAAAAAAAAAAAAAAAACATTTCGTGGTTTTTGGAATTTTAGACTGAGCCATATTCACACAGGTATCTAAACTTTTCGTAACAAATCAAATAAAACATATCATATGTAGTAGACCTTTGGTCCCGCATAGACAAGAAGAGATGATGATGCAAGTTCATCCATGCAATTTGCTGAACGTTATCGAAAACTATTACTCAGAACACTAATGCAGTCTCGCTTTTGCTGGGAACAATTTCTTTTCTGTACGATTTTCTTTCTGTCTTATCTATCAGCAGGATATCTAAAGACTGAAATTCACTATAGATGAAATTTGACATGAAAAGAGAGGTTTTTGTGTACAAAATGATTTGTATTTTTTTATATACGAGATGTTTTTATACAAAACTTTTCGTCGCATAATTTCTACCTTGTAATTAATTGAAAAAAAATCGCTTTAAGTTCATTCTCGTTATGGAATCACAGTTTTCAAATTTCTATATAACAAAGTAAATTATTATCAATTTTAACTCTCAAAATTAATCAAATAAATATTACAATAGTTAGCAAAGATTTATGACATGAAAGTCAATACTTTAACTCACTTAAACTAGTAACGTACATATTTTCATAATCTTTAATACTGTATATGAACTACTCTTAAAAATAATTCTTTGTTAAATTATATTTAATTACTGTGACTTTTGTCAAGTTAAGCCAGGCAGCTGATTATTCCTGTTCAATGAGATATTATATCTCGTTTACCTTACGTTTAAAAAATACCAAGGATTAGACAAAGCGTGTGATGTTATGTACTTTATATAACTGTTTTTGTAACACTTTCTTTTTAGTCAGGATTCAGTTGATTACTAAACGTCAGAGAAACCTTTTTACTGTGAGAATAGATTTTGTTACACACAAAAACAAGTAATATCTGGCTTAACATATGTCAAATTCCATAAAGTATAATATCCAATGTTTAGCGCTGTTAAAGATAAGTTTCGTGCTGTAAAAGAAAACCACTACCCAAGAGCGCGTTATGAAGAGGCGGCTTTACACAGTTGGCGCCAAAACTTGGTAAACAACGGACCAGAACTGCTCGCTCTCTTATTACTTGCTGGGCTGTATAACAATAAAATACTTTCTACTTTCATAGACATACAGTTTGAGCCAAATGATGAGATAAAAAAGTAAAACAGGTTATGACATGAAGAATCAACGTTTGTAATATTATTTATTAAAGCAAAGTTTCTTTCTAGTAAATTTGAAAAAATAGGGAAGAAGCTAAAACACTTTACAACCTTATTCTGCCTATCATCATGGACCACTTTCACGTGTGATTATATTAACAAACAGGATTACAGGTACAGTAAATTCAAAGAAAGGATTCGAAAATGTGTATGCCTGACTCAGATCCAAAGCCCAGCCCTTAGACAGTTCGACCACCATGTCTCCAACTTATTTGAGCATTACGAAGTTACCTTAAGAGTTAAAAAATTTAGAGCCATTATATGCGTAATTGTAAACAGTATTGCCTAATTCCAGCTACAACCAGACTAACCGCTCAAACAACGATTTAAGTGGATCAGTACACAACTCCCTTTCCATGGCTTCTTTATTTGGCATTCAATGTTTAATGAGTTTCCAGATTTGTTGTGCCATGTAACCTCACTGCTGTCGAAAAAAATAAATTTACATTTTTATAATAATTACAATAAATTAAATATCCATCTTTAAATTAAATGAAGAAAAGAAAGAGATTTAATATTCAAATACACTCGAATTCCAGAAAACTAATTATCAAGCCTTGAT
Source organism: Homalodisca vitripennis (assembly GCF_021130785.1). Classification (NCBI taxonomy): domain Eukaryota; kingdom Metazoa; phylum Arthropoda; class Insecta; order Hemiptera; family Cicadellidae; genus Homalodisca; species Homalodisca vitripennis. Next base: position 5,076,993 of record NC_060210.1, read on the forward strand.
GACTCAAAGTCACCACAGTTATGATTGGGCAGCTAGTCGTGAGGTTGGCGATGGCGGTTGATTGCATTTGTCAGATAGTAAATCGCTTTACCTGAATCGCAATTACACGGACCTTCCACCCGCGGCTATCTGTTATCTCCATTTTAATGGAGTATTTATACAACTGGAGAATTCCAGTTGGGGTATACAAGATGATAATATGATAAACCTCCCCATCTTGTTCTCTTTAATACTGAAAGTAACATCATAATATTTGGAACAGTTTAGAACATAGGTGGTATTTAGGTAATGTTATAATACTGTAGATCGTTAGGGGCCATTTTAAAATAGAAACCTTACACTAACAAATAACACTTAAATAACACATAAAGCTAAAATAAATAAAACAAAGTCCAATACCATTTTCAATGTGTTTAATGTTTGTCAGAAAGGGCTTGTTAAAACTAGCTTCGCCTAAACGGGAACTCTTGGCTTCTTTGAGTCAGATCCATCGTAGTGTCAGTCTTCGGACGCTGCATTGAGCGAAAGGTGTAATGCACCTGGCCTCAACATACAACATTGGGTATGACACATGACATAAAAAGATACAGATTGTTTGAACTTTACATCGAGATTATAGATAAGGAAAACGGGTTTTCATATTTTTCTTCTGAGACATTTCCATCCCATATATATATAATTATTTCATACAGGATGTTTCAGAACTCTCTGGTCATGGCTTTATCGTATCGTGTCTTGGGTTGATTTCATTTTTTACATTAAATTCATGGTTATGATGTGCTTAAAGTATTTGAAAGTCCTTATATGTATTTTAATAATTATATTGTTTTTTGTCCTTTAAGCGGTAAAAGTTTCAGAATCGTCATTTTGCATGGCTGTTTGTACTGGATTTCTAAAGACGGACATGTAAAACTTTCTAACATATAACCAATGGCAAATGTCCGAAATCCGAAATCCGATTATCCTTTAATATCTCCAGAATATAACGTAGCGTCTGCCACTCTGTTGCCATTTCGTCAAATTATCTAAGTTTATATATGATGTTAGAGATGTGTTAGCCTCAAAAAGTGTTTTATAATAATTAACATAATATAAATAAAATTTTAACACTTTTTAACTTTTTATTTTTATTACACTATGTACATTTCGGAATCATTGATTCCATCTTCAGGTACGAATGAGGTTAAGTTAATTAACTTATTAAAATATAATAATTAACTTAACCTCATTCGTACCTGAAGATGGAATCAATGATTCCGAAAATGTACATAGTGTAATAAAAATAAAAAGTTAAAAAGTGTTAAAAGTTTATTTATATTATGTTAATTAATTTATATATGAGCTCAATTCTTATATATCTCTGCCTAAGCAGCCAAGATAATCATAGGAAAATATATCAATCACCCTTTGGTCCCATTAAGTTATGGTAAAGTAAGAAAAGTCAAAGCTCATAGCCTTGAGTTTTAATATATCCAACCTGATTATCCTAATATTTACCAACTTTCATGACATGTTATCACTTATCGCAGAAACTTATTTCACTTTGAGCGTTAATAACGAACAGTTCGCTGCCTCATTTTGTAGATCATATACAGCTAATGACGTCTTGGCCTACCGTAAGAACATCTTTGCTACTGCTCAAACAGTATCGTAGTAAATGTTACTAAAGGGCGCATAATACTTTATACTAGTCTCTTAACTAATTACAGCTTAGCCCTTTTCATATAAATTCCATCCTCCTTTTCTGAAACATTTTCATGAGGAACGTGAGAGAACTGTATAAATCTCACATCAGACCAGAAGAAGAGCAAAAATATAACTACGATTAAAAGGAACCCTTTATAAATTTAAAAAGCATTTCTAGATGTTTAAACTTCCTTAGTCAAAGGACATTCCAGCTAAAGTTATCTTCTTTTGTAATGGTTCTTGGCTGCAAATTGTTTTGTCCTCACTAGAACGATAAAACAGTATTATTGACCGAGGATGATGATTTATACAGATACAGTTAGAATCTCACCAAACACTTTTCATGGATGATGGCTGACTGAACGGTACCGTAAAAAGCTTGATGTACATTTCCCATGTTGAGGTACAGCCATTACTGGATACATCGAATAAAAAAGCCAATAAAATTGTTCCTAATACAATTTCGTCAAACAATAAATATAAAATGCCTTTTGTTATAAGTGAAGAAGGAAAGCACTAGTAACCCAAAAACCAAATTACCCAGGCCATAGCGACTACGCATTAAACGGATTTCAAGAGGTTATACGGCTATATCCCGAAGCTAACACATAGAGAAAACATATGTGATGAGATTGAAAGCTGTAACTACCTTGGGTCCCTGTGAAGTTGGCAGTCTACAACAAAAACTGCATTTAGTCTTAAACTAGCCCTCTCATGTTTTATTCTACCTTATGCAGATTTGGTAGTAATATCTTACTTTATTTTGTTTTACGGAGGGGTATTTGCCAAGAAAAGGAAACTAAATGAAAAAAATACAAATATAAAGAAAATACCTTAAAATATATATATATATATATAGTATATTATTATATATATATATATATATATATATATATTATATATATATATCCACACACTTATAACAGGGTGATTACAAAACTAAACGGCAATCTCTCGGGAGCTTATTCTATAGCAAAAAACAAGTAAAAATAGTTCATGATAACCATATGACCGGAAACGCTTCGTTAGCGAGGGTTACGCCTAGCGAAAGATTTCGCCCGGATTTCAGAAAAACCCTTGTGGAAGGTCAGGCCGTATAAAAATGGTAAAGGTAGCTACAAAGATACAAATACGATTGTTTTTTATGTTTTTATATCTGAAAAAAACTTTATTAAAATTCGTCCCAGAGCTGTAAATGCAATACTTTCTCAGAGATATCTTACGTAAAAACACAAGATATTGGTGCAAAGAAATAACACATTTTTGTGTTTTAACGTAAGATTACCTTCAATTAAATGTTAAATAAAGGTCATTTTTTTATGAGAATTACTTAGGAAAAAATTAAATAATATGGTATTGAAATGAAATTTAGCTTTATTTAAAAATATAACAGACGGCACAAAAAATGCATATTCTTATCTGCATAAAATATTAACTACTGTTGTGGTTGTGAGTAACAGCTGATCATTTATTCTAGACTGAAACATTAACATAAAATGTATTTACCTTTATAAAACTGTAATAATCACCTATAATAGTAGCTTCAAAGCGTCCTCCGTTGTTAGCAATGCACGTTTGCCCATGAACGGAAATCCACTCTTTTCTAGCGCGTTTCTCATAACGTTTGGAGCATTCTTGATTGTTTCTGCCGCCTCTGTAATGCGATATTACGTAACTCCTCTATGGTCGTTAATCCGTTTTGAACATAAAACAATTGACTTCATCCAACCCACATAAGAAAAAGTCTGCTGGCGTGGAGGTCAGGAGTAAGTTCGGTGGCCATTTTACGGGTCCATTTCGACCAATCCCATTGTCTACCGTATGTATGATCATTTAAATAGGTTTTTCACATCTATTAGAAAAATGTTGAGGTGCTCCGTTGTCGTGCATAAATCATGCATTTATTCTGTTTTGAACAGGAATATCTTCCAAGAGGGTAGGCAGGTTTGTTATTAAAAAATTTAAGTACGCTACTACATTAAGTCGATTAGGGAGGAAAAAATGGACCAATCAAATTATCACCCAGAACACCAAAGCCATACAGTGACTGAAAATGTATGTTGAAAATGCCTTCGTCGCCGATTCATGTGGGTTGTCGTACGCCCAAGTATGGGTATTATGAAAATTTACAATTCCATTTCTAGTAAAACAGTATTCATCAGTAACGAGAATACGACCGAAGAAGAATACTGATGTCGTTAAACAATTTCTTCTTAACCAGCGGCACAGAACATCTTCCGTTTATTAAGGATCTCTGCGGTTAATAAGGTCTTGAAAACACGTGTTATATGGAAATGGGTACAAAACTGTGCTTCATGAAGTGTCCGCCATACGCTTGACTGGAAAATATTTAACTGATGTGATAATCGTTCTGGTGCTTGTGGTTGGTGCTGATAATTCTACTGCATTTTATTAATGCTTGTTCATTATTATAGTTCCTTGCGGCTACGTTCGGACGACCAGTATCTATTCGCTTCGGTTTTAAGCTTCCAGTTTCTCTAAGTCGTACTCTCCACAGCTTCAAAAATGTTTTGCTGATCAGGTGTTCTTCGATGTGGAAAAGTATCACGTTATTCCTGAAACTGCAGCTTAACCATTCTTGTTAACTTTGCCGTAAATCAGTATTCATGTCCGTATAACTCTTCAAACGAATACATTCCATTTACAATTATCTGCCATTTATTTACTAAGATAATTAAATTACACTTTTATAAAAATATTTAATAATTATTTTAAAAATAAATATTTAATTAAAATATTTTATACTCTTGTATAAAAATTTTTCAAATAATCACTGGATCTCATAAAATAACATTCTTCACACGCCACAATAACAAAAAAACCTCCATAAAGGTTATTCAAATATTACTTCATGAACTTAATTGTTGATAAGCTGAGATTGCCAACCTTTGCAAAGGAAAATATGACGATAAAAAATTGTTGAATAAATGATCAGCTGTTGTTACTCACAACCTAAACAGTAGTTAATATGTTATGCAGATAAAGAATATGCCATTTTTGTGCGTCTGTTTTATTTTTTTAAATAAAGCCTATATTTCAATACCTATTATTAATTTTTTTCCTAAGTAATTATCATGAATATTCTTCAGGAATTAAATGGGTTCTACAAATCTGTTTAAGAAAAAAAATGACCTTTTTATTACATTTATGGAAGTCGTAATCTTACGTTTAAAACCAAAAATTGTGTTATTTCTTTGCACCAAATCTTGTGTTTTTACGTAAGATATCTCTGAAAAGTATTGGCCATTTTAACAGCTCTGGGACGAAATTTTTAAATAAATTTTTCAGATATAAAAAACATAAAAAACAACGTCTATTTGTATCTTTGTAACTTACCTTTAAACCCTTATTTTATACGGCCTGGACTTCACCAAGGGTTCTGAAATCCGGGCGAACGAAATCTTTCGCTAGGCGTAACTCGCTTAACGAATCGGTTTTCCGGGCAATATGGTTTATATAACTTTTGTACTTGGTTTTTAGCTATAGAATAAGGCTCTCGAGAGATTGCCGTTTTGTTTTTGAATCACCCCGTCCCCCCCCCACCCCCCCCCCCCCCCACCCCCCCCCCCCCCCACCCCCCCCCCCCCCCACCCCCCCCCCCCCCCACCCCCCCCCCCCCCCACCCCCCCCCCAACTGTAACTCTGACCACAAAACTCTGGTTGCATGCGGCCTTTACACATTGGCAGGTGTGCCAGTCACTCTCACATCTGCTCTTTAATAAATACAAGTTTTTTATTACATTTTTTGTGGGTTAAGTCACAATCGAATATGAATTTTAACATAAATCTATTGTTTTGTATAATTTTTTCAATATAATTATGTGATATTTATAATTTAATTTACTTTCCTTCGTTTTAAAGGAATTGACTAGATTTCTGTGATTTATAATATAGTTATTACTAGTTGTTTTTAAGAAATATTCGAATTTTCCGAAGGTATAATATTATTTTGCATACAGTAATCCTTAAGATACCTGTCTTCCCACAAGACATGTATACTGAAAATGTCGTAGGCTTCACTTAATAGGAGTTTTACATTTAGTCTACTATTATTGAGTAATTTAGTACTAGTTAACATAAATACTTAGTACATAAATAGTTATTCATTAAGATGGTTACAATACCTTAAAGGTAACAAATCACTAAGATCAAAATGATTGTGCTGAATGTGTTACGTGTTACAGGACTGACCTTGGCCAGCGGTCTGGTGGTGTTCGTGTCGGTGCTGAGTGACGCCTACACAGAACGACCCCCGAGGCCCGCCCCCAGCCCGTACCACTACCACTACGGTTGGTCCTTCTTCACGGCGGATGGGAGTAGCATTCGTGCTGTCCGAGGTGGCTGCACTGCTTGCGATGACAGCGTATCTGAAGCGGTTTCCCACAGTGGAAGACATGGTTAGGACCATGGTACCCGGTGCCGACCGTCGGCTCCAGGAGAGACAACTGTGCAAGGAGTTCCTGGTGAAGAGGGCCAACAACCCAGACATGCTGAGGAAGTCGGAGTCAGACCCTAACGAGCAGGAAGGCTGTGACGGTCCTCTTCTCACCAACAAGACACCGCCGGATATTTGCTCCACAAACATTCTGGCCGAGGAGAAGAACTTCCATCTCGCGGCCACTACAGTCCCTATCACCCTCATGCACAAGAGGCCACCAAACAGTGCCTATCCCGGGCAGAGCCGATCACGTTCCAGTTTCCCGACCTCCAACTTCCCGCGGTACGCTACCATCGGTAGCTGCACCATTGTTCACCAAGGGGTCCTCGGAGTTTCCGAAGGCACCGGAACTTCCTCCTCCTCTGGGTCCTCCGCATCCTCGGCCGGAATGGTGACCTCCTCTGGAAGTTCTGTGTGCAGTAGGAATTTCCAATCCTTACCCAGGACAAGGAAACACTCCACCCCATCCACACTGAATACGAAACGGAGTGGCTCTCCATCCAGCCTCAGCCAGGGTTACTGTTCCGGCGGCACCTCTGGCCAACCTATCATCATTCATTCCGATGAGGAGATCGTGTAATGTGGTCTCTATCACTACAGATGTGACAATTAAGTGTATCTACAGGGAAAAGTTGTTAAGAGACAATCAAGTGTTATTACTGTGAATACATTAAAAGTTTGTTACATTAACCGATGGAAGTGTAACAAAATATTGGGGTTGAACATGAATCTATATTATTGAATTTAATAGTAATTGTATTTAAAATTTGTAAGCAAGAATTGTTATTTGCTATGTGTTTGATGGGTAATTTGTATTAAAATATGTTTTTATAAATTGCATTATGCCTTTTTATAAACAAACGCCATGAGGTTATAAATATTGAAGTTATTGAACACTGATCTTATATGCAACATCAATTTTCTATAAGCTAAAAAAGGGTCTTAAAAATTATCGCAAATCTGGAAATAAACGAAGCAATAAATAAAGTAAATAATTTAGGGCGTTCAATATAATCACAAGATATTCCGTAATTCTAATATGTACACTTTAACAATTTTATTCCATTATATTCTAATTTTCTTGATTTTAAAATAATTCTTATAGTGACAGGATAGGTCTAGGAAGTTCATCAAATATTCATAAGGTTATAATTATAAGGTATATATTTATTATTTAGTTGAATATATATTCTGTAAAACCTAACACAATTACACAAGAATTAATTTTTCAGTATTCATACATTTCATTTATTATATGACTGAACAAATATGAAATATAAAATTTAATATACATGTTATAAAAAAAGTATTGTAACTATTTTAATACATCTCTTATGAAACAGTTGCAAAATATCTTGTATAATTTTATGACATTCACATTAATTGAATTTGTATTGAAGTGAAAAGTTTAAAAACAAGTAGTTAATACTTTTTATTTGTTAAATTTTAAATAATTTAACACCTAAGCAATTGTTAATAAGGATACTGAAATTTTTACAGATTTAGAATTTTAATATTACGTGTGATGTCAAAGCAATAAATTAAATAAGGTTTTTCTCAAAGTTATTGAAAAGAGTTTTAACTCGAGCAGTAAAATGCAGCATGAGTGACAAGATTTCACGGCGGAGAGCACTTTTCCAACGCTTTAATTCAAACTGGATGAGTCTAAACAAAGTTATTGGATTAAAATAATTTTAAAAGGAAATCCAACGTCAGTTTGCATTGCATTGAATCGGCTTTATGTTTAACTCTGAATGCGTATACTTTATAAAACAATTGTAAATAAACGACTATTTAGTTACAGTACAATCTCTTTGACCAATAGATTTCAGTGTTACTTATTTTTTACTAGTTAATATAAGCACTGTAATTAAAAATGTTAATAATTTTTACTGTATGCATGTAGTATGTAGCCTTCAGTTCAGTATGGCCTTTTCCCTTTATTACTTACCCTATCCTTAAAAAGTATACATATAAATTATTAATATTTTTAATTATAGTGCTTATGTTAACTAGTAAAAAATATGTAACACTGAAATATACATACATACATGTATATATATATATATAATAATAATTCTTAATAATATAATAGGTATCATTCTTTAATATTTATATGTATATTTATATATAGTTCACGAAAGAATAAACTAGAATCATATAAACACATTCTATACACGTTATTATTGACCGAGGACAGTTTTAAAATACAACAGGAGGTAAAATAAGTGATCTATGGCAATTCGGGAAGTGTTATTTACTATACTTGTAGTATTCTGAGGACCTATTAAGGTTTAAAATAAAAATCAACGCTCAGAAATATCGATATTCAGATGTCCTAATCCAACGCATCTCACAATAAC